>NW_027466867.1:6825000-7425000 GCF_046128005.1 Genypterus blacodes
TCCCTCTCTTTATAACGCTGTCTGCAGAGCGGTTGGCAGGAGTTCAGCTGGCGGAGACTCTCCCTCGATTAATGGTTGGAGTATGGGACAGTGAAGTGCTAAACTGTCCTCGTGTTAATCAGCCAATTAATGCTGAGCGGAGCCGCACTACCTCTGCCCTGCCAACCATCAGTTCTGTTGCCTGTGAAGATACGGGCGGGATCTACGGGAAGCCTAGTGCGGGGCAACCTCGACCAAGAAGAGAGGGAAGGGGTGGCAGAGTAAAACAGAAGATGAAGCTTGAAAGGGGGGATATGAAGAGAAAAGGATCAAGTTGAGCTTTTTTTTCGGATCAAAGGCGGCTTTGATGGCCGCTGCTTTACCCCTATAAACAACATGAAAGCTTTTCATTTTTTGGTCCCCCGACACAAGATAGATGAGCGTTGTCTCTGTCTGTTCCACGTAGGCGACTGCCTAAAGCCTGGATGGCAGCGGGCCTGCGTGCCTGGGCGTTTACGATTGATGTCCTAGTTCATCATGCATGCCTCCTGTGTCATATCATATAAATATGTTCATCAGTTAGACTGCGCGGTGACCAGGCCACAGTGCCTACTACTGTGAGGGAGGACTCCGGTTACAGGCTCAACTGTCTCCATGGAAATGATGATTATAACACTAAATCTGTACTGCGGGGAGATATTTCATCACAGGTCAGGTTTTTTTTAATAGCACAGAAAGAGCGCCTTCTTCTTATGACCCCACAATGTGATTCATTTACAGGTCAAAGTGTGTGTGTCACACCATTAAGACATTACACTGGGACTAAAACATCACGTCATGAGGCCAAATCCTCCCCTGAAATGATTCAATCGGAACTTTAACGCTGCGTAGACACTTTTAGTTTCACTCCACTGTAAACACATCAACTGTGCTAACAACTGCACAAATTCCTTTGGAGTGCAGCTCGGCCGTATCTCTAGTCTCAGCCTGATAAGTTAACATTCTTGTTAACAAGGGCATTTCACTTCAGTTCCTGATTAGTATCAATTGTTAACTCCAAACTGGCCTTTATACATTCTTACATAGGGTGGGAAAATATTGGCGTAAAAGCTGAATACATAGACCTGGGCTGTGTGTGGCCGGGACACTTGTTTAAAAAGAAATAAACAGCCTTTTCCGCCATTACTGGACATTTGCAAATAACTGAGGGTGTGAGTGACATGACATGCAGTTTGCAAGCCTCTCAACAGTTTGGTGCAGATGAAAAGGAGGCATGTGCATGGCTGTGTGTACGCCTGAGAGAACGCGAGTGTTTGGATTATATTTTTTGTCCGCAGCTGTGTCTGACCGCGGCGGGACTGGAATGAAGGGTGGTCAGCGTCGGCGCGGATTCGGTCAGCGTCGAAGACCCCCGAACAAATGCTCTCCTCTGGGAATCTGAAGTGCTAAGTAGTGGACGGACCCGGCAGCACGTGTGGCGCGCATAAAGGCCCTCGCTGTTCTCTCAAACATGACGGCGGCAATCAGCACCTCTAGCAGATTTGTATTGCGGCGGTGACCCGTGGCAAAAATGCGCCCCTTCATCTGGACGGGCTCATTCATCAAGACTCTCAATCGGAATGATGGGAAAGGGAGGAGGGGGGTGAGGGGCTCAGAGGAAGACAGACGTGGCGGTTTTTAGCTCTGTGATCGCAACCAGTGTTTATCCCAGTCACTCAGAGGCATTCGCTTCTAAGTATCTTCATTTTAAATCCAGATTTCACAACAAAACTGGATGACGGTTGACCGGCTATTAATCATTGTAGTTTACTTGTTGGGGGGGGGGAAAATCCCACTAAACTATATTGTGAGGAATACCGCAATACTCCTGCCATGACATGCACTCTGCAGAGTACATTAGACAGCTGGAACTGTTAGCTCTTGTGTTTGTGACCACTGGCAATGAAAGGAAAGTCATTTATCTCCGTTTCTTCATTCTCAGTTGCTCAGGAATGGAGAGAACGGATCTAATGGTAACAATGTTTTACTTTTTTCCGGTACACTTGTAGGCAAATCGCTGTTTCCCTGTTTATCTCTGGTTGTGTTAAGCCCTTTGGCATGCTGGGACATGGGTCACAGGCTTCATAATGCCTGCTTTCTCTCTGTGGTGAGGCTGCTTCTGAAAACAGCCTGCCATTCCAACAAAGTGAGCTGAAGCTTTACATTCTTTAATCAGAATCTTTCTTCTCTCTGCCTTTCTCCCTTTGTCCACCTGATAACGCGTGCAGCCCGACGTGGGGCCGTACAGGACAGAGACGCTCAGAGGAAAGGCGGGTAAAGATAACATTCTTCCAATAAAGCAATCACACAATGGAGATTTTCGTAGTTCTGCGGCTGCGGAGGAGACGAGCAAAACACTCGGAATCGCAGAACACAACATTTACCTGCTGTCTAAATATCAAGGGGCTGCTTTGAGCCGGACCGTTGGAGTTGAAGAAAAGCACATTTTGATTGACAGGAAAGGGAACGGGGAAGATTCCATTTGTGCTTCTATGGAAGCGGTGTGCCGATACACAGCAACGCAAGGGACCACCGCCAAGAAAACAGCCGGAATAAATAATGTAGCCACAAGTTTACAATCCCGTTTGCCGGTGGTGTGTGAACAGGGTAACAAACTTCCTGTAGGCCTGTCCTCCTCCGATTCGGGGCCTTTGCCCCCAAGACTATCCTTCTTTCTGACATGTTCTCTGCCTCCCTTTGCCTCAAGCGGGTAGACATCCGGTTCGCTTCGTGAAGGGTTCTAACCGTGAGCTGTCAAACATCCTGTCCTCTGAACTTACCAAACAAATCACTATCATATACTGTCAGGATTCCGATCCTCCAGTTAGATGCACTTCCGGCTCAACTAAACGGAGGAGAGCGGGTGCTGATGCAGTTCCAAGGGGATAAGACGGAGCAAAATCTACAATTGACAGTTTTACTTTTTAGTGCTTTCCCATTTCTAAGCGAATATTTGAGTAGATGACGGCAAAGTTTCAGACAATCTTACTTTGTCGCCACCGTGTTTGCTTCCGGCCCTCTTCAAACTGAGGTAGTGTGTATTGAAGAGCAGAATTCCCCGTCTACATTACAGTAAAATACGTTGTCTCCACTATCATTTCCTATAAAATAGCAGAGGATGTACCGTTTAAACAAAGACAGCAATTTGAGAGCGGTAAAGTGCCATTAAATCTGTGGGCTGGTGAAATCGGAGCCACTCTTTGCCTACCCACCATGTCTCTCCAGAAGCAATTATTATAAGAGAAGGATGAAATATGCTGTCAGGAGACTCTGCAAAAGTGCACACACTCCCCTACGGGCACCAACACCACTAGAGAAACAACAGGAATGGATAATACCCAGAACTGTGGGTCCCTGAGACAAATAGGTCCTGAGTTAAACACATGCAAACACACTGACAAACAAATGACCTGTCATTCTCCTAGCAGCTGCAGTTCTGGGATTGTGAATGAATGGGAATAAGTGACTTCCCAGTGATATTTCTGGTAGCTAAGGAGGGGTTGAGGGCCGTTTTGTTTGACAAAGTAGGCAGATAACTGAATGACTGTAGCACATGGACCGGCTGAAATGGACAAATGGACTTTCTTTCGTTCTTTTATGACATTCCAAAGATGTTCACAAGCAGGAAAACCCCTTCAGTGTGTGTTTAGCCGACCGTATGTTGCACTTCTGGAGCAGCGGTGTTTCAAAGCACTGCCTCAGAAATGACACAAAACAGCTATTAAGTAATAATGTGACTTTATGCCGTCTGAGGGGAGACAAAGAGTGACATTACACTGTCTTTGTGAACTCCAGGGGGGTATAAACACACAGTAAAAGACGCTGCCTATCATGAAGAGCAGAATGAGGGAGAATGCTGTGCTGTGCAATTACGCATGAAAGGTTCGAGGGCTTGGGTGGCAGTAAGAAATATAGTTTAACAGTTACTGGAGTCGTGAGACGATGCCTTTTCACATTTTGGGTATTAGAAAGCTGAAGCTGAAACCACAGATAGGATCGCTCAAACCGCAGAGCACCTAAAAACTGTCTGGGAGCGCCATTCTTTACGCTGCCAGGTTATAATAACACAATGTTCATGATAAGGGGCACTTAACAATAATGCAGCAATAGGATCTCTCAGGAATTCTTTGTGAAAACAGTAAGTGCAATGTAATATTTACTTATCCAGAGCAAGCCCTTCATTTTATTGTTTGGGGGTGGAGGCGGGGGGGTTTCAACCTCAGCGATGAAAGAGAGAATCATGAAAGAAATATTTGAAATAAGTCGCTGTTGTAGCAATCGCAATGTTCTCTTAACATATCAAAGTGACGTGGGACTGGTTTAGAATATGAATGCTGATCTGAGCTGGGCTGCTATACTGTATCTTACATTTCTTTCAGGAAAATGGCTAAGCCTGAAGCCAAAATGTACTCAACACGATCAAGAGATGCACCAACAAACTCTTTGCAACTTCCAAAACAACAACACAACACAATCACTTCTGTATCCTGAAAACCAATCAACAATATCTGTTTGATACACTGCAGCGCCTGATATCCCGATGACATGATTAAACCCAGATTAGGGGGGCAGGAGGTGTTCCCAGTGCTTGGGAAACGTCGTGGTTACCATTTTGTTTTCCGACGGCTATGCCCTTGCCCCAAAAGCTTCCCGGCTTGGATCAAATTAGCATGCAGCGATGGCTCACGGGCACGCTGTAAACAGGGCTTTTGTTAATTATCCACGGATCTCAGGATTAAAAGAGAGTTCGTACTTGCCTTTGGCTGTGTTACCTTCACACACACACACACACAAGAGCGCAAACTTGAGATTCATCTGAGGAAAATAAGTCAAGTGTACACACAACGTTTCACAAAGCAGTTGCTTCAAAGACAACGGTCCAGGCTCCGATTTTCAATAAGGCTATAACTTTCAGAATACCAGCGAATACAATTTGATCAGAGTAAAGTAATCATATTCTACCCGTTTAATAGGCCTTGAAATGTTCATGTACAACAGCGCAAAGGGTTAATAAAGAGGAGCGAGGTCCACTTCCAACGTGAGAGCATCTTCAGCAAGCCGCTATCAGGGTGCAGAATCTGGTTCACACAAGTATCCAGAGGAACAGTCTGTCCTCTAGACACGCAGGGGCCTCTTCACTGTCTCCCTTCATTTGCAGATAATGCATCACAATGCATCTTGAGGGTGCTGACATGCCACTATCTCTCTCTCTGTGGGCAGCCAGGCACAGAATGGACGTTGAGGAAACTGAAATTGAGACACTGACAGCCCCAGCATAGCTCGCTGAACAAGAATCTGCTCTCGATGAAGGTCAAACCTCTTGTTCTAATGTTAGGAGACGAATATGGTCTGAAGATGAAATCTGCTGAAAATACGGCTACAAGAAGTTAAAGAGGTAAAAAAGAAAATATATTAAAAACACAGGTGGTTGTTGTAACTTAAATATCTTGCGTGTAGTCGACCGTCACCGACTTCAACGCGAGGTGAGGAAAGATTTTTATTGGTGGCAGTTTACTGGGTGGTTCACCTCCTCTGACTCAAGTCTAGGTGATGATGCCTTTTGTTTTGTTGGTCACTGAAGCCCATAATCACTGTGTTTTGTGAAAACCTCAGCGTTGATGAGGGAGGTAGAGAGGAGAAGCTCCACCTGCCCCGTCAGTCTGTCATGTTCATCCCCTCGGGTGAAGGCAACTCTTTTGTGAGGAGGTGTGTTTGTTAAAACAAGCCGCGTTACTGAAAGCTCGCTGACACACGTTGCGTGTCAGCAGACGTGCTCAGATCTATAGAATGAAAGCTGATGTGTTGTGGACAACTCTGATGGCCTTTAGTTGACACATTGTCACATCCTACAGACTCAAAATAAGAATTACCTAAAACGGCCGCCCATTTGCTCTGGCTTCCCTTCAGGCAATTTTTTTCAGGCAATACAAAGAGTGGATTAATCCTTGGCGACTTTATCAGAGGAGAGCATCTGGCTCATGTCTGAGGCTACAAAAGATCCATTTGTACAGTTTTAAATGGACTGGCACCCCGCGGTCGACAGAGACAAAGGCATTAAAGAAATTAACTATTAAACAGAGCTGTCTAGTTAAATATTCATTTTAATCCAGCACCAAATGAATGATACCCATTGAGTCTTTCATGTGCCATCTTGCTACGTAATTAAACAGGACTTTCCATCCCCATCGCCTTTCCTCAGGTGACTGGTGGAGACTCAAGACACACACCAGTAAAACCATCAACGCCAGGTAAGGTCAAAGCTTTGTTTTAACAAAGCTGCATGAAAACAAGATATTCAGAGCCACATCTGTGCTAAGCGAACCCATGGGTGTATGTTGAATGGCTTGTTTGGCCGTGCCGGCTATTTGTTCAATCCACCAAACGTCTGAGACATTAAATTATATAGCCAGGAGACCCAACATGACTACTACCCATGGGTTGACTCTTACTGCTCATCTATGTTACAATCTCTTTGAAATGGTTCATGCAAATTTATCTTAAAGAAAAACAAACACATACACCCTCACCATAGGGGTTATTTTGAAGCTGGGCGCTGTTATTCTTCCAGTGGTCTGTGGTATGAGGACAGTGGGGGGGTGATCTTCGAGCTGTATGAAAATAAAAATGCACATGAGGAGTAGCGATGTCATCATGCTCCAAGCATTCAGTGCTGCCTGTTTGAAACGATATCCTCTGTCACTACCTCTCAGCGGGGAACAGACACAAATCCAGAGTGGAAGGGTTTCATTGTCTTTGAAGATGCAGTAGTCGCTGGGGTTTAAACTGGAGGGTACGAGGTCTTGTTACAACTAATGATCCTCTCAAGAGGTACAAGAAGGAAATACAATGAGAGGAGCATTATCCTGGAAAATTGTTACGGCAACCTTGACTGTTGGGGCCCCGATTGTGAGATTGTGTGGCCAACGCAGCCTGAGGAAGACAGCTACCATCCACTGTGCTGTTGATGGACCACTGTCCTCACCTAGAGTCAAATAAAATACCAGTGCAAATAAGTTGGCAAGCATTACTGCTTTCACAGCCAGCTATGATTCCGTGCTGTCCGGATTTAGCTTTAGGTCTACACTTTTCTTAAAGAGGGTATGTGTGATTATTTGGCGTGGA
Organism: Genypterus blacodes; assembly: GCF_046128005.1. NCBI lineage: Eukaryota > Metazoa > Chordata > Actinopteri > Ophidiiformes > Ophidiidae > Genypterus > Genypterus blacodes. The sequence continues at coordinate 6,832,141 of NW_027466867.1, forward strand.
CGGACTGGGGGCTTGTGGGGGCTCGCAGGCGCAAAAGAAAACGCACGGTCACGAGAGCAGGAACGGCACTGGGCGACCACAAAAGAGGCCGACTTGTGTTTTCATCAAAACAAACATGCGAGCTGACATGGTGTGACTTACAATAAAGCTGCTGTCAAAATAGCCAGGCAATCATTTCTGACAGTAAAAGGCCATATCAGGTCTTGTACGCCCTGCTGGGGACCCCGCATGGGCTCGGGGCTTTTTAGGTCCCAGCTTGAAACTCTTCTGACTCAATTATCCAATTAGTTGAAGTAGTGGCCAGACTGGAGGGTGATGACGGCTGAACACCCGGGGAGACTGTGTCTGGTGTGAGGCCCAGAGTTTCTGAAGACCAGACCAACTCCGGCACTGTTTCTGATGACTTGTCTCCAGGCGATTAGGCCTCCACCTCAAAGGAACTGAACAGAAATGGCTCAGCCTGCTTCGGCACACACAAAAAAAGGGTTTCACACACAGAATGCTTTTACCCTTTCACACGTACCTCAATCTAGACTTTATTCAAAGTCAAAGCGGCATGATGGCAATGCTGGATAACAACACGCTAAACTAAATCCAGAAGTAGTAAAAGAATTGCAAACCATGAGAGCAACCTAAATTGGAGGCTAAAACAATTACATCCCTTTGCTATTGGAGCCGACTGTCCCATTTGACAGCTATAAGTCCTTTGACTGTGGTGAGAAACTCCAGATGGTGACATGCCATTGTTACGTGACTCCGAGCGCTTACACCCTTCCGTCAGTTTCCTAAATGGAGTAACATTTTAAAAAGAAACCACAACATTTCTGTGTACCCTACGGGCACTTCCCAGTGGGACAAAGAGCAGCCTTGGCTTTTGACAGCTCTACTGAAAGTCTGGCTGCCACTTCCAAGGGCCGAAGCATTTTTCCCTCCCTCAAGGCATTTTCCTGCTTTCCTCAAGGTAATTCGGCAGTTGTGTGGTCACATACTTGCACACTCCTGTGCCTCTTCAGATGCCAAGCATTAAGGGATTAGGGTGGAGCAGCAGAATGCATAGGAAGTGATCTTGACTCGGATCTTTCCCTACTTTGATTTGTTTGTCAAGGCTTCGTTTGATTTTTTCTGATAAAAGACAGCAAGCTTTGATCCCCACTAACCACACTAATGGTGAAACAACGCTTCTTCAAGATGAAAAGGATGAAAGGGTGTAAAGACAGAAAACAGCTGGCAGCAGATCTAAAAGTTTTTCATGGTTCATTTCCCACTTTTTCTCTATTATTAAAAAACAAACGTATGACCAAAGTGTTCACGTACACACAGGTGAGGGCGTGTCTTTGACGAGGAGCCGACAGACGATCCTGAGTGTGTCAGGGCAAAGCAATGACGTGTAGCCACAGACGCCACACAACAGCCAATTATGTGACACGCATGACATCCTTTGTGCCTCTGCGTGTGTAATTACACTGACAAAACTTCAAACAAAGAAACACCATAAAGGTCTGGCACACGCATGTAGACGGACTCATACCACACGTTATGTCATGTTTGCTTTCCTAAAACAAAAATACAACTTGATAATATATTTCACAGCATAGCTTATTTTACTGAGGTGACATGAGGCACATACTTCTATTATATAAAATACTATACAGTGAATGATCAAAGGGCTAGAGAGGCAGAGAAAAAATGGGTTAAAGCACAAATTGAATGACAATATGTCCTGGGTGGTCACAGACAACCGTCCATTTGGTCCTCCAACAACAGGTTTGGTCCTCCCCAATGTGTTTAAACAAACACTTATGTCATTTGCAGCTACAATTTGTGTCCAGTCTGCTCTGTGCTACACCTTTGCTCGTGTGTCGCCTTCAATACAGGTTTGAAACGAGACCTGGCTGCCCGAAAAACAGGCAGATCAGTTTGTTTGGGTGAAATATGAAGCCTCGATATATCCTAACCTCAGGCTGAGCGGGTGCGGGGACAGGACTGAACCAGGGTGGGCTCGTAGATAAAGGGACAACAGGGTAGAAATGGGGACTGCCGCCTCTCTCATCTCTCAACACTCTTAACTTCTTGAGTCTCAAGTCCAGGCTACTCTCTCCTGCTGGAGGAGAGGGGGGACATTTTTCAAATACCTGAAAGATATTTACACACCTGCTCTTGTGTGTGAGGCGGAGGTACACAGCTCGGTTCCAGGCCATTGAAGAGAACGTTTAATTCTAACGCGACAGAGGAGTGTAAGATCAACATATTCAAGCCTGACCACAGAACATTTACAGACGTCCTCCCCTGAGATGACAGATTGGAGGCTTAGGTCTGAGACGACGTGTGTCACAACAAACTAAGGTGATTTGACCTGGTGGAGCAGCGCTGAAAGAGAAGAAAGCAGCCCGTGGAAGATGAGGGGAGGCATGATGGGGGGGTGTGCCTGTCGGCCCCAGGGGCAGGAACCTGCAGTGTAATCACGGCCCTTGCTAAATTACAGGCCAAGGACACTGTTAAGCAGAGTTCAACCCAGGGCTGAGCGAGAGGTCGGCCATTACGCTAATATTCCTTAGTCACAGAGCAAATTCCTACAATGTCAACACAAAGCAACAGAGGAGGGCCCTGATTACTCCGAGCATGCCAAGTGTCCACCTACACTAATGCTCCTTTATGTGCCGTTATGAAAAAGGAAAAAAAAAGCGCTTTCAGGAGGGGAATAATGATAGCATTCCAGTCATCTTAATACATTTTTGAGATGCGTAGCAAAAGAGGTATGCAGTCTAGGTCAAACACGGGGTGTGCTGGCCCAACATGGACAACAATGCAAGCGTCTGTCAACAAGCACATTTATGGTTTTATAACATGCCAGCAGAAAATCTATTACGCATTAAGAGACCAAACCATATCGTGCCAGCATTGAGTCGAGTGCTCAATTTCCTTCCAAAAGGAAATTAATACTAATAAAAATAAACAGAATAATGGCCAATAAACATCTGTACTGTTTAATGCGATTCTTGAACCAATTATCTTGTGTTTAATATTTTGGTTTATAAGAGCCTTGTGGTTTATGAGCAAATTTGCTGTGGTTTACTGTTCATTTTATATCTCCATTTAAATTTGGATTGGAAATGACTATTCCTGGCCCCAGACTGTTGATATTTTATTAATGTACTTATTCAGAAGTACTGTACCATCCAAAAAACCCTTTGGGAGAAGTATTTTACGGAGCCTTCATGAGTTCAGGAATTACCCTCAACCTGTTTCTTGTTTGTCCAATAAGAAGAAGAAATTGTACCCCCTATGTTTGACTTAAACGCAACCTTGAAGAATCAAAACAAGTCTTTTTGGGGGTTGCGAAGGGATAATTATGTCCCCAAGCACCAAATCAAATGTTGTAGAATGGCAACAAATGACTGCAATGAGTAGGTGACCCTTCCAAACACCCTTACTGGCTATCAAAGTATGAGGGACTTGGACAAACATTTGATGCTTTATCTACCTTCTCATCCTCGTCATAGTTATGCAACATCATCTACTCTGTGAAAATACGTGTATGTGATAAGGTGTAAGTGGTTCTGTACTCCTCTTGGCTCTGCAGGTGTTACATTTTGGCTTACTAACATCCAAATGTATGCATCCAGGTACTAACAAATCAAATCAGTCACTCTTGAGATAACTGTACTTCTATCATGCACTATTAACAAGTTGTAGTCTGTATACTGTCTCATTGTACAACATGTTTCTGTAGATTGTGATCTGTGACATCACCTGACACACTATGTAGCCTTAGACTAAAGTAGAAACTAAAAAAAAGGCAAATGCAGAATACAACACTACATGACACCCCACACTTACATCACATTACCCCAGCTGGATCAGGTTTCAACTTCAGATTGTGCGACAAGTGTTTTTTTTTTATTCATCCATACATGCTGAAATAAATATATCTTTGCCTTTATGCAAGGTTCACTGACCTGGTTGATAGAATTGGCAGCGCAGGAGGCCAGACCTGTTCCTAAAGAAGCCACGAAGAAGGTGACGGGGTCAAAGGGCACTGGAGCGATTGCATAGCCAGCTGCTGCAGTCAGAACCACCAGCGCTGAAACCAACAAATACAAAACAAATTTAACATGACATGCAGCAACTTTCACCATTGTGTCCGTCTAGTTTAGCGCATCTCCACATAGTTACAGGTTTAAAGTCATATTGTCGTTGTTCCTCTCTCTCTCCGGTTTACAACAGCGAGAATATGTTAGGACACAACACGTATTAGTACAAGGGTCTTGCCGACATCACATTATCCTCCTTCCTTGTTATCAGCAGCTGGCTATGTATTCTCATGAAAAGAGTTGCAAAACACAAGCAATGGTAGTTAAAGGGATGACGACTCGGCTTTTTAAGAGTAAGCTGAATGTTGCAACAACGCTGTTTGCAAACCCGGGAATAAAACTCAAGTGCTCCAAGGACACAGAGAGGTGGAATCATTTAGTCTCCTTCTTTAGTTATTGGTTTATTCGCATATGTCAAAGGTTTATCATGTTGAGGAGGTCAATAACCAGTGACAATCATAAATCTCAACGATAAGTTGCATGAGGACAATTTTAAAGCTCATAGGATTCTTTTGAAGCTTTCATCTAACCAGTTTCGATACAGAAGTTCACTGCTAAGCCAACGGTAGAGCCCATGCTGATAGACAGGATAGAGCCAACATTCATATCAATAGTGTTTGTCGAGGCTATATCCATAGGCAATGATTATAGATATTAATGAGATGTTTCGAGTGCTGTACCTGTGAGTTTGATTTTGGCGAGTCTGGCGTAGACATCCGGTAATTCAGCTACATCAACCTTCAGCTCCTTCCACTGCCTGTCTAGACGTGCGTCCCTTGCCTCATCTGTCTCCAAGTGCACATGGGGAGTCTCATCTGCACCCGTAACTGCACCGGCCGTGGAATTTTCAATTAATGCATCTTCTGTCGTGGGATTCAGGGTGGACGCTGCCGGGTGCAGGGGCTGATCGGTGCCATCCTGCAACTCCGGCAGGGTGTCCTCAACCACGGGTTCAAGAGTCGGTACTCGCTGCACCTGCCTCTCAATGCTGTCATCTCTCTCGTCCAAAATAGTCCCAAAGGCGGGCGCCTGTTTTGGGATTGCCCGTTGGTGAAGCTCACTCTTGTTCTTTGTTACATACTGAAAGAAGGGGGGGTGCAAAATACACATGGATGTTTACAAGTAGAGATGTTTTCTGATACAGTTTCTGTTGAGGATGCTCTTCCACATTTGATTGATCCTGGTCAACTTCCTGGACATGTTTACACTAGCGCAACACTTGCACAGAGCCAATTTTTCTTCTCACTGTAATATTAATTAGTATTGTCCTCATCTACATCACCCATTTTCATTTGAGAAACATTAGACATGCAACAAATATCTCATCAGTAAAAGCTCACTAAAGCATTGCAATCTACCTGGCGTCTCAAGAAGGTCAGATGCTGGTAGGTGAGCCAGTTGGATGGATCTCTCCTGTACAGCTGAATGAGGCTGCGGGCTGAAATGTTACTCTGAGCGACATTTCGAGCTAATTTCTGTCTCACACTAACACCAATCAGACCTGAAACAGACAAGTGACAAAGGTGTAGTCATCAACATATATACTGTAACAACACGGACGATGTTGGCGATATAACCCTTTCTTTCTTAGGTTGTAGACACATTTTGAATGCAATTTAACACGTGTGTAAACTGAGGCGTAATTCAGTTATGAAAACATTACAACACTTGAACAAAACACAGAAACCACCAAGCATGTGCGAAATAGAGCCTGTAATGTCGTTATTATGTTTTCACAAAAAGGCAATAAGCTACTAAAAATACATAGGGCGTCGATATTGGTTGTTTACGTACATGGAGTTGACTTCTCTTTAAGGTCACTGCTAGCTGCTTGCCAAATACGTGTTATATGAGGTGGCTATCAGGCTACATGCTAAGCTACTTAGCCGTTTGCAACGTCTTAAAGGGGAGTTTTTACATTATAACGACTTTTTAACACAACCGCGTGTTGAACTGCCTTTAATTTGTGCCTCGGTGTTACCTGAAAGTCGGCTACATGGCGTTTTATACATGTTCTTGACTCATAAAGCCGGTTCCTGTTGAGTCCCCTTCACATGCAGCAAGCCGCCATTTTGACCTCGTCGGGTAACGAGAAACACTTCCGGGACACAGAACGTCAACAGACAGTTTGTGTTACGAGTGCACAGTGGAACTGAATTATTAAATGAGGTACGTTTGACCGGAGATTTATTTTAATTGTTAGAATTAATATTGCAATTGCTCCCACAATTACACATATAGTGTAGCAAAATAAATACTTTTGATTTAACTTATTTTATAAACTCTTTGGACGTTCCATATTATTGTCACAATCCACAGATTTAACACAAGTTGACTTTAATTATTTATTTTCTTCAACAAATGTTCTTGTTGTTTTCTCCTTGATATCTTGGACTATATACAATACTGTTCCCTGATTTTGTCTTGTTTCAATCTTATTAATAGTTCAGCAATATTATTTTAAGTAAATAATGGAGAACTAATCAGTCAAACAAACTAATTTAAAAATAATCAAATTAAATGGGTAAATATATCATCCATGAACATTATTCTTGTGTCTTTTTCATATTCATTTTTGGTCACGGCAAGCATGACAATTTCATAAATCTCCCCATGCGAGGCATGCTAATGAATTGCAATTGCTCAATGGGGTTATTAGCCTATAGCAATTTGTCATTGCATCATTACAGCTATAACTACATTAAAAACCTGACAGTGTAACCCAACTCTGCACAATGAATACTTGAGTATGCTAACAATAACAGATATTATTCAGGTCATATGACGACATGTCTGTTTGTGATAGAATGTTGAAATATCACTTGGAGATTAATTTTCTCAGAAGTCAAGTAAGTTACCAGAAAGCCACGGTCATTGACCAGTAAATCAGACATGACGATGGGATTCATTTAATTCTAAATGACCATCTAATGCACTGTCTGTCCTTTTGCTTCCTGCCCTTGTATGTCCTCTGACTAGCCTCGCTGTTTGGCCTGTTATTTATGTATGTGATCATCTTGTTGGCCCTGACTGCCAGTGGGACCTTCAGATTAATACCCTCCACCCTGCATGCATTTAAGAGCTTCACTTTACTATTCAAACACAGATAGTGAAAACAAAAATTGTTGTATTGTAATGTAATTTGCCGAATTGATGTCTGATATAGAATATCATGAGCTGGATTGCAATGATCACAGAAAATTATTCTATTAGCTTAATTTTCAACATAATTTTGCTTTGTGAGGTTAATGTCTTACAGTAAACAATCAACTGACATGTTTCATGAACCGCTATGATACATTGCAAATATCCTTTACAATCACTGGTGCTGTGTATGAACTCACTGCAGTCCAAATTGAGCGTCCCATTCCCCTGATTCATCTTGTTCATTCCACCCTTTCTGCCATCCCCTCCTTTACTGGTAAGATTACATGCTGTAATCTTCTTCCTCCATCAAGATGCAGGGCTGATGAATGCCAACAATACACACAAGGCCATCCCGGATCCAGCACAAGAGCACTTTTATTACAGGAGATAACCATTATGTGCTGTTCTGCAAGATTTCATTCCACACTGACCCGGTCAACCTCTTTGTGTTCGGTTTTGATCTTGGTGCTGAAAACAAGGTTTATTGCTTTATTTTACTCTTCACTGTGTACTTCAAGTATACTGTCATAAAATTTCAATATTAAATGGTTGTCTCTCTGGAACTGCTGCTTCTGAGGGTAGACTCAATCCTGCCAAGTGAATGGGTGTGTAAGGCACTGCATCAAACCATAATCCTTTGTATAGCAATCTAGGCTACCACTACAGATGACTGACATCCTCAACAGAATGTCAGGGCCTCGCACATTAACAAACAGGCTCATTCATGAGTATGCAGCTGCCCCTCCTTCTCTCGACTGGGATGGAATAATATTTGTTTATTGCATCAAGGAATAGTTTACCCTCTGCCAATGAATGGGATATGGAGTACCTCAGGGGAATGCATTCCAAACTGCTCCTCATCCTGCTGCTGCATCATTAACCAGTAGGTTAATTTGGTATTTTATACTTGTGTGCATTACAAGTGTGCCTTTATTTTGCTTTTGCAGTGAGAAATACTGTTTGTTACTGGGAGATTACAGTGAAGTAAACATAGTGGTCGTCGTTCTGCTCAGGTGGCTTCACTTGTTTAGGTAATTATACAATATGCTCCAATGATTAAAGACAAAGACACAGTAGAGGTCACAACCTTAGACATGCCTTTAATGCCTTCTGTCCATAAGGTGGTCAAAAAGACAGGACCTGAGGAACAGATGGAGAAAATGGAGTGGAATGACTAAGGAACAATAGGAGGAGTCGGTGAGGTCTGTTCAACCTAAGGGCTCTTTCAAAGGGTCTTTATAGTTATTCGGTCTCTGGTGGTGGTCTCGGTATGAGGCCTTTTATCACCCACTTTCCCTGCATCTTGACAAAATAAAATGGTTCTTAACATCCTCCCCAGAGAGAAACAAAGACACAATAGAAGTCACAACTTGTATTGTTTCTGGGTGATGACGTATAGTTTACCATAGCAAAACAGGCAGCTGTCGACTGAGGAATGCAGGATTTTAATGGAAAGCAACTCGAGTGATGATGGCTATCAACATTTAATAACAGTTAACCACTGAAAAGAAAACCCCACGTTGGTAATATTGGTGATGTATTTGCAACTCTGCGGGTGTTCAGTGCTGTGAAATTTGTGTGGTAAGAGGAAAATGGCTCTCTCCAGCAATGTCAGGGGTCCAGGAATTTGCTGTTTTCTATTTTCAACACAGCTTCTTGACGCTTGCTGGTGAAAAGGTGACACACTGAATCAATTGAGGCTAACGGGGGCCCCAGGTTGTGTAAGCAAAGTGCTGAAGGGTCATTTATAGGCATTAATAGGAAAGGGTCCTCTCATTCCATGCAAACTGCCTGTTGTCCACATATGGCCCTCGCAAAATGGCCAAATCATTTTTTATTTTAGTTTTACATGTCTCACACTGGAGAGAGCACTAAACGCCCATAATGAGACCCCCCTCCCAAGAAGTCCCAATAAATGGTCTAGTCAAATAACAGAGGCCCCCCAGACTTGTCATCGCTGCAGTTCATCCATTTTGATTTATAAGCCCTGTCCCAGAGGCTTTAGTGCCATCACTAATCCCACAGGGATGTCCATCTGAATGGCCGTGGAGTCAGACCTCCTTAAAAAAAAGACAGATGCAGACACTCCTGCATAACTCCAAGCAGAAACAGATGCGGGGACTCTCTTCTGTTTGTAATTGATTTTCTAGGGCAACATTTTGTTGTCAGAGTTTGTCTAACAAGCCCCTGGCTGGCGCCCTGTGGCTCGTCAACTGCCGGGTGTCAGATAGAGCAGCCATCCGCCTCCACGCTCTCAGCACCCAGTGAGACGCACAGTACTGAAACACTGGGATCACCCAAGGAATTCATATGTGGTAGAGACTCTTGTTGTTGTTGAAAATACAGTAAAAAAAGGTATTTTGAGATGGTGAAGCATTTGAACCCTCCAGAGTAAAACTGTCGCCTCCCTCAGCTGCTGGCCTAAGACCTGCCCTCTTTCCATGGACAACAGGTATTCTCAAGCCCTATGGACGCCAATGTTTATGTCTGCGATCATGGTGTCTTTGTGGGCCTCCAAGGCTAAGCCTCTAATTGGCCATGGCTCATCAATCACACAGAGCAACCCCTTTCACCCAAAGTCTCATCCAAACAGCTAAGAGGAATGGGACCCATGGAATGGACTGTATGCCTCCCAAAGGCCTACCTAGGGAGGGGCAAGTGGTTTGTGAGAAAACCACACATATTCCAAGTTGATGTCAGCCCATGCATCCATCTGTCCTTTTGTCTCCTGACATAAACAACCAAAAATGTACAGAAGATGCATCACCCCATTTTTTTGAGGAGTAAGACAGTGGAGAGTCGACAGTGTTTAGTAATATTCAAGACGCACAGACAGGCCTTTATGTGCTATGTTAGAAAACAAATTACCATCTGGCTTCCCTCAGCTTCAGATTTACCGTTTTCACTCACATTGACCTCACTGTGATTTGTTGACTGGTTGAGAATGACAGCTTTTCCTTCCTTTTGCACTATTATGTTGGTTTGGTGACAGTGTCTGGCAAGTGGGCGGAAGCGGTCTGTTTCATGTGGCATCAAACAAGGTGATAGTCTACAGACTGACGGGTAAGTATGTCCAGCACCATAATCCAGAAGCATTCTCCAGACTGGGTCAGAGGGGTCATTACAACTCCACAGCCGTTTTGCAGCCGTTTGTTTGGTTTGGCTGAACTCTCAAAGTTCAGGATTTGGCCACGGCAAAATGCAGAGCCCACAAATTTGTCATGAGGAATAAGAAGAAGTCGATGGCGGTTTCGAGGATCGCAGTGAAATATGTACGTTTCTTTACAGTATGTTTTTCCCATTAGCTGGGTTGTGTTATTTATGTACCCATTCATACATGTATTTCTTTGTTTGTTTACCACGACAAGTCTGCTTTGCCTGAAGTTTGTCCTTTTGAGAATTTAGTGGAAATGTGGAAAAGATAGAGGTCGCAGAGGTTTGGCGGAGATCAAATTCCTGGTCTCATCAGGAGGTGAGGACCCCAAACAAAGCTTGGTTTGTACAGTTCCAGTTGTCCAGTCACAAACACAAACACGCACCCACCATACAAAGCCGAAGCCTGGGCATGTCCAATTCTCTTCAGTAACCGAGAGTAATCAGCTGTGTCATCCTCGTCATTAATCTCATAGTACGGCAGTGGCTCCCAGCCCAGATGGAAATAGGCCTTGTTCAGTCGCACTTGCCTCTGTGTCATAAATCCACGGCCGTCTTCGCAGAATCGGTTTCCTGCTTTGTGTATCGCTCCCAACAGAGGAGTACACGGGGGAGGAAAGGATATTGCCAGACCGCAGTCTCTTGAAAGAGTCAATTTGCAAAACGGGCCGTCTCTCCCTTCCTGGTGAAATAACATTGAGGTTAGAGACAATTTTTCATTATTTGCCATCACATGCAAATTTGCAGCTCGGTCTTCAAAGTTCAGTTCAAGATCTATTCATTAACGGAAATAGCATGTACAACCAAGGTCATCTTTTGCGTCTTACAAACAAAGCTAAACGGTTCTAATTGCAGAGTCGAAGAAATTCTGGGCCACAGTTGTAAATTTGACGAGGAGCGATGCTCAAGACGAAGGGCACATGGAAAACATAAATGTACGCGTGTCTTTTTCGAGCACACAAAAAGAAAATAAAGTACAGACATTGTGAATCCATGGATACAGAGACAGACAATACTGCAGAAAAAAAGACACTTCTATTGAAAAGTTGTCCCCAGTCTGTCTGGCATTTATTGGTTCAAGAGGGACATCATTTTCCATTGACCTAATCATAAACCATAACCTAATCCCTCCCTTTACTGTTGCATTCACTCTGACCCCACTGTACATTCCCTGTCATTTCAATTGTCTTTTACAACAAAATATAATGAAATTGCTTGATTCAATTAAAGAAATAAAACGAAACTTCATATTGAAATATCTTCTAACTTATAAGCCATTATGTCTGACATATTTAACTCTTTATAGTCTTCTCTTTTGTTACATCCTCCTGTGCTGACTGCAAACAAACGTGTACCGTTTTCTCTCAAAATCATTGGAAACCTGCTCGTGTGACAGCCTCCAAGCCTTCGTGACTGCAGGTCAGTGTGCATGGCTGATTGTATGACAGCATCTTGGCAGCTGTGGTCCAAGGGGTCTTGTAAGATGGAAAATATGAAACATTCCTGGATGCTTCTCTTATCTGTTGGGACAAAGCTGTTCTGCGCATTACCATGACAGACTAGGTCGCCTGTACTGGTGGTCTGCACGCTCACGTTTACCCAACCCCTCCGATCACATCTCACCCACCCCACAATGGACGTAACGGTGCCAGTAACACACACGCATGACTGGATTACAGGATCCAGATTACAAAATAACTAAACTTCCAAAGTTCATTAGTCTTAGTGTCATATTTTGCTGGTAGAGACAGAAAAAAGAAAGTAAGAATATGACTAAGAAGCTCTTTCTACAGATGTTCCCGTCGTCTGACTCTGAAACCCCCCCCCTCCTCCTTCTCCTCTGGAAAGTGCCAGAATGACAAAGTGCATGAGAAAACCACGATGGCAGAAAACGAGGGAATCCTATCAGTGCATGAATTTAATTACCACTCAGATGGCGCCACATAATGAGGCAAAGGTGGATGTGTGAGAGACTTGCATAATTCATTTGGCTTTTTCTCATTTAAAACTCGCCCCGGTCTCCTCACCGCTTCTGGTCTTTGCTACCATGTTTGCACTGAACTATGATCAATAATTTCTTTCCGAGCAAAAACCTTTGCATAGGGGGGAAATTGTCTGTGCACCATGTGTCACGGAGGAAGAATGTGCAGGGCAGTTGGGCATACAGGTGGTAGAAATCAGCTTTCATGTTGTGCTTTCTTACTGCCCTAATTTCTCTACTCTTGCTGTAATAAATGGCAGAGCAGCAACCTGCCCACCAGATTCAACACCTGAAGGGGAACTTTCTCTTTTGAAGCCTCAAAAGAGACAAAGGTGTTTTTCATGCATTAAATTAGTAAAAAGAATTAAATAAATGGTGATATATGGACTGTCTGAATGATAAACATGTTTTAGTTGGTTTTACTATTGAGCACATAATACTTGATGTGATGCAAAGGAGACCGGGCCCACAGGTTACATAGACTAAGTTAACGAGGTGTGATGACGAACAGGTGAGGCTAATCAGGAACAGGTGAGGCTAATCAGGACGGGCCAGTCAATCCCAGAGGCAGAAAACACACAAAGGCCGGAAGTGAAAAAGTAACTGAAAAGGCTTGTTTTCACTCAGTATGCAGGAAGAGCAAAGCTTTTTAACCCTAGCCCTGAAAATGCAAACACAACCATGGAAATATGTAAAGATAAAGGAAAGTAAAAAACTGTGATATGAACTATGATGCGAATATAAAACATGAAAGGGTTTGATCATGACACATATGCGCACAAATGTCATGTTTGAATGATTTGACCCTCAAGCACTCCATATGTGCATTCCTAACACACACACACCTCTCTCTATCTGCAGGCATGTGTTGGGTGGTTGGACGTGTCTCCGTCCCCCTGTAAGGTTTTTGTCTTTCAAAGGACCTTTGAGTCCGTCTCACCTCATTTACAGAGCCTTAAACATTTCATTAGGCTGGATGCCAACATTTTTACAATAAACAGCCAATACCAACAATGTTATTGGGTGCATGTCTCCACACTGCAGACATTTTACACACGTTCCATCGGCGTGTGCTTTGTGTTCACACGCATGTTTATGCAGTTGGGGGTAAAGGGTGCACATAGATGTTTGTGTGTGTGTGTGTAGGATGAGGGTTGTTTGAAATGTGACCTCAGGTGCAATTGGACTCTGAAGGGCCTCTTTCATGTCCCCTTCCCCATCCAGAGTCTTACTTGAATCATCCTGCTCGAATCAAGTGCTTCCTTATGCCAAATGTTTACCCGGGTACTTAAGTATATTAAACATGCTTTTCTGCGAAGGTTGAGAACACAGGCGACGTGTGAGCGCGTTTGCATTACGGTGTCAGTCAAACACTTGTGGCTTAAGACGGAAAATAGATACTCTGTCATCCTGTTTTTGCCTTCCTTCCCAAATCACTCCCATCTGACTTTCTAAGCTTGGGATGACATTAATTCAGCAAAAATCCACACAAAGTCTCTTAAGACATATCAGTCTTTGTGTAACTAATCACATCCCTTCCCCCACACAAACTTTATGTATTTCTTTTGAGAACAAGTGCACCAGGTGGAATAGTCATTATCTGGCAGTCACAGGACAGTTCCTTGGATGGAAGGCAGACTAGAGGAATAGACAGACATTCCGTACTCGGGACTTCCAAGATACTTTATAGGACTTGAGAGAGGCCGTGACAGTCTCTGGTGCGGTGAATTTAAGTTTAAGCGTCAACATCCTCGCGCAAACGCACTGCAAATATTTGTTTGTCTTGGAGATGGAGTTGAAGCTGTGACCATGTGAGGAAACGATGTCTACAAACCCAACAGGGGAGCGGGGAATTCTTCTACAACGTCCAATTTGTCAACAACTTTACAGGATGGAGGTTGAATTATGTTTCCAGCAAATGACTTACAAAGACGTCAGAAGGAAACACCATTCTCTGTCTTGTTCTTTGGTACCTTGAAGTCGTTGCAGATTTCAAACTTCAGGACTTATTGCTGACGAGGGGCAAAATTTGGAATCCAGGACGAGTCTGTCCGCGTCTAGTTGGGAAAACACACACGTAGTGACAGGGCCCTTGCTTGGTGATGTTCTGTGTTAATTGTTTGGCCCTGGCTGTCAGATTTTGAGCAGACGACACAAATGAAATTCCTCCGATCTGGTATTTTTATCAGCAATATGTGGAAAATGTTCGATAAGTAAACAGTGAGAAGGCTTGAACTCACTGAAACACACACTGAAAAATAATGGATGTGCAACAAAGTGTGTGTGTTGAGGCAAAGAACGTATGTCGTCCAGATTCAGGTGTGTGCACACTTTGAAGAGCCCATAAATACTGGAGGACTAATTCGATTTAAACAGAAATGGAGAACATGTTTCGACCCTTTCATGAAAAACTGCTGTTGTGTTGCTGAACGTGGTAGCCAGGTTGAGTCATTAACGTTTGGCCTTTTTTTTTTGTTATTTTCTGGGACACATTGTCTCCAGCTGGCTTCCTTTGAAACACAGACAGTCGTTTTGGCATTTGTTCCTCTCAGTAATCAGACTCAGTTTGAGAAACGAGCACGCTGCTTGAGAACGCCCGTGCTTTTCCTGGCTCCTTCCAACTCAAGGAACAAAACAATGAATTTTTCTTTTCCCTTCCTTTTTTCCCACTATGTGACACTGTGAGCTGGAATAGGTTCAATATTAAAGTAGATTTGAGGTTGAGAATTATGTCCAAGATTGTGTTTGTTCTAATTTTGGAGGATTTCACCACATTTGAGAACGTATGAAATAGACAGTTGACCCCTTCACAGAGGCTTTTTTGAGCTCCATCTCGTTTCATGGGGCGCATCCTTTAAAGGTGTCCTCTGAAAACCATTAGGGACGAAACAACAACACTGGCCTCTCCAGAACACCTTAAAATGGCAAAATAAAGCTCACGACGGAGGACCATAACATTATAACAACCAAGCAAACAGTCACATAATATCATACTTATATGTTACCCACATGTTCCTTCCATCTGTGGGGGGACAGTATCATTCACAGTACCCTGCTTTTTTCGTGAGCTTTTATTTTAAAGTGTCCATGTTGAGTCTTCATTGTACGATTGATACTCCGTTGCCCTTTACGTGAGCTCTGCTTTCACTCGGGCTGATAAAGCCTGTGTGCTGAAAGGTGTTCAGATAAAGCGTAAAATCCTCTGAGTCGGCGTTGTGGAGTTTTCTCTCACATTCTAATGAACAAAACGGCTGATGAAACAGCACCAGCAGCACCAAACTCTCCCTACCAATGTCCAGTTTAAATCTCATAGTGGCTGGGCAGCACCTGTGTAGCACCTGTGCTTTGTCCTTCACTTGTAATGTAATACTAAAACTTACTGGTAAAAGTCTCAAAGTCATGGCCACATTACATCTGCCTGTGCATAGATTCTGAAGTCGTACACAGCACATATGTACTATATGTCTCCTGGGACGCATCGCTGAGACATGTGGGAAATTCTGCCCAGAAGACTTCTTACTGGCCCGTTCACAACCCCTCTGGGAACGAAGGAGGAAACCGCAGACAATCATTCATATTCTGTTAAGTTGTGTTTTGACCTCTACTGCCAAGAGTGAAGAATGTCAGTTCAGACACTTTAAGGATTTTTTTACTTCACAACACACAAAGTGTGGTTCTAATTACACCCAGAGCATCACTTTTTATTGGGTTCAGCTGGAGCGGCATGCGAAATCATGAATTTGTTTTACCCAAAGGCTCTATTTTTGTCTTGTTGAGTGATGATTCAAGGTGATGCTTTTATTATATCGTCTGATCATTGCATCATTTGTATACCTGTCTTTGCTTTTCTTGTCGCTCAAAGCCGCATGGTGACATAATATATTGTACACTACATTCTATTTTTCACCCGCCCATATGGTCGACCAGATTTCCTGACTGAAAGTAGTTCCCATGGTGGGATACGCTGTTTCCAAGAGTTCTTTCTGTAAACAAAGTGTTTACTGGCAGCTTTTTCAGCTCAAACGGACCAAAGGAAAAAATACCCCGGGGTTACACCTCTGTCTCCAAAACAAAACAGGCGGCGATTATATGTGGTATCTCGCGGGAAGACAGTGAGAGAAAACAGCCTCACATAAGTAATACTTACCAGTGATGGCGTTACATCCGTTTTCAGATATTTTTACAAACTAACAGCATGTTAAAAACCCCAGTAACGGGCGGAGAAAAGGGACTAGACGAGGTTTGAGCGAGGTCAAAGCTCTTCATATGCATATCTTTGGAGCGGTTTGGACTTTTTAATTGGGCAGTGCACTCGATGACTGCAGCTCGGATTCCAGCGAGTTCCGGAAAAGCTCCCATCATTAGGTGTCGTCGGAGTTTCTGCCAGTGGGCTTGGATACAATTCAAATGGAAGAACGAGGACGCTCGGTTAAGGAAATTGAGGTTTTGGGAGACAGTGTCTCGGAGTTGGGTGGTGACCCTTCTCCTCCCCCTGTGCACATATGAGGCCATTTTCCTCTCTTGCATTTGCTGAGATTCAGGATGTGGGGGTCACTGCCCTTATAAAAGCCCTCACCCCAAACAGCTTGGATCGAATCTCAAAACCATTGATGTCAGAACCTAAACTCTCTCGGAATTAGATCTATGTCAACTGTTAGAAATCAAGCATCCAGATAGTAACATGCTTGAAGGTCATCTGTCAAAATTGCAAAGGCAACTTGCAAATATATAGTCACCAAGAAAACCCTCCCAGTTCTCATTCTCACACAGGAAGTGAGGACCCCGCCCCCCCCACTCTCCCTACATTTGAGATTTCACTAAATTTCACACCGCATGCCCGGGAGGGATGCATGTGTCCGCTTTTGAGCTGACTGCGTCAAATATCGATTATGCTGTGAAGCCATTGCAGGCGTGCTAAACAGTCAGCACATCTCCAACCACGCCGAGTCTCGGGGTGATTCCGCCGGCGTTTCATGAATAAGTGACCCGCTTTTCTCATGTTTAATTCAGTCGCAAGGGGGGCGAAAGTGTCGACACATGCTTTATGCCGAGCGCCTGTTGTTTTATGAGCTTTATTGCCATTTTGAGTAAAAATTAAGCGTTGATATAACAAAAAAGGGAAATGCGAATTCAATCCGAGGTGTGAACGCAATTTCCTTCACATTACTGCATCAGTGCCGTATTGGATCTCATTGCATAAGAGGTTTATATCAAAGCGTCCCCCTCTGTGTCCGTGCAGACGCTTATAAATGTCCCCAGGATGGAAACTTGATGGGAAAAACACTTCCCCAAAAAACGTCCAGGTTTCATTTCAAAGGGAATAATTTGACGCTTCACTCGTTGATCACGTTTGTGTGTGACGCAGCTAATGTAAAGATACCGTTCTGCATGGGTGGGCCCGGGCGCTGAGGTAATCTCGGTCACGCAGCTGCCACCAGCGAAGGGTAAAGCCGCCCTGGTTAAACGATAGTTGAACCCCACGGCGGGAGGGGATTTACCCCGTGACACATGTGTCATATTTAATACACTCAATCAATTATTGACTGGAGAGAACAGGAAGAAACCATATGTGCCAGCAAGGGCCACATATATCTCCAAAGATAATGTTGCGTACCCGTAAAAGCCTGTTTATTATTGGTCAGTCGATGCTGGTGCTGCTGCAATAAACTACAGACACCTTTTAAACAAGGAGACGCCATGCACCCTGATTATTTATCACTGCTTGACCTTTAACCTAACAGGGAAATGGTAGCGAACCGGGTAGAATATTGAAAACGAGATCCTTTCTAAATGGCTGCTTCTGCTTCGGTGTTTACGGCGACAGAGGGGCGTCGTATCTGCCTCGCGTTTGATTCCATTTACAGATACAGCAAATGGAATAAGAATAAAGTAAATGGAACTGTAAATCGCTCGGTGCTATTCGTCAGCAAACGTCCGCAAGTGTCGGGGTGACGAGGCGGAGCCCCGGGAGGAAATCGTCCGCTGCAAAATTGTCTTGAGATTTGATATGGCAGTAAATGTGATAACAGTAAGTTTTGGTGGTATCCTCGCTGTAAAGCACAGAGGGATTTGGACACCGCTTTGCTGTCACTCAGAGACTAATTACACCCCCCCACTTCCCCCCCCCGGCTCTATCTTTTCCAAACCACACATCCATCTCGCCTCTCACAGGCCGCTGCATGCATGAATTCACCCTCACACACATGCTGCAGTGTTTAACGCACGCTTTCCTTATCTGTCTTCCGACGCTGCTGAACACCGCAGCACTTCTCCATCCCCGTGTCTGTCTGCCTCGCCTGCTCCTGCCATTTCTCTCTAGCTAATTTAAAGCTACTGTATGGATTCCCCCACTGTCCCCGGGCAGATTTCCCTCTTCTCACCCTCCACGATGAATCAATCACACTTAATTGCTCAATTACTCGAGTGCGACGCTAAGGAAGGAGAGAAGGAGAGGAAAATGTCAAAGACAAACAGCCGCCCTGACATTTTGTCAGCTTGGATTGCTCAGTCTCCTCTGGTAAACAGACAGAGACTCGAGTGATAAAGTTTGTCCTCCTAGAGGACACCAGGAGATGAGACGCTAATTAATCCAAACATTAGGATAGCAGGGGCTTCCCACATGGATCAAACTTTTATAAACACTGCCACAGTGACTGGCTGCTCAGTGCTGACATACAGTACACAGCACACTTTCAAAGTTATAATGACTTGAGTGCAATGGACATCAAATTCACTTAAGTGTGTATTAGGTAATGGCTGATCTTTGGCACGAATCAATATTTGGCAGCACAATAAGGTGTCAATCCTAGACTTTACACCACTTGTGTGTTTAATTAATTGAGCACTTCAGGAACTTTGTCAGGAACTCAAGAACCGTATAATCAGTTTCGGTTTTCTAAGACAGAATCTAAATGAGAATCTGCATGAGATGCCCAGGAATTGGCAACAGGAGCAAGGCTGTGCATTTGTGTTGTAGCTGTCACAGTGTAGATGTCTAATTCCCATGAGCTTTGTGGTACTCAGTGTGTGTGATGTGAGCAATGAACTCAAGGAGTCATGTTGTTCACAATCCAGATAGTTGCAGGTAAAGTAGTTCTGAAAGCGCCATCCTGAGATAAACACACAGTTCCCATATAAAAAGATCATTTATGGTCTAATTGTGATCATCAAGCCTGCCTGGACGTAATTGGTTATAAATAAACTCCATCTTCTCCATTTCCTGCCTGTCATGAGCTTCACATTGTTGCTCCAAACGTGGAAGCAGAGCTCTTCTCTCCTTTTCTGGTTAGGACCTGAACCTGAAACGTCGCTCTGGAAAACCAAATATTTTCAGGGGCGAAGCAGACGTATCGCTTCGCTTCAAGCCTGGTGTTTACCCAGTCAGAGTGACATCAGAAACAAATGTTGTTTCTCCAGATTGCGTGGAGGAACAGCTGCAGAAAGACGCAGCAGCAGCAGCTGGGCCTCTGCCTGGCCGCCTGAGCGCAGACATTATTGCCGGTGTTAGCTCGGCATGTCGGGGCTGAGTCCTCCCCACAGTTTGATGACCCTGTTAGTTCTTGTGCATGGCTGCCCTCGCTCTGTGGAGCTGGCACAGAGACTGCGAGCCTAATGAGACACTGGCACTTGCCTTTATTAATGGCCACATCCCTGTGCTCATAAAAGTGACACTTCAAAGATAAGCATCCTCGGTGGCAGCGAGGTCATTCTGCCCGCCAGTGACGCTTGTGCCTGTGTGTGTGTGTGGCTCTGAGTGTGTTCGTGCATGCGTTTGGAAGTGTTATGAAGCTCTGTATGGCAATGCATCACACACAGTCTTACTTTGCTTATTTAATCACCACTTTCTAAATTTGCATTCGACACACACTCTTATATGTTGTATCCAGGGAGATAGTTCCCTTCTCACTGGAATATTTCTGAATATTCTCATCCAAGGATCCTTGTGCAGGTTTTGGAGAGAGGGAGAGAGAGAGTTGACCTTTTCCTCTCTCTCAGTCACTTCAGTCCTGAGATTGTTAATCAAAACAAAGACAAAGGACGAGCAGAGGAGAGGAGAGGAGGAATGTTGTGCAGAGGAGACAGTGTGAGGCGTTTGAGGGGTTGAATAAGCAACATATGAGACGAGCCAGCCGGGGGGGAAAAAGGGGGCCAATGATTAGAATATCCAGGTGGAAGGGTCAGCAAAACATTTTCGGTTTACCCTGACATTTCTGGCATAAAGGCTCTGTGTCTATCCCGCAGACTGACACAGGAAAATCCCACACAGAGGTCTACAGTGTGTGCACACGGTGTAATTCTTGTCCATTCAGGAACAAATTAAGTGGGTTGGACGGTGTCCAGGAGTCTTCCTGCACTCTGCGATTGCAGCGTTTGCTAATTGATTTTCAGCTGGGCACAATGTCAAGAAAACATTACGCAACAGGATTGGGAGCGAGGAGAGGCCCCAGGGACACTTGTGGTTATAGGTGTAGAGACCCTCAATTAAACCTCTCCACAGCCAGAGCAGAGTTTGGTGCTTAAAGGCAGAAAATATGAAGTTTGCAGTTTTTGAATGCAATGAATCATTTTTGTGAGTAATCATCACTCAGCAGCATGAATTCTCCAATACTCTGTGTGAATACTTTGCCACCTCCTATACAAATCAACTTTTTGCAAGAAGTTGAGATAGATCATTTAACTAGAATCAAGAAAATGCTTTGATGTTGCAATCAGGTGGCAGATTTTCACTTCCTTTGAGTAAATAAGGCCAAACCTTTATTCAGCAGACAATTCCCTTCCCCTTCACAATAAAATGAGGCTTTATCCTCCCCAGCGCCTGATTAAAGGAGTTCTGCTAGGGCCAAGTGGTGTTTTGCTCCACCCATTTCAAAACCATAAACATTTTAGGAGTTATGATGGAGAGAGTCAGACAGAGAGGAAGGAAGGGAGGGAGCAGGGGAACGAGAGAAGAAAGTAAAATAGAGCAGAGGATGAGCTATGAGATGTGTTTAATCTGGCTGCTATTATCATCATCTGTCCAGCGGTCATTACCGCCATGGGAGTCTGCTGTCTGGAGCAAAGCGGCTGATGGAGGAGGCCAACGGGGGGCAGCTGCAGCCAGAGCTCATCCCACCTCTGAAAGCTGTCACTAATCAACAGGAGGAGCAGAGGGAGGAGAGAGGAGGAGGAGGAGGGAAGAAAAATGGGAGGAAGTGAAGGAGGGAAGGTGTGGAGGAGAATGATATCAAGAGCGGTGGGTCAATATATCTGAACTAATCACACCTACAACCGCTGTCAGCGAAGAGAGGAAGAGGAGGACAAGGGAGGACGGAGGCAAACATGCAGAGGGAGGGGAGGTGAGACAAACAGGGAGGAAGGAAATTACATGAGGGGATGGCTCCATTGTGTTTGAACTCATCACGCCTACGCACGCTTTTAGTAATCAACCAGAGGAAGAGCGGCAGGGGCGAAGCAGAGGAGTGGAGGAGATGAAATGAAAGGATGAGACAGAGGGCTGAGGGAGACAAATTGTCCCGGGCCTTTTTTTGTTTGTGTCGCCGCACTCGAGTGCCTGAAGCTCTCCCGTATGCCGATGACATCATAGGCTTCAGGGATAACGACATACTTTATGAATCCTTGACAGTAAATGAAGAAATTTAAAGCAGAATATACAAAAAGACAGATTTTGTTTCTGTCCCAGTCCTATTTGCCAATTGAATGAATGAATGAGTGAAGTCAGACAGGGTGAGTTACTTACTAATGAAACCAACGTTGCACCTTAACGTAATTCAACCCAAACAAACCTCTCTCCCACTCAACCGACACGACCTTCAGTCAACTTCCCAGGCAACTACTCAAGGACAAAGAGCTGCAGCACTTTCTGCAAAATTAGCAACACGTTTCAGACTTAACCGTCGGGCACTGGAGCACCTTGGTGTTACTAAAACGCCGTTATGGGCAATTTCACGACAATTTACCTGAGAGTCGTTCATTATCACAAGTGTCTCAGGTTTGTGCACTCAAGTGTCTTTGTCTTGCTGGTAAATGGAAGAACTTTTTGATGAAATGGTGTGAGGAAAAAGAGGCACTCAATGTTTCTCAGTCCAACAGTCAGCCTGAAATACGGTACGCAGGGATGGAAAATGCTTTTTGGAGCTAAATTCATAGAGGTCACAGTTTACATACAGGAAATTAGGTTGGTCCAGGGTAGTGTAGGATGAAGTGCTTCTCATATAATGAAATACAAGAGTTGATTGATATGTTCTGAGCCCGACCATATAAGGAAGAGGCCAATAGCTGTCATACGATTCATTTAATCCACAAGGTTCCAGAGGTTGTTTAGTCTAAACTCCTTGATGATTCCCATGTGGCGATCACAACTTCTCTAGAACCACAAGCTGTTCCGGGCTACAAATCCTGTTTGACCAAGGTGTGGAGCCCATATGGTTTCCTGCTGCACTTTTATCGCCCCCGAATCAGAGCATCCCATTCAGCGGATGGCATCAGCTGGCGTGTTGCATAAAGCCGACGGACACGAGCGCAGCGTTGGTGAGGAAGAAAGTGCAGTCCTCAGGCAAAACAGCATGGCATGGAGCCTAATAGAGACATCGCAGAGGCCTATTAGCACAGATGGTTGTCATATGTATGCAAATAAGGAGCAAAGTGAATCACGTAGCCCCATCAGCACCACCTGTCTGCCTCACACAGCTCTACCATAGTCCCCCCTGCACATTTCTGTCAGCACACACACACACACACACACACACACACACACACACACACACACACACACACACACACACGCACACACACACACACGCAGAAAGAGATGCATCCCATTCCATTTGAAAGACAAGTCTGTTCCAATCTACATTCTCTCTATTAATTAGAGTAAAGACATTAATCATCGTTTTGTTCTTTTAAGAGCAGACGTGAGAGGAGAGGAGAGGAGAGGGAGGGAGATTAAGGACAGAATGAAGGGGGAAAAGGGTGAATCAGTCGTTCTTTGTCTTTGTTTGGGATGTTGGTTTACAGGGACGAGGTGTCAAATGTGGGTTTTGTGGTCAAGCGGCATCACACCCAAGAGAGCTGGTTTATTGTCCACTTCTGCTATGGGTGTGTGTGTCTTTGTCTGTTCACTTGTAACAGCTGCCAGCCAGCATGCCTATTTATGACAGCTTTCAAGAAGTAACACACAAATGGGGTTAGATAGGGAATAAGAACAATGATTTGGGCTTTTTTTGACAAACACCTTCACATTTCATCGTCTTTTCTTTCAGCGAAAGTTCAGAAAAGATTTTGGCAGAACTTGTGGGTTGCAGCTTGAAGATCCCTATTACGCTTAAGCACCAATCTGTCTCGCTCTTTAAAACGATCTGTTTCCTCGGCCTTGATGGAGGCACACAGATGTACAAAAATTCCTGCGTCTGATAACAAATCATGATGTATTGAGAAGCTGAATCTAATCATCTAAACTATGGGAGTAAAAACACAAGTTTTGCCCCATTGGAGCTCAGCCTCTCATCCTTTTGAAGAAACGGTGTCGGAGAAGATCGGGAATGCAGTAAATCCTGAGTGGATTCTGTCCATTTTCCTCTCTTCCTCCTCAGTGAGGGAGGGATTAGTAATGCCGGATCATAATCTCATGGGAGAATTGTTTTGATAACACCAACATCTTCGCAAGTATTTTCTGATCGAACGCCAATGTGGCATTACCGGCAGATGGCTTAGCATAATATTTACACTGTGGGTTTCCCATAATTCACTGCAGTAAGTAGCATTTGGGTTGACATCTTGTAGCACGTTTTCCTTTTAGGTTTTTCCTTTTGGATTCCTTCACATCTCATCCCGTTTTTGACACCGTTATGGACGTGACTCTGTGGTAAATCTTTGAACGGAGAGAATTTCCACCCTTGCCTAATTACAGGCTGGCTTTTGGAATTTTCGGCACATTCCCGCTTGGTGGTCTTCCGTGACAGTAAAAACAAAACACAAATTGAAATTACAGGAATGTGCGTGTATGTGTCATATTTTATGAGAATAAATTGGTGTTGAGTGACAGAACATGAAGCCAGACGCACACGAGTGAATTAAAAGAGAAAACAAGAAGAACAAAGGAAGAGAAATGGAATAAACTGTTTATTTATCTCATCTGATATCTGAGGTTGAAGGATTTGCGGGTGTTTGATCCAGTTTGTTGTTTATCGTCAAAGTAAACTCTGTAATCCTGTTGCTTTAGCAATTTCTCGCCCATTTTAATCCCATGTTAGACTAACAAAAGCCCATGTTCTCCTAAAACCTCCACAGGCACAAAGTAAGCAAGGATTAGAGCAGATAAGAGGGATTTGAACACGTTAATACAGGGCTTAGAAGTTGTGTACACTGCACTCGGATGCAAGTGTCGCATGTGCTCAGTGGCACCTTCACTTTCTAATGAACAAGCCTTTTTTGCTTTTCATGATGTAAAGCCTGATGTAATTCCCTCTATACCTGACGTCATCCTCTCCTCGATACGCGCTTTTCTCAGGCCCAACATGTCTCCCATGGGTGCTCTTCATTTCCTCTTATGGGCCAAACTTCCACACTGAATTCCCTTTCCAGAAGAATCAATGGGATAAGCATGAGGACGAGGCGATTACGCAGCAGGTTATCTGGATTTCTCTTCTTAAAACACACTTTAAAGACATGTCTGCTCTTTGTCTCTCTCTCTCTCTCACACACACACACACTACAAACCGGTGGGGGGATTCCTAGACCTCCGCCCCTCACACACACACACCACAGCCTGTGTGCACCCTCTACAAGCCCTCTCCTCTCCTCTCCTTGGAGATTTCACATTACAAAGCCGTCACGGGGAGATTTTAGTGCCACCAATGGACAGAGCGCAAACCGCTGAGTTATTACCCAATATGAGAGAGGGCCACCCATTGATGAGTCACCACCTCCATTCCATTACTTACTACATGGAGGTCCCACCATCACGGGGTGCAGGTACAGCTGGAGAGAACATCAGGCTGGATGTAAAAAGAAGGGATTTGTTCTCGTCAACACATGGTTTCATTAAAGACTAAACACATCATTAAAGTATTTATTTTGATTAAATAACTTATAACAGCTCATCAAGGACAGATTCCACAACAGAGCAACCTGGTTTAAAAAGTAAAAAAACGACAATTTCATCATATTCTTGATAAAGTGATGACACATTCCGGAGCTTATAAACTCACGACGTCATGAATCTTTTGTGGCTCCACACTTTGGCCTCACACATCCGCTCCGCTCCGCGCTTTCATTTTGTGCAATTTTCTGAATTGTCACGCATAAACTCTGACAAGCTCCTTCAAGTAGATTGATAAATCATGCATCAAAGGCAGCGAGAGAGCGAGAAAAATACGCTGATAGAAAGTAGCTCAACTGTTACAAGATTAATAGTTGTTGTCATAATTTGCAATAATGATGCAAGTTTTGGAAATCAGAAGTGCAAATATAAACTTTTTGGGTCAGCTCATCGTTTGGTGGTGGTAGCAAGTCTTTGGTTGCGATGGAAGTGCTGGCAAAGTTGTGAGTCTGTACTCAGTCTGCACCGCCTGAGAAGAGTGTGGTAACAAAGATGTCAGCTGATAATATTAGAATACTGAAGTTCTGGTGAAAATTCTGGATGTGACGTTTCAATTCTTGGGCATTGTTTGTACATTTGAGTGAAATACAGATTCAGTGAGAACGTCCAGTGCTTAGAGCTCCACCGCCCTGCACAGTTGTTAACAGTCACACTCTCACTATCACAGGTGAAATTCCTCTCCACTTTGTCTACATTTTCTGCAGGCCACAGCTGAGAAAACACACCAAACACATGATAGATTGAGTGTTTTATAGACGTTTGACAGCCTTGGATCGGCCAAGGGTTCGAAATATGCTCAGACTGAGGTTATCGAAGAGCTTCGGAAGATCTGGACATGGACCGTTTAATCCGATCGACCTTATTTATTCCCGTTCTGCTGCAGTGGAGGCCAGGCAGAACATTGTTCAGATACCTGTGTAATCAGAAGAGACTCTGGTGCCTCTTGCCTTCTGACCCGCGCTGTATTATCCACTCCACTCCCTTTTTGTCTTATCCAAAGTGTGGCCTGAGGAGGACTGTCAGCCGGGGGCTTTAACGTATAGGCACTGTAGCGAGCTGAGAAGCATGACATAATGATCATGTATGACTGACCTTGGCAGGGAATTCCATTCTTGACACGCAACACCTACACGACGGAGTGAGACACATCATTTAGTATTTGAGGTCATTTTCAGCCGGAGTACAAAAATTATGATGCATTGCAGACCACATGCGCTCATTCTATTTCACTTAATTGCCATTTCTAATTTCTCCCATGCAACTTTTGAGTTCTGCCCAAACAAAGCAATAACGTGGATACAGCACAAATTCAGCCTGCGGACGTTTTCAAGGCTGCGTCCTTTATTTGTCAAAGCGTCTGTGGCAGTTGTTTGGCATTGGGAGTTGACTTGGAGCCTGATTAGTCTCATGCCTCCCTCTGTAACGCCTCCAACATTACAACGGGAGTCCTGCGGATTTAATAAAGGAGCTGGGAACCTTCATGTAAGCGGCCCCCGCGCACGGATGACATCCCGACGCAGCATAATGGGGCCTTTGTGAAGCAGCGGGCAGTAATGTAACTTCACTGGTCTGACGTGTCGACTCGGGCCAAATTGCCTCTGTCATGCAGTCTTTCTGAGGCACTTGATACATTTATCACATATTAACAGCGTTGTGCATGTTTTCCAAATAGTACTTGCTTGCGTGTGGGTGTTTTTAGATGCATGTGTGGGCAAATGTCCTTGTGAGAAGTGGATGCATGTTGTAGGCTGAGAGAGACCTGAGGACAGTTGGATGACTTTGATCTGAAGACAAACACACAAATAGCAAATTTTCTCCTGCTGTGACTGTTGTCGGTATTCGATCGGAGTCCCAGGTTCGATCTCAGCTCTCTGGATCCTACAGGACCTGTGACGTCTAACTGCAAACACTTCACAAACGCCTTCAGCCAGCATCCAAAACATGCCGTAAAACATTTAGCAACGAGTCAGTCGAGGTGTCATTCCGTAGAAAGAAAATCAAATTCCTGGCTGCACTCCTTATAGCCATCGGAATACAATTTCAAAAGATAAATAGACCTGGAAGTGGCAGAGTCGCTCCTTCACTCATTGTCAAATCAGCGCACGGCGAAGCTTCCACAGCCAGTTATTGATAAGTCATTAACAAACATTTCTCCTGCAAAGCTGACAGGCTGTCATAACCTGTTGTCTTTGGAATGATAAACGACAACGCCGCGCTTCCTTTTGATTGATGAGCTCGCGCAATTACTGTCGGAGCCGCAGAGCCGCCACGTGAAAAACAACCACGCTCGCAGGCCCCCGTCCACCGCTCGCCGTGACATTTTAATCTACCGGCAGATTAATGGGACGCTGGTAGAGTGGAGAATATTCCGCTATTGATTATTTTCTGATGAATCAAACGGCTCTATTTTAGTGACGTGTACGGGCGGGAAGGAAGACGGTGGCTACAATGGGAACCGACGACGACAGGATGTTTGCGTTAGGGTGCCAACGCAGCATTCCAGAGCCAGATAGGAGAGACACAGGGGCGTCTCTTGTCTGTAAACAGGATCGTCAGACGGGGATCTGTTCACATATTTGTTCGCGGCTCGAGGGAGCGCTAAACGTTACTGGAGGTGCCCGTCGAGGGAAACAACGACAACAAAAAAAGCAAAGGAAAAGATAAACAAGTGTTGATTTACAAGTCGAGTTTAATTGGGTTGTAAATTGCAAATCCTGGAGTTGGTTCAGGAATGCTAAAACGTGATTCTGGGCTTGTTTACAGGAAGAGCCAAGCAGTCAAGGACACGGAGATAATTGAGTGGGAGAAAACGAGATAGTACGAAGAGGAGGAGGAGGAGGAGGCAGAGGAGAAGAATGAGGTATGAGGAAGGAAGTATAAAAAAGTTGAACTAAGTTTGGCCCAATATTCATTATAGTCCTGGTCTGCACTGCTTCACCCTGATTAAAACCGCATGTGATTTATCTCAACCTGGCTTCGTTCAGGTTCTGCTTTACTGAGAAACAAGTGGCGAGATGGGGAGAGGCCCACACAGAGATCAACACAGCCACTGTACACACACACACACACACACGCACGTGCTCGGTTGAAAAAAAGATCAGAACCAATGTTGGGCTTGAAATTAACGGCCTAGAGAAGAGGGTTTACAGCCCAAACGTCGCAGGCCTTTAACACGTCCACAAACACAAACAGTGTATATTTTCCTCCGGCGCAGTGAAAATAGATGATGAAGCTTGAGGCAGAGTTTTCCGAAGGGGGGATTTGAGCTTTTAAAAAAAACAGTGACGAAGGCAAACTCGCACGTGGTTAAGACAAACACACAGCCTAAAGACTCCGGAGGACTCGGAACGCCCGATCGGTCCAGACAGAAAACAAAGAGAAGAGAACTTAAAAAACTTAAAGAGAAGTACATAAATGCAGCTATTACGCTCATTATGGGGGATTGCGATGATATAATAGGTGATGGAGACGCTCACAGACGTTCCGTGTCTGAATCCAAAAACCCGACAAAATATTTCTCTTCATCGAATCGTATACGGATTAAAATCCCATTTGTGGCGGGAATACAGTATTGGAAATCAATGAGGCAGCCATTCGTTTGTCTGGAATTGTCCCGCAGTATATGAGCTTGAAATCATTTTTATTTTCTAATGTTCCCGCTGAACTCCTGAACCCTCATTATCCGTTTCCATTCAGTCCAAATATCATTCTTCCCTCTGATCATTTACATATGCATCAGACTGTTATTATTTCTATTATGATTATGGGGCCCTTGGCTCTGGTCCATTCCAGAGGGCACTTAGATCTAATTAGGGGGAGAGAAATGCCTTATATGGAACAATACACATTTGACTTGTGTAATATGTGGATTTGCCTCCGCACTTCCTCATCACTTCCCGCGTCTCACGCCATCACGTCTTACCTCTCCCTTGTTATTCCTCAGCGGGAGAGGACGGCGTTTTTCATTGCATATGCTGATTTAACCTCTCTCCAGTGACTTGTTGTGTTCTAATAGAAACCCCCCCCCCACCCTCCAGTGTGTGTGTGCATGTCTCTGATATACTGGCGGCGAAGAGGAGGAGCTGATGAAAGAAAGAGACAAGAGGGAGAAATAGCAACAGAGAGCGAAAAAGCCAAGAGGTAGACAACGGAGAGGACGAAGACAGATCGATGTTCTGGCTCAGGGGTTATATGTCTCTTAATCAGCCTTTCTAACTAGTTGGCCTAATCTAC
Organism: Genypterus blacodes; assembly: GCF_046128005.1. Taxonomy (NCBI): domain Eukaryota; kingdom Metazoa; phylum Chordata; class Actinopteri; order Ophidiiformes; family Ophidiidae; genus Genypterus; species Genypterus blacodes. The sequence goes on from NW_027466867.1 coordinate 6,861,842, forward strand.
ACCTCTAATCCTTCGACCATTTAACACAGCAGCACACAAGCCAAATGAAGCCATAAAGGACAACACCTCCCCTATGCTATAAAAGTGAGCCAATCACGAGGGTTAATGCCGCCGCACTTACAGCAGGAAAACCACCAGAGGAAGCGAAAGCCGATGCTGACGCCCGGCGACGTGCTACAACCCAGTTTACATTAGGAACATGGCGTTTCATTTAGCCCTGATAAGCTCGGTTCAGAGGTCTTTGCATGGGACTGAGCCTCCCGTCGCTGTCACTACAAAGCCGAGGAGGAGGAGGAGTAGATGGAGGAAGGGAGACGTGTAAGACAGCCTCTAATTAGCTATGCAAATCCTGGATTGAGTTCTGAAATGAAATTGGTCCTTTGGATCTTCTCAGCTTCTGCTTCTTCTTCTTTTTTTCTTCCTTAATCTCTCTCCAGTGTGACCGGTTAAACGAAGCGGCGAACAAAGCGGATGGAGAAGCTTCTTATTAGAATCAGTGCTTCCCTACTAAGGCTCTAGTGAGCTGTTATCCACACGGCCCCCCTCACCACCCACACACACATTTATACACACACACACACACACACATACACACACACACACACACACACTGAAACACGGGCTATCAAGGAAAGGAGGTTTCATCAGTTTTCTGTCCATTACAGCTCAGTGGTCCCCTGGGACTCCTAACCAGAGGTCTGAAACTGTTGCTGCTTGCTTCTGCAGGGAAAAAACACAAAGATGGCGAGGTGTGTGTGTGTGTGTGTGTGTGTGTGTTTATGTGTCTAACTTGCAATGCCTGAAGAAACAATTTCAAGCACACTAATACTGGAAAAGAGGAAGATAATGTGCCGTTGCTAATAACTTGCAACAGTTTCACATGCTGCACCGCTCACATCGGCAAGAATCCTATCAACCTCAAACCTCAAAATTATTTTCACTTCACCGACGAATAATCTGTTACCGTGCAGTACAATGCATAAATACATTAAGCAGGCAGAACAGAAGAAAAAAAACGACTTTCACAGACAAAAATGCTCCTTTGCCAAGAAGTCATTAACCTCAAACACTGCAAATGAAACCCAAGCAGTGGCTGTGGTGTGTTTTTAGGGTCCTCAAGGGCCAGAGGGGGTTAGAATTAAACCATGTTACAAGCCAGAATGTGGCTGTACATTTAAAAACCGGCCAACTCAATTTTCTTTCCTTATATTTAATCCCAAATACTTCGGGGCGCTGTCAGAGAAACAAGCCTCACTTTGTAATAAAAAAAAAAGAAGCTTAAATCCCAGTGCGTTTCCAATGAGCACGTTGCTGCCCTCTCATAAAGGCAACAACTGTAATTGGACCAGAGCGCGTCCTAACCCCAACAGATCAAAGGTTAGCAAAGCAGGTACTCATTTAGCATGTCGGGGGGATTAGCTGGCGCGCTTACATGACGGAATATGCACGTGGATCAAAGTGATCCGGATGGCGGAGCTGTAATTTGGTTCTTTCGGAGGAGAAGAGAAGAGAGGAGAGGAGAGGAGAGGAGAGGAGGGAAGGAGAGGGGTTTGTTGTGGACAGTGATGGGTCGGGGCTGTGCATGACACGATGCAGACACCCCCCCCCCCCCCCCCCCCACACACACACACACCCCTGTGGAAAGCCTTCACGTTTGTTTAGGGAGAGCTGACATCTCTAGAAGTTGCCGTATTGCAGCTTTGGGAGATGTTCCACCTGTTTGTCCCCCGACTGCAGACCCGTGCGAGTAATAAAGGCTGATTCAAGCATAATACACACTGAGAAGAACGGTAAAAAAAAAGTATACCCATTGGATACACACACAAGTGGCCCGATCTTCAACCTAATGAAACATAAAACACGTTATTTACCTAAAGGCCATCAAGGTTTTGGTGGTTGGACGCACCAAAAAAAGGTCAGAGGTCACCCAGCAGCTCTCCCACACGGTGCCTCATGTCCACCACTGTATTTGTTTCCATTGAATCATTCAAATGACGGCTGCTGTGGTCATCATTTGAATCTTGTTACAATGTTGATTTCTTTTCCCTGCTGTCGCTCTGCATGAATCTGCTCTTTGAGAAACGGAGTCACAATCCAAATCAAAGTAAATCACTGAGCTGATGTGATGCTTCGGTGGCTTTAACGGCCCAAAATCCTGCGTACAGCGATTAATTCTTAGTGTGTCACCGTGGAATAGTACACAGTTATTTTTACAGTCGCAGGTGATACATGAGAATCTTAAAATAAAGCCCCTCCCTTTCCTGCCCGCTGCACAGTAAGTATATGGCGGCCCCGCATTTTCAAAGGCAAGACAGTAAATCGGCTGTGAAGATGGTGACAGCTGAGGATTGTGTGTGTGTTTGTGTGCAGTGACTACACACAAGCAGCAGGGACCAATGCACACAGACACATTCTAACATATACATAGACCTGTGTGTGTGTGTGTGTGTGTAGCTGTGTGTCTGTACGTGTACGCTTGTTCCGTCTGTGTTTACACGTGTGTGTGTGTGTGTGTGTCCTAAGCTTGGCCTGGGTGTGGCGTCAGAAGGCCTCGACCAGACAGGGATTCATCCTGTCTGACTGAGGCTTATCACTGGACTGGCTGTCACCTAATGAGACATCAGGAACCCTGCATTTAAAATCCGGCCGGCCGAGTGCACGCACACGCCGCAGAACCAACGTAGACCAACCAATAATTTGTCTAGACAAACTCCAAGGCGCTCCATAACAATGTTTCAGTGACTTTGCTGATTTGTGGCCTCTGGCTGCACTGCGTGGAGGGTATACACACAAACAGGCACTCTGACATTGTTACGATTTGCTTTACAACCTTATTTGCTTTAGATTTAGCAGTGCTTTATTTCCAGCGCCTGGTACTGACTGGATGCATCAAGAAACAGCTGCGATCTATCATGCTGACATCACTGCAGTGAGCTCACTCGGGGGTTCAATCACAACAAGGGGAGGAAGGAAAAGCTACCAAAGCTGGGAGTCCAATGAGCCGTGTCCTGGCGTTGATCTTTCTAATGCCCGCGATGCCCGAACCACAGTGACAATGAGCGACGGTCTGCATTCAGAAGATCGTCCCCATTAGCCTTCATTCTGCCGGGTGGAGCCAGGATCCATCTCCACATTCCTCTGTAAGCTAAGTGTCATGCGGTGATAGGCCAGGCTAAATGTGATGCATTAGGTGCCTGAGGGTAAACAGCGAATTGGCTCCTCACAAATGCTTTAGTACCGAAATGATAACGTGGATCCAAATAAAGAAGAAGGGGATTCGACGTGCGGGCGGCATTCTTTCCAAAGACTAGAGGACTTAAGGGAGGGGTTCTAAAGAGCGAGGAGGCCTAATGAGCATCGCTTAAAGAATGGAAGAATGTGTGCGAGTGTTTATGAAGCTGATGTTTTTCCAGCCCATGTGGAGCCTTGGTAGTCCCGTCTGTTGACCTCCTCCGTCGTGAAACGGGTGGCTGTCTGCAACTGTGAGACAACGACAGCAGACATTAGTTTGGATTGACAAGGTGGAGTGGAAGCCCCTGACATGTAAAAACAAAGTCAGAGATAGGCTCAACCTATCTGGGTCATTTCAGGATAAGTATAGCCGTCGTTTGGTCATTTGTTGGAAATTTCAGGCTAACTTAATTTCTGCGGTGACATAATCAGTTAATTCAGAAATTATATGAACTCAACCTCTCGGGTGACCTTGTGCGTCGTTAAAACGCCCACCCAGTGCCACCGTGGTCAACAAACAGCTGCTCTGCTGAACTGTCCCAAAGGCGAGACGCCTGTGAAAAGCCTCATCCAAACACACTCTGACACAAACCCCAGGATTTCCCAGGTGTTTGGGAGGCATGACATCACGCCGCCTCAATCCCAACACAATGAGGACTTTGAGAGGTGCCGGTGAGAACAGTCGGCAAAACAAACCCGGAGCCGTACATCAACAAAAAGGGCCCCTTCTAAATAATATGGAAAGTGGAGATGAGAGCCAAAGTGGGTTCACAAGCAGCTGAATCCAGTTAACGCCTGGAAAAAATTATAGAAACATTGCGGCGGGGGGGGGGGGGGGCACACCGATGTCTGACAATTTGGAGCGTTGTGCGTGTGTGTGTGTGTGTGTGTGTGATGACAGCTAAGGGGGGTACACGCATTCAAAGAAACAACATTCTTTCTCACAGCGTGACACTGGAGACGTATACGCCTCGCTTGTCCATTTTTTTTGGGGGACTCTAGGACGCTGGAAACAACTAGGTGTTTGTGCGCGATCCCCTAGCCGTCAGCTTTGCCTTATTAAAACGTCATTGACTCTTAAACTGCATATTTATGCACTGCTAAACCAGCGCCAGGATGGCAGACCAGGCGCTCCGGCTGGCCGGGGCCCCGAGTCAGACGCGGACTGTGTCAGCTGCAGATAAGGTTTTTATTACACAATGTACTCGCAGGGTCTTGCTTGATTGATGCGTCACCATTATTACGTTCTCCCAAGGTAATGTATTCCAGGCTTCCACAAAGGGCCGGTTCTAAATTAGTTGTGTCAAATTGTGGCAGCAGAGGTGGCGGTCCCTGCTCTGCTATCTGTGTATCGAAATTTGCTCACACTGACAATACGGGGAAGGGGCCGAGCTGATGTTCGGTGCGTTTGTAGCCGTCAGCTCAGCAACGGTTAACCTGGATTTGATTCCCCCACCATTAAATGATAGCTTTGTCATGTAGACTTTCCCTCCTCGCATTTCTAGGATATCAATTAAAAAGGGCTGTGGGAATTCTTTCTGGAATGCATTTTCTTTTTTTTGGGAGCTCCTGGGTGCCGGCTGATACGGAAGAATTATCGCAAAAGACTGAAAAGGTCAATTTCAGATGGAAAATACCCCCAAACATTCCCTGTAATGATTTGACTCCTTCTCTCTCTACGAGCCAAAAGTGTGTAAATCACCTTCATAAAAACGCAAAGTAATGAGACCTTTTGCGTTGTTCATTCTCATTACATACAAAAGGGAGTTGGAGCAGCAACCTTGACTTTCTTTTTCTCACTTTCTGTCATCCAACGGGGCGGTAAAAAGTGATACTAGCGGCTGCCACGGTTACCATGTTTTATTCCCATTTCCTCTCTTTTGGCAGCCGATCACAGCGAGAGGGGATCTCCTCCTTTTCCAAAACGAGTAGACCAAAAGAGTCACTGTGTGAGGTGTGTAACATGCGTCTAATGTGACACTTTCACCCCCCTGTGAAGACTTGGGTGAAAATTGAGAAAGCAGGTCACCATCTCTCCTCCACACACACACACATCAACATCGGTGCAGCGTTTGTTAGCGGTGTGTGTGGGTGGAGGCAGCACCACTCCTGGGAAACATCCACATACCTAACTGCAAGCCCAGATGTGGCCCTGGTTCAACAGTCGGGGCAGTCACATCTGTCTCGGCTCCACAATCTGCTGCGGGTGTGTGAGTGTGTATCCTGTGCGTTCGCCAGCATATATGGCTGCGTATTGTCCGTCTGTGCGCGTATGGTATTTGTCCGCGCGGTCACCGGTGTTGATGGATGCCTCTTAATGCTCTGCAGCTCAGGGACTCTCATCCTTTAATGGCTTTAACATTCCCCACCCAGTGTAGGAGTCCACCTGACGTCAGGCCCAAAGTTGCGCAATGTTCGGTAGGAGCGCTTCGTTTACCTTTGGTTGGAAAGACAAAGGATCTAAAGGATGTGGCGATTAGGAAAAGAAAGGATTTAGTTATCTCATACGGACGATGTGTTGAACATTGTGACCCAAAGTTCTCTCCGCTCAATTTTTCAGGCAGGTTATTACATTTGAGGGACTTGAACTGGCCTGTGCGCCGGTCTTAGACTAAATAAATGGGTTTGATTAATTAACCCATTTACAGTGTTGATGTTGGCCACCGATGCCTGTACGCTGAGCATTTACAGTAATAACCAAACATTCATAATACATTTTTGGCTCATTTTACGCAGGGAGCCTCTTTAAAATATATTGGATCGTTTCAGTATTTATTGTTTTTATCGTGCCCCGAGCAACTCTTTCATAATCTGGAGTGCAGTGTGGATTTGTCAGCGTTTCTCCTCTGCCCTTAAATGTGATTCGTCAACATATTTCAACACAAGTTGGATTTCAGCAAAGTTGGATGGATGATGCATCTCATCAGTGTATTCCAGACTTAAAGGCCGGTAACACTCGACTGAATTAGGTTCTTTAAAGCCATTGCTCAAAGTCGCAATCTGTATATTATCTTATGGCTTTCGGCAGAGTGAGCGAGAGGAGCGCACGTCCTCGGATATGGAAAGGACGATGCTGTTTCGAGCGGCTTCCTGAGGCTCTTGTTCCAACATGAAAGTCAGTTGACATCACAGTCAAAATACTTTATCTAACCTGCTTTTAGGTGAATCAGTCGCTCTGACACATGCTACAATTACCCCCGTTTAAAAGGGGAGCAATTACTGAGATGTTTTCATACCCAGCGTAAATGAAAGCCTCCAATGTGTGTCAGAGGCTGAGATGCTTTAATGACACACCAACAAACAACATTTTTTTTTTTTTTTGCAGGGTGAGGCCAAAACAGTGATTTTAGAGCGATATGGGGGCGAGGAGGTGAGGCGGTAGACGAAGGCGGAATCGGTGTGGCCATGGCAACACGCATGCAAACGCAAGCATGCTACTGTCTTTGTCGTCACGTTGGGTGGCTAACAAGGTATCGCTCAAGCTCCGCCGAGTATTAATGAGTCACTGAAGGCAGAAATTTAATTAGACTTCTAGTGTGTCGGAGGGAGGAAAACAGTCGGTGTATAGCTCACAGCTCAGATCATTCAAACCAGGCGCTGACATTAACAAATTGTGTTCATTAGATATTTTCCATTTGGCCAGAGCAGCAGATTTTCCCCTGATGTAAATATGGTGAATACAGGCTGAGAGGTTTGCTCCTCACCTACACAGTGATGGTGAAAGGAGGAAGCCTTATCTCCAATAAGAGACGGCCAGTTTATTGTCCAGCTGACAAAGATAAATCACCTCACGTCATCATTTCCTTTTCATCAGCGCCATTCAATCTAGTCATTTAGAATGAGCGCAGCAGGTTTCATGTTTGATTTGGACATTTTCCCTCGCTATTTGATTAAGTGTATTATACAAATAATAATTAAACAGTATGGAGAGCAACTTTTGGACAACTCCAATGTGACGGATTGATCAATTACTGGCTTCATTTTCAATATCTGTGAACACAAAATAACTTATATTTGATCCAAGGCTTCATTTCGTTACCTGTTTCTTATTCTGTTTAGTCTGCAACACCTTAAAAGTGTTTAAAAAGTTCTGATTTAAATTTAGCTAGTGTGGTGTGGACATAGTTTGGCCCGTGCCCTTCCAGGATGTGTGGTGGTTACACCAGATGTAACAGGATCCTTTCAAACATCACCCCAAACACACTCAAAGACACACTCTTGCTGCCACTCATCCAAGTTCTCACGACCTCTTTGCGGGAGGATGGAGCTCAGGTGTTGTTTTCTCCCTGCGTGGGTTCTTCGTCTCTAATATGCACCTGACGAATGAAACACTTTGTAAATCGCACTGCCATGACAGGTTTGATTCAATATCACAGCACACCTAATAGATGATCCGGGAAAGGAAGGAAAGTCTATAGGCGTGAAACGTAAGGAGATCAATCTCTTTCTCACTACATCTCGACTTATCTACCATCCATTTGTCATTAGTGGCCGAGCCCTTCTCAAGAGGTAAGGCAATATCCGCCACATCCACCACCAAAAGTCTTGTCTAGCGCTGCATCTCTGCTCATATACCCTATTGGGAGTTCATTAAAGGGAAGGAGGGGTGGGTTAGGATGGGGAAGGCGGTCTGCGAAAACAGACTCTCTCCATTCATCACGCTGCACACTGTCAGGTTTCCCAACTCTGACAGCAGCTACCCCCGTCACCCTCGGCTTTGCTTTCACTTGGAATTATTCTAACTATGCGCAATAATCACACAAACTGAAGGTCCTGTTTGTCTTGGACGAGGTTTCCGACTCTCGCATGTCCATCAATACGGAGGCTGGGGTTGACTTGCGCCTCAATGTGGGATGAAGACCACACAGACCCAAAGCGTTTTAGACAGCGAGGTTTGAGCATCGTGCCTGGGATTGTTATCACTTTCAAAGTCGATGGAAAAGAGGGGAACGTTGTTGTAAATAGGTCCGATCAGTGTGATGCCATCAAAGGAGTTATTAAAGACGCGGTTGCGGTTTGAGCAACATGCCTGGAAACCGCAACATCACATATTCAGCACTATAGCTGATAGAATTCCCATATGGTCTGTGATACTGTATTTTGTCAGTTATTTGACATGAAGCGCGGTTGTTTGCCAAACTAAAGACCGTTGCCGTATTGTATGTTACACATCAGGCCAAGGCTACGCCGCTGAACAGAAGGACCACAGCAACGTCATTCCATTATTCCAGCCAGGCAGAAAAACACCTGATTCAACAAATGATTGCCTTAATTGATCCTGCTCGGCCTCCATCATCACGTTATGACAGAAAACAGCGTGAAGACATCCTGGCCAGATCGTCGGCCCCAAGCCCTTCAAACCCGCACAATTTCAGGCTCAGTTAGCAACACGGTTAATTTAAACTCACAGTTGGAGGATCTGCGCCTTTGTGATTAGTTTGCCCTGTGGTAGTTACAACAACCCGCAGACTAGCTGTCTTATTTTGGATGTATGAGCAGATACTTATCTACAGGAAATGGCGGATCAGGCTTCCACATATTGCTTTTTAATGAACACAGCACGCCGCTGTACAACAGCTCTCTAATGGGCTCACATGTGAAGCATCCTCTGCACTGGTCTTTCGGATGCCGATATCCAATCCCGTATCTCCCAACACCATCTCCACATTTTGGCATTGTCCCAAGGAGGGAGTGGGGTCACAAGGTCAACATGGAGCACTTTTGTTCCTGGACATTTTGCGTGCTTCTCGGGAATGATTCTATCATCGGTTCATGCAGCAGCAAAAGGTCAGGGGTGGGATTTTTATTAAGGCCTCTAAAGACAAACTATCAAGTGTGAACTATTGAATATTCATTTCTTGATACAATGATGCAGATTTCCAGCTCTCTTGCAAAACATATGAAGGTCATGTGTGTGAAACAGGCATTCTGCTTTGACAATAACCTCACCGTGACTTGTTTTCTTCCTTGTGCCAAGTGCATTTGGAGATTAGTTTGGAGAATTGCTCTCCTGTTTGTGATCCAACACGACCAGCCATATGTGTCATTCACCTTCTATTCACACCAGATTGCCTTTTAAACCTGCTTACTGGAAGGAAGACAGGTTATAGAGATGGAAATACAACCACAGCCTTCTTACACTAATGGCCGCCTCCCTCCCCAACCCTTCTGTCTCTCCCAATCAGCTGCATCCTGCTGCCTCTCGGAGGAAGGAATGTGACACAAAATGGAACACACTGAGCCCACGGGCACACGTACAAGGGGACTTATCAGTCTTGATAGAATTTGTTTGCCGTCAGAATCCATCCATATATAACTTATCATAACTAATAGCATCATAAAGCTTTGTAGGAAATTATTAAATTGAGTTTCAGGGGTAAAAGACTTCCCTGAAAATGTTTATTTTGGCTTTGAATAGATAACTGGAGCAAGGGTCAAAATCAACTTCACATATTTTGATATATATGTGATGGATTAAAGTAAACCAAATAATAACATCCTCCCGTTTACAAAGATGGAAATTCCCAGATTAAAGTCTGTATCCTCCTCCTCGGCCCATGACAAACATCACTTAACTACATTTTGAAGATAAAGCATTGATGAACGCAATGCCGTGGCTTGTGCGCTTTATTCAAATTGGTTGTGTGATGACATTTTGAGAGTATTTATAGAAACAACCCACTTCAGATCAGCATTAATCTGATTAAGAGCATGATTTATTTGAGTTTCCGTGCTCAATAGAAACTCTTCCTGCCCGGCTCACGGTCAGCCAATGAGGGCAAAGAACCCAAACTGGATGAATGGCCAACAGCTGTGTATATAGAACCAAGTACATTTCCTCTTGGAGTGAAAAAACAGCCCGTTTGAGTAAAACATTGACTGTATCCTGCAAAATATACACCAATGTAATGCAGCTCGCACTCACGTGAACATATAGAGTGTTTTAAAGGTTTGTATGATATACTGTAATGTCATAAACATGTGTATTGAAAGAGCGTTTTCTCCACTTCATAAGCGTTTCATATATTATACACATTTCTCAAAAATCCATTACTATATATTCTGCACAATTGTTGAATAATACATCCGTCTGGCTGGTAGGTATCGTTTATTTTAGGTTCTGTTCAATTCTTAGTCCTAATTGAGCTTTGACTCATTGGCTGTGCCGTTTCAGTGTTGCTCCAAGTGAGAACCTCCGTATTCAAAGAACTGAGCCTGTGTGGAAATTTGTGTTGTTCATCACAGTTCAGGCATGGAGCGCCTCATAAATTACATCCATAGCATTTCCACATGTAAATCTTTTTTAATAGCTGCATCTGTTTCCCGTCGCGTTTGTCCTGTGGGGCATTGTACGTTTTGACATATTTCAATATCCTGCATAAATTCTACAGCGACTTATGAAATCTATATGTCATCGAGAGAGTCTGGTTGTCCCAAACTAAGGCCGCGGGAGGGGGGGAATGTAGGATTTTATCACCACGGATTTCAGGTCGGGAAACGTAAAGCCATAATATTGGCAGTAAAGATGTCTCCTCCAAACTGACAGCCCCCAAACCTCAGTTCATAAACCTGTCTGGAGATTATGTGCATGGCTGAGACACTGAGTCTAACTACTTGGCTAGCACGGCAATGGAAACAGTTTCTCTAAGACCATATTCTCACTGTTGATGATGCATTTGAGAGAGCTAATGTTGGGAGTTTTGGAATGTTTTCATACACGTCTATGAGACAACAATCAAGCATAGATAATTCAATCGTTTGTTATTTGGCTTCACCTTGGACTGTGTTTGCTTTCCCATGGAATGCCTTGAGAAATTACTCAATATGCAAAAGTAAAATGTAAGACTATATTGAAGGGATAATAAACAGTTTGTGTTTGTATTCCTGTTCAAACTTTAAAACCCCAAACGCTGCATCCAAAATTCCAAAAAGGCTGCGTCAATGTAACCATAGTGCAGCAATTTGGATAAATGGTGAAGATGAAAGCCGTATTTCGTTTTTACATGCCTTCTAGACTGCTTGCACATTTTTCTAAAAGCACCAATGTCTGGCTCTGTAATTACACACTAAATGCTGTATTTTTTTATTTTTTTTTGAAGGAAGTATGTGTCACTACACAAACATTAAACCTTCCTGAATATGGGTACACTGCACAAGGCACACACAAGGCTCGGTCCCTAATGCTACTCAAGTGGCACAGAACCTACCAGACGAATCAACAGTTACAAAATTACAATCTCCGAATACAAAATAGAAAAAATATTTAGATTTATTTATTTTTTTGCATTATGGACTTATCAGAATTTGTCTACTTGAAGAGATGTGAAAGCATTTGACCTCTGTGAGGGAATGTGTGTATGGAGGCTGGATGTGGGGGTCGAACGTCTCCTCTGTGTGTTAGGGAGATAGAGAGGAGACAAGGGGTGTGATTTGTTAAATTTGGGACACCCCCCGTATTGTCTCCGCGACACGGAGGGACATCTGGCATGGGCAATGCAACCTATAGAGCCGAGGTCTCCGTCCTCTTTCTCGGGCAGTGAGCTGTGCAGCATTGAAGCACTGCCTGCACATTCTCATGCTAATACCCAAAAGACAAGAACAGATGTGAAACATTTGGTTCTGTTCTTGTTCACTTGTAAAGAAATAATGTGCCCAGTTATCATTATTTAACTTTTTTTGTTCCTCTATGCATCATAAAAAGAAGAGTGAGAAGGTTCACAGCGTAGGCCGTCTTCCTTGGTGGCCTCGACTTAAGCTGCAGTTTACATTTGTGGCCGCCCCGAGCAACAGCTCTCAGCGGTGGCGAAATGCTCCCCCCGTGTGTTTTGAAGATCTGAGGAATAATTTGGACTATCAAAACATGTTGGTACAATGGAAACTTTTGGTGGCGATACACTGGGCGAGAAAACATCTCATCTCTAAAATGACCCGGGTTTGCGTGAAGGCTTAAGTGTGCCTCTGGTTTTAAGGTGTGTGTGTGTGTGTGTGTTGTGTTTGTGAACATGTTTTTGTGTGTTAAACTGAATGTGTGTGTTATTTGTGTGTGTTATGTTTGTGGTTGTTGCAGCATACGTGCCAGTGCATGTTTGCCTGTTGTGTGCAGTGTGTGTATCAGTATTGTTGTTTTTTTGCATGCATGCGTGAATGTGTTTTGTGTGTTCAACCGCATATTTGTGTTTGTGTGTATTCAGGTGTTTTATCCTGTTTGCGTGTGTGTGTGTGTGTGTGTGTGTGTGTGTGTGTGTGTGTGTGCTTTCCACTCCATGTAATCACAACTTCACATTGCACATGTCATAACTAACATTCAATCTCAGAAGGGCGTATCTGCGTCCCTGCCTACCTGTTATCTGATTGGCTAATACCTCATCTCTGCCTTACCCTCTCTCTCTTCTCATTGGCTAATGAGATGCCAGTCAACCAATCTGACACAAGTTTACAACTCGATGCACGTGTGTCTGGTTCATCCGGGCTGTTGGTGAATCTTCATTTGGACAAGACACTTTAATATGGATGCATAAATTCGTTGTACACTGACAAATGCGTCTTTAATAACTTTATATTTTATTCTAATATTTTTATGGAGCGTGGGTCTTTCAAACCTTCAATGTGTCTAATTTGGTATTTTGGAGGACTTAGGCGCGTTACCGTTACACTGTCAAGAGGACCCAGAAATGTGTGTCTAACATGGCTCTGGGTCCAGAACCGGCCAGGCAGGGACCAGAATGGCTTTTAGCCGCATTGGTAAACTGGACCCCCCGTCCCGAGGCATCGTCCGGAAAGCGGCGGTCATGCTGTGCTCCATCCTCACCTCACTCTTCCTCCTGCACTGCCTCTCCGACCGCTGCAGCACCACCGTAACGCCGCCGGTCCACAAAGCCGCCCCCAGCCGAGCAACGGGGCTCTTCGACGGCGACCTGCGTGACTTCAGGTCGCTGCGGACTAAGAGGCTCGTGTACAAGTGGACCGCCGTGGTTGTGGATGAAGACCCGGGTCAGGTCGCGGAGCTGGATCGCGACGGGTCTCTCGTCATGGTGCGAAGTCCGGATTTATTCCCCGAGAGGAGAGCGTCACCGAGGTTTGCAGGTAAACTGAGCCCGCTGGGAGAGGGAAGCAAGAAGCTGCCACAGGCTCTCATCGTCGGGGTGAAGAAAGGAGGCACCCGGGCTCTGCTGGAGTTTCTCCGGGTCCATCCGGACATCAGAGCCGTGGGAGCGGAGCCGCACTTCTTCGACCGCAACTATGAGAAGGGCCTGGAGTGGTACAGGTGAATATGAAATAAATCACATATAACAGGAAATTAATATTCCTACTTACTTCCTAACTGATAGAAGTTGGGCTATTTATATGGAATTAATTAATCTCTTCAAATCTCGACATGAATATGATAACGCGTGATGGATTGTGTTTATCCAACTTTTTTTATTTAAGCTTCCACCGATAAAGATTCGTCTGCATAGTCTCGAAATCTTTATTTAACATCTGAACTGTTAAAGAAGTAATTGTGCCTGGTATTTGCACAGCCTGTTGATTTATTACGCCACATTAAGTCTGCTTTCATTAGATGTTATCAGGTTGCTTGGTTTGTTGCAGCTCTTTTACGTTGACTGCTTTTAAGTTGGAAGTGATCTGGTCATTCAGTGCCAAAGTGAAATCATGGTTTACAGGTTGATTAGGCTGGGAAATGAGACAAATAGATGACAGAAATCAACAAACTGTTTAATTTTAAAAATGGCTGAGTTGTTGTTTTATGCTTTGATAAACGTTTTAACTAAAGCAAATGTGGAAAGAAACGTCATTGCTTTGATATAACCTATGACCTATGAGGAAAAACGCGCACAGTAACTTTCAAATAAACTTTTTAACTAACTTTCAAATAAACTTCTTCTGTAACTTTTAAATAAACTTTTTCAGATTATTTTACCAAGGTTCCCCAGTTCATAATACAGTAAATTAATAGAAACAAGCTCTTGAGTAAACCTTTTATCACTCTCAATTAAATTTAAAATAATTAATTTAGTTGTTATTAAAATTTGCAAATGTGTCCCTGCAACTCTGTCAGTTAGGGACTTTCATTTTGTCTCATGAGCTTTAAATCCAAATGATAAAACAGGTTTTTATGGCTCCATAATGCCGAGACATTAGGGAAAACTGTGTTTCTATAAAGTACTCAAGTAATTAATATTTTTTTTAAACCGTGTTTGAAACTGCTGTTTTAAGGCCCCTAGTTTAATTAAGTATATAGTATATAAAATAACACTGAAATCAAAACTTAGTATACCAGAAATATACAAAATAGAATTGATTCATACTTTCTTTTTACCCCAAACACAGTTTTTTAATATATATAAATATTGAATACAGAAAAAACAAATTCACAGCTGTTATTCCAGGAAGCTTTGCCAAACAGCATTTGCTTGCTCAGAGTCAGAGTCTGTCCTGTCTGACCAAAATGAAACTTTAGAGAAACTCTGCTCCTACATAAACATACATTTACTCTCCCTCAATGTCTTCATCTCCTCAAAGAGGAGTTGTCTTCCTTTGCCTCGCTCAAGTCGAATTTGTGATTGATTTCATCTGTCACTGCGAGTGTGTGAGTGAGTGCTGTGTGTTCACATTTCCCCCCGGCCTGTGGGGAATAATGGCTCTCCCTCTCAGTGGTTCTCTGTCTAATGGGGCATTGCCGACATTGCAGCTCTGTTATTAAGAAGGATTAGGGCCATAATGAAAGGTTACCTGAGTGTCTCAGGAGGTATAATTCACCTTTTGATTGAGTTAACACTACACACAGCTTCCTCTAAAAGCCCGGAGACAAAACTTTTACTCTCGCTCAGCGACAACTCCCCCACCCCCCCGGCCCCTCTCACCCCCTCACCCACCTCCAAACACTCTCTCCCATCTCACACTCACACACCTCCCTCTTTGTGCCTCTCTGAGAGTGAACATTCTCTTTTCGCCATCACTCTTTCACACCCTTCTGTTTACCTATTCATCCATTGTGGGGTTTTATATCCATGAGGGTCCCATCCATCCTGAGGAGTTGCCAAGATTCTGTGGAATTTGGACCGTGCCTCCAAGGACAGACCTCAGTGCCGGTTCCCCTTAACACTGCCCGTTTTAAAACAGAAGGACCCTTGAATTGAAAAGAGGAATAAATAACTGTTACAACAGCATGGCCCGCTCTGCAGGAGTGCATCTGTTCTGTGCTTGAACACTCTTGTCAGCTTTCTCTGACAACGTTCGAGAGGGTTCCTCTTGATGGCCTTTGAGAGCCAGGAAGCTTTTGATTTAGTCACTTTCATTTAAACTCGATGAGTAGAGGTTGTTGAGTTGTTTTGTGCACTTAAAGAGTGCTTTGATGGAACCTGGAACTAAGTCACCTTCAGTGAAATTCATCACAATCTCTGTGCCAACTTCCATTTTTCTCTTGTAATTTACCCTCCTTGCTGTTGGTTTGATCGCTGAGCAACAACACACGCTCATTCCACGTGTTAAATATATGTTGAAAACTTGATATTACCCTCCTTAAACATTCTGATCATGGTTATACGCATTAACGCTGGCTTTTCCGTGACTAATCACCGCATCTAATTTACTTGAATTATGTGATTCTTTTCATTAGCAACAGTGAATACTTAAAACGTAGAGGCTTCCATCTCGTGGGACTCAACCGCTTTGTTTATTGTAAAGGCCGATATGTGTCCTCAGCATGAATCACTCGGTTCTGTCCCAATAGCAATGTATGGAACATACTTTAACACCTCTAAGCTCTTAATGTGACGTGGCAACATCTCCAGCCCGCTTCCAACATTCCCAGAGTAAGACTTGTCTGGCTTGTTATAGGAAATTCCATAAAGTGACTCAAAGTGTGTTGTGTAACCCAAAGCAATGAAGCAAAACTATTGAGAGGCACAAAATATTAGTATCAATTATCTTATTAGATTTTCAGGGAATCTGAGATGAAGTTTTTCTCGTCCATCCACTAAAATCCAGATGTTTGTAGGGATTTATTTTATTTTGATGAAGTTCCCAGCTGGCCTATTTAGAATGTTAATATTACCCTGACTAAAGTGAAATGTAATCAGCAAGGTTTTCCAAATTAACTTTCACCAAAAACAAAATGAATGAAATGTCACTTTCGCTTTGCACGCACTTTTATCCACAGGCATATTCCTCATGTGCCAGTCATGTACTCTTAGTAATTTCAGGCCTTTTGTCAAACAGGAAACCAACACCAGACTCAATTGGCCAGTGAGTCAGTGTTACATTTCACTACACATTTCTCTGTAGTGTATCCATATAATCACACACAACCTGTTAGGCTTTTGTTGTGGAAATGGACACTCGGAGTGAACAAGGAGGTCAAGCACCAACACTGTGAAGTAAGGCAGAGGTCCATGCTCCAAAGCAGTCGGTATTATGTTTGCGGTCGACTTGGGTTACCCCAAGTCCGGCTTTCACCTGTCTAGACCGGGCCGCGGTACCTGTTTGATGTCACCAGACCTGCAGGATTAGGTCACATTAGATCCTTTAATGGCGTAATTATCCTTCATAAAAACATGCGTGACCCATTAAACACTGTGGCATTGTGCCACACACATTTACGCGGCTGCACAGGCACACACATGCAGCAAGCCTTCTAGTGTTAGCCTTCCAGGGCCTAACACGGAACAGGACTTTGAAAAACAAATAATTACCCAGGAGATAAACAGGTGCAGGCAGCTTATGTGTCAGCTAATCCTTTGTGTAGATTTGATCAAAGTTGAGTTTGATTAAGGTTGTGCTTATCTACACGTAGTTTTGCAGAAGTAGATCCACTTTCAATGACTTCCTTAAGTGTGCAATACTTGAAAGCAGAAGCAAGCAAATGAAAAGAGTGTGCTCAGCTAGAAAATTCAGAAAATTATGTTATTAAATTAGGGGATTCCCTGTTTCTGAAGCTGGCCTGGTTTGAAAGGAAGTTCGGTAATGGCAATAAAAGCCAAAAACGTCCAGCAGGGCCTAGTGTTCCATGTCTCTGTTCTGGGAAAAGACGTTATGTGACTATACAGAGAACAAGTAAGAGATTTCTGTATTTGAAATGCAATGCAAGATCAACTTTTGTATGCGTAATAATAAGATTTGCCCAGTCTGTGTTTGAATTCCATGAATGCCAGTTTCAGTGATTACCATTCTTTCCTACATTAGTCCAGCCAGTTGGGTTTGTTGACACGAACACGACTCCGTTTTCATAAATATCCTCCCAAAAGCTCAAAGAAAATAAAGTCATATTTGTGCTGCTGGCGAAACGACGTTCGAATTCCCAGCATTTGCGATGAGGACGGCTTCCAAGCTGCCCATATCTTGGCTGTGTTTACTGTAGGTGTCAATTAAATGGGTGGCAGAATTTAAACTCTGGCCTTGTTTGTTGCTGCCTGGCGTTCCACTTGTCATCCTCACTCGAGACGTTAGGAGGATCAGTGGAAAGTATGACATAACTCTAAATGGGAGAGGCTAGAGGCTAATTGTGAAGAAAGTACTGTAACGGTCTTCGGCTTAGTGAGTTTAAAGGAACAAGTAATCACTCGTGAAATGGTAAATGTGTGCCGTTTCTTAACTGTAACTTTAATGACATAACTGCAACTTTCGTAACGATTTATAAGCATGCAGGGATATTGGTGAAAAACTGCTGTCTGCATTAAAAACATAAAGTTTACATTCCCAAATGTAAGGGCCATATGTCTGCATGTGCCCAAGCCAGGCTGTCGTGAAAAAACACACACCAGCTGGAACATCTAACAGAGACCCGCTGTGTGTATGTATAGTATGCAAACTGTAAGCACCTCCAATGTACTTTTGGCACTTGCTGCCGCCCTTGGATGTAACCCGGCCGGGGAATAGAGGAATGACATGTTCCTCACACTTTTAAATAGAGATTGAGTTGAAAATAGTTCCGCCTTCACCACCTACTTGTCTTTGCTTACTTGCCCATCTGCACATATCAAATATAATCACGTCAGCCGGAAACATGATGAACATCCTGAAAAGGTTCTCGTGAGTGAAGTTGTTGTTGACTTTTAACAGGAGGTATACATGTCATTTAAGTTACCCAGAGATCCATGGTAACAACATGGAGAAAGGCTTTAACGTAGACCTTTAAGAGAATCAGACATTGGGTTGCTCCATATGTCAATACCACAACAGGGTGTGCTAACATCAGACAGTTATGTAGAGGGTAGGTGGCGTGGAGGGCTGACGTGTGACACCTCTGACCAAAAGCTGTAATGCCTTTGGGCTGATAAAGTGATTATCATGGGGAATAACTGTAAAACTGGAACACAGCCCCTTCACCTCCTGCTGAAGGCATGTGACCCACAAACGCTTGGAGCCCCCCCACCACACACACACACACACACACCCACCAAACCAACTCCTTGACCTCCACCACCCCCACCGTCATCTTTGCATGCCCTCAGCAGCTGACCCCTAGGAGGCCCCATACAGGGGAGGTAGACAGAAGCAAGGGGGACTCCGCAAAGTCCTGGCTGTCAGCAGCTGCCCTCTGGCATCCAGGGAATCTGCCCCCCAATGGGTGGGTGAGGACAGGCAGCAGGTGCAGGGTGTTCTGCGGACACCACCTGGATCCCCACCAGACGCTCACACCTGATGTTTTTCACCTGACACACTTAAAATAGAAGCTGATTGTTGTCTCCCCCCCCCCCCGAAACCCAGCAAGATGAAGGATACTAATTGGTTACTTCAAAACAAATAGATCAGACCCCAGGGATCCAGGGCTTGGATGAACATGTGCGGAAAGCCGGCGTGATTGATCACAGCCAGGGCAATGAGGGTCACCACAGAATGTGCCACCCTCAGAGTTCACAGTGCCAACAGATGGTACTGTAACATTGGGGTTGGGTTACACTTGTTTCTAGGATTCAGTTGTTTATTCACTTTTCGTTGTCTGTGTACGCCGGGCAGCAACCTGTTTGACCCCGTCGTATCTCAGGGCCCCTTTGGCCCAGCAGCTGTTGAACTTTTTTATGAGGTATTAGCCCATACATTATGAAGTATTTATTCTGGGATTCACATTTCAAAAAGGAGCATGGGAGATCACTTGTTTATGGAGGGTATCATTGACTCTACAAAAATAAATTGTTGTGGAATCGTTTTGATAAAGACTTAAGACTGAACTTTAGATGATTGACCTTTTCCAGACATCGCCTCTAAGAGTATTGCACAATGTTCTATTTTGAGACATAATACCTCCTGAAAACCTTCACTGATGTAGTATTTTTCTAGCAATGCCATGAATATCACACAGCTATTTTCCTGTAAAAATCCCTTGAAAGCCAGGTAGTGTTTTCTGGCATTACAGCTTTATCCCAGAAGTATGACTGACATAAAAAAAAAAAAGAAGGAATCGTGTTTGCTATTTTCTCCTCGTACCATATTTTCTTTTCTGTGTTTCAGTTTTGCGTTCTTGGCAGTCCAAGGTTGATGGAAGTTAAGTGTTATCCTTCCACAAACAAAGAGAAACTGTAACCCTATCATTTGGCACTGGTGAATCGTGTGCACCAGGGGGATTTAGACTACACAATTTCAGCTCTCATCGTAGAAGTGGACTAAATAAACCACAAAACAACCTCCAAAATTCATGCATATTCTTCAGTGGGTTTGCCAGAAGGCTTTAGGATTTCAGAAACGTGCAGCCAAAACCATGTGAGTTGGGCACACCGAGGCACGGTAAATGATGCGTGGACGGAGCATGTACGCGTTACAGCTCTCTGTGGTGCGGATTGGCAGAGCGAGCCAGCGCCTCGGCGTGATGGATCTCTCTTTCCCATCTCAGAGGCAACAGCTTTATCACAGGACAGGGAGCCGTCCGTATTTTCCACCGGAGAGAAAAAAAGACACAGACAGGCCGAAGAAGAGGTAGAGCCGGCTCTTTGGAAAGCTTGGGAACCAATAAAAAGAAGGAAGCCCTCTCCTCTCGGGTCCTCTGTTTTCCATTTTAACTGTAGTGCTTTCTTTAAAATGGTTTGCCACACACTCGTTTTGTCTCTGGCACGCATCTCTCTCCTGTATATGTAGAATCACTGCGAAATTGAAAACGTCAAACAAGTATTTACTGCTGAAAGAGGTTAATCTTTCAAACCCCTTTACTCCCGTTTGCTCAGCAGGAAGGAGTTTAACTCTTCTCAAGGATCTTTTGTAGGTTTGCAGGCCAAAAATCATGGAGTTGTTTCCCTACTGGCGTCCCTCTGCCTCGCCTCTGTGCTCCGAGGCGAGGACTCTGACACACTCTCCATGCGCGTTATCTGCAGCTGCTTGTGTGGCGATAGGACGGCTGCAAACATCCGTTCTCTCTCTCTCTCTCTCTCGCTCCACCGGGGCATGGGTGGTGCCAGTCGCCTTGGCAGAATGGGCCCCGCAGACACGGGCCAGGACTAGCAGTGAAGATGGGCAGACGGCACCCCAGGCGCAAACCTCTATTCGGCTGCCCAACCTCCGTCTCCGTGCAAATCACGGAGACTTTGACTCGAGCAAAACTTGAGACAGAAGTGTGTTTGTGTTTGGCTTTGTTCTTGCATGACTGACATCAAGGCCAACACCTTATTTCATTCAGTTATTTTTGAGCTTTCAGCACTTGCAGGTCTTTTTCTTCATCCAGCCTTCTCTGTGTTTTCTTGCAAGGCGATGAACAAAGAGCTGCACGGCAGAGAGTGAAACACAGCATACCGAGGATTAGGGTTTGGCAGGACTTTAGCAGGACCAGAAATCCTGCACAATTTTTTGAAATGGCTAATAATGGAGGTGGTGAATGGAGAGAGAATGACAGAGTGGCATTTAATCTGTCTTGAGAGCTTTTTTCTTTTTTTTTTTATTCAAACAGAAGTGCAGCGTATTCATTTCATAGGTGGTTTTTCAAAAGCTACCTGCTCTCCCCAAGTACAAATGCAGCTGTTCAAACAAATTCTTGACGTTAAATCTATTGTATTTCAATCGTGACGCGTCGAAGCACAGAAGAGCCCATTCACTGTATTCAATAAGAGGATATTTTAAACAAATGATCACTTCAAGCGTTCATACATTCATATTTTGTGGACTGTTCCCAAACGCAGGTGTGCCGTCTGTTTATCTTTCATAAAGAGAAACAAGAGCCGTTACCATTCCAGCTGCTCCATTTATTATTTCCTCTATCTTTGTAGCCATTCAGAGGAAAGATGGCATAGCTTTTACCGACTCCACCCCTCCTCCCTTCACAAGTGCCAGGCCTCATGATTAAAGAGAGGAACGTGTTAGAAAATGAGTTTGCCACCCCCGTACCCGTTTATTGATAGATGGAGTGCAACAGCGCGGCCTGCGTCGTTTTACATAAAGATGGACGAGGGTGATCAAGGGTCTGTGTAGCGCTCAGGCCGTGATTGATAAGCCCACGGCGGAATGCAGGGAAGCCACCCAGTAATTCAATTAATCTTAACCTGAACGCCAGTAATTGCTACTGTAACTACCTCTGACTGTACATTAGACAGGAAGGAGAACGCTTATGAAGGGGCACGTCCAGCTGGGAGAAGAGGGAGGGAACAAGTTGAGGCTGTGGATTTGCACGTTAACAGTTATCATTTATGGTAACGATGAGGATCTGTGTGTTAATCCTACAATATTGACCTTGTGGAGAGAGGAACCTTAAATTCCCCTTTTTAAATTCAACAATTATCCACAATAATTATGCATTTTGAAACAAATAAAGCAGCGCACAGACATTTACAAAGTGTTCACCTCCAACAATGCTGCGCAAACAAATGCAGGTGTCGCCTTTATCGGGCTCATTGATGGCACCCACTTCATTGTTTTGCCGTTTTTTGTCTCCGCCGCATTTGTATCTGGGAAAACAAATGCGTTTGCATTGTCACAAACCCTTTGAACACACCCAGGGATATTGATCCTATTGTCTTGCGGATGTGTACAACAGGGGGTCCGGAGGTGTTGACCCGGAGAAGACAGGAAGACGAGGCTTTTTATGGGTTTGTTTTATGCATCCTCTGGAAACTGGACACCTTGAGAACAGCGGATAAATCAACTTTACAGTCAAATCTATTTCTCTTGACCATGTCACATTCTTTTGGCACACCCATTTCTTCTAATCAGCTCGTGTTTAGGCCTGCCCTGAACAAGTGCTACATTAGTTCCTTGTCACTGACTTTGAGCTGGATCACCAGAGTTGTGTACAAAAGCCAAACATGTGTATCAGCTGACCCTGTTATATCAATACCTTATGTTTAATCTCTATATATATATATGGCTGTCATTTCTTTTATTTACGCAGCTGGCTGGTTCTGGGTCAGATAAGGTCAGTTTAGAATAAGGGTGTAACAACAGAGAGAGCAGAGGCTGTGGGACTTGATGTGAACCCAAGTCATTTTGACGGTTAAACATGTGGCGGGCCCGGGGCTCATTATATCATTATGTTGTCAGGGCAGTTGTTTATCCTCACGTCTTTGTCTCGCACAGAAACATCCTCCTCTCGCTGTTACATCCCTGTCATCAATAGGAGAAGGAAGCCAAGCAATTTAGAACCGACCAGATCTCCGAGATACAACATGCGAAGGTTCTCTCTTCCGTGTTCTGTACCCGCCGTTGCGTCTGCCGCCGCCCTCTTCGAACACACACCTATTAATTATTAATCCCACCAATTAGCAGAGCTGCATTATTCACCAGGAAGCTGTGATCACGTCCATTTGCAGAGCTGACTTGCCTCACTGTGGCTGTCCCACACGTCCCTCGAGCGTCCCGCAGTCTCATATTCCAACAGGGAATTGTGCCTCCGACATGTAAAACGGCACAGACGAGTATTCTTTTGTTTCAATTTGAATATAGTTAAGGAGAACATAACATTACATTACATTACATTACAATCATTTGGCAGACGCTTTTGTCCAAAGCGACTTACATTACAGTTACCACCCTTCGCAGAGGGGGGAGCAATTGTCACGTCAACAGTGCAGTGACATCAAGATAAATGACAAAAATTATAATTATGAGGAGAAACTGATCAGTCGCAGCATGATTTGGTCTCACATAGCATCTTATTTGCCATCTAACTGTCACTTTAGTTGCATAAGCGACATGTTTACACAGTTGAGCGAAGTTGGAAGTAGTTTTTAGTTTGACTTGACAGACCTCTACTTTTAAAGAACTGATTTACTGATGAAATCCCAAGTTTATTTAGCCCTCCCACTATTTCCCAGCGCTCCGACAACAGAACACTCGGAGTCGGAGTGCTGTCACAGGGATTTATGGAGCCTCAAATCACTGAACAAAATCACTTCCTGTTTTCCTCCTGTTTACCGGACACACAGGCAGGCGGCTGGGCTGCTGGATAAAAAGTGATTTATTTTCATTTGCTTATCTGCTTAATTGATGTCCCCCAGGCCTCCCTGACAACCATAATT
This sequence comes from Genypterus blacodes, assembly GCF_046128005.1. Lineage (NCBI taxonomy): Eukaryota > Metazoa > Chordata > Actinopteri > Ophidiiformes > Ophidiidae > Genypterus > Genypterus blacodes. The sequence continues at coordinate 6,885,505 of NW_027466867.1, forward strand.
CCATTACACAAACAATTTAGAGAAGTTTGATTAACACAAATGAGAGTTCAGGGTCCTGACCGGTTTTACACGTAGTTCCTTAAGGTTCAGAGTCACAGTAGATCACAATACAAAGTAGCGAGCAAGTCTGTCAGTCTCATTTTATTTTGAAAAACTGTCTTATGCTACAATTTACAATTTCATTTGTCTCGTGTAATCATCAAACCCTAACCTGCATTTCACACCTTACTGAGTTGTAACTCGTGAATCAATTGGTGGCTGATTTGAAATTCGTGCCTTCAACCAGACTCTCATTACGGCCATTGAGATGCAACTGTATTGATTCTGTTGTTTAGGATTCACCAGAAACATTGATTTATAGCCCTGCTGAGACAACTGTGTGTAATTAGGCTCATGTTGCCAAAGGGTCACCCCGGTGTTGCCTCGGTTGCTGCGTTCTCTTCCCTGCCAAATGTGATGTTTGCGTTTATAGAGAGCCTTTACACACGAACACGCGCAAACTCATCGGTTGCCGTGAGCAGGCCTGGTTTCTGACAGACTCTTCATTACATTACATCATAATATTTTCCACTCGGCCCAGCAGCTCCTCTGAATATTCTCTTTCACCGGCCTGTTTTTGCTCTCATGTTTCTCTCCTCTTTCTTGTATCCCGACCGGCTTTTAACAGGGTCGGCTCTGGCGAGGCACACATCCAGCAGGAGGGATTTCCCTCTCCCACAAAGCTCTCTCTTCTGGCCCCCGGGTGCCAGCTTGTAGCTCTCTCCCCCGATGAACTCCTGGATGCACATTATAGCAAAATGGCTGCAGATAAGAGCTCCTTCCAGTGTCTTGGTGAATGCGCAAAATAACCACACAGCACACGCGTGACATGAACATACGTGTGCACTCGACTATGCAGCACATTCAGGGAAACATGCACACGTAGAGTTAATGTCTTTTGTGTTGTACTTTGACTTCACCGCCATTTATTGTATGAGTTTACATTCGCAACATATAGAATCCTAATGTAAATGCAAATGTGATTGAAAGTGGTTCATGATGGCGCCTAGTCAGTTGTCAGGAATATGAATGGCATTAATACGCGTTTCGTTTTGCTTTGCTTCCTTTTCCCCCCGGTAAATGTGTTCTCCTGAATGATCACACACTCCCAGCCCGTCCTCATGATTGTCTTTACACACAATTTATTAATTTTGTAATTGCGATTCGGATGGGGCTGTATTTATTCACGCCGCGTCTCTCCCCACGTACGGCACATCTGTCATTCAAGCCTGGCAGAGTTTGACTCAATAACAGCGCAAATATCCAGCCATTATCTCTCAGCGGAATACTCCCTCAATGTTAATGCGTTTTTAGGACGATTACATCAGTGTGAAATATTGAAAAATAACCCCTCTGATTGATAACATGAATCATCAAGCCCCTGCGTCCCCTCCCCCCCCTTGAACGCCTCATTTAACATCGCCGCAGCAACGTGCCAGGGTGTCGCCTACGTGCAATCACCTGCTCGCACCAGATCGAGTCATGGCTGCGGCTTGGTAACCAGACGGGGCCTGCGGAGAATTAGAACATCCGTTATTGGACTGATAGGCACAAGCAGCTGCAAGGCCCTGTAATGCCCCCACATAAATACGGCGCGGACCTGCTCGTAAAAGAGTGAAGCGCAGCATCCCTCATGCAGATAACTGTTAATATATAGCCGTTGGCGTAATGGAACCTTTCACTCAGTCAGATAGCTCAGCGGCGGAGGTTTAACCCTGTGAGTGGCAGATATTTTTTTTTGTGAGCGCTGAAATGAGACATCAGGGAATCTGGACATCAGGATATCATAGCAGCGGGCAAATATACATATCAGGTGATGACTTCTGCTATATATAATCATCTTTCGCCGCCTCCCTGTGTCAATCATGATGCTTTCACAGTAAAGGAGATCGCTTAAGTGCAGCGAAAGCACCAAAGGCGAGCAGCTGATGTTTCATATTATTCGACATCATTTGGGTTGGTGGTTTGTATCGCTCGCGTCTGCGCTCGCTCGCTTCCAGCAACGTGCGTTCTACATTAGACTCATTGTTCTAACCCCCGACAACGAGGCTCCGCCCTGTAATTACATTCTATTCCTAAAACCATCCGTCTTCGCTCACAGAGAGGCGACATGCGAAAACATTAGCACGTTGTCAGCGGCTCCTCAGACGCCGCAGCTCTCGGTTACAGTTCGTATTTTGTTGCAGCACCAAATATCTCCCCAAACCTCCCCCAGATGGTGTAACCTCTGCAGCCCCGGGAGGAAGAGGAGGTGTTTTTCCTGTCACATGGGTCAGCTTAGCTCGGCCGTAGCGGGGGCCTCCAGGATTTCTCACTGGGGGTCTGTTGGTTTCTGGGTCACAGCCCGGCCCCAGGCAACTACTGGCTCCACTTAAGCCGTCCTGTGTCATTTTACCCACTGTGACATTCCTCACTGGACTCCTTCCACGCGTCATTTTTCACCTTTTCTTTCAGCGACAAACCCCCCCCCCCCACCCCCCTTCACGCTCCGTCCCACCCCACCTCGCCGTCACTGCTTCCAGTCACCGCGAGCCCGGCGCAACTCGTGCTGACAGCGCGGCGACCTCACACGCCTCAGCATCACCTGTTCGTTATGCGCGGCACTGCTGCCTCGACAGAAACAAGCTGCAAGAAGTTCCATTTTCCCCGGGCTATTTATTTAATGGATAATGCAACGGACGCAGAATGGAAATCACGCATTCGACCATGTCTGTAACCCCGCGACTCCTCCAATCCTCCCCGCCCGCCTGCCGGCCCTGAACGCCGCATTTCTTATCATTCCAGCGAGCATAAATCATTGTGATAATTTGCTATTACCGAGATCATTATTTATTCTCCCGGATATTGAGGGAGATGCGAAAAAAATTAAAAGCATGAAATATTTAAAGCTTCTTCTTCGTGTTTGAAAAAAAAGGAGAAGAAGAATCTACATCTGGCTCCGTCTGTTTCTGCTCTGGCACAACGATCCGGCAGCAAAGCCCGGAGTCTCTGCGAGGCAGCTATGTAATGAGTTCATGTCGAAAGAAAGATAAGAGGGTGCTTTCATACATGCTAATCTCTGCCCCTCGCTGCCTTATTCTGCGGTGGCAGAGGGGTGAGAGCTGTGCTGGCCTGGCACAGGGATGAGGATGGTGGGTGGGGGCGGGGGGGGGGACGCGACAGTGCCAGGCGCTTTGTATTCTGAGCTGGAGAGGAGGGAGAGAGGAGAGGAGAGAGAGAGAGAGAGAGAGAAGGAAAGGGGAACAAAGAGAGCAAGGCAGCAAAGGGATGAGGAGAGGGAATATGGGCAAAGAGTGGAGAGGAGGAAGAAGAAGATGGGGCGAGAGAGGGAGGCGGTAGACGGAGAGGAGGACAGCATGGAGACAGTGTAATCACTTTTACACCCCCCCCCCCCAAAAAAAAGGCAGTCCGCCTCATGCTTGACTCTTATCTGCGACCTTCCCTGCATTCTTCTCCTCTAATATCTCCTCACTCTGTCTTCTTCTTCTTCTTCCCTCGTCCATACAGCAGCATGTGCTACACTGCTCGCCGTCCTGTTCTAGTTTAAGCCCGGCTCGACTTTGTTCCAAAACTAAATGATGTTGCTTTCATTACGTCACAGCTATCGCACCGTAACAGCGGCCCTCTCTGTTGTGAGTTACTTCCTAATGACTGAGTGATTTGCCTTTGCCAGCCCCTCTACTCCACCTCTTGTTGGCAAAGATGCTAATTTTGGCGTCCATACCCCGGCCTTTGAACAGAACAAGAGTCCTTTTCAGACGTCGTCCTATTTTTGCCCCAGTCCCAGGCGGCTCTTACAGTCAGAGCTCACAGGAAGAAGACCAACACAGGCTTTTAATCTGTCGGGTTAATACTTGTGGAGGGGGTGGGGGGGATAAATTACTACCTGCAGTGATGTTCTTACCTGTACTGTCGGTACGAGGTGGGGAAATTTCCGAACGTTAAAGCAGATGTTCCGAATCTTATTTACGCTTCTCTGGATGCAAATTATTTCCACAAGCGTTTTTTATTCACTGTGCGGTTAAAACATGACAGGATTCCACCACACCCAGTCCATCCTCACGCCTCACAACCCCTCTCTCATTTTTGTGAATTTGATCTAGACGTAAGATTTCATAGCACCTGATAAACGCAGCGTATAAATAGATTCTTTTTTTTGGGGGGGGGGGGGGGGGGGGGTTTGATTGTGGAGACGGATCTTCAGGCCATCTTCATCCCTCCCTCCTCCTCGCCTCTTGTTAGAGTCAATTGCAAATGGCAGTGAGACCCTCCAAACACGGCTCTTCATATAAGCAGCCGTGACACTAATTCATTCATTCTTACAGGAGCTCCCCCCCTCTGGATGTTAGTCGACTGTGATGCGCATTGAAACACAAGCCGCCGCGGCCGAGTCCTGCTGCCTGTGTCTCTGCCCTAATGGAAAACAGATGCGGGGGCCAAAAACTGAAACGACTCCAGATTAAAAGTGGCTTAAGTATTTTTGATTGTTTGTAGACGCGGCAGCTTGAAACATGCCGCCGCGCATCGTCGACAGCGTTGGTTAATGGAGCAAAGCTTGATCAGGATAGAAGACAGGGTTCTGTGTTTGGATTTATTGAGAGTCAGTGACGGGTTCAACTAGGGATGTAATGAAACCATCTCTGAGATTGTTCAATAAGCTCTCTGCAGGAATAATTATAAAATGATAAGAGAAAGCCTGAAGAGTGCCGTAGGATCTGAGCTTGAACCATTTAACACACCGTCACGTCCTCACAGAGCTCTGCCTTGATTGAAGATCCCTAAAGACAGTACAGTACAGTGCGCTGCCTTGCTCAAGAGGCTGAGCTTATTTGGATGTTTTTCGCCCCAGCGAGAGGAGAAAATGTCAGACGGGATAACAAAATCGATATCAGAGAGCCGGAGGAATGTGCAGGAATGAGAGTGCCAGTGTGTCTTACCAGTCTACAAAGCGGGAAGGGAGCGGGATTGTCTTCTTGCCAGCCCATCATTTTGCGGATGTGTTCTTAGAAATTCCCTGTAAGCCTCTGAAACTTGGCTTTAGCCGGCCAGACTTTAGCCCTTTCATTTATAAATCACCAGCTTTCATGTCTTCTCCGAGCTGTAATATTTCAGTTGCGTTTTTTTGCTCACAACAACACAGATCCACGCCAGCAGAAATGTGGCTCAGGACGAGTATCTCTTTAGTGGAAGTTTATATGGTTTATTCAGCAAAAGACGGGACCGCTCATCGCCATGGTAATAGCCGTTAAGACAAAAGTCCTCGTCTTTTGTCGCGGGTGATTGTGGCAGAACAGCAGCACTCGGCTCTGAACAAATTCACGTCAAATTATGCTCTCGTGCTCTCGACGCAGGCCTTCTATTATTTCATTCAAGTCACTCTTAAATGTGGAATTTAGGAACCAATTGAAATGATTTCTGTTTCACTGAAAGGACTCTGTGATTTGTATTTCCCTCGGATTATTCCAACTCCGAAAACGACAAAAGCCTGAATAATGACGCACACTCCAATCTCCCCTAATGAAGCCACTTCCTGCGTAGGAGAAAATTGAAGAGACACAATACCTTGAAAATGAGCTGCGGGTATTAAAACCTCAAGTTTAAAGTGTCTTATCTCCCACAAGCCAGCGCGGCCCTAAAAAACTGACTTGGCAGAAGGGAGAAATAGCAGCGAGCTCTGGCCAAAGCCGATCACTTTCAATCCCACTGACGAGCGCCACAATGCTCCGTCTGAAACTGCGTGTAACTCTGAACAAGTGGGTCAGAGAGATATGAAAAAGTAATGCCTGTGCTGTGTCTGAGAACACACACACACACACACACACACACACACACACTCACTCACACCCACATGTGCTGGTACAAGCTCTCGGTTCAAAGTCGTTTTTTGAGTCCCGTGCTGATTTGGTTTGACACCCAGAGAGAGAGAGATGATTTTAGAGTAGTACCAGTTTGTGTCCTCACTTGGTCACAACTGTCTCGTTATATAATGTTGCGGATGAAAGACTCTTAAACGTCGTCCAAATCTCATAAACTCCCTGGAATTCTTAAAACCCCAGAATGTGAGAATGTTCCAGGGACATCTCCAGGGCAACGTGGTCAGTTAGACGTGTCTCTCACACCACAGGAATCTGGCCATGTCACTCAAAAGGAACTCGCTACCTACTAAAGGTATTTCCAGACACATCTTGTTGTAAGGTAAATTGATCATCGATTTGCCTTCCCAAAATCAATCTAAAATTCCAGGATCTGTCCGTCTCTTGTGTCTCTCTCTCTCTCTCTCTCTCTCTCTCTCTCTCTCTCTCTCTCTCTCTCTCTGCGTCTCACCCTCTCCACTCCTCGACCCATCGGCCACCTCCGATCCGCAGCAGCGAGCAGACTAAACCCGTCGACATCTCCAACACTTCCGTCTTCTCCGGCGGCTCGAGTGCATCCCGCAGCCGATCTTCGTCCCCACCCCACCACTTCATCCTCAGTCACTCTTCCTCGCACAGTTAGAAAGGGTGAATAATTCACCACCGACTCGCCACTAAGATGAAGCTTATTTTTCCCCGGTTATGCAACAAACCCAGAATGCAACGCTGGCGCACGCGAGAAAGAGAAAGAAGGAATCGGCTGAAAACACTGCTGATAAATTTATAAGAACACACCGCAAAGCTAACTTTATAAATGTTTAACCAAATTACTTTGTGCTGGTTGTATAGATGGAAAAAAGAGGAAAAGGGGGGGGGGGTAAGACTGTAAATGCTCCAACATGGAGATTTATTTGTAGGCGATTTGCTGTAAAACAATCCTTTGGTGTATGATATAATATTATTCCAGCGCTCCATTTCTAATCAATTTCCATCCCGTCACAGATTTCAGAGGGTGGGTTTGTTTTCGTTGTCCAAAAATTATTTATGACTCCTCCAGACAACATAGTGATTTTTCATGTGGTGCCAGACGTTTTTGGAGATTTCCAGTGTGGGTTTTTCATGCCATTTGTTTGAGGCAGGAAATGAGTGTTCCAATGGCGTTCACGAGCCAGCGCATGACACACATCTCTCGTCTGCCCCCCCCCCCGTTTCTCTCAAGTGTCATCATGCAGCGTTGACGGAGAAGTGCTTGAGTTTCAGGGTTTGCAGGTTCTCGTCGTCAAGTGGCAGAACTTGAACGACGTCGCCACACTGGCCGCTTCACGGAGTCGACAGCTCTTTTCCTCCGGACGGCAGTGAAGTGTGAACAGTCAACGCGCCGCAACCGTCGTGTCTGTCGCTGATTTTCAATGAAGCCTCCGAGAAAATCACTTCAAGAGACGTCTCGGATTGAGCCAAACGAAACCGCAGAAATCCGTCCGATCACCTGATCTCTCAGTCGTAGAGCCGTAATGGGGCTTCGCGGTCGTCCATGCTGATTGACAGCTCGTTAGGCTTCTCAAATTTGGGAATTAGGATTCAAATCTGGCCTCTAACAATGTCTGCCTTCTGTCTAAATTGAAACATGAATTGTCCACCATCTGACTATTTGTTTTGCCCCATTGTTATGTGTTCTCAGTTCTCTTCCCGGGCCGGCTCATTCTTTATCAAACCTTGTCATTTCCCTGAGAAAAAAACGTTGCGTCCTGTCCCTGTCCTCCTGTGTTCCCCCCCCAAAATAGATAAAGTTGCTTATCTAGTAATTGTGTCTGCTTCAAAATTGCTTCCTCCCACCAACAGTTCCCACGCAGCGCTCTAGTTCCACCCACCCTTTTCCTCAACGTACCCTTGACAAGTTAACTCGAAGAGACATTTGCATGGCAATTAGATTTTGTCTGGTTGAAAGCAGTCAGCGAGCTTGGCCGTCTCTTTTATGGAGGCTGTGCAGCGGAGAGAGATGGAATACCCTGTAGCCATGTTGGAGGAGTACTTAGCAGTCCGGTGAGGAGGAGGAGGAGGATGTAGAGCTGTAAAGTGCAGGTGGGCGAGCAAAGGTGAAAGAGTGCAGCAGGATTATAAATCCAGGGGAGGGAAAAGGTTGTGTGGACTGATCCTGGAGGAGCGAGGCTGCTGAGGTCACCCAGCAGACACTGATCCTGATCCAGAGCACATGTTTCCGATCGGCTCACACCTGTAATCCCAGAATGACAAACGGGGTCGGATCTCTCAGCCAGTCTGAACCGGATATAGCGGGCAGAGAGATCCAATATGGGTCATGGTGTGATAGCGTCCGTATCACACAACTCAATGTGTACAATGTGACTTATCCAAAATGCAGATCATTTGATTTGTATGGCATTCATGTTGTGGATGAAGCATCAGAGTAATTTGTAAACATTTGGCATCTCCTCCTTGTCTCTACACCGTCATGGCGTGACGTACGGCTGCGAGACGAAGTGACGTGTTGTTGCGCAAGGTTGACAGAGCAGTAAAGCAGGAGCGGGCCTTCCCTTCGCACAGCAGCCATTACTCTAAATCAGCCCGCCCTCCCTCCCTCCTCTTCCTCTCCCTCTGTTTGACCTCCACCAACACCCGCTGACCTGGAAAATATCGGGGCGAGTCCAAGCCACCGAGAGCCATGCCGGCCCCTCACTCCGCCTGCTAACAGCAGAAATATTGAGCCAATTACAAGATTATTATCTGGTGGTAGTGGCAGGGGTGTATGTGTGTGTGTGTGTGTGTGTGTGTGTGGGTGGAGGGGGGGACTCTGTGGGAGTGTGTTTATGCCTGCTAGGGCTCCCTGCTGGAAGAGGAGGAATGAATCAAAGGCTTGTGGGGGAGAAGTGGACAGCCCCTCATGCCCACTTGCCTCTCCGTCCTCACAACTCCCGACGATTGACAGACATTGGCCGCGATCCGAGAAAGGACAACACCAGGAAATGAGCCACTCGAAACCCGTCGCCCTCAATCCACGTGTCCTGCTGTCCTATCGCTGCACGCACTCTATTTGCAGAGACCTCACGGTGCATTTAGACGTGAACTTTTTTTGGGGGCATTTATATAACCGTCAGACCTGAGTCACTGCTCGTACACACACACACCAGGGCAGAGTTGAGTGCACGACATGGGGAGCGGTCGGGGGAACGAGAGCAGCGGTGCATCAGACACGTTACTCCAAAGTGGAGAGCAGGTCTACAAAGGACACATTGAGTGATGTGTTGCTCTTACTGTGTACACTGGAATTTGCGTTTTAATCGGGAGTAGAGTCGCCTGAATGAATCCTGGCATCCTATCACATGTAGTTAGTTCCATATGGTGGAACCAAAGTACAACAAGTACTGTGTTCTGTCATGAACGCCGTGGTTCTTGGCTGATTGTTTGCTGTGTTGTGCCTTTCTTAGTCATCTAAAATATTGTTTTGGTTTTCCCCCCGTGCCAAAAGACGGAATTTGATTTAAGGCGAGACTTTGGTTTTGCGTGTTGTGTTTCTTATTTTGGATCCGTGTGAGTGCGTGCGTGTGTGTGTTTCACCGCTCGCCCGCATGATTCCATGCATCAGCGTGCTCGTGGGAGTCGTATTTTAGCGGCGTGATGAAGACATCAAAGCAGAATGCGGAGCTGCAGTAAATCTCCAAACACTTGGAAGGTTTGTCTTCTGTTACATCACCTACGCTGCCAATAAAGTTCCATTAGGAAGCGCTGCGGAAAGCTTGGAAAGAAACACCCCTGTGTGGCTCACAGGCTGGAAAACAGATAGAGGAGAAAGAGTTTGGCGTTGAAGCTCCTCTCGTGTGATGCGGGTGTTCTTGTTTGTTCTCTCGCCGCAGAGCGCCATCGCTGACCGCCAACAATTCCCCCAGAGTGCCTCAGCAACGCCACGCCAGCGTGAGTGCAGAGGCCATATACTTCATGCCTGCATGCGTCCCATCAAATATGGATGCTTCCTTCAGAACAAGCTCATTTTTATTTCATCATGAAGTTGTGCTGTGTTTGGGGTCATTTGTACCCAGAAGCATCCAAAGCAGGGAGAGAAATCTGCACACCGGCGCCCGGGATCCTCCTTTTATCAATAATTAGTCTCCTTTTGTTGCATTGGCAAGTGTCTGCGGCTCAAACTGAGGCAGCAGGATCTACCAAGGTTCAACCACCGGTCAATGCGGCCGCCCGTCCGCTCGTATCGACCGCTTCCTGTGTCTCCCCTCTGTGCTGACCTCGTGGTCTGTGGCTCACTGATTAGATACACTTATGATACACTCGGCTAAAGACTGGACGCCTGTGCTGGTATTTAACTGTAACATCTGAAGTGAGAGGAGGCACTAGACTCCAAATGTGAATGAAATAAAGTAGAAACCCCCCTAAAATCTCATATGTCGGTGAAAAAAATCCATTCAATCAAGGGAACTACTTTACTTTACTCACTTGTTAAAAACATGAATGAACACAAGACGGCTGATTTAATTACATATGGAATCTGAACCACTTTACATTTCTTCTTCTTGTTGTTTTGACACCGTGAGAGCGGCGAGGCAGCATTGTTTACTGATGAGGCACAAGGCCGCCCCGGCGACAGCAGCCGTTACATTCGTCCTGACAGCTGCTGTCTTTCAGAAGTGCGCTCCCTCTGTGTAAAGCTTGGCCTCGGCATAGATCCCCCCCTGCCCTCCATCTCATCTGCCTCGGTGTCGCGGCGTTAAACAGAGCGTGATTGTTTACCAGCCTGTTGGCGAGGCAGAAAAAAGACAGGGAAGGACGGGGGAAGCTTCGTTTTCAATATGGCGGCGAGCGCATGTACAACAACCTGCAGAAACCGTGCAAGAGCTTCCGACGGCCCTCCTTCCTTTTTTTCCCAGTCTACCCTGGGATCAGGCCCCGGACCACTTTGTCAACGCCGGCCCCCCTCGGCTTTTTCAGCAGCACCCGACCCCGAGAAGATGAATAATTAACGTCTCGCATTCTGTACTTTGTTGAATTTTAAAGGTGCATTCTGCCGAGGCTCTAAATGGCAGAGGGAGGACGCGTTAATCATTCATGGGCGGCTTTTACTCGCCGCGCTGAAGATCGCTGTCCTGAAGGTGCTCGGGCCAGAGGAATGAGGAGAGGGAGAAGTGGGGGGGAAGGACGGGGGGGGGGCGACACGGCTGAATGGATGAGCTGGGATCTCATCTCGAGCGATCCGGGGCGGGAAAGGTTCCAGCCCCCCCGGTGCAGCATGTTATAGAGAACACACGGATGGAAAACGTAAAGACAAACGTTACAGCTCGCGGTTTCCCCTCGGTGAACTTTTGTCGCTGTAAATATTTGAAGTGGAATTGGCGGCCGCGCTTTCGTCGCCGAGATTCAATTTCACAGAGGTGAGCCAGTTTGGCGTGTCCGTCCCTCGGTTACCTCACTGTATACGCCCGGAGCCTCCTGGAGTGGGAATGTTTACATCACCTACAAACAGTCATTTTCCCAAATCACGGATTAAATAAATACAATGTTAAGCCGTACAAACAGCGGGGAAATTGCAGCGTTGAAGCGTTTTTTGCAGCAAATGATGAATTACGGGGAGGCGATGGGTTCTGTTGAGGGAGTTTGGTCAGCTCAAGTATCAATCAATGGTTAGAGATTGACAGGAATCACTTCATGAAGCATCTGAACACGATCACCACGAGAACGTCAACATATGCGGAGCTGCGAATCAAGATCTGGTCACATTTCTTGGCAGTTAATTGAGCTTAAAAAGGAACAAGACACCCGATAAAGATCAGATATATAATAATAATATATAATAACGGCAAACAAACCCTTTCAGATGTTTTCCCTGATTGATTGGATTCTGAATTATTGACGACACGAGTTCATCATCATGTCGTGTTTGTTGTCATTCAGGAGCGCAGGCAGGTCAAACAAATTCCTCATTTCCTTCCTTTTCTCTCCTCAGGGAGCTGATGCCCAAGACACTGGAGGGCCAGATCACCATGGAGAAGACCCCCAGCTACTTTGTGACCCGGGAGGCCCCAGCCAGGATCTCTGCCATGTCCCGGGACACCAAGCTGATCGTGGTGGTGAGGGATCCCGTCACCAGGGCCATCTCGGACTACACGCAGACGCTGTCCAAGAAGCCCGACATTCCCTCCTTCGAGAGTCTCACCTTCAAAAACAGGACTACGGGGCTCATCGACACCTCGTGGAGCGCCGTCCAGATCGGCATCTACGCCAAGCACCTGGACAACTGGCTGCAGTACTTCCCCATGGAGCAGATCCTGTTCGTGAGCGGCGAGCGGCTGATAAGCGACCCGGCCGGAGAGCTGGGCCGGGTGCAGGACTTCCTGGGACTCAAGAGGATCATCACAGACAAACACTTTTACTTCAATCAGACCAAGGGGTTCCCGTGTCTGAAAAAGGCGGAGGGCAGCAGCAAACCTCACTGCCTGGGCAAAACCAAAGGGCGGACCCACCCCAACATTGACCCCGAGGTGGTCCAGAGACTACGGGACTTCTACAGGCCCTTCAACATGAAGTTCTACCAGATGACGGGGCGGGGCTTTGGCTGGGACGACTGAACGCGGCGTCTCCTGATCGGAACGATTGGAAAACGTGGCACGGAACGAGCCACCGCACTGAACGAGAACGAGGCCAAGCCTGCCCTCAGATATGCAACGTGTTGCTGATGCATTCTTCATCACGAGAGCTGCCTCACGTCCCGTAACGGGCGGACAAACACACAGAGTGAAGTCATATTATGCATTAAAGCTTCTGAGGTAATCACATTTTGTCCAGAGCGCTTAGATTAAAGTGATTACTGAGTGATTTGATGCCATATTTTAAGCATAGCTGCTTCCCAAATGTAACACGTTTCTAGTAAAAGAAGAATAGAAAAGATAAATATATGTATTTTTTTGAAAATATATTTATTCAGGAATTACAGAAGCAGCATGTATTAGAGTTTTGTTTCATGCTATAATTTAAAAAACACGTTATCCTCATTCATGTTCAGGTCATAGGTTCTAATATGCGACTCATACATGGACAGATTCACTTGTTTCCACTTAGCTCCCAGTGCTGTCAGTTTGTTATTCTGAAGCCCCCCACACCCCTCTCTGCTTAATGAAGTTATAGGCAGCGGTGGCGCTCGCTGTTATCCGAGCAGCGGCGGCGGCTCGGGCGTGGGGCAACAGACCCACGGAAAAGCATCTGCTTGCTCTCCGACACTGCTGCTCGAATTTCCTCAACACGCCTCCCTGTGAATTGAATCCAGTGGATGTCACCGGCCTTCCCTTTGCCTCCGGGGCTACGCGTGCGAGGAAGTCTCGTTTTTAAACCGGGTGGGGGGGGGGGGCAGAACAATGAACAAGTTGTGTTCACCGAATTTCACGCGCTCGTATCCGAAAGCAGATGTGCCTCCAAGAGAAACAAATCCTGTTTTTCTTCCGCACGAGGGTTGGAATGTCTCTAGGTTCATCACTTTTCAAAAGAATGCACTTTTTCAGTGGTAAAATTTAACAAAATTTTTGATCCCATGGATCAAAAATCAAGTTAGAAATCAGAGTATAAAACATTTTGCTGCACATTTAACCTCATTTACTTATTTATTTGAAGGAATTATGGCAAATATTTGTTGACTTTTGTGCTGGGAACTCTCCTCACCACTAGAGGGCGTCGATTTCCGGAGAGAGCAGGAAACAACATTTGCGTGAATGGTGACTTCTAGGTGTTGCTAAGTGAAAATCTGCAAAGAAATACAAAACAATGAGCCTTAATTATGTCATCAATCAAACTTAACCGTGCTGTTATTTACTTAAATTAAAACCGTTGGAATTTTGAATGGAATCATTTGAATTAAAGATTCTTTGACTAAATATTTTGGCATTGCCTTTTGTTTTGAACGTTTCCAAGGTAGCGTCCGTACTCCAGATGTGTTCATCCTGTGCCCGGTATCAATTGGAATCACAGCGATGATGTCATTGTGTCGGATGTTTGTGTAACAGGTGTAAACGGATGCTTTTCTTCTCGACGTCTTCCTATAAATGCTTCTATTCCTCCATCCGTCCCCAGTTTCTTGTGGATTCTCTCTCTGCCTTCATGCACCTGTATGTTTTCCTTGGCTGACTGAATCTTCTTGCCTTCTACTCCTGCCGTCTGCTGATTGATCAGAATAAATGGACTCGGTCTGTCATATCTGCAGGCAGGCGGTTAACAGGTGAACCGTGATGAGAGGAGGAAGAACAAATCTGTTGAAAGTCTATAGATGTGCGAAAGCTTCTTCAGGGCTGATTGTCAGACTGATGAAATTACATTGCCAATCCAGAGATCCAGTGGCGGAGGAAGGAGACGGCGGAGTTCATTTGTTGACTTGTTTCCCTTTTGCTTATTATTTCTTCCCGAGTGGGTCAGCGGGGCCTCATCAGCGAAGGTTCGTCAAAGTAATAAACAGAGACAGTTTTTGTCCCGCCGCTCTTAGACGAGCAGCTAAGTATGAAAGGGGGGGAAGTAACGAAACGGCAACATCTGCTGCGGGCGGCGTGCAGACCACCCCTGTCACAGAGCATTCGGCTCAATATCAGCGGCACGGACCTGGAGAGGACTTGAAGTCTGTCTATTGAAAAACGTCTGACGGCATGTGGTGGTTTAGTCGGGGCGGGGCGCAGAGAGACGGGCATTTCTGGTAGCCTCTCCAATCTCTTTGATCCGCTCCCGCTTTCCTCTTCTGTTCGCCTCGTTATGCTGCTTTTACTCCTGCCGCCAATTTCGCAAGTGCACGCACGCACACACAGGTGATGCATGCATGCTTTCTGAGTTGGCAGCTGGAGGGCAGGAGCACCTGTGTGGGGGTCACCTGAACACAATTAGCTCCCGCCCACCCCTTAACTCTAACTAAGCCTCTGAAACCGCCACTCATGCAAACGCTCTTTCCACACACGCAGACCCTCAGCCTTTTTGCTCTGACACACAGAACATTACAGAAGCAAGAGATTGAAAGGCTGTTTGATATATGCGTTTGTGTGTGTGTATGTGTGTGTGAATGGCCTTGAGCATCAGATCGTCCATTTAAAAATGATGAAGTAAAGGGATTAGAGGGATCACTTTGAAGACGGCTGGAGACGGCACACACCCAGATCTCCACTCAGGATCACTTGTGCATCTTTTGAACATAATCACACACACTACACTGGCATGCAAACACGGCCTCTCACTGACTCAGATACATGTGAAATCACTCAGTCGTTTACACACACACACACACACACACACACACAGAACACATACAGGATCCATATGTAGTCCTTTTGCGCACAAACACCGTTGCCACCCACCTCTGCCCCCGCAGTGGGACACGGAGGGGATCAAACCTCTGTTTTCTCTGGATCTGGGAGGAGAAGCCCCTTAATCCCCGGCCTAGTCTGAGCAAACATCTCCACCAGGCACGTTCCACGCACCGCCTTTATCAAAACAGGCCAAGGTGTGTGTGTGTGTGTGGGGAGGGAGGGAGGGAGGATGGAGGACTGAGTCGCACTCTCCAAGTTGCAAGGTTGTTTTGTCATGGACGGCAGCAAATCTTGAAAAGAAATCTTCAAGCTTCAAAGGGAAATTTGAAGTTTTATCAGATGCACAGGGAGCAGATATGACCAAGATACCTGCACACACACACACTTACACGCTCAACCTCCAGGCAGGTGAACAATTGCAGCATATACTGTATATATATATATAAATCATAGCGTGCAGAATAGTCACATGCTGCTCAAAAACGCCTGAAGACGATCGTATTCACAAACTAAGCGCTCTAATGAATCTATCTACTTTAGAATCAGCATAGAGGGACTGCGGCCTGCGGAAGAACGCTGCGGGAAAACGCCCGGTTTCAAGTTTAAATGCATTCTAAAGGCTAAAATGACCAATTGTTTGTTCGTGATGAAACCGGTTTGCATGCGAGTAATAAACAAGACAGGCTCCTCTTTGAACTGTCACTTCTGTGGCCCCGAGCGCAGCAGACAACACACACACAATTAGCAATTAAGACGGTCTGGTGGAGTCGGGACTCTTTCCAGACATGTGTGTGTGTTTTGACTTTGAGTTTTCACGCATCCTTCCCTTCCACGGAAAGGAACTTCCCTCCTCAAAGCGCTTCTGCTTCTGCTGCCGCTGCTGCTTTTCAAAGGGTGATAATTGATGCTGACACGTGATTAAAGACGGATTCATGTGAAGCTCAAATTTTCCTGCCGATGGATGAAAAGCAGGACGGCGTGGAGGAGAAGCTCCGTCTGCGGCGCCACACAATCACAAATATCCCCGTAATTGATTTTGAGTTCCTTTCGCAAAGATCGTCCCTCAAGCGGCGTGTGTACATTTCTACAGCTTTCTTATTTATAGCGGCCGATAAAGTGTATAGCGGGCGAAAGAAAGAGCGAGAGATTTACTTGTTTTAGTGAGAGATTAAGCTGTGAGGTCTGAGACAAACAGCTCTAAATAAATCATCACATGCTTATTCCTATTCAGCGCACTGTTTGTTTGCCTTATGAATAAATAAGCCCACACTGCTGTTTACCTCCCACTCATTACAGATGTTGAGCCATTGTGTTCTGAGGCACACACACACACACACACACACAAACACAGTGATTGTTGTTCGGGTAACTTATCACTGTTGAGTTGCTTTGCCCATTGTGCCACAGAAAGGAGCCTGATTCTTCATGTGCATCTTAGATTTGTGTCAAAAGTTGTTGCGCAATCGGTGACAAGTCGAGTACAGTCAGTGATTCTGGTAGAATGCCACATCTACACCTGTTCAGTCAATGTTATGCTGATTTCAATCCCATCTCGGTATTTACAGGACTTATAATCAAAGTTTTAATGTGCATGGAAACATATTGAAAGTTCAATTTCAGGCAATTCCAGATATTCTTTACCATCAGCAATCCTACTGAGCACTAATTTGATCTTACTTATAGTTTTGAGTGTATCCATGACTGCATGTGAGCACATTTAGCGCACATTGGAGCATATTCCTCAGTCGGCGTACTCAAACAGACATCTATACAGACGACATGACACCAACATCCGGTTCACCACCAAACGCACTGAAAGAACAGCGAGGCACAAGGCGATGGTTAATAATTGAAACCGCCGGAGTGCCACAGTGCCGAGGGAAGACACAATGTGCAGGAAAAGTCGAGGCCTCCACAACGAGTAATTATTTATCACCTGCAGCCACGGTGGGCGGAGGGGAGGCGTTACTGTTCCAACGTGATGAAGAGGCCTGATGAGGTGTTATAGATGGATTCGATATTGCAGAATGTATATGTTAGCGCTCCGGGTTCAGGACTCGTGACTGATGGGAAGATAGAGACAAGCGGGGAGGAAATCTGAGCTGCTCCAACTCCTCCAAGAAAGGAGAAGTGTTACCGAGACAAATATCAACTGCTGAGTTTGTGACGAGTCGAGTCAGAGGGTTTAACAGAGACCGGCGGCGTCTCTCCCTCCCTCCCTCCTCTTCCTCCCTTTCCCTTCTTAGTATTTTTCCATTGTGGTTTTGCTGCTTTTCCTTCATCAAGAGCTTGAGTACTTTTACAGGTACGCCTTATATGTACGTAGAGGAGGGGGGAAGGTTAACACTGAGCATGTCTGCCGCCCAGTGACACACAGCACAGTGTGTGTTTATCCAACGTCACTCCCCATTCTGTCACTCCACCCAACCTGGGGGGTTTGTGCGCTCATTCGTTCACCCTTTGGTTAACATTTGTCTTGCTGTGACAAATGAGAGTGCCATGGGGTCACCGTGTTGAAGTGTGTGTACCCGCTCCGCACAGAGGCCCTCACACTCATAAATATGACAGGTATGGCAGTTTGTTACTTTTATCCCGGGGAGTGTGTTGTTATAGAGGCTGGGGCGTAATCAGGTGATGAATTTGTTTCTGTGAATGCCACGGTAATCAGTGAGTTTGTGCTGAGGATCGTTTACACGTGCTGGCAGCGCTTTGGCTCACACTGACTGTAGTAAAGGTACACGTATACCAGAGTGTGATGGATTTCTACCCACAATGCCACATTCCCTTTAAAACGAGACCCTCTCGCATTTGAGTGAAGGATTTCTCCCTCATCTGTGTGAAATATTGAATTTATATTTGATTTTGTGGCTTTACTCTAAAGCCATGTTGAAGTAATGTGTCGTACAGAACCGAAATACATTTCTGCCGTTGCTCTCATCACAGGGATTCAGGAGGATTTATTTGATGTGTGCACAATAAGTCTTGATAGTGACAAACTCAATGGTTATTGGGGAATGTGGTAAGATTGAATGTCCCTTTATCCACTGTGTGAACTACCACATTTGGCCACAGGGGGCACTGTTCAGCAAGTTATACAGACTCCCTTACAAGTTGATCAGAAACTTTGAGGTCATTTATGAAGAGATTGCACTTTTCACTTCCCATGTAGTAGTTCTAGTAGTTTCATTGTTGTGCTGGTGTGTGTGTGTGCGGGGAGAGAAAGAGTGTGTGTACGTGTGTATGAGTGTATCCATAGATATGAGATGAAGAAAGAGACCGCAAAGGAGCCTGGATGTGTGAAAGCATAAACAGTACATGTATGTGAGAGTTTGACTTTTTCCCTTGCATATGTTGATACAGTGGTGTGTATCCTTTCGTGCCTGTGTGTGAGAGTGTGTTTGCGTTTGCATTTGTGTGTGTGTGTCAGGTAAGCAATCCAGGTGGATAGCTGCTGAGGGGCTGTGGTCTCCGGTTTCGGGCAGCAGCTGGTGAGCGAAGCAGGCCGAGGTCACCCTCAGGGACCCTGCCCCCTCGTCACCTTCTCCCCAGCTCCTCTCTCTCTCTCCACACGTACACACACACACATACCCTACACACACACCCTACACACACACTCATTCACCCTGTCATCGTCATCTGATCTCTCCTCCGCATAACACGGGAACAGCAGCTCCACCACATGACAATGGAGCTCTTTTAATTAGCGGGGGATAGTGTCCTCGCTCAAGTGATGACGGCTAAAATGTATTTGCTGGAGTCATGAGACGAGCCGTTCAGGCATTCAGGCATGCAGCCTCAGAGGCACAGTGATAATTGATCACATTGTACAGACGTGTACAGCACACAAAGGCCATGAAGGTGAGCAGGGTTACTTTTAGCCCAGATTACCACGGGGCCAAAGCCTCTGGCAGCCTGTTTGAATTGAAGGAAAAATATGTCTTGAATGAATGAAGACCTGTTGCGTTCAGGTGTGCGTGGTACATTGGAGAGCCGAGAGTTCCAGATGTGTTTACATACTTTCTCACTTGAATTTCAACGTCAAAATCAACGTGAGTAATTAATTAAAACTTGAAATGAAGCTGTTAATGCACAAAGTGAAAGGTAACACACTACATTGCCACTACACACACACACACACACACACAGATCTCCTGGGATCCACTGTGGTCTGTGTTGACTTAACCACCTTCTCCTGCGTCTGTGCTCCAGAGCAGCTTGTCATAATAACCAACATGCTGAAGTTTCTTTCAGCAGCTAAAAAATCCTTTGAAACCTTTTTTTTTCTGTGTCGCCCTTCACACACATACACACACACACACACACACAGCCCAGAGCTCCCCTCGGCTGCTCCTGTAATAGACTGTTACAACTAATATGTTTCCAGCTCGACTCCCTCACAAATGGTGCTGCCCAGACTGAGGCTGGCAACCAAGCAGCTCCTCACGAGGCTTCAGGGGTGAATCCACTTACACTCCTGTGTTCCTTCTCTCCGTCTGTTTGTCTCACGCGGCTTCTTCCTCTCAATTTCTCTTTCAATCACCACTATTGAGGGGGCAAGAAAACCCTAAAACAAAAACCTCCCGACAGCCGTCCAGCCCTGTGGCATCTCCAGCTTATGATGTCATTTTGGCTGATGATTCCAGTATTGTCAGCTGACGGGAATCGTTTTTCCGACCGCCAGATGATTACGACCAGTCCAATAGTAGATCACCTTTTAGCTCTGTTTTGGCTTCCACAAACTCCTGAGGCAAAGTTGGCATGTTTCAGAGAAATTCAGATATTCAGGCATTGATTGATCTCTTTCCCAACTCAGAACAGCTTCTCGTACTTCTCTTTCCACTGTTTCAGCCAAGTGCGAAACATCACAGTCACAGTTTGTCCCACTTAGCTGCTTCTATTGACATTCTGTTCAGTACGACATGATTAGATGCATCATATTATAGATTCGGGCCTTGTGACCATGTTCAAGTGCGGCCCACTCCAGGATTCCAATTACAGGAATAGGAATGTATCGATCAGAAGCAGGGTTCATTTGTTTCACCTCATTTACTTTACCGACATATTTTCCACATTAATATAACAACATGAAGACGTGACAGGGGAACACAGAGTCGATACGAAGACGAAGATGAAGAAGGAAATGGCCGGATTCTCCCACCGCTGGTTCTTCTTGCGTCATCAGTCAGGATCCTGTCAAGTCAGAGAGAGAGTGAGAGGTCCAGGAGGATATGTGGGACAAATTAAACAGGCTTTATGCTCTGGGTTTTAAAGCATGGCCTCTTCAGCTCACCAAGGAAATTGAGTTTGTGACCGAAAAAATGCACTTTCCTCTTAACCGCCCCCCGACCGGCCGTCACAGACGCACAAACTTTCCCTTTGAAGGCTAAACGGGCAAAAACGAGGGAGGATTGGCTGTTCTGGGGAGTTATGGAAGCCCTGATCCTATTACCCACCCCCCTGAAATATGTGTCTGCAGGCCCCAGGAGCTTTTAACCTTTAGCTGCTCTGCGCTTTGATTCATCGAGGGCGGCGTTGCTTTTTGTCCGTTGCTGCACCGGCCACTTGAAAGTCCAGAGACAAGAGGTAAGAGGAACACTGGCTTACTGTAAGTGGAGTGGAGGGGGGGCCTGTGGGTGCGTGGGGGGGGATTCCCTCTATCCAAAAGTCAAAGGGGAGTCCCGATGAAGTAAACATGTCTGCTGTCTGTTATTTTAGCAACAGAAATAGGAAGCACAGGATCGCACTGAGGCATTTCGTGGGTTTTCGGAATGGGAATCGTTCCCGACTAAACAAAGGAGGCGGTAAACACGGAGGAATGAATCATGAATCCATCAGCAGTGTGTGTGTGTGTGTGTGTGTGTGTGTGTGTGTGTGTGTGTGTGTGTGTGTGTGTGTGTCTGTGTGTGTGTGTGTGTGTGTGTGGCACTTCGTAGGAGGGCTCGTACGCTGAATGTTGCATTAGCCACGCACTTGTGAACCTGCGAGCGAGTTTAGATAATGCGGCTGAGACGAAGCAGTGTGACTCGGAAACTGAGAGGTCGTAAATGCTACAACAACAACAACAACAACAACAACAATGCAGCCTCCGAGAAATTGTAAAACACAATAGGGCTAAATCGTTATAAGTGTGTATTCTCTCCGTTCACAGCATGACCACAAACTGTGAAGTCTATCATTATAGGTCGTTATGTGAGGCCTCTTAGCTCTTAGTAGTCTGTGTGTGTGTGTATGTGTGTGTATGTGTGTGTGTCTTCCTCCTGATCTTCCATACAATCAGCAACCGACACATCAACTCGGCCTTTATAATAACATGAATGTGTTGCTAGAAATGAAGCATTTGTCGTCATATTTGTATGTAAAATGCCCTGAAATTACAAGATTACGCAACATCTCATGAGCGTCATACACTGTTTGGCCCCCCTGCGATATCTACTTGTGTGGCAGTTCATAAGTCGCCCTGGACCTCCGCTAACGTGTTGGCTCAAATACCACAGAGAAGCTCTGAAAACAAGCATTAAAGCGCCTAAATCCCCCCAAGTAGCTGTGTGCTTAGCATGTTCTCTGAAAGGTATCCAAGCGTTTATGTGAAACCAAAGCACTTCTTGATCAAAGGCTTTAAGGGGAGCGTGAGGTGAACGGGGGAGCCTGGTAGACTTCTCACTCCATTGAGTTTGTTTCTCTTCGGTCGGGCCGTATGAACGCGCGTCTGGGGCTTCCAAAGACGGGAATCTTTCATCGGGGACGAGGGATTAACACGTCAAATCCAAGTCCTCAATCAATACCAGGGTAATGGAACGATTGAAAATATCTGCTCCCCCCCGCCTGGCCGGCCTGCCTGCACGGTACATTCAGGTTCAGCTTGTCGCCCGCTCAACCCAATTACCACTGCAGTGTGTGTAATCCGGCTGTTTTTGTTTAGGTTCTTGTTATTTTCCTGAAAGCTTCTACCCAATTTAAAGTCGAAGTAAAAGCAGACTAGAATAGAAATGAGGCTTTGTCTGTTTATATTGGTTGTGTTTCCTCCTTAAGTCTATTGGTTCAGATGCTCCTGACCGTGGCGGCAGCATAGCCAGTTTGTGTTTGCAGAAACTTGACCCCTGACCTCCCCCTGCCCTCTCTCGCTGACCCGTCAACAAACTAATTTGTCGACGGTGACCCCAGCCACTTGCTCGCCCCTCTGCACAGAGCCGAACCTTCCTCACAATCAATCACGGAGAACTTTG
Organism: Genypterus blacodes; assembly: GCF_046128005.1. Lineage (NCBI taxonomy): Eukaryota > Metazoa > Chordata > Actinopteri > Ophidiiformes > Ophidiidae > Genypterus > Genypterus blacodes. The sequence goes on from NW_027466867.1 coordinate 6,907,906, forward strand.
TAAATGCGTCAACAAGAGAGGACGAGGCGCCATAAATATTAATGCACGACGCAAAAGCCAGTGAAGGGATTAACAATAAGATGGTGCCTTCAGGACCTCAGTTGTTTGTTTTTAATCCACATTTTCTAAGGACCGATGTCACAGTTTCAACTAGGCAGAGAATGAAATCTAGAGAAATCATCAGGAAGTACAGATTCAAGATTCATGTCTAGATTTTGGCCTTTTCCAGTTGCCGGGATTTACAGAAACGTGACAAAAAGGCAGATATGATGAAGTGCTGGGACACCAGGGAACAAATTTTAATGTTTGATTGACATGCGATGTAACTGACTGGACCTCCTGAGCGGTGGATCCTGCGGCGTGGCCACGATCCACCTTCCTCCTGTCCCGGCGTGAGGCCAGCTGTGGAAACACGGCGTTCCAACGACGGACGACGTCTCAGCAGAGACCTCTTTATGAATCTGTGTCATGGAAGAAAGCGAGGAGGAGGAGAAATGGAAGACATGAGGAGTAGCAAGGAGGAGACGTGGATGATTTATTGTTCCTTTCTTTCATCCTCTTCATCAGCTCTTCCAAAACACGCTCACTCTCCATACTCTTCCTCTTAGATGCTCGCTAAGAGAAGTGCTGCAATCGCAATCATCAATCATGCCGATCACTTTCCTGGAAGCCAGATGATGATGTCATATCAGCTGTGGACGATTTGGTTTCGGACGGCCAAGAGGAGAAACAGGCAAAAAGTGTGTTGTAGTCAGGACTTCGTGTCGAGTTAGATGCGTCTCTGCTTGGCTTAGAAACTCATCAGCCAGGCCTTGTACACACACACACACACACACACACACACACAGATGTAGTATTGAATGCATCAGTTTTGCTTGTTGCGTGTTGGTGCCCGGTGCCTGGTTGGCACGTGGCAGAGCGTTGTACAGCAGATGGAGAGCGGCTGCATTAACGCTGATGGCGCCGCATTTCTCTGAGGCCTCGTTCCACTTGTTCTGCCTTTTCAAGCGCCGCGAACAAAAGCGCCGTTTCAGAATCGTCAAAGCGGCAGCAGGGACCGTGTGAAAATGTGATAAGACGAAACGACGGGCGCTAAAGTCAGCAACGCACGAAGGACATGAAGGAAGGTAAGAGGGGGGAGGGAATGCCAGAGCTTCCCTTACCTTTACACAATTAGGGTTTTACTTGTAATTTGTATTTTGAGAGACAAATTTAACATAGAAATTACTTTCTATTTTATCTATCTAATTTCAGCAAGTCTGGTAAACAATTAGCTGATTTCTATTTGGGTGTAAAATGGGTTTAAACACACCATTTTGGGTGAAATTGAAAGCTTAAAATGCTTTGTTTTGACTGAAACTAAAACATTTAAAGGGTCAAATGTCGCCAAATGCACAAATTCGTAACATCAACCATGACGAATTTGATTCTAGCTCTTTTCCATGTGACGTTCAGGGTCATTTGACATCTATCTTATGTTTTTGTGCTACTTTTACCATCCAAATCACCATAATAGTACAGAATTCAGTGTAGATAATGTCTGACTAGGACAACGCCGTATGTGAGACAAAACTGAGACCTTTTGACTCTTTGAACTGTTTGTGCACTGATTGTGCTCGGAAGACTCATCTTAAAGAGTGTGAGCTAATGGCAATAGAGCCGCTTGCCTGAAAGTAGTCAAAGTGACCATATGGATGCGGAGGTCAGGCGAAGGTGCGACTTTGAGCGTGCGGCTGGACGGGAGGCTGTGGGAGCAGGATGAGAGGCAGAACCCTGGCACGGCCACGCAATCCATTTGTTCGTGCCGGTGGCGTTAATGGTCGAGCAGCTCCGAGCCAAAACACATAAGGGAGCGCTTTAATCAAAACTCGCATGTATTACCTTCGCAGATGTAGGCAAACGTTTGCAGAGGGCGGGCGGGGAGGTGAGGAGGGGTCGGCTCGGGTTCTTTGGGGCTTGGTGGGATGACTGGTGGGGGGGGGAGAGGTGAGAGGTGGGCGAGAGGCTTAAAACAACAAGCCGGGTCCCTTCGTGTGGAGCACATGTCGGGGGGAAATGAGGAACGTGTGCGGTATCAGAATGGTGGCAGGCGATGGAGGTCTGAACACGTAGGTAGGATTAGGGCTGTCAATAGAGCACAGTGTGGCTGATCCTGTCAGGGTTAAAGACCAGGAAATCACAGCACGAACACACACACACACTCACACACACATACTGCCTTAATGCCATGTGGGTCCAGGCTGCTCGCAGACCTTCCTCTGGTGGATGATGAGGTGTCTCAGCTAATTAATGCCGCACAGAACTTTGGGGAGGTCATTTCCAGGACTTTAATTAGGCCGAGCACTAACTAAATCACACTTACACAATCGGGGCTCTCAGTTGAGTGTCTTCAATTAGCCGTAAGCTGAGGGCCAGGAAACCTGATTACCGTGTTTACTTGAAGATTGGTCCAAAATTTAAAGGTCAAGGGGGAATAAAGGAATATTGGTTACCTACAGTAGATTGGGGCTGTAATGAGAAGTAATGCAGGCACTTTGCAGGAGTTGCACTCAGGGCGATAGTTGTTTTTGGAGACTCGCGCTCGCAGCAGACACACCTAAATCAGATTACAGAGCCAAATCCAAGTAATTGGACTAAACCTATGGAGAGGTTGATCCCATTACACCGGTGACCCCCCCACCCCCTTAAACCTATAGAGGAACTGCCTTTTTTATGGCTCCTAATTAATTGACGATCAAACCTGCTCAGCACCACATCTGTGACAAGTTATCTTGTTTGCCTGTCCTGTTTGCAGAGGTTTGTCCAAATAAACCCCAATTTTGTGTCTAATGACATCACAGACCAGTGATCCTCAGGTTGTAGATCCAAGCAGGTTGGAGTTTAGACATAAACTACAGATACAGAAGTTAAAGTCCCATCTCAATAATATCCACATTAAACCTTCTATCTGCTTTTCCCTGTTATGTCTTGATTTGCTTTTAAACGGACAGTTTTGTTTTTATTTCAGGATCTATTTTGAAATATAGAAGCAGGTAAATTCAAATGTGTGTCACGTTGATATAACTTTGCTAGAGAAGTAAAGGATCGGTGAAAGAGGAAGCTTTCACAGCAGGTTAGGCACAAAATGGTTCACCATATTATAAAAAGTGAAGATGTTTAATCCATTATTAATTATTCCCCTTGAGTTGTAACATTAGGGTGACAGTGGTGGTTGTTTCTGATTACGGCCTGATTGGTAAATCAGCTGCAGCCATGGTAATTAGATACAGCTGCATCCAATCAACAGTTTAGAGTGCAGCAGCATGTCCCACACTGTCCAGTCTCCAGCAGTGTGTGAGTGTGTGTGTGTCTGTGTGAGAGTGTGAGTGAGTGTAGGCGCTGCATCACCTCCCAACGCCGCTGTATCCCGCATCCTTCATGGAAAATGTGCATGTCGTGTTAGTGGACTGTGGAAATGAAAGCCGACGCCAAGCAACACACCGGACTGACCAAGTGGGTGAGGAAGTTGGCGGAATTCCCTGTCGTGCCTACCTCTCTCTCTCTCTGTCTCTCTCTCTCTCTGTCAGCCGCCCCACACCCACACACCCTAGTTCATCAATTCCCATCAAAGCTTTGTGCGGTCAGAGGGAACATGTTTTCTTTTCTGCTTTCACCGTTTCACGAGCAACCGCAGCGCATTTCCCACGTATAATCCCTCTCCCTGTCCCTCTCTCTCTCTCTCTCGCTCTCTCTCGCCTCCCTGTCTCCCCTCTCTCCCATCTATCCTCCTCTGTCACTGATGGCACGCCGCTCCCAAGAATCTGGCTAATGTTTTAAAGCGAGGCTGCTGGGTTAAATAGCCGCGCTCTCCGGGTAAAGTCGTTGCTCTCCGGGAGAAGGCATCCATTATTTACACGGGGGAAGGAGCTCGGGAAGAGCTGGGGGGAGGGGGGGGGGAGTGCCAGGATGACACCACATTAGTCTGATCACAGGGGGACGTTCCATCTTGTTGAAAAGCAGCGTTTTGTAATGGACGTGGAGTTGGGCGGCCTATGACGAATAAAGGTTACAAGGAATTAAACGCTGAATGTTAAAAGCAGCAAAGAGTTTCTGGACTTTGAATGCAGGATCTGCTGGAGAAATGTGAAATAAATCAGCTTCTCTGCTCCGACGTTTCCCGCCGGGTGATGGACAGTTTAATTTAGCACCTCCCGTGTAAATAATCAAACCTGGCTGAGTTTCACTAATTGCAGCAGGACTGAAACACGCCGCGGTTATGTCACCACAGTCGCAACAGCTCACTTTAAATTGGTTATTTGCTGTATCCAAGGAAAACAACACCATGGAGCAAAATAAAGCTTAAGTTGTGTTTGTGAGGTAGAGATTGACTCAGAAACAAACAAAATTCCATTTGAGCTCAACTATCTCACAAAGTTTCATCCAAACTAGAACATATTTGAATAATCCTGCAAACAGAGACAAAAAAAAGCATTTAAGCCAAAAAATTAAGAAAATTTAGTTCAAAATCACCTTTTAATTACAATTTCTCAAGTTCTATGAGTATTTTGCTGGATTAGACAGTGATATGTGTCTAACAGGGGTTTTATCTCTCATATTCCCTAGACTTCCCTAAATGCTTGATATTGTTTGAGATAAATAGGTTGTTGTGTTTTGTTATTTGTGCCTTGTGGATATAAAGAGGGAGGAAGTGGCTCCCTGCTGCTCAGGTTTAACAGCGACGACAGGTGTTGGATTTGAATTGGACGCAGTGAGAAGCAGGATAACAAACCAACACAGCACAGTAACACATGCGCCCTCGTAACACTGCGCTTGTAAAAGTGTTTTTGTGTTTCCTTACAGTTTAAGGTTAACAGGCGACTCTCGGAATTCCAATAAAAGTCATCAGGTTTTTTTTTGTCCGCAAGCCGCTTTCCCTGTGTTTGGACGCGGCGAGCGAGAGGAGAGGAGAGGACCCGCTGAGATCTCTTTCACTAAACAGATGGGAACTTGCAGGTCCATTAGGCTGAGACGCACGCTTCAGCAGCTTCAGTCAAGAACGCGGCAGAATCTATTGATTCTCCGCTGAAAAGAAAATTACAATCCAGACATCTAGTTTACAATTCGCGGGAGCTTTCCCAGTAAAGTCGTCCTATTTATGCGAAAGCACCTTTGCGGAGAACTTTTCCCTCATTCCCAGATCTCGGGTACTGAAAGATGATGGATGTGTTACAGCTCCGACACACCTGCTTGCCTCCAAAAACAAGGCAATGTATCTGTTCCCTATTAAAACTCCATCCATTAAAACAGACAAAATAAATGAATGAATCTTTCCACTCCGTCGTGTTTGAGTAAATTTGTTCCGCAGGGTTCTACTGTTGATCCAGTGTGATTCTGACATCCTGTGGCACTGCGCTGAATCAACCCTGCGCCCTGCACTCTCCAAATACTGCAGAGTGCGGACCGGTAATGGAGGGTAATGGGGCAGAAACGGAGAGTCTGGTTAGGTAGACGCAACCTAACAAGAGCAATCACAGAGAGCAACCCCTCGGCCCTGCTCATCACCTCTTCACCTCTACAGAAACACGTGCAAATGGTATTGTAACGTACCTTGTGTATGCGCGAGTGATCAATATCCCTATTTGTCAACAAACTCATCTCAATTGGACTGAACCACGCACATATGGAATCACACCCGCGCGTATGCAAATTGTTGCATCGCCAAACCGATGTGCAGGTGCGCGTCTCGGAACACGAAACTCATTAAACCTTGAGGCAGACAAACGGCCGCAGCAGAGAAACAATGCCATCTGTCAGCCCCAACAATGAGGGGACGACGCTACAGTGGGCGTGTGATCAACAAAAAACTGGGACTGGGACTGAAAAAGTGTGAAAAGATGTGTTTGTTCCAGCAAATTGCAGCTTCTGTTGTCGTTTGCCGGCGGCGCGGTTTGGATTTTTGGCACAGACGGTGTGAATCCAGAGATCCACGCTGCTGCTGGAGGGCTGGGTTCGACTGTTTTGTATTGTTACAGTATACCTGGAACGATGTCACGGACCTCCATTACGTGCCAGGATAAGTGTGACCTTGCAAGGTGATTCTTTCGTCATTGGTCGCCGCAATACTTGGGTCTGGTTTTTGAACACTAGAGGCACTTTAGAGCAACGTTTTGACATCTGTGTTTGTTCCCGCAGTCCAAAGTTATACGGTTTGGTCCAAAATGCCTGTTGACACGGTGCTTTTGTGACCCTGGACGGACTCTGATCGGATCATATTGCAAAGCCTCTCTCCAAAATGAGAATTATAAGTTAGATTGACACAGGAAGTAGCTAAGGGAATCAGTTTGGGTGTGTTTGCAGCTACCGCCATGGAGGAACGCGCCTCAGTGCAATCTGTGCAGCAAGGACAGCAGTTTGTTTGAGAATCCCACCTGCAGCCGGCGTTCCCGCTCGACCTGCTGCTGCAGCGAGAGAGATAATTCTTTGTCCCTCCTCCAGGATCCCTGTCTGCTTTTTTTTGGAGGAGGGTGGTAAAAAGCAGTCTGGTCCTTTTTTTACGAGACAGGAGGAAAGCGGAGCGAGGGGGCCGGGGGGGACGGGGGGGCTGACAGGGGCCGGCGGGAGGGATGAGAAGATGGCGGCGGTGGGGATTTGAGAATCTGGCTCCAGGCTCTGAGCGGCGGTGGTGTCACACTGCGATGATTCATGCGCTGGCAGTGGGGAGGCTGTATTTCATGCCTTGTTTGGTGGCGGCTACAATCAAAGTAGTGGCTGCATGAATCGTTTGAATGTACATGTACGTGTGTATATGTGTGTGCTGATGTCTGTGTGTGTGTGTGGGGGGGGGGGCGACTGACGACTCCTGTCTGGGTCACTCCGGGACGTCTCATCATCGCCCACCTCTTGGCTCGTCACTCTCAGGTCCCTGCGGTTGCACTTCAAGTTGTCCGAAAAGAAACGGAGCCTGATTGACTGAGATTCAATACGGGGATATTTCCGAACATCTCGCTGGAACAATACTGGAATATTTACAGATGGACTTTTGATGAAGATGGAAATGTTGTGGCCAGCAGTGCCATAGGGATTGATTCAGTATTAATCATGTTAAAAAAAAATGCAAAAATAACACTGCTTGCGAGAAAATGTATGAACAAATTTGGTACCTTGTGTTTGACTTTGGAGTCTCTCTCTGGGAATTTCCCCCGTATGCATTACTAGTTGCAGTATACGCAAGTCGTGTGGTACATCAACCACCCACGACAACAAATCATCTCCAAGCATCGTCTCCATATTGCTATTTAATAGTATAGAATCATTTTGCCATTAAAGGGATGTATAATATCGCTATTAAGTATTCAGGGTAACTTATATAAGCATTATTTAGTATTTTCCCCGATAGCTTCAATCAGATGTTAAACAGCACTGACGCAAGTGTGTAATGCGTATGGGCGTGTGTAGCAGCGCTGTGTGGTCGGCGTGCAGCATACCTGTGGTGGTTCTTCTCACTGTAAAGTACAGGGTGGCGCAGCTGCTCCAAAACAGAGGTTAGAGCAGGCCAGGGTCCAAACCTGAGGCTGACTCCGGCTCTGGCACGGCAGCCCTGGGATCTCTAGTACAGCATGTGGAAGTGCTTTCGGGGGTTGGAGGTGTTCTAGCAATGAAAAGAAAAAGGAACGGCGGCGAGAGACGGCGGCCCCCGCACCGGGATAAAGGAGCCGGGACAAAACACATTATTCTTCATTTCTGTCACAGCCAACATGCCAGCAACCATACACAGGAAAAACAACACGCCGCAGAATTATGATGAATGCAGTGAAAAGGGGGAAGCGGCTGCTAACGCGTAACAAGCTGCGCGCATACGAGGCTTAAATTTAGTTTCATTGGTGGGAGCGCCAGTCTCGGCATAACAGATTAGATTAAATTACCGCTGTTGCCAAATTAATCAAATTTCCTCTGAGCTCCATGCTTGCTCTCCTGTTATCAGTGTTACGTCTGCTCTCCATTTCCATAACACGTCATGCCTGATTTTACACCTTTTTACTATCGGGATATTTATTCGGCAACGTTTACGAGCCGCGGTGATTCCAGAGCCGCCGGCCGCGCCTTGACCTCCTGGCGGTGCCACGGCCAACACCCGCCACTATGACAGGCTTTCAGCAGAGCTCAGGGTTATCATCAAGTCCATCCACCGGTCTCAAGGCTAATATCAGTGTCTCAGGGGGTGTGTGGATAACCATCATTTTCCTCCCTCTAAACCCTCCTGTGGGTCCCCAGAGTGGAGCTTCAGCTGTCTCCCAAAGCCTGTTTGTGCTTCACCCTTTACTGTTGTCACAACATTTTCATTACATTGCAGCTTAAGCTCTTAATGACCCCCTTGGAAGACTAAACATGGGGTCAAACAGGGTGTTGCCCGGACAAAAAGCAGGAGAGGGGAGGAGGCACCCACTACAGTAGGAAGGAAAGGAAAGGAAATAAGGAAATGAAGGCTTGTCTCCTACTAGTTCCTCAATCTTTAACAACTTTTCCCTTGATTTGAATTGTATAACAACGAATAAATCAAGCATTCAATTAATATTTCAGTATTTCCATTATCCACTGTTTTGTACCGATACTTCACTGTCCTTATTTCAGAGAGAAATGTTGTCCCCCTTCCCTCTGATGACTAATTTAAATCAGTAAAAACACTTCTGTTACTGCGTCAATTCAGCCTCGTTTGATCTTAATGACAACAACGACAATCTGACAGCGATTTAGAGCTGAAAGGAGGAAAAGTTATTACAATGATCCAATCTGTCTCCAAAGAGATATTGGGGACAGATTGGATTAATGTGTCCAATTGGGTAAATCTCTTATTTGTGTCGACTGAAAAACTTTGTACCTCCATTTTTAGGGATTTTCATAGTTTTACTCTGATTCTGAAGTAAAACTAAGACCCCTCTTTCCTTATGCTTACTGTATATGAATGCATGGGGGTGACCTAAAGGGAGTATTTTTCCCTTTTGTGGTTTTACTACTTTTCCTAAAGTAAATCATTTTAGCACCTCTTCCCTCAATAAACATCAGCGCTGAAAAAAAAGAAAGAAAGCAAAAGTCCTTGTTTGGTGACTTTGGAGACGGTCCAGGCTCCCATACCTCTCATACCACCATCAGGTAACCAGCTGGGCCTGAAGGAGAGTTTTCCCACAAACCTTATCAACAGAGTATAAAGTTTTAACCCCCGCACTCCTGCCAATATCCTGCAAGGTTCTGCTAATTTGAATGCTGAGAGGCCAAAACATGCCAAAGCCTCATTTCTTGGTGGAGTTATAGTGAATATGTGGATGTTCTGATGTTTTCTTGCCTTTTGTGACTCTCATCTACAGATATGATCGCTCCTGTTGCTCTTTCTGTCTTGTTGTGCGCAGTGGGAGCAGTGTTTGGACGCCGCTGTCTAACTCTGCTTTGAATAAGATGGGCTCGTTCCTTGGGTCTGGGCTATGAGGCTGCTGCTGCTGTGGTGCTGCCAGCTCTGTGGTGCTGAGTTCAGCATGTGAAACGAGCTCGCTAAGCTCAGACTTGGGTGTGAGTTTTGTATGTGTTTGCTTGGTTTTCCACCCTTATGAAATGATTGATGTCTGCGAAAGACCCAGCGTCGGGCCAGCGCTTGTTTCACAGCCCACGGGCCTCCGAGTCTGACTAAAACTTGTATACGCAGACAGAGAATGGGAATGGGAGTGGGCGGACGGACGGACGGAGAGATTTTAGATAAAAGAAGGGAAAGATGGGCAAGAAAGTGTCTCTGTTACTGTAAATTACCAATAGACTCCATCCATGTTGGAAGGGAAAGCAGGAAAATCATGCCATCCTGCTGTTTAGATGATCGATGAAGTTTCCTCCGCCCTGTTGACTGCGATTCAAAGTCTCTTTTGTTCTCTTATGCTACTGCAAGAGACTGAGGACAAACCTGCAGAATGGACCGACTGTACGGAAAACTCTGTGGCCGTCCGGGCGTTTGTGGAACCTTCTTCTCCGTATATCCGCATTAGAAATCCTGGATGTGAAGCTCTGTGTTAATCTGCTTGTGGTAATAACTATATCACCAGTTCAAAAACCTCCATCTGGCTTAAGGAATATCTTGTCTATAAATAGTCTGCGGCTGGAGGAGAGCAGAAAACCTCTTGAAGTGAGACATTGTTGTAAACTTCAGCAAAACTGGGGAGGTTTGAGCCATTAGAGAAGATATAGTAGGTAAGTAAGTATCCCTGTTTTGGTATAATCAGAATGATGGCCCACTGCAGTGACATTAGTGGAGCCATCTTAACCATTTCAGACTCTAACAACTTCAAATATACTTTCATAGCTGTTCATAATGCCAGCAAGTGCGTTCATAATGGAGAAATTGCACCGTGATGAGGTTTTTTTAAAACAGCAAAGCTCCTGCGTTCCATTTATTGCTCTCCAAATCTAACTCCTGTGAGAGTTTGTTGTCTATCTCAGTGCCCTTGAGCATTTCCTAATGTCGATGAGAATGCTTCCCTGGCATAAAGCAGATATGAAATACCTCCAGGCACCTGCTCCCATGGAAAAGAACCTCCCCTGTGTGTACGTTTCTGCATTTTCTGTGCTACCTGTTCGCATTAGACGCCTCCCCCCCCCCTCCTCCTCCTCCTCGTCTTCCATCCACAGCCACAATTAGCCCACCTTTCAGTATAAAAGCCCTCCTTGGCCTGCTGACCAGGCAGCAGATGTTACGCTGGCCCCGTTCAAGCAGACATGCTTGATCCGAGATGATTGGCTGTAATTATAGGCTGTAAGCTGATAGTGGGGGGGAATAGGCGGCCTATTGAGATGTCAGTCCTCCCTGTGTTTATGAATGCATTCATGCACTGTCACGGGCCGCAGCCGCTAAGGCGTGGGGGCTGACAGAACCAAAAGGGGGAGGGTGGGGGGGGGGGGGGTGGCTGCAGTTTTAATGGGAACACCTGGAGACGCGGACTGAAGCGGCGAAACAGTCAAAGGTTTGTCGGGGTGCGACTGGGTGTCAGATCTGACGTCTCGGCACCGCTTTAGAGCTTCTCAAACACCCTTTCAGAAGGAATCCGGTGTTGAATCCTGCGTTTGTTTACACCTTTTCTTTAATCAAATGCACCTTCTGCCATAGTTTCATCTGAATGACGTGTTTATTAAGCACCCTGAAGCCTATAATTGACACCAAGAAGCCCAATTTGTTTTAATGAGCTTTTGGTCCCGGCAGAGACAGTTTGAGGACTCACCGCTGGTCCATTAAGTATTTGTCTTTAGTTGACGGGATTAATGTTGATGTTGAAGCGTCCCTTGTGTATCGTATGAACGCGAGCATGTGTGTGTGTGCGTTTCTGTTCATATAAAGCAAATTACTCAAGAAACGAAAGGACTTAAGACTAAGAGGAGCAACGGAGGGAAGTTAGAGAGTTGCATGCTGGGAGGCAACTAATTGTCTGCAGGCCTGTAAATGACAAGCTTCCTCCACGTCAATCTGTCATTATTCAGCGACTTCTTGTTTTTGCCTGTGTAGCATTTGCTGCATCAAGACAGAAGACAAATGTGGATTTCAGTGGAGTCTGGTGGAAGCGAGGTTAAAGAAATGGAAAAACAGATTGTGGCCGTATTAAATTCGTCAGTGGAAACGTAATATCCCTAACATCACATTTTATACTGGAGCGTGTGTTTGTGTGAGTGTGTGTTGTGTATCATTTGGTAACCTGGCAGCATCATCTCAGCCTCAGTGAGATCAGACACGTGTATGGGATTCATTTATCTCATATTACACGTTAATATTGACTTAAAGGGAAATGTTGTTTTGGTTCAAATTGTCATCTTTGGTCACTGTTATCATCTCAACTTGTGTGTGTCTGACAGGGTTTTACCTTTGAGAACACTGCCCCCTATCTTTGAAATTTATACAGCCACTAATGTACAGCCCTGAAGCATGTGGAACAAACGTGATAGATGAGAGAGGAAGAGGAGGCTTAAGTAAAAACTTTTAATTAAATCCCGCTGCTTCATCTCGAACACGTCGCATGTCTCGCTGTCCCATTCGTCAGCTATTACTGCCAGGCGACTGCGAGACGTTGAAAATCAGCTGGGAATGAGCGAGACGGGCGCCGCGCCGAGGCAGGTCGGATGTGGAGATGAGGAGGAGAGGAGATGAAGAGAGAGAGAGAAAGAGAGAGAGAGAGAGATACACTCACGCCTGGTCGGCTTTGACTCCATCTTCCTAATAACCCTGTTGGATAAATTTGCTTTGACTACAGATGATTACCTCACTGTCACCATCACTGTTTTCTATATTTATCCCTCTTCTCTCTCTCTCTCTCTCTCTCAAAATTAAGCCTCTGTCTCGGTGATGTCGCTCACGTCCCATAAATCCCACAGAGATTAACGTTTGGATCAGCTTCATTCGAACTTAAAAGACGCTTTCCCCAATTTAGTAGCGGCACAGCAGATCAGGCGACGCTTCAACACTCTGCTTCAGGTGTAAAGGTGCCGTCACACAGAAGGAGGCCATTCTCTGCTGGATGATAACAAGTACAAGCCCTTTTTTCCGTACAAGCATGCAAACCCGGACTTCCAGAAAAGCCCGTGTTGTTGTTTTGCAGCTCGCTTGGCTTCTACTGTAGCGCTCAGTGAGGCCGAGCGGCGCTGCGGCGGCCTGAGATCCCCATATTAAGTGCAGATCTTTGGGGCAGAGACTGTTTTCCCAGCTGTCTCAGGCACGCCAGGCATGAGGGAACCACGGAGGAGTGACGGATCCGTATCCCCGAGGATTAACATGCGGGAGACATCCTGGTGTTGAGCAGGAGCGGATTTAAAAGCACTTTGCCGATAATAACGCAACTCTGAAGCCGGGGCCGAGTCGGGGAGGAGGACGAGCGGAGAGCAGGAAAAGAGAGTACAGTGAGGGAGGAGGAGGAGGAGGAGGAGGAGGGGGGGGGAGAGAAAGCAAACACAACCTCATCCCTGCACTCTTTGAACTGAGAACCACCTGCTCTGCCTTAAAACAACTTGTCTGGGTTTTTATTATTTTGCTGCTCACCACTATAACATATGCTCACATGGAGAGTTGTTTCATGTGTTGCTCAGAGGGATCTGCGGAGGTTTTTAGAGCTCGGCTTTAAGAGCTGTCATTATGCCGTTGTTATGGCATGTGAAATACCCCGTTGAGTATTCTGTGCACATGAGATATTCTTGGACAATTGCATTTGATTTGATTTGCACCCTGGGAAGCCAGAAATGGGGAAATCTAGCAATAAAGCCCTTACTAATGGAAGTACACTTAAGGGAAATTTGCGCTATATAAAAGTGATTTTTCTCTTTTGTGTTAGTGTTGTTTAGTGTGAAGAATTACATTGGACACAAAGTTTAATCCAGCAAATAGCTTCCTGCAGCTATGAGCCAAGTATTTGCATCATCAAACCCGGCACACCTTCCCTCAAAGACGCAGTAACTGTGTCAGATGCGTAACTTTGCTTTCTAAAACTCTTTCTTCCGAGGCGATGCTGCTCAAAGTTTACTTTCGAAGCCCTTGCGGCGCGAGCGTCTAGACGTCTCAATCATCAGCGATATGGCGCCTGTCAAAGTGAGATACGTTCACCCGCTGCATTCATCTCAGCCCAGCAGGCATCAAAGGGCTGAGATGCAGCAGCCCGCGTCACGCCACAGGTTGAGGATCTGCTGTGAAATGGCACCATTGTCATCTCGCCGTGCCATCTGCCGCACTTTCGCCTGCCCTCTTCCCCTGACACTTGTTGTCGCAGCGCCGCCACAATGGGCTGTCACCTTGTAATGAACCCTGAGGGTGCAAAGCACTGATTTAAAGTCCCATTACCGTCACAATGCAGAGGGACTGTAGGAATGATGGCTGACGCGCGGCGCTTTGCTGGCTAGCGGCACAGATGGCTCTTTTTTAAGCGGCTAAATGTTGTTTCCCCAAGTCTTTTGGGTATTAAAGGTGGAAGTGTGAGCTGAAACTCCTTCTTGGTTTTCTCATTTGGCTCCTTATGGTCAGTAAATTTATTCTGTGATGTGTGTGTGGAAACAGGAGTAAAACTGCAATATTCTGCATCAGTGAAGTGGAAAATGAAAATGGGCCTTAAAATTAATACATTAAGATGCATTTTTGAAAAATGGATCAGTAAAAACTTGCATCTCCAAAGGGGAACATAAGACAAACTGTTCTGACAAAGAACATAACTTCTGCTCCGGCCCTTTGTCCCCACGCTTGTTGTCCAAGCTGTCCCGTGTCTCCGCTCTTCTCCGCGTGAGTTGTGTTTGAAAAGCGGAGCAGCGTGAGTCCGGAGCGACCGCGTCCGCTCCAGTCACGCTGCTCCTTTCATCTCCCCCCGCCAGCCTTTGTGGCAGGTCACGAGGTGGAGGGCACCACAGTGGCAAGGCATGCTGGGATACACGGTGCTGCGAGTCGCTCTCCCAACGGTGCCTGAGACCCTTGAGAGTTGCCGGCACTTGTTGCTAGGGGACGCTGGCAGCTGCTCCGGCGCTGCGTGGTAACCGACCTATAGGACATTAGTTCTGGTCCCAACGTTACCCAGCACCTGCATTTTAATTCCTCATCTGTATTCAAACGGGACTCCACTGCAGGTCCAAAGTGTGTGTACCTTAATATTTAAGAGAACCATCACTAAAATATACTTTCAGCGTGATGGAGACATGGATATGTATGAGTTCCCTGAACAAAAACACTGGAGGATTACAGATGCTGAGCTTGTCACATCACTCACCCTCCAGGAACTCCAAACCCGATCTCTCTCCCACGAATCAGTAAGGTGACTTGTGGGAATGGTGTGGGAATGCCAGGATAAGGTGTTGCATTACGCCCAGAGAGGGAGAATCTGTTTGCTCGTAATGTTGATGCTTCGTGTTTAAAAGGCGCATTAGTGTATCGAGTCTTTACGGCCAACTTTACCGTCTCGTCTTCTGCGACGTCGTCTCGTCTCCTCTGGCAGGAAATTAGCACATCCTCCACTTGTGGCCCCCGCGAACCTGCCAACATTTCATCATTAGCTCCAATAATGTCCTCCACCCCCTCCTCCCCCCTTGCGCCGCGTTGTGTCTTCCCCCTCCGCGTCTCCACTCAACGCTATTAAACACATCAGACACGTTTGCAGCCACTTGGCCCGGGCAAGAGAGAAACGCAGACTCAGACGGAATTAAATCAAATGGCAAAGTAAACAAGAGTTGTTGTTGTGAAAAAGACATCTGTCCCGTCACTCGAGGTTTGAAAGAAGAAGATCAAAACAGATTAGCGACGCGGGAAATCAAAATCATAAAGCCGCTTTCGCCCATTGGCTTCACTTCTACAGAGACGAGGTGATGGTCTCTGGACGGCAGTATGCAGGACTCGCACTTCCTAAGCGGGACTATGAATCGAGGCGTTGCATCCTTTACTACGCAGGCCTCGGCTCATCAGGCATGCGGTCCCAGCTGGCACGGAGGCAATATGAAGCACATAAACCCGTCTGATATTAATGACTGTGTCGAGCTGAAAGCCTCTGATGCTATTCGGAGATAGGCGCTAAATGTCCCCGAGTACTGAGAACACAACATTATATGCATTCATATAAATATCCCCTCATCTCAGCACAAGACTGCCCGTCCTTGAGTTCCCATGGAAATAATCGGAGGTGGGCCTCACGTAACTCAATACCCTCATATTGCCTGCAGTGGCGGCGCCGAGAGATGAAATGAAATCGGAACAAGGTGATGACAATGATGCCACTTGTGGTCGAGTTGGAGACTTAAGGATCCTTTCCCCTCGTATTTCACCCCCCCTCCCCAACTGCCCCCACCTCGCCTGGCCCGACCCCGCCTCTTTACCCTCCGTCTTCCTGCTCTGAGCGTTTGCCTAATTTTTAGTTACCCGCGTCTCTACCCTCTCTAAGGCAATGGAAATCGGAGAAGCAATGTTGTTTCTTCTGGTTAAGCTCCAGCGCCGTACGGAAAAGTTGTGGCAGAGAGATTTGGAGGAGAGTGGTGGAGCTTGGATGTGCTCAGAGGGGGGAGGGGGAGGAGGAGGCGGCGGACGGGAGGCTGGGCATCTCCAAACATGCAAGGCCCCCTAATCAGTTCTTGAGACGGGCCAAGAGGCTGTCATCTCTGGGGGGGTCTGGGCCGTCCTTTAACGCCCAGATCTGTCACACACCTGCCACTGTCTTTTACCAGAGTGAGGGTGAGGGCTGAGGAGGGGGGCGGTGGGGAACTGAGAGCCGCCTGGCACACTGGATCCACAGCCGATGAGCCCGGTTATCAGCTCCGCCCGCCCCCCCTTCCCTCCTCTGCTCACGCCGCACTTCAATAACAACGTCAGTGTCAGGTTCCCCTTCCAGCAGCACGCTACATACTGACAGGGAGGGAGCGGGTTAGGGGGACAGGGGGGGGCAATCAAAGGCCACTCCTCAACATTAGGGGAGATTGGCCTGAATTTAACCCTTGCTCGTCCTCCTCTCGAGAGCCTTTAAACCGACTGGAAGCTCACCAGCGCGCCAGTGTCCAATTTCCCTGCTAGTTTACCCTCTGAACTGTGAGGATGGATGGACGGGGCAGCTCGGGCCTCTTATCCAGACCTCCAGGGACGGCCAGGCGCTGGAGCTGGACGGGCCTGAGAGATCCTCAATTTCATTATGTCGCCTGTTAGGAGTCGGCCTTTGTTGCCCCCTCCTCACCCCCGCCGGTTCAGTCGTTCCCTGTGTGGGAATTTCCCTCAAACTGTCATCCTGTCGTTTTGTACACACATCTGAGAGGGAGTGTGTGTTCGTTTAAGGGAATACTGAGAGGAATCAAAACCAAACGCTGAGCTGACAAACACAGACTCAAGAAAATGTCAAGAAATGTCTTGTTTCATTTCATTTATTCAAGATGAGGGTCATTTAGACCTGAGTAGGAAAGTCAAGTCAAATTTTGTCATTTAATCACTTCTTGAGTCCCTGAAAATCTTCAAACAAGTGGAAATACAGAGTTTCTTTTCAATCCAAATTACAAATCCTAGTATGTTGAAACAGAATAAGATGCATTTACTTTGCCAAAATCGGATAAAATGTCTCAATTCTAGAAAGTTCTTCCCCATTCGATTGTTTGGGTGATTTGATTTTTTTGAACACTATCATAAAACAAGAATTACTTTCAAGTATCTTACAACACGTAAGGCAGTGGCGAGGCAGTGTAGTGTAGACTTACTCAGCTGAGGTCAGATTGGGGAGAATGTGGAGGCCGCATCATTACCGCCTCCTGTTGCCCAGAGTGCGGTGCCACGCTCGATCATCAGCGCGTCGCCGTGCCAGTATTCCTCGTCAGCCAACCAAGCACAACATCACACACCGCATACCTGTTCTCCCTGCGAAAAAAACCCCAGCGACGAGTGAAGGAATTACCGTGGAATTATTTTTGGGATGTTCCGCTCACTCCGAATCTTCACGCTGGAGCACAAACCAGCGTTAAATCATGGCTGACAGACATAAACAAACTGGTAAACCCGGCTCGGTTGTTTGGATTGGAGTGTGTTGTTCTTTTTCGCCGGGCCAAAACCTTTAAAGCGACGCTGAAGAATCCCACGCCTGGAACCTGGCCGCGAACGTGCCAGCATTCCAGTTCGGGCAGTGAATAGAAGCGGGGGCGTTGATCCCTAATGTCCGCGCGAGACTGGAGGTGGCATTCCGAGGTGACGCCGGTCGCCAAGGCAAACAACAAAACTACACTCGGCAGTCGCCTCCCTGTAACACACACGGTTACTCTTCCTTCCCAATACAAATAAAGTTCCCTCTCCTACGCGGCTACAAATTACTCCAAGGTTTGAGGTTTAATAATCAGATTACAATATCAACAGCTGATTTTTACTCACTTCCCCTAAGTGAGATGGTTCATCATCTGGCAATAAAACTGCTTACACTCTTTGCCTTTGGGTCATGCTGCGTAAATCAGTCGAAGCAGCTAATTGGAAAGGAATTGATGCTCTCCTCGGGTTGCGTTCAATGAATTCGGCACAATCAGATAATTCATCTGTTCTCTCCGAGCCCCCGATCCACCTTGGCTCGGGGCTCTCTGTGGAGAAGCCACAGTCAGACCCAATTCGTGTTATTCTACCAATTCTCCCCGCTGAAAGGAGCACGGCCGCACAATTACCAAAATATTTATTTTCTTCTGCGCCCCATGATTTGGCTCCAAGCTTGGCCCTGACAGAATTTACCCAGCAACCATGTCAACGTGTGTATATCTGTGTGTGTGTGTGTGTGTGTGTGTGTGTGTGTGTGTGTAACTAACACCCAACGAGCTGCTTGGCCTGTGCCTGCACGTTTGCTACATTTATTGTGCGGTTTCACGCTTTTACACACTGTCCGATCAAAAATGAGTCATTACGAAGGAAAATGAATTAATCTGTTGCTTTTACGAGTTCAATCAGTCCAAACACAGTCTTGTCAAACCCGTATCTGTCTTAGCAAAACGGCGACGTAACTCATAACTCATAACTCATTTCCAGCCTGTCTCATAAGATCAGTTCGCCTCAGAATTTATAGTCAGAGGCATTATTCTTATTAAGCTTGTAAACTAAAGCATTAGTCTGTGTTCAAATCTTATTATAAACTTCTCCTTCCTAACGATGGTGAGAGAGAGAAAGTTTTACTCAATCAGAGCTTTACAAGGTGATGGCCAGATGCCAGATTGTACCACCAGCGTGAAGTGTAATGAATTAATAAATGCGAGTGTGTGGTTGAAGGGTTTGCACGCTGGCTTTAGCTCCAGAGGGCAAACGGGAGGTCAAGAGCGGGCGGGGGTTGAAATTTCATCCTGGATACGCATCCTCACATTCGTATCTGTTGTTTGTGTTGGAGGGAAAACTCGCGAGCAGACGCTACGGACGGACAGCTGATTGCGTGCGAAGCGAGGCAACCAGCGACTCGTCACCGCACGTCAAATTAACCTCCGTCTGTCCTGTGAAGTAACGACGCAAGGCAAAATAAAATAAACAAAGTTAGCGAGCGCCCCCCTTGTGG
The DNA here is from genome assembly GCF_046128005.1 of Genypterus blacodes. Lineage (NCBI taxonomy): Eukaryota > Metazoa > Chordata > Actinopteri > Ophidiiformes > Ophidiidae > Genypterus > Genypterus blacodes. The sequence goes on from NW_027466867.1 coordinate 6,926,901, forward strand.
GCTCCTCCTCTCCCCCCGATTCTGATTCTGCACGGCAGCTTTAGGAAATCCGGCTGTCCTGGGGTGTCTCAAATCCCACCGCCGAGGAAGCCTGCAGGAGCGAAGAGCGCCGGACCCTGTTTCTTTTGATTCGCCTTTTATACGACACGGTTCTCACATGACCAGATAACTTGCAAGGAACCTCTGTCAGACAGCTGGGCCAGGCCTGGAGTTGGGAACAGGTGGGAAGGGGCCACCTCGCTGCGAGAGGTTTGGAACCAATTGCTATCTGTACGGTGCAGCAGAGGGTCTTATTGGCTGCGGGTAGAGAGCGTGTTCACATCTGACTCTTTGACCCCCTGACGCTGAGGGGGTCATGTTTTTGGTTTTACACTTGGGATTTGGAGGGAATCTGTATGGATGGAAGGAGCGCCGGCACATGTTCAAAGAATCCAGGCCCGGGATCCTGGAGGGAAGTGTTATCAACGGAGTTACACTTAAGAAAAGCGATTAATGGGTGTGTTGCCTAACCTACCAGGATACCAGCTACCTGTTGCTCCATACGTGAATGTTGTATCCTTACGAGCAACCCCAAGGATCTAAACACCATTCAGGAATATAGATTTCGTCCCACTCGTGCCATCATCAAATCCGCCATAAATCAAATGAACAGCTGTCGATTTGACTTCATTGTGCTTACAACGTAAAAGAGTCATAAGCATGAAGGGTACAAATGTTTTCTTGGAGAAAATGTGAAATTAAGGCAAAGACATTGCTGAGGCTTGATGCGTTTCCCCCACTGACTGTTTCTTAAGGCTTTGCAGTGAAACATTAGTCCATCATCTCCAGCAGGCACCAACGCTCGGATCTCCACGTTGATCCCACACACACACAAAACAAATGGCAGCCTCAGACAGCGGGAACACAATGCTTCATCCTGCCCAATCCATTAACCCCTATCACAAAGCGCCCACGCCGAAGATGGAATGCGTCGATGTCCCACCGATAGACAGAAAAGGGAGGGCGGAGGGAGAGAGAGAAAGAGAGAGAGGATATGGGTGATGACAAATGTTGTGGAGGAAGAGAGAGGAAAACAGGGAAGCAGAGTGAGTAGGTGGGAAGAAGGAGATAAGGGGGCACACAGAGGGAGGACAATGAGGGAGAGGAGGGTAAAGAATGAAGCTGCCTCCGAATCATAATGGCACAAAGGTTTCCGCCGCCTTGTTGGTTGTACAGCGACTCTGCAGCAACAACCAACAGATAAAGCCTGAACTTCCTGAATCAAACTGGGCTCCCCTTAAGTCACGATGGGAAACTTTGCCAAAGCCGGAAGAGCGTCAATCCGGGCCAAAGTATGACATGAAAACTCTGTGTCCCCTCTGTTGTTGTGAGTGTGTGTAAGTAGGCAATTGTTAGCCATAGTCGATTGTATGTAGATGGTATTTTCTGCCCCCTAGTGGCCAAAATAGCTGAACTCAACTTTCGCGATTTTGACATTTAGCAAAGGTTCATATTTCAAAGGCTCAGATTCGTTCGGATGCAAACTAGCATGTGTGATGTAACCTTGATGACTATTTCTTGGCCAAACGGGGGTTAGAATAAGGTGATTGTTCCTGATTAACAACAGTAGCCACGGAGACAGGATGAGCAAGGTGATAGCGAGTCTCCATTAAAGCCAAACCACAGAGAGAAGAAGGAGGGGGGTGGAGTATGAGTAAGCCATGTCTGCCCTCCTTTGTAATTACGACAGACCTCCTCCTCCTCCTCCTCCTCCCTCTGTAATTAACAGCAGTAGGATGTGTGTGTGCTGTAATCCAGCCTCTTGCTTTGAGAGGCTGATACATTTAGGAGGGCAGTAGGATGAAGCCGGGGGTGTGTGCTGTGTGTGTTTACATGAGTATTTGGAAGATTATATAATATCAAAACCCCACTTTCGAAAAGTCTTTACCCTGACATTGACTAAAAGGCTCTGATTTGAAATTAAAACCCTTTTCTGTCCCTCAGTCTGCCATTGTCAAAGTCCCAGTCGGGCCTTAAAGCGTTAGAGCAGCGTGAGGTCAAAGGTCACGATCCTGCTGCGTCCCTCGGTAGTCGATTTCAGATCTGATGTCAAAGCTAAATCACTTCCAGCTGCACAGAGGTAGATGCAGCTTCAGGTCACAGGGGGTAAAGTTAAAGTTGAATTCAGAGGACTTTTTACTTTGCATGTCTGCTGTCATTTTGTACCGCTGTCGGTTTTTACTCGCAGACTTGTTTTACCTCGACGAGAGAATGCGCTTTTTGACATTTTGAGAGTTTTGGAGGGGAGAGCGGGTCAGGGAGTTTAGGGCGATGCACAAAGGCATGTAATCGTTCCACTGAGCTGAGAACACGTTCTGTTATTTGAAAAGGTGATAAATCATCAATCGTCATCGTTCTTCTTCTTCTTCAGGGGATTTTTATTATTGAATTTCAGACCTTTCAAAGTTACAATACGAGGATCGCATCATCGTACTTACTTCATCGCACTTCTGACTCAAATCTTTGGCCCGGGGGGTTGGAGGGAGTGAAGTGCCACAGTGGCCAAAACATTAGCACAGCAGACAGGCGAAGAGTGAGGAGATATTCATCACACTTACTCTCACTCTCTCTTCCCAATCATCCAAAAGGGTATATGTATTTATTTTCAACTGATGGGCGTGAACAAATGGGCCTCGCTAGGTTGTGAGCGCTGACAGGTCGGGACGTACATGGCTGCAATTAGACGTTCTTTCACATGCGCGGCTTGTTTTGATGTGGCGAGGAAGAGCGGTGATTGCCTAACTCAGATGAGTGGGCTGACAGGGATATCCAGGCGGCGTGTTTTGATGCCACTGCGTGTGGAACAGACTAGATATGCCCAAAGGGACAGCTTGGTTAATGCGAGGGTGTGTTACACATACCCAGATAAATCCTCACCCTCTGGCTGTCCTTCAGTGCTGCAGAAATCACTAAACCTGCCGCGGAAGCATTGAGACGCCCGCTCACTCAATCTTGTCTCTCTCTCTCCTAACAAGGCCGTGATTGGATGGTATTTTTAACCTGTTTGTCCAAAAGGTCCTTGGCATATTGAGGAAAGAAAAAGGGAGAGAGATGAGTCGGGAAGAAAGATGAGCCGTCATCCAAACACATTTGTGTCAGGGAGTGTCCGACGTGTTGCGGTAATCTATGGGAGCACTTACGTCTGTGACATGAAGGGGCATTCATCACATTCCTCCTCAGAACGTTTGGCAGAAGAATTTCAATGTAACGCTCGGGGCAATACATCACGGCGGACATTCCAGCGCATCCCACCTCGCATTCTGAGGTTGCTCATCTCGGGCATCGGCGCTCCTCTCTGGAGATGTGGGAAAACTGGAAAATCAGCAGGAAAAACAACCTCTTAAACTTTGAAATGAACGCAGGCGCTGGTTAACCCAAAAAATGAGCAGGCCAAGTTCAAAGGCTGTAAACATCGCTTGCCTCTCTTGCCTCTAACAACACGGAATAGTAAAGCAAGTGGCGCAGAGCCAGGGAAGCATTAACCGGAGCGCTGTCACACGCACACACACACACTGCCTCAGCGTTAGGCGAAGACTGGAAAAGCACTTATCTCCGTAAATGGCACGATATCATTTTCCACCATCCTGGGAGTTTTTATTACAGCTGGGAGACTCAGGGGTGCTAATTAAAATGGAGTTGTGTCCCTTTAACGACTTCTTTACCTCTAAACTTCAGTCCTCCGGTTGGTTTTCGTCCCCGAGTGCAGCGACTGTGTTTTCTCCATTAGTCAACATAAAACTTTCAATAGCTTTAGCGTGGCATCTGCCTCGGCTTTGGCCCGTCCAGCTCCTCGCTCTGCTCATATGGTATCCATGGAGATGAGAGCGCAATTAGGATGCTGAGGGGCGGGCAAGCCGTGAAAATTAATCAAATCCGACAAGAAACGTGAATATTTGGTGATCTTGTGAAGCTTACAGCAACTTCAATTCATTTCAATTTAAGATCACAAAGCAATTGAATGCCAAATATTTATCAATTTCTTCTGAAGTTCTGATTTTTACATTTTCTTTTTAGGGAAATAAAACATTCAGAACTCAATACGGACAAAGTTATTTGGTTAGAATCCCTGCGATTTGGCCAATTCCTGAAATAAACAAAGCCAAAACAAACGGAATATCTTCACACGACCAAACAAAACAAGTCCAAACTATTCCACATTGCGCTTGATTATTTTTCTTGGATTTGCAAAATAACACTGAGTCACCTGAGCACAGACAGACTGACACTTTCTTGAATTCTCCATTTTCATCTTAACACGCAATTAGGTGGTAAATACATCAAAGAGTCACAGAGATTGATCCGTTTCGTGCTCGCAAAAGCTCAAAAGGGCTTCTACGTCTCCAGTCCAGCAGGCCGTTCTAGGACACATCACCAATAAAAGAATGTTTTTTGAAGGAAAGTAAGAAGTAGCAGACAGAGATGAAGCCTTGAATCCGGCCTTTGATCAAACACGTCCATCATGCGGGAGACTTTATTGGGTTAGTCTGTGTGTTTGGACCACGATTCCTGAATTTCACATTCCTCAAGTTGTGACATGTTGCCTGACACTGCAGAAATAGAAGGAAACGCTCCAGTAAACCCAAGTTTGAAAACGCACTCTGTGACTCGACGGGTATAGTCAGGGGCGCCGGCAGTGGAGGAGCTGTTTTGTTTTGTTTCTTTGCGAGAGAATCGTTTTCGCATTTAAATTCTGCGGCTTTGCAGCTAAGAGCCTCTGGGTAAGAATCTTTTACTGTTGGAGATAAAAGGACGTGTCATTAATCTGTTCCATCCCGCTCTCAATACAAGCAGAAGAGTTATGAAACCTCCAGGTCATGAAAAATAGCAAACAGCGTGGTAACGGCAGCGGCAGCGCCATAAAAGAGCAATTACCCCACAGCCTTGTTTAGACAGGACCCGCATGTGTCTGGCATTAAATTTATTAAGTCATCCCACAATTAAACTGTCAGCGGTTTAATCCCAAATTCAAATTACCTGGAGTGACAAAAAAATTACCCCGTAAAGATTCGGGGAAAGATAAGCGGGCGGACGAGACGGTGCCAGGATCTGTTCCTCGGACGATGATTTGAATTGATCTCACCTGTGTTTGTTTACACTCAACGCTAATGGAGTTTTATAAAACACACACACTCTCCCTCTCCCTCTCCCTCTCCCTCTCCCTCTCTCTCTCTCTCTCTCTCTCTCTCTCTCTCTCTCTCTCTCTCCCAGCGGGAGGAAGACGTGAGCCAGCGCCGAGTCGATCCGCCACCACAAACCAGTCTGGGATGCAGCTGCTGATGAGATCACCGACTGCACGGATTACACTCATCCGCCAGCTCGACGTGACAAACCTGATGAGCGGGCCTCCCCCCCCTTCTCCCGACGACAAGATCGGGGGGTCAAGGTATAACCGGTGTAACGGGAACACGAACCCAGCTTAGGATTCATTACACGTCTGTTTCTCGACATGACACGGGCACGAGATAATGGAATCCTGACCTCGTTTTATTGGTTTATTAAGGCGCCGTCCGTCTCCGCGGCCATTAGCATACAAACATTATTCAATTCATTTTCACATCACACACGCCAACGTCTCTCCCGGCAAATCAAATCAAAGTCAGAGCTCCAACAACAGCTGTGTCGGGAGCAGTTGGGAATTCACTTGTTCGCACTGCAAAAACCACAATTTTAATAAAAGTCGCCAAAAGCTGATGTGCAACAGAGTTTGTGCCTAATAGGACTCCGTGGTCGGGATGCAAATGTCAAGTTTTGTCAAGTTACATCAGCGTAGCTCCGACGTGGAAGACCGCTAAATTTGCAACATTGTAAAAGTGGAATTTTTACGGTGTAACGCTGAACAAACTCTGCGTGAGGAGGAAGAGGGGAACAGCCTCTTCCTGTCCTGACATGGCATCCCTGCACGACTCCCATTATCTCCCACAGGGTACAAAGCAACCCGGCGTTTCCTGCTTCCTCTCCGGCAATGGGAATGAGGCAGTTTCACCGCTTTCTACTGTAACCCAGCGGGAGGAGTGGAGGTCGCAGGAGAGCATCTCGCCGGGTCGGGCCCTCCAGATTGTTAGTGGGCAGGAGGTATTGTTAAAAAACAAAGCTGCACGTGTGTTTGGGTGTGAGATGGCTAAGAAAAACAAAATATTTATATAAAAGAAGCCTGTGCCTGCTGTCTCAGCTCTGCAGAGAAAATGAAGTGTGTTTTGCATTAATTATATTACACAATCTCATGTCGAGGTCGCCTTAAAAGTTTTGCCTAGAAATTGGTGATTGTGTCTTACAATGTCCTTCCAGCGCCTCCTGCTGGTGGAAGAAGGAGATGCGGGACATGTTTGTGTCGTCCGTTAGCGTAAGAGAGACATCACTGCTGTTGTGTCGCTGGTGTTGATTCGAAACAACAGCGTAACCCGTAGTGACTGTGAGTCGTTTTAAGTTGCAGGCAGATGGCGGTGGGTGTTTTTGGTGATGTTTGTGTTAATTAACCGAAGCAAACTGAGGCGGTGCAGGAATTGTGCTCCCACTAAGTTTGCTTTCAGGTTGTTATACTCATCAGAACACAGTTGCCAAAGGAAAGAATTGCGTATTGAAGTGTGTTACTTTTCATTCATCTGGAAAGTTCTGAACTAGCAAAGAGCCTTTGTGTGTGAGTTCTGCCATCGAGGCGAAACAAAGAGGAAGAGCTCCTGAAGGAGTCGTTTCTGTTGAAGGTGCTCGTCTCCCAAATGCACAGTTTGGGCCCGGACGGAACATTTTTCTTTCCGTGCTCCTGACACATGCCGTCCCTTTGCCCGCTTGGCTCAGCAGAAAAAAATAACAACATAAAAAAATAAAACACCTGCATATCTCTCTCCTGTCTGAATCGCTCAGAAATGCTGCCAAGTAGAACCGGACTGATGTGGCGACTGGATCTGCAGTAGACGACTCCATCACTCTCTCCGCTCATCCCTCCATATAAATCTCCGTCTATCACCGCCGCAGTCGTCCTCCAGAATCCCATTAGTTTTTTTGTCTTTGCCGCAAAAGGGCGTCGGCGAAGGGCGTTTGAAAATGAGGTGCGACGCCAAAGCGAAGACAAAAGGGTCAGGAGCGGCATGTGTGGTCCATCGCTCCCTCGTCCTAATGATGTGGCAGAAGACTGAGTCACAGGAGGAGGAGCCAAAGAGGACGAGCTGCGGCCGTTAAACCTTCACATATGGTCCCGGGCAGGACGGGGACGCGCCCTGATGTGTTCGGGGATGCGCGCAACTCGCCGCTGATGAACTTTCCTGGCAAATTCTACCCACTCCGGACTCTAATCTCCCTGTCTCCTTTGTGTCTCTCTCCGTCTGTCTCGCTTCCTCTCACACAAAGCCCGCACACGCTATTACGTGTAATTGGGCTTAGACGTGTTGCCTGCCAGCGGAATGCAAAAAGAAGATCTCCAGACGATACAATTCCGACTTCAGACTCGCGTGCAAACCGGCTCCTGTCTGATCTCTATCCCTCCGTCCTTCAGTCCGACCTCGGTCCATCTCTCAAATCGTACGTTCGGCCCAATGTCATAAACTCCACACATGCAGCTTAACCTCCGAGTGCTACAAGCTTAACTCATCAGGCCATTTTGCTCCTTCTTCTTGGGAATGAATGGCCTGTTTCGATCATGTGAAACCAGATGTGCGGGATGGGAACACGCCACGCCATTACAGTCGCCGCCGCTAAAGGCTTCTGCAATGATGTGTTATATTTCACGTTGAGTTTCACACTCTATTTGTGAGTCAGAAGGTTTGGTTTTCTGGCTCTGGCACTAACAGCGTCCCTTTGGGCTAATAGTTTAGTTTCTTGTTACAGTCTTGTGAATTTGACAATGACATTCTTCACATTATTAGGCCTTAATAAATGTGTAATTACTCCCCGCGCGTTGGGTCACAACTTGGAAAAGTGTGTGATCCTCTGACCTGTATATTTGTTCAAGGGACCAATAACGTGTGTGTAACAATGCCGGTTACTTCCTTTGGCTTGTCACTTGGCACAAATTAAGACATTGGACATGAAGGCTGTGTGTGTGTGTGTGCAGTGGGGAAGGGAGTAACTACAAAGGCATTATTCACAGCGAGAGACAGAGGGGAGAATAGACTCCAGATTGGACGGAGCCAACAGAGAGTCGTTAGACATGAACCGGAGATGAAAGCCCGTGGCCGAGCTCAAGTGTCCAAAAAGAAGTACTTGTTGGACATTTTTATGATATGCGAGGCAATGAAAGTCACAGCTACGGCGTATGGTTCTGGTCATGGTCATTAGAACCGCCTCTCTCTCTCTGCTGTCTTCTGCTGGAGCATGAAAATAAAAACAGCACGTCTACTTTGACAGGAATGCAGGAGGGAGCGGTGCCAAGGCGGCTGGCGCTCCACTGCAGGCCGGCCCCCGGTACAAGGGACTAAAGCAAGGACTGTTTTTGGAAATCATTGTCTCTCCGTGTTAGATGTTTGACAGTGTCCAGAAAGGGATCGGTTCAAGTTAATGTAACTTCTTGTCTCACGAGTGTCCCGTCCCACCTCGTGAAATAAAACTGCACTCAAACCGCTGATGAGCTGATGGTTTTATGAGTCTTAACGTTTCAGCCGAGGTGGTCCTTGGAAAACAACAGGGTTCAGTTTGTGGTCAGGCGCTTCATTGAGCACAAGAGTGTGTCTTCTGGCTGGTTGGGGCGCCATGTGTGGTCAGGTAGGGAAACGTAAGGAGCTTTAAGACACCTGGAGGAACGAGCAGGTAAGTGTGGAAACAGCCGGCCAGAGCTGCTTTCCTTTTTCTGACTTCCACTTCCGTTTTGTATTTTCATCCCTTTCCACAATCTTGAACTGTGCTAAAAGAGCTGTCTGTGTCCAACCAAGCCGACAGGAACCCAGACACGAATTTTTGAACCCGAATTGTGGACAGGGCCTTGCTAAATTCACATCAGACTGGATTTCTTTCTCATCTCTGCTGTTTTCTTTTCTCTCATTAACTGGCTGTAATTGGACTAACCTCTCCCTTTGGTGGTCCGGGGATGCTTTTGTTCTCTCCTGATGCAATTTGGACAAAGAGAAAAACCTGGAGGCAGCGTCGCTTCTACAAACACATCTGTGCAGTCTCCTGGCTGGGCGATCATCAAAACTAAATCAATTCAAATGTCCTAAAGGTGCCAAAATACCTTTCCTCCTCCTCGCTCAAATAGCTCCTTCAAAGTAACGATGCAGAGTGAAGGCGAGGGCCGGATCTGAATGATGGCGCACTCACTTATGCACAATGCAACTTGTATTTACGGCAGAGCGAGACCCGGGTCCAGAGAGCATGTGTAAATCTCATTAGCTGTATATCCAACTGTCCGAGACGCGCAATTACTAAATTATAAATGTGAAATTAATCAGAAAAAAGGGCTTGGTGTTTGTAAGAGGGGATTAATCTTGTCCTTGTTGCGCCGACGGCAAGAGGCATAATTCATGAAGCCTCCATTTCTCACTCTCTCTCTCTCTCCCCCCTTGCTGGAATGAAAAATGGAGCTCCTAGCCAAGAGCAAGCATTTAGTCTCCAACTCCACGGACCCTGACAAAACAAAGTTGTAATTATGTGAAATTATTGATATAAACAAACTGATGAATGGCCGTTAAACTCGGAGCACACATGTGAACTCGTGGCGTACGTGTGTGAGAAGGTGTGTTGAGGAGAAAGAACAAGCAAAATGAAATAGTTCTTTGTTTAGTTTAGAGAAATGTGTTGGAATCCTGAGCCGTTTTTCATGTTTCTAAGAGAATACAGGGTGAATAATGGTGAATCTGTTGTTTAGCACCCAGGCTATGAGCGGTAAAGGAAGAGGAGGGGGATTACGGTAACTCAAATGTGAAAAAAAATACCAAAAAAGACTCAAAAACATTGAGGTTAGGAGAGAGTCGAAAAGCGGCCGTAGCACTTAATTGAAACCGTACGGCTCTCACGAGAACGCGCCTGTGCCAAACGCAAATGCTGCTTGGCGGTAAGGAGGAGCAGTTAGGGGAATCTTTAACAGGCCACAATCCATTACTGAGAGTCATAAATGTCCTCGGGTATACACACACACACACAGAGAGACACACATCGTGGCACGGCAGAGCGCTCTCGCAAAGACTTATCCTGTGGCCCCGTGAGTGAGCGTTGGGACTTTCATGTAAGTTGGCTAAAGTAAAAGCGGCAACATCATATACAATATATATATATATGTGTGTCTATCCGTGACTGAGCTCTATTTTCAAATTTCTCATTTTAAAAAGGCTGACCTGTTGAATTCTCTAATTTCCTTCTAATAATAACAAAAAAGATGGTTCCCGTCTCTTGACATGGCACGTTGAACATATACAATGAGCCCATTAGGCGGCACATAGGCTCCATTCTCCGGGCTTTGACACCACTTATGTTCCCGTCAATCTTGCTGATATATTCAAACCTGTAACAAATTACCCACCACCTCCACCTCCTCCCGGACAACAGGGGGCGTCTCGTCTCCGATTGGCGGGCGTTGGCTCTCATTTGTCTTTGACACTCGAGCGCCGGCCCGGCCAACGACGTCATTCATCTCCCCCGCGCTGCAGACGGACACCGAGGGAAGTCAAGCTGAGGGTGGGGGTGAAGGGGGTGAGGGGGGTGAGGGGGACGTCTGCTCCTCCTTGTAAACCACCCTCAGTGCCAGGTAGAGGGGGTAGAGTCTTTGTCTCGAAGTCTGCGTGAAAATAGATTGGAAAAGGGGTCGAGATCCTGCTGGGAACCCAGAACCTCAAGTGTTGTCTGGTGGTGTTAATGCTGAAGGCTCCATTTCAAATAACAGCTTCTTCTCATTTTCATGAATGATTCACCTGTCATAAAAGCAACAGAGATCTATTCGTCTGAGTGGAAACACAATGAAACCAAACACACTGCAATAATCATAATTGTAGGAAAGTAAAGGTCAAACTCAGTGTGTAGTAAATAACTATCTCTTAACAAAACCTTAAATACCTTATTCATAGTCTATTTCAGGTATGTTGTAGATTATAATTTAATTCATGGCAGCAAAAGGAACATTCACTTTATTCTGTTTTACCCTTTCAACCTTCTTATTTCAAACATATTCTACCTTAACATTTAACTAAAGTAAGTATAGTTTAAGGAGCTATGTTCACTACTGGATGTAAAGCTAAATTAGAGAAATGACCTCAGATTCTAATGGGTTTTGAACTTCATTAACTAAAGGCGAAGCACTGAGGAATTCACACTTAGAAGTTCTCACGCAGATCTCCATTTGCATCCTGGCGTGAGACGACTTCTTCACCCTACAGATCGAACTGAAATAGCAACACACTAGATCACGTGGGACCCGAAACGCAACTGTGTGTGTGTGAGCCAATGTACACAGAGCCATTAGCAGGAAGTCAGTCACATTAGGCTGCGCCGTGTTCTGGGTATGAACCCGTGACCCCATCACGCCTCCCTCCGTCGCCCACAACAGACAGTCTGCCCCTCAGCACTTTTCACTGTAAATAAGTCAAACCAAACAAATATGGCTGGGAGCGAGGCAGAGCTTCTCGCCATCGGGCCGATCTCTGCGGTGGCGGGACGGAAAAAAATGGTACCTCGCCAGGCAATTCCTCTGGCGCTCATTAACTTTTCATAATAAATAATGCATTTTTAATGATGACCTTTGAAAAGTGTGGAGAAGGGGAAGAAAGACGAAAAAGAAACCTCCTTTGTTCTACAGCCTGTGCATTCCTTCAATTTATGTTGGACTGCGACGCGGCCCCGTCAGCGCGTGGCATCGGGCGCCGCGACGTCACGTAAAAGCAGATCTGACTTCCACACAAAATTAATCCAAAACAAATTTGCTCCACCTCCCCTCTCTCCTTTCCTAATCTGATTGCCCCTGACAGGCCTGTTCGGCATTAATCACGCCGTATTGTTTGAACCTTTCCTCGCAACATTCGCCAACATTCCCAGAACGCGTCTTTTTCCATTTATCGGCACTTTCATAAGCGCACACCTGGAAGTTTCCTCAGAAGGGTCAGAAATTGAAATATTACAACTGTTACAAATCTCCTCACCGCCTATCACTCTTGCCAAATAGTGATCCTGTTGAATGCTGAGCTACACTCTGTCTCAATCTGTCTTTGTCTGCCCTCCAGGACATGTGGTGAGTACGAACAACTCAGACGCTAAAACTTCCCTCGCTGTCTCCTTACACAACAACTTGGCTCCGGTTCTTAGCAGGCATTGTCCGTCGCTATATAAAGGCAGGGGGGGTTATCTATCTTTGCCTTCACAGCGGTGCGTGTTGGATCTCTGCCACAGTGCGAGACGTCTGAAAGGCACTTTTACAGAGTGGGACAGAGTGAGAGAGAGACAAAAATAAAAAATAACCCAGCAGTGTCCCAATTTTCCTTAACACTTGTATGGTATATCAGCTGCACGGTGTATCATGGATGGCGCCACTTTCTGTTTTCGAACTCCTTTTTTTGTGGCTATTTTGGCACCAATACAGTGCAATATAGGTAAGAGGCAGGAAAAATATGTTTATATATGTTTATAATATCATGTTTACTTCAAGAATAACATCATTATTCCTGTCAGTGCTATTCATATAGAGACAGAGGAGACCAAAATCCACACCCCCTCCCAATTTGGCCACTTGGTAGAGTCCATTCATCAGCTAACAAGCATCAGGTGAGTAAACTGCTGCCAATTAAGCTGCAAAGGACAAAAACGGTTTAAAACAGAGGCAAACTCCAAACAAGAAATGAATGATGATAAATAAGAACAAGTATAAAGGAAGTTGTGGGACTGAAATGTGCAATTTTTCCATGTTTTCCAGTTTCTTCTCTGCCAGATATATTCCCCAGTGCCTGTAACAGCACGGTGTATAAGATTAGAAACTAAAACCTTCAAACACATCTAACATGAGTTAGCGGTGCCTATTTATCTCTGGGCTCTCTGGTCCCATTCGGTGCTTGTTGTCATCGCCATGCGTGTACTTTGTTCGTGGAGGGCTCAGGTGTCTCTCCATTGTTGAGCTGCTGATGGCTAAGGAATGATAAGTGGAGGGATAAACCGTCGACCACTGCTAAGCATCCGGTTTCATGACTTCAGAGTCACACAGAGTTTCATTCAAACCTTCAGCCTCTCCAGAGAGAAACTAGACTGAAGCTCGTTTTTCCCGAGCACAGGTGGCTGAAGACTGACGGTTCCCATCGAAGTTTAAAGTAACATTTGAACAGAGGATACATGTGTTTTCTGAGACGAGCATAATCTTTTTGAAATTCCCCGGTGCTGTTAAAGGTTTGTTTTACATCAGAAATATTACAAACAATACTGGTGTAAACTAAAACAGATGTAAAACGAGGCCACGTTTCATTTAAAGCTCTTGAGGAACACGAAAATTTACAAATCTCACCTCCAACCCGCTCACCACTATATAAAAAGGATATTTGTCTACCAGATGTCTGATTTCCCAGCAGTACTTGAACGCGGCTAAATAGTATAATCCAGCAAGAAGATGACATTTTATCAGGGTAAATCCCAGATCTGGATCATCTCATAATCCAATCAGCAATGAGCTTGTAAACAAACAGACGGCATTAAAACATAAACGCCGTCCAAACAATGGAGAATAAAGCCAGATTTACTGTGGGAGTATTCACACGTCCATGAGTAACACTACGCAAGTGAGAGATGGGAAACAAAAGAATCCTCCAAAACTCTGACTCAGAATGTATTTGTCAGCTGGTTGTCACCAATAAGCAACTACATGACCTCTGACCCTTCCGTGGGTTTTTCCTCTCTATGTTCTTGGTTCACTCACACCCTTTCCCACCCCCCTGCTCCTTCTTCAACGGCAAAAATAAGCCATAAAACAGTTTGTCATTCATCGTTATGGAATTGTTTAATTGGCATTTGCTTTCAACCTCTTCACATCCTCCCCTGCTGTTTGTTCGCGCCGCTCAAAGGGGCCACGTTGCCATGGCGCCTATCTGCAATTTTCATATGCCGCTTTATCGTCTGGCGTTGGCTCACTTTGTGGGTCTGCAGATATCGTTTCCTTTTTATACAGTCGATTTTACGGCTGGCTTTGCTGTTTACTTCCCCCTCAGGCGTCGGTTCCCTCAGAAAGTGACTGAGGGTTGTGATTGTAGTGAAGTATCTGAGCAGGCAGGAGAGAAGGCAGCCAAACGCTTCATCCGCTCCGGTCTTACATTTTAAAACAGACAGACACGGCCGATCTTCCTTTGAAAAATAGAAGAAAGCAGATCGTAATAGCCGAAACCAGGAATGCCAGATAGAGACGCTTTCAAAACAAGAGACCAAAGCTGCACTAGGCAAAATAAAGTGGCATAACAATTAGATCAGTAGAATAGAATGATTGTATCAACCATTGTTAAACTGCCATACAATAACTCAAATGTGTGTTTTTCTTCTTTGTTTGACACTTCCTCATAGTATTTGTTGGAACCCTCAGTGCATCCTGATAGGAAATATATAAATATATCTTCCAGGTTTATTTTTCCATGTCTCTTTTTGAATTTTCCAGTGACAATCATCTAAAGAAAGAAAGAAATATATATGGTAAATACGGCTTAATGATGCATTTTGGGATGTTTAGAGCTGGTTGTTTTCTCCGATGTCTGGGAAGCACAAACTATGACATTGGTACATATAAAAGGAGTTAAATAAACATGTAAAATCTTTCAATTCCAGTGAACTGTAACATCTATATGCACATACATATGTACGGTTTATACTGTATGAGGCCTGTTCGCACCCTTTTCATCATCCAGGCCGTGTTTATATGACACGTGCTGTAGCCACTGACCTACAGCAGATTGTTTACACATCAGAACAGGAATAATAAGTGATTTATATCCCTCAGTTTTTCCTGTCTTTACTGTATTCCTTAAATATGTTAAAAATCCTTAAACAAAAACCTGATAAACACTAAAACCAACATCTCTCAAACACGTACAAGCCTCTTCAAATAAACTAGCACATCAGCGTACATGAAAAGAATCCGAGGCCGAGTTCAACCCTAACCCCCCCCCCCGAACGTTGGCAACCCCGGAACGCTGCGAACAGGAACTTCCTGGCATGGATATGTTATTGTTAGAGAGAAGGACGACAGTGTGAGCCAGGTACGCCAAAAACAGCAAATTGGGTCGGAAAGCTTGTGAACGAGCCAACGCCAGGTTCTCTCCTTCAGCGTCGGGAAAAAGATAAGCAATAATCCATCTGCGTTACCATAGAAACTCAATGACACTCATTCTGGCGTAGTTCGATAGTGGAAGAAAGGACGATATAGGAGGAGACCATGTGTTGCCAAAACAGTATCACCCCCCAAATCTCAGGTTTGATGGTTCAATCTATGCCAGGAATGTCTATCTTTCCATGTGGGAAAACTTATAAACTCACACAAGCTTTTGAAGGATTCGTTTTCACCTTGTGCTACGTTGACGACGACGACGCGAGACACCGCCAAATAGTGAGACATTTCCAGAGGTAAACATTCAGACGAGTGGAAGCTCGGTCGAATGTTATATTCACATGGATGTTTGGAGAAATATTCCGGGCGCCTGTTGTGCGTGGATATCTTGACATCTCCGGAGTGTGTGTGCGTGTGTATATGTGTGTGTTTTTCACGACACAGCGATCCCAGATGTGGCCTTTGTGCCGTCGTCCAGGCACTCACTCTACCCGCCCGGGACACATGCCACTGTTTTGGTCCTAAGAATCAGGAGTTCCCGTTTAAAGGCGAACGCGCTGTTTATACGGGCCGTGCCAACTGGATCCATGATTGCGGGCCAATGGTTTATTTTAATTAGGCATGGAGAGCAGTTCCGATGGATGTGAGTGTGACTCACTCCGTTTTCAAAACATCAGTCTCCACAAAGTCCCGCCGTTGCCCTTTGAGGTTGGGTTTCGTTTAGATTAGTCAAAAAAAAAAAGAGGAGGGTCCATCTGTTAAAGGCGTGCGTGTGCACTCTGTGTGCACGGCGGTGTGTGTGTGTGTGCGGGTATGTTTAAGCGGCTAAGAGTGTGAGAGAAAGTCTGAGGGACCACAGAGAAGATGGAGAGGATAAGAGGTTTGCAGAGGAAACGAACTAGACCGTGTTGGGTCGTACGGTCGCATCTCGTCTTCTTCATGAGCACAGTTAGTGTAAAAGCTCCGACAGACATGTAACACACTCAATTGTAAGAGAATCGGGATGAAATCTTGGGTCGCCACGTCAACCAGCAGCACATCTAACACTCCTGCAACCAGACGGGCCTGCGAGGGGAAAAATGTGAAGGAACAAAATCGCTAAATTTGATTTACGAGTAACCGGGCGTTCGTTCATCACACAATTTGACATTTGATTCAAGATGACGCTTTCTCCACTTCAGATCACTTTGACACGCGTAACAAAACAAGAATGTTACACAGTTTGGAGAAACAAGATGACTTATTCCACATGTAGTTCTTTGCCAGCGCGGCCGTTGGATCCTTCATTACATTACGCTGATAGTGGTTCATCACAATTAATGTGTCAGCCGTCATCCACACCAAAGACAGACCAGCTGTGTAATTTATGTCATTTCTCTCTGCGTTTGACGTCTCGTAACATTAACAGAAGTGGATTTGTTTACATTCCGCCTTCGTTGTGGCAGAAGACGCGACACTCATAACTTAATATCATCTTAACTTCATTTTCTCATAATCAGAGCTGGATTATGTCATTATGGTGCGGCACCAAACATGAGCTCTGCCGCTGTTATGACTTCGGTCACAGGCCGTTGTCATGACGTCAGGCTGAAGTCAGCGGCTGAACACACACTTGGCAGTAAAGCGACGTATCGGGTACGCAAGTGTGAGGCGAGCGAGCAAATGTAGAGCCACGTCCGTGTTTCTCAATCAGTGGGGCCTCGATTAGACAAAGAACATTTATTCTCTGTATATTTCAACTGTTTTTCTCAAACTATTACAACTTTATTCTCAAAAATCTCTCCCCAGTGGCTCCAATATTTCGCTGACCAATCAGAGCAGAGCTAGCTTTTTGGGAGGGTCAGGAGAGTTTTCACCCAGTGTGCATAACGGTGCTGCAGCAAGGGATAGAAGATGTGAAGGCATTTTTTTCCGATTTTAACATTGCAAATAATCAGTTTAAAACAATTGTGTGTTTGTTTGAGGACACGTCACACACATTCGTGAATGTCGTGGTCACTTTCTGATGCCGCAACGCCGTCGGGAGCAGCAGTTTCGCCCCGTGACGCTGGCAGCTCAGTTGGTTTCCACCGCCTGTTTTGGCACGAGCACTGATGGAAAACACATGAGCCTTCACTGAAGAAGCTACGCCTCGGCCTCAGACTGGCAGTAAAAGGCGGCGTTTGATGTGGCGGCGTCAGTACACAAACGTAGACACTTGCAGGATGAGACGCGCGGGCTGACATTTCCAACTTATCACATCCTCGGGTTTCCTTTGTGTACACTCGCCGTGGTTTGGTGTTAGGAAAGAGCTGAGCTAAACCGTCGTGGACTCGCAACCCAAACACTCTCACTCTGTGCCGTCCAGCCAGCAGGTTGCAACTGATATCCTTCACTCTTTACTTCCTGTAACCTTTGTGTCTGTATCTGTATCTATCGGCCATCCACGCCTTCACAATATGCACGGGTAGGTAGCGAGCGCCAATCAGGAAAGTTGGCGTCTTCGCCGCGAGCCAGAGAACCTTTAACAAGAGGTGAAGTGTCAAACTTTGTGTCCAGATTGAGGGAAAGACGACTCCAACTATGTCCTTCTCCTTCCATGCTTTTATTGTTGAAGGAAAACAGCTCAACGCCGAACCCCCGACGCCTCAGCGCTGCACCTTTTTTTTAACGCTCGTAACCGTTAAGAGCTGCAGCTGCACGGAGATCAGTTTCACTCTTTCATCATGGAAACGATAAATTTGCAGATTTGTCCTCCTTAAGATGATCTATTTATGTGTTTGTGTCATTTTTATCGGACGTCGGAATTCCATTTTCTCGCAGATGTTACGAAACGTTCAAAGAAGAAAAAGGTTGTAATTGTTTTGTTAAGTCTTTCAAGTGAAGGGGAACGTCAAGGGAACATACATGTACCTCCTATTCTACACATTGTGTGCATACTTCACAGAGAGATTTTCAAAATAAAACTCACAGGGTTTTCAACAAAGCTCGGCCAAACTTACGACAGGTCACCAGAGGGGTCAGCAGAGTTTAAGGGGTTAGACCAATGCACTTGATTTACACACCTGGCAAAAAAAAGTGAAACATTTGGTACAACTTGAGCTGTTAAAGTCAAATATTTTGGAGATACGTGTGCACTTTGGATGAATTTAATCATTTTCACCCATAAAAGCACCGTCACCTCTTGACGGGTGCGTTCACGTTCAACTCCAAACCCCCCCCTTCCATATCCATTTCACACTTTATCAAATGCATGTCAGACTTGTTGACCGCGGCCAAGCAGATGTGTCACAGTTCTCCAATTATTGCAATTGGAAGGAACGAGAAGAAATATTACCAAACTCTTTAACACAGCGGGGCTCGGAATGTTGCTCTACTCCGCACCTGTCTGGGTTTATTCATTTTCAATTTTCAATAAAACAGATATTGCTCGATTAAAAAGGCAGCTATTAAAGTCTGAGTGTGAGATTGCATTGAAGAAGGCCAGTAGTCAGAAAATACTCGTCTCTCTACCCACAAGCCCATTCCTGACTCATCCAGCTTGGCACATTAAAATAACAGCCTACACACTGAAACAATTATGGGAATAATATGGGGTGTTTTAACAGCTGTAGGCCGGGGGAGGGCAGGGCTGGGGGGGGGGGGGGCTGCGTGCGGAGGGGGTTTTGGATGAATCGCCGGGTGACAAAGAGAAGCGAGAGATGCGTCACGCTGTTAGCCGCTGTCTCACACCGCGACCATGAAGCCAACATGAACCCGTTTTCACGTTTGAGAGGTTTTGATCACCTGTTGACTTCATTGACCAACATTGGAGTCTAAAAGATAAGCACCGGGTTCTCAAACTGGTCTCAAACACCTCCTGTGGTACGCCAGATGAATCAAAACAAGTTCCAAGTTCCTTTTGCAGATGTTTACTGTTGGCAAAGGAGGATAACTCTAAATACTTTCAGTACCCATGAGCCTCAGCGATGGTTGCCATGGAGGAGATGCCAGGTAGACGCACAATTCAGAGCTTCTTTGTTAATGAAATTATAAATCAAATATGAGACCATAATTGCATAATTGATTGAAAATTACACAGCGGCAGTGAAATTGATTTCACTGCCGCATATGGCTGAACATTTGAAGCTCTGTGATTGGATGTTTCCTGGGACATCCACAGGCCATTTCAATTGTTCCCCTTTCGATCACGCTTGCTCTCCTCCAGCCTCGGCCGGATGATGACTGATGCTCCTCTCTCCACACGAGCCTCTGGGAAAAGAACATAAGACGCTCAACTACTTGACCCAAAACATCTGCTGCTAATATGGGTCAGTTTTATCCCCGCGCAGGTCTCCTAAAGATCCCGCACATGACAACTAAATGAAAAACATAAATGGCATGGATCAAGCAGACTGCGTGTTGTTTCCCAGCACTTGTATCAACATGATAGGAAACCCACTGAGCTGTGAAATATCTGAGCTCGGACACCCGTCGGCTCGCCTCGGATTCCAAAAAAGGCTCTTCCTGGCCCAGGGTCGAGCTAGGAGAGCGAGAGAGGGAGACAGAGAGGGGGGAGAGAGAGAGAGCGGAATCCCACGCAGTGTTTACTGTACAAACAGCAGCCCAGTTATCTACTCTGAAGAATGGCATTGTTGTGACTGTTGCTGAAAGGTTAAACTGTGGGGCAGAACTTTGCAAAGGCTGAATCGCTTGAATATTCCAGGGATCTTTCAGAATTAGTCGTGTAGAATATGATAACCTTCTTCATCATATCACAATAACACTCAAATCCTTTAGTTGAGTCAAAGCTCCTGACAACTGATAAAGATAAGTTTTAAAAATCCCTAAAGTTGGACAGAATAGTTGGAAGTTTGGGAAGAAATTATAGAAATTCAGGGTGAAAACTGGAGAAATGTTAAGTCACAATAAAATGTGAGAAAATTAAGATTCACAGACTACTAAAAGAAGAGAAGTACCAACCTTCTGTTTGTAATTTGAGGTATCATTTAATTAGTTCAGATCAGTCTCAGCATTACTTTCTGCGATCTCTTTTCCTCTCTAAACTCCTGAGATAAGTTACATGTAACAAACGTGTGTGTGTCGCTTTCCAGAGACCTGGATGATCATTCACTTCATTGTACCGCTTCATACGTTCAGCTCGGGACCTTTAATCCTGCAGTTTCTGTGCCCACTTAGTATTTTCTTCTTCTGTGGTGCGTGAAGGCCTTTGTAGTGTTTTGTTACAATTGATTTCTGTCCGTTTTGAGGGTTTTTTTGGCCCCAGGAAACGGTGTCAGATGCTGTTTGTCATAACTTTTCCTGCGTGAATCGCCTTCTTGTTTCAAGGTGACGCCACCTCGCCACCCCTCCCCCGCCAACCCCTGACAATGGTACGCCCCTGCCGACCTCTAAATAGGGAAGTTTTATGCAGCCGACCTTTGGCCCTTTACGTCTCCGTATTTACGTCTGAGAAAATAGTGAAATTATGACACTTAGCTCTGTCGCCTGTGTGTGTCTGGAGTGGCTCTGTGTGAAGACTGGGAGGCCATTGAGTCTGAGGGGTCAAGCCTTGACACCCGGCTCTCCGGGCTGAATAGTGGAACACATTCACCCTAGCATCTCATGAAAAACGTAAGAAATCCCCTTTTAAAACGGCTTGTAAAGTGTGTTATTAAAGCCACTTCACACTGCTGTTAGATTTTGTGTTTAATATTCAATGACGTAGCATTTTGACACAAATTATAACGGCTATAAACAATTTTGAATACTTCTTAAACTGTCAGCCAAATATACAGTGACACGATAATAAAATCAATAAGACAGATGAGGCGTAAACAACAGAAGCATTGATAATTGATTAGGAAATTCAACTCTAACCTTTAAACACTGTGCTAGTGGGCCCCCTAGAGGACAAGTATGAACCTGCAACTGTAAACAAATCCCATCCCCTGTCTCACCTCCAGCACCTGTGTGTGAGATGTTTGTCTTATTTGTCTCTGTGTGGGTCTTTTGTATGGAATAGGTCTTGCAGATAGAAAATAATCTCTTTGTAATTTTCAAAAATGCCTTCCAGATGTCACTCTGTGAAGCCAGATGGTCCCCATACACAATCACTCAATTCATAAATGGAAAAGAACGGGGTTTTTTTCAACTTTAATGGAATAAACATAAACAAAATCAAGAGCTGAGGGGGAGGTCTTGGTCCCGTTAAGCGCCTTCACCGTCCAATTTCACGTTGGCTCCAATTGTACGCACACAGAGCACAATCATTGCACGTCGGGCCCCGGCTAATTCAGGTGTCACCTCTGCAGTCCATATCGGGGCTCTTTGACATATGTTAGAGTCGAGGCCATCTGCGGGCGAATCATCTGTCGGAGGGGGTCGAGCCTGAGTCTTTGTATACACGGAGACACAAGCCAGCAGTAGCCTCTTTGATCATCTTCCTGATGTGTGGTCACGGCGGTTTCGCCTTCACTCTTTTGGCTCAATCAAGGAACCTCGTGAATTCAGCGAGACTCAACTCCCAGAACACAGAACCTGCGCTCTGCAGAGAGAAGAGGAACCACCGAGAGATCCAATCAATGAGCAATCAGATTCCCTCTTATCTATACGGCTTGGCTGGACGTGGATGTTAATCAGTCCCATATCTCGGTAATGGTGTTCCCGTTAATTGCCTCCCTTCGTTGTGGCCGTATCCCCTTTCACTTATGATCTCTATCTGCAAATGAGGTCAGAAAGCCATATGGATCTGGTTTCCACGTTGGCTCCGCTGAATCCTAACAGGGGGACGGATTGGAAAGAGCGCCGGCCGTGTGGCCTGCTGGCGTTTAAAGCCGCTCTGAGATGGAGGCTCTTGTCATCGCTGCATTGATGTCACCGTTCTGTCAGGCCCCCGATGTTCTCCATTACCATCCTTGTTTCAGTCAAGCGTCAACTCCTTCAACGGTTTCTAAGATATTTGTGGCTGCCTTTCAGAACAATGTCCATCTTTAGAGTCTGGAGGAACCACAGCGGGGGAGCTTTAGCCTCTTTTCAACTAATGGTTATTCTTATCGTGAGTCAGGTCCCCCATGAGAACGCTGTGATTTGCATATTCATTGAGCTCATGCATCTGATGCCCATCTTGTTAGACCTGCTAACGGTGTGATATCTGAACTGCTCCAGGGCAAGTCAGCCTCCCGTCTGAGTGACATGCAAATACAAAATAATGCAGAAATCACGACACTATGAATCACACTCTGAACCATGACTGACCCGCCCTGTGAGGAGGATTTGGGTCTTGAGTTCAGATCTGCTGCTGACACGGCATGACAAAAATAGAGGAATTTATTTGACATATGAACTATGATGCAAATATTCAGCTTTGGAGACGTAGAGCCATGTAGATGAAAAGGTCGCCTGGGTCGGACTGAACAGTCTTTTGTTGCCGCGTCCCCCAACCTCCAACCCGTGTAACCTTCTTTCATTATAAAGGGGTGACTGTCATTTCTCTCCAGCCTCTCCTGAGCTTCTGCCCTCGTGCATAAATAAAGCCACAGACCTTCTCTCCCCAGCTAACCCTTGGGCCAGCTCCAGGGAGCAGAAGGTCTAAGAGCATTCCTCCATGAAGACTTTCCCTTTTCCACCTTTGCTTTGATTTTACGCTCATTATCCCCCCTACCGCTCTGCTGATCCACAACAAGAGACCCCCATACCTGATGGAACAAAGGGGGGTGCTGTGCTCCCCGGTGAAGCTAAGCTGGGCTCGGGGGGCAGGCTGGGGACTTGCATTGTCTCCCTACATCACGCTTCCACAAGAGAAAAGGGGGAGGCGGCATTATCTGCAGTTTTCTGCAGACCAAATCAAATTAGCAGCAGAGCTCTGCTGAAAGAGGAGCTTCTCCAAAGTGGGACATCTTACCCAGTCAGCTCCCCTCATGCCCCTTTGTACTTCAGGGGTACCCAGCTGTTATACCACTGTTGTGAGGGAGGAAGACCTTCCCTCCCTGATCTTCAACCTCCTCGCCTCTAATGATGCCCCCAAGGCAGCAGGGCTAGAGGGCAGGTGGCAGGGTGAAAGGTCTCCAAACTCCTCTCAGTCTGATGACTACACTGAGCACCACAGACGCTACAGATCCTCCAGGATTCTATGTTGTTAAAGTGGTATAACTGTTTTAGTAAAGGTAAATATGAACTATAGGATTACTAAAGAAAGAAAAATGTCAATGAGCTTTCTAAAAAATGTGCAAATCTTACTTTTACTTTTGAAGTAAACTCATTCACAGGGACAAATCACTAAGAAATGTGTTAAAGATAATACAAAAACTGAAAAAATATACAGATTTGTCGAGATACATTTAAGAAAAACATAAAATTATAAATGAAAATACAACTTGAACTAAAAACTAATTGTAAATGTTAAACTGCATGGTGTCACGCGTCAGCTGATGCAATACTGACCCCTAGTGGCCACAAAGTGCAACATCACTTTTAAAAACGTTTCACAGAATAGATAACTTCTATTATTAAACATGTAAACCTTTGACTTTGCTCTCCACACTCTTCATCTTCTTCTTCATCTTGTGCTCACTGCTCTGTACGTGCTCCCTCCGGGCTCTGACGCTCTGTTTCAGCCTGAACTCTGCTTGCTCTCTGAACAGCGCCACATTTCAAGCAACAGTCGTGCGTCGGCCTCTTGAGGATGGATTCGGGAGGCCGTGGGCCCTCTTTGGCACCCGTCCTCCTGACTGTCCTTTGTGTGTCAGCAGCGTGAGAAGCACAGCGATGGGGCTGCGTCGCCGTGTCAGGGGCAGTGGCGGCGTCTCTGACATTGAATGTGCTTCTCATGTTTTCACCCCCAGTTCTCCTCAACACTGGGACGCAGGTTTGGGCCCTTAGTGAACACTTTGGAGTCTGGAGGGTCCGTTTGGGGGATTTGGGAGACCTGGGGTGGGAACCTAAAGCACTGTGGTCAGACTGCGATGGACCCGGTGGTGGGTGAGCGCTCCAGCAATCTCGCAGGGCGGCGTTGCGCTCCATGTTGACGCTGGTCTCGTCTCTGCAAAGCGAATGCTGGAGGGCGCTGACCCTAAGGAGGATGCTGTCGCGAGTCAGAGGATGATGAGTACCCCTCTTCCTCACACGTTCAGACGCGGCCTTCTCACTCAGCAGCACTGAGTTCTTCACAGGCTCGCAGCACGGCGTGGCTGTGAAAGAACAAAAGCCACAATGTCAACATTTTTACAGCAATAACAACAGAATGTTACAGCAGATCGACATAATGTTGGAATACATTTCCAGAGCATACTCACCCCCCTGTGTTCTGGCTTTAGAAGGGGTAAACAGGCCGCGGGTTTGGGGTCTAAGTGTGGTCTGCTGATTTGTACAAACGGAGGCGTTGGGAGTCTTTCCGAGTGAAGATGAAGATTTCTCTATCACCAAACGAGCCGGAGCCGCCGCACCACACCGCACCACTTCCACCAACTCTGTTGCGTAATCCCAGGACACTTTGGAAAACTGGCAGAGCTTCAGATCACATGTAGTGTTGACTAATATTCTGAAAGGAGGCACGGAAACAGAGAGGAAGATGTTATTAATTTGACATTGAATTTAGTAAATTCAAGTAATTGGTTGAGAGCGGATCAGACTCTCTCACTTGTTGTCGTGGAAATGCACGGACAGCACGCGGTTGGACTCATCCGCCACTGCGAAGACTCTCAAACAGTCGCCAGTGAGGAAGTTAAATATGCGAATCTTTCCGTCCACGCAGCCGGTGATGAGACGCAGATAGGTGAGCGTCAGAGATTTCACCTCCCTGGAGAGCAGAGGATATTTACGTTTAAATATCTGTTCATTGTTGCTTATCAGGGTGGAGTTATGTCTTGTTGGTGCTTACTTTGGGTGGTTAAAGTTCATGAGGCACGACGTGGTATCATGGTTGGTGCTCCATGTCATGACCTGACCGCTGGAATCCGCTGAGATAAGATACCACTGGCTGAGGAACAGACATTTTACCGAGCACTGGTGGGCGTCGATCACCTACAGGGATGCAATACATTACGCCAAAACAATGACAAAAGTCTTGAATCACACAATAACAAAGAGAACCTCCAGAAATGTGAGTCATGTTAAAGACGCTCACCCTCAGCAGGGATCCGTCTTGCATGTCCCAGTCTTTGATGAGGCCCTTTTCACAGCTGCTGCACACCTTCGTCCTCCAGATCTTCACACAGCGGACAGAGGAAGGGTGCTTGAATTTGTACTCCTCGTATGGCTTCCCTGTGGCCAGACTCCACACTGGAATTGTGATTAGTGTTTAGTTTAATTCCAGATAATAGAACTGATGACTGAAACCCTTTTGAAACAATGATCTAATATGTTTCATCAACCCTATAAATCCCTTTACCTTTGACTTTACAGTCTTTAGCTCCTGAGACCAGTGTGTCTTCATGCACGTCGATGCAGTTGACGCCTCCGTTGTGGCCGTGCAGCACCATCACACACCTATCTGTCCTCAAACTCCAGCATCTAGGCATAAGATGAAATGTTAACTAAACACGTAACGGCACAGGATGCAGCAGCTCGTATCTTCGGCTCACCTGATGGCCGCGTCGTAGCCGGCAGTTATCACCAGGTCTCTTTCCTCGAAGAGCAGCACCGCCCGGATGCTGCCAATGTGGCCCTTCATCGCTCCCACGTCTCTGGGTTCCGGCGCCACGTAAAGCAAGCGCAGCACGCGGTCCTTGGAGCCCGTAGCCAACAGTGATCCACCTCCATAGTCCACCACGCGGTATTTGTCTTTCCTTAAACCAAGTACAACCAAGAATATCTCATTTTTACATCAGTTAACATTAATAGGGAACTGATTTGATGATTATGATAGAAAAAACACAAACCTCTCCAGTAGAACTTTCATAAAAAACGCACCACAGTAAACATTTCGCTCTTCCAACTGCACTGTTGTGGTTTCGCTGTGATGCGGAGAATCAAAAGGTTTGGCCTGTTAAAACGAGCAAACAGGACAGATCAGTTGCTATAGTGACATTAAATCGTTTTTGGGGTACAAACGCTGGTACGAAACAGATGTGTTGACCTGCTGCAGTGTAGAATCCACATCTTCTCTCTCAACAGCTGTGACAGGAACAGTGACCTCAGTGATGTTGGCATACGTTGAATTGATGACATCAGTGCTCTTGTATTGCTAGAATAGAAACTGACATGAATAAATACAGAAGAGGCTTTATGTATTGATTTGATTTGTTTTGTACCTGATTGATTAGTTCCTACAATATAAACGTCCTACCTTCAGCATCGCCTTAACTTGCTCTCGAAAGTTGCTTCTGAAATTGATTTCCTTCCAGGTCTCTTCTACAAGGCGCTGCCAGTACAAACAGACCTTTTGGCAGCTTTTCAAAGTACGCTCATCTAACAGACCTAGAAGATGCATCACACACACACACACACACACATACATAATGTCTGAATGCGTGCAAAATATGAGTTTGAGAAACAGAGAGAAGAAAGGGTAAATAAAACACGTAGAATTATTTGTGTCCTATTATAAGTGAGACGTTCTTTCAAAGTGCGCTGCATTCTTTTGAAGCTCCTTACAGCCCAGCAGCCTTTTCCATTTGATACACTTCCCTGTGAGTAATGTGTCTTTTAATGTCTAGACAGCGCAGGCAGCAGACTGGTTACTGTGGAGTGGGTTGCCTGGCAGGGCTTTGTTGTGCTTCTAACCAAGGGAGACCCACTTCAATGGGAGATTTAACAAGAGCATTCTTGAGTAATTAAGTTACATCCCCATGGTATCATTATCCCCACTCGCTTGCTTTATCAATTCAAGGACAATGCATACTTCACACTAGACTGTGGAGGAAAACAAAGTAAATCTGCTTTGCCTGTGGATTTCTATTTTCCTGTCCTCTTCGTGTAGAGTGTGTGCGTGTGTGTGAGCATATCTTGAAGAAAGAGAGGGTAAAGATGTCATCATCATGTACACAAACATCAACACAACCTACAAAAAACATGAAAAATGACACGGGGCATAAATATAAATGGCAAAGTTGCAATCTGAGTGTAAATATCACTTAACTCATGAAGGTGGCGTTGTTTAGTGTTTAGCGTACACTTTACACACAGCTCCTACCTAATATCCTCTTGGCCAGTGGAATGGGGAGGCAGCATATGAAGTCTTTGTATCGGCTGACTCCAGCCATAGAGGAAGAGCATCCAGGTACCACCCGGAGAGCAGGTTCCTCCAAGTCTTCGTCACTGTCCTCACACTCAACAGAGCTCCTTAACCCAGCGTGCTTGCTTTCAAGGGTATGGTGATTGCTCCCTGCTGAGAAGTAATATATAAATAATAATAACTATCTATCCTAATCCATTCACCCAGCACCCACTGAGTGAGAGGCAATGTTCACCTTTGACAAATATGCAGGTAAAATGTTCATTCGTAGCAGTAATAGTAGTATGTGTCCTTTAGCGACATCTACCGATAGTAAGTAGGAATTACAACATCTAAGAAGTTGATTTCAGATTTATTGCATTTCATTAAGGCTCCATTTAATTACCATTAAATTGCAGAAATCCTCGACTTTGTCTCACCAGTAGCACGCCGGTTAAGTTACCCAGCATGCGTAGCAGTTCGGGGTCACACCGTGAAAAAACACGGCCAAGATAGTTTGATTTAACCCTGTCTGGACTTCTGGTGAACCAGTTCCAGATTGGAGACAAGTCGGTCTCCAGCAGGTCTCCTTTCTTCGCTCTGGTGGGTTTAAGATTCTTCATATCCCTCGGGGACATCGGTGTTCTCGACCTGGCGTACGTCAACCACGGCGCTATTTGTCGTGCCCTTTGGGTGCGTTCGAGCATTTTGACGTTACTGCAACGTAACAACAGCCCCACCAGGAGCCTCCTCTTGCATGCGTCCGCAGCATTCCACAAACTCTCGGTGGATTCCAGGAATCTTGTGGCAAAGACGCACGGAGGGCAGATGCCACACATATAGAGGCATCCATCCGCCTTGGTGAAATCGAGCTCCCAGTGCGGAACACTGGGACCCGATTTAAGCGGCATCATGGTGTTGTATCAATTACTGTTCCTTCATGGTAAACTGGTCTGCACTTATATAGCGCCTTTACCCTAAGCGGTTTACAATGACCTCATAATTACCGTTTGCATGACCCATTAAATCTTTGTTCTGCCGGGGCGAGGTAGTAGAACAAGTCGTCACCAAGCAACAGGAGACAAACAGGAATTGTCTTTCTTCTTTACAAATGCTCATTAAACGGAAGCAATGTTGCAACACAGGATCTTTGCACATAATGTATGGGTGGAATTTTGTTTGTTTTATAGATTTCAGTTATGATGTCACCCGAAGGGCAAAAATACGTGCGCCGCCCGGGAATCGAACCCGGGTCGCAAGAATGGGAATCTTGCATGATACCACTACACCAGCGGCGCCGTTGAACGATAGGCGCCCCCACTCAGTATAGATCGTATCACAGCGTTGACAACATTACATTACACGTTTGTCTTATTTTTATTTCAAACCATAATTGACATTGTAAGTTTTTCCATATTTTTTTCCTTTGCTGAACGGACCAGATTTGATGGCTTGAATGAAGCAGGTACATTTAAAAACCCTAGGTATCATTATCAATGCAACACAAATGGCAAGAATATATTAGATTACATTAGATTAGATTAGATTCAACTTTATTGTCAATGAGCAAGTACAGGTACAAGCCAATGAAATACAGTTAGCATCCAACCAGAAGTGCAAAAGTGTACTATTATATATACAGAATACAGAATAAACTATATACCCTTTATATACTAACTTTAATTATAAATTAATAAATATGTAAATAGTGCAAAGAGTCTTAGTGCAAAACGGAAGTGAAATGGAAATGATCAGTGCAAAACAGAAGTTGTGCAAATGGCAGTGGAGTGCAAGATGATGTGGGAGGATGGAGTAGAGATATAAATCAATATCAAGAAAAAATGGCAGTGAGTAAAATCCCCATCCTCCATCCACACATGATTTTAGCATAACTTTATCCCTTCAACTTTAACTTTGAGGACTTTTTTGTGTTTTTTGTTGCATAAATGTTGTTACTCTTCTTTCACTCATCATCAAACAACCTGAACCTGGACGGAAGTTACAATTCTGCATTTTTACGTGAGAACGTTCAGTTCTCTTGTTTGCTTCAAATGAAATTAGTAACATTGAATTAACTCCTGCTGGTAATTAATACGGGAACAGAATTTTGCTGTTTTGCTTGACCTTTTAAGCCTATTTAAATTGAGTTTGACATACTTGACGTACTTCCACTTAAAGCCAGAAGGGGGCGGTAAATTATATTAGCTGAACTCGTTCCAGTGCAGCCTTCACCCTTCTGCACCCTGTGTGTTGTGATCTGTTTTATCATCTTTATATTCTATTAATTCCTTCATAATTCATCTTTTTTATATTCTACTTTATCGAAAATGCTCTCGGTGCTCATTAGGTCAAATAGCGTAAGATGCCTCGAGGAACTGTTTGTTGTTATTTCATTGCCTGCCAACCAATCTAAGTAGTAGGATGAAATTGGAACGTATTACATTATTAAACTATATGTAATAAGTCACACAGTATCCCGATTGCCATTTTCGTTTCATCTGTTATTGTTACTAGTGTGCCGGGTCAACTGGCGTCATGGAAACATAAATGAACGTGTTACGTCAGTCGCATCAGCTACTTTCGCTCTGATTTAGATCGCGGCTTTTGTTTTGAAAGGTACCCGGGCTCTTATGTTGAAAGCGGAAATCATGTACTTCCGGGTTGTAACCCCAGCCTGTGTTTGTTATCTGTATAAGAAGAAGAAAGCAGTCAGGCGGCTGAAATGAGCCTCTTCGTCTCTCATGTGCCGCTTTGGATGCAACAAAACAATAAGATAAGCTGAGAGGAATGCCGTCGAGTTAGCTGACACTGATAACTCGGGCGGAAGTGCAACTTTAACGCTCCGCGGCTGGAATTGTTTGCCAACTCACGCTTGACAGTGCGTTAGCTAAAGTCAGCTGAGGAGCCGAGGAGTCTCTGGTGAAAACAGCAAGCCGGTCTTTATTTTCAAAACTGCAAAACGTGACAGCAGAGTGTTCACATATGGCGAATAGACGCAGTGTCGTTGAGTGGGTCGAGACAACCGAGGAAGTAGTTGCGACGGAGGAGAATCTGCCCCCTGACGACTGTCCTCATGAAGGTACGATGCAAGTTCACTCCAGTGGACTAAAAAGTAACAATTTGAGCTATTTCCTCTCTAAATATATTTCCTATTAGTGCTTCTAATGCTTGAACCAGCAATAACGCCAGTTCAGAACTTAATGGATAGAAGAAAACGCCGAGTTTGTGTTGTTTTTGTCTCTAATGAGGGTTTATGAGAGCTGTAGTA
This sequence comes from Genypterus blacodes, assembly GCF_046128005.1. Classification (NCBI taxonomy): domain Eukaryota; kingdom Metazoa; phylum Chordata; class Actinopteri; order Ophidiiformes; family Ophidiidae; genus Genypterus; species Genypterus blacodes. Next base: position 6,957,513 of record NW_027466867.1, read on the forward strand.
TTAGTGAGATATTCATATGAATGTTTATCAAGAAGCATCAAAGCCTTATTGCTGTTTCTCTCCCTCCTGTGTGTTTGTACAGGTTGTGAGGAGTGTCTGACTCTGTTCCACCAGCAAACTGACCCCTCCACTAACAACGGCCCGTCGTTTATCCTCAACTTTCCTGCGAGCGCGGGCGTTCCTCAGAGGGCCCTGCTCACTCTGCCCTACGGCCTGATGGTAGGTAGGTCCAGCATTCCCAGCGTAGGGGTCGGTGTGATCAATCAAGGAGCGGCGGTGTCTCCCGGGATGCATTTCGGACCCTACGAAGGGGAAGTGAGCACCAAGGAGAAAGCCCTGGCCAGTGACTTCTCCTGGGAGGTGAGAGAAAACTGGAATCAACGGAACGACAAAGTGAGATGTTTTTGATGTGTGTATTTATCTTGAAAATGTCTTCCGCAGATATACAAAGGAAAAGACGAGTATGAGTACATAGACGCAGCCAGAGAGTCACATTCAAACTGGATGAGGTAAACAAAGCATCACACACTTAGAAGACAAATCCAGATCTATTCACACACGCACAGATAGGAGAGGTGGTCATTTTAAACCCTTTTTTTATACGCAGGTATGTGAAATTTGCTCGTAATGAAGACGAGAAGAATCTAGTGGCTGTCCAGTACAAAGGCACCATCATCTTCCATTGCTGTCGCAGCATAAACGCTGGCGAGGAGCTCATGGTTTGGCCCAGCAGCAAGCTCTCCACCCAGCTGAGTGAAGCTTGGAACCGGGTCTGGTGTGTGAAGCTGAATGCAGCAGGTAAGATAAGAATTGAGTCCTGGTGATTATTAAAAATTAATACATCAATAGAATTGCGTCGATCGGTTTTGATATTTGGTTTCTCCTCTGTTCTGATTTGTAGTGAGCAACGCAGCAGCCACGTCGGAGATCTTCACGTGTTGTTACTGTCAGCTGTCCTTCACCACAGAGGCCTACCTACAGCTCCACACAGAGTACTTCCACTTGCAGCCAGAAGGGAGGAGTGCGGTACAAACTGTTCTGCGACCTACAGCACCCCAGGCCTCATCGTCTGAAGACCCAGTCAGGGCCAAAACATGCTCCGATTGCGGGAAGAGTTTCAAGCAAATCCGTCATCTCAGGAGGCACAAGCGCTGCGTCCACCAGAACAAGCGTCCCTACTGCTGCCAACAGTGCAGGCGCAGTTTCAGCCAGGCGTCCGGCTTCATCAGACACCAGCTGACGCACAAAAAGCAGGGTTTAGTGAAAGAGAGGATGCCGGCGCCCGATCAGGACAAAGAAGAGACTCCTCCGCACGTGTCAGAACCGACTAAGGGCGAGGAAGCGGCAGAGATGATTGCGAGCGGAAATCTACAGGAAACGGTGGCTGAAACTGAAACGGAGAACAGGATGTCTGAGGTAGGTGAACATCTCGTCAGTTGCTCGGATTGTGGTCAGAGCTTTAGTAATGGGGCGGTCCTGAAGGAGCATAAGGTCACAGCCCACAGCGTCCTGCGGCCGTACGTGTGCAGCGTGTGTCGCATGTGCTTTCGTCAGTATTGTGACCTGGCCAGACACCTGCAGCGCCACAAAACCAAAGGTCAAAGGACAGAACAAGCCAATCCGTCTCAGGGGGAAACGAGCGCGGCGGCTTCCTTTCCCTGCACCGACTGCTCGCTGGCTTTTCCTTCGGAGGACGCCCTTCAGCAGCACCGGAGTGTTCATCAGTCTGAGGAAACCCCCGAAACGACGCCACTTGCAAACCAAGAGCCAGTGTCTGCCGGCGACAACCTGAGCCTCGATCCAGATTTCACCCCGTCTGTCGTCAGATCTCCCTCTCAGCGGCCGCAGCGAGTCGGCGCCAGGTCCAAACTCTCCGCCCTCACTAAACTCATAGCGCCGAAACGAAGGGCGCCCATTTGCAGGAAGTCGTTACCGAGCGGCGCAGCTCAGGCCGAGAGAGACGGTGGACCAGAGGCGCCCGACGCTACCGAGTTAACGCCGAAGAACGGAAGCGGAAAGGGAGTGAAATACAAATGGTACAGCTGCAGCCACTGTAAGGTGACATTCACAGAGCCAGACGAGCTGGAGGCGCACAGGTGCACGTGGAAGCAGCACAAGTGTGACCAGTGCGGGGCCACCTTTAAGAAGATCGGCTTTCTGAAGAGGCACGAGCGGGTGGTGCACACGGAGGCCAAGTCCTACAGCTGCGACAACTGCGGCACGGCCTTCTCCAAGCCCGGCAAGCTGGAGCAGCACAAGAAGGCCTGCGAGAAGTATTACTGCACGTCCGAGCTCTTCCCCTGCTCCTTCTGTCAGTTTTCCTTCACGATGAAGAGGTACCTGGTCAAGCACATCAGGAGGCACCACCCGGTCGAGTTTGTGTCCCAGTGCGACAGCCTGATGGATCAGCTGGAGGAGGACGAGGAGGAGGAGGAGGAGGAGATGGAGGAGAAAGAGTACTCCTGCCCTCACTGTGCAAAGAGCTATCTGAGCGCCCGGGCTTATAAGGCTCACACGTGCTTCCAGCAGGTGAAGATCCTCTACCTGTGCACCGACTGCGGAAAGGGCTTCACCAACCAATACAGCCTGAAGCAGCACCAGCGCATCCACACGGGCGAGAAGCCGTACAGCTGCCCGCACTGCGCCAAGAGCTTCACCTACACGGGCCAGCTGAACGTGCACCTGCGGACCCACACGGGCGAGAAGCCCTACCTGTGCACGCACTGCGGCGAGAGCTTCCGTCAGTCTGGAGACCTGAAGCGGCACGAGCGGAAGCACACGGGGGTGCGGCCCTACAGCTGCCCCGACTGCTGCAAGAGCTTCAGCCGCCCGCAGAGCCTCAAGGCGCACCAGATGCTCCACCTGGGACAGAGGATGTTCAAGTGCACCCAGTGCGGGAAGAGCTTCTCCAGGAACTATCACCTCAGGAGGCACCATCAGAAGATGCACTCGTGAAGAAGAAGCTTCCAGTGCTATGTTTAATATGCTGGATATTTAATTTAATTTGAATTTAAATTTTCTTCCTTTTTTTATTTAATTCATGTCCAAAGTAATGGACTGGCATTATGTCACTGTTACCCTGTAAATAAAGACACACACACCATCTTAACCATCACTGTTGACCATTTATTCCACAAAACACAATGCAAAGCATGTGCACTGTACAAGCCTTATTATTATGAAAATACTCATAATCATGCCAGTTTTTTTCAATCCTACTAATCGTAACTGTTTTTGTCGTCACCAGGTCTGTTTGTTTTTTTGTATACATAACACAGTATAACTTTCTCTATTGAATTGCATTGTTTTGTCAGTTTTTGTCCAGTTAGCTCATATTTCCACCTTGACTAGATTATAAACATTAAGCAAAATTAAAATACTTCAGTCTTACCTGAACTATACAAACTGTACTGGTATGACGGTTTGACACGAGTAGACTTGTTGGTTTGAACTGTGCGTGAATTGAAACAGGTAGAGGAACCTGGCAGTGTGTTTCCATGTGCTACACACAGTCGGTGTCAAATGCAGCTGCTGGTTAAGAGTCGCAAGCTTTGTAATTCTAATAACTTCGCTGCTGGTAGAAGTGTCTTTAATAAACCCGAGTCCGGTCATGTTTCTTATCAGTAGTTAACTAACTTAACTAACTAATACCCAGTTACACAAATTCTCGACAACATTCATTTTTGAGGGGCGAAAGATCCAGGTTTTTTTTGTGTGGCACAGCAGTTTAGTTTGGAGGCTTTTTGGATCCTCTGGTCCTTTCCGAAGGGTCACACGTTAAGGGGTTTGAAAGTGGAGGATCGGTCGCTCGCTCGCTCACTCTGGAGTCTTTCGAGTCTGGAGTGTGAAAGGTAGGCATCAGGTGGTTCAAGGGTTAAGTGACAAGACCCCCTAGAGAGGCCGGGGGTTACTGTTTGTAAGGTTTTCCACTCTTTCCCGCTCTCCGTCCGTCCGTCCAGTCCTTGTGAAGCACCTTGTCGATGTCTTCGTCAGTGCAATCTCCTTCCAATGTACACATCGCCTCAAATATACAACCGCCCCCTCCCTCCCCCTCGACCTTATTAGTTTATATTATGTTAAATGTTATACACATTAAAAATTTATACAAACCAAATCGTTAAACCACAAGGTATCACATATGTACAAACTCAGGAAAACGTTCACGAAACTTAAGCAAAATGGGGGAGAAAGGAAGGAGTTTTTGGCAATTAAAAAAAAAAGCAACATCCTGGTCTCACAATGAGGAAGAGGAGCAAATACTGAAAAGAAAACGAAAAAAGGAAGGGGCACATCTAGAGCGTAACACAAAGTCTATCTGTGAGGGCAGATAGACTTTGCTTTTGCCAGGTATTAAATGTCAACGGAAAAGAAACGTAGTTAAAATGGTTAAAAGTGGCTGTATGCCGAAACTACGAAGCCTGAGGGACACACTCGCACACACACACACACACACACACATACAGAATGCAACCAGAAAACCAAGCTCGAGAAGAAAATACCCTGCGGTTCACTGCGAGCACGAGAACACTTATCTTTTCCTTCACCTAGTACAGTTCTGAGACACACGACGACGTATAAAGGCTCTTATAAAGGTTCAGACTTCAGCTCCTCCACCCTGCACTCCAGGTCTGCCACCTAGTGGACACAGAGGGGACAGCTCAGTCAGTCTGACAGCTCACAACCTACATTTATTATTCATCAGCTCAGTGAGTGATTCTTATTTAACAACACATTATATGGAATGGAAGCTACTTAAATGTTTATATTCTATTAAAATATATTATAGATTTCAAAATATGCTGGCACACCACAGAGTTTAAATTAAAAGAACAGTGGATGCATTTGTTCCTACAGTACACCGTTATTTATAGTAGGGATGAATTATGTGACCTTACAACAGACTAACATTATCTAATGCATTTCCTCAATTAAATAAATATTTATAATCAGATGTCAATAATCTTAATAGCCAGTAATAAAGATAGAGGGAGTTTGCTTATAGATTACATACTGTATATGATTGTATCACTGTTTGCTATTGAAGCTCTTACCTGTTCTTCCAGCTGCCCAGACTCCTCTTTGAGAATGGAGGCCTCTTCTCCGACTTGTGCACTACGCTGAGTCTCCTTCTTCAGATACTCCACCTCCCTGTGGAAGGAAGGAAGGAAGCAGATCACAGCGCTCTACTGTTTAGCCTGAATGTGACATAACTCTGAAATCTCTCTTGTGTTTGTGAGGTCAAGGTGTCTTACTTCTGCTGATACTCTTTAATCAGGCGTTTGGCTTTGCTGTACTTGCGTTCCAGGGCCTGATACTGGGCCTGCGTCTCCTTCAGGTGCTCGTCCACAGCCTGGCACAGGCTCTGGGCCTCCATCCAGTAGCCCTCCAGCTTCTCCATGCGCTCCTTGTTCTCCTGCAAGGTCTGCTCCAGCTGGGCTTTGTCCATACGCCAGCGCTGCTTATCCTGCTCGGCGTGGTGCAGCTGGAAAGTTAAGTTAAGCATCCAGTTTCAATACACGCAGGTGAAAACAAAGGACACACACCTCTGATCCCTAAAATAACACCCAGTCAGAAAGAACAGCATGGCCTGATTGTCCTCCACATATACAGTGAGTATTTACCTTTCTTTTCAGCTGCTGGATCTCCGCCTGGGTCACGGCGTGCTTTATTTGGAGCTTTAATCGGAAAGAGAGAACGAGATTACAGTTTTAAATACAGATGTTATTATTAGGCACAGTGCATCAGAAAGAGTAAGCTGTGATTACAAAGCGGGACAGTTCCAATTAGTGAGATTCGCCGCTCACCTCCTTGTATTTATGGGCCAGTTTCTCGGGGTCTGTCTCCAGGGGCGACATGTCCTCGTTCTCCGCCAGGTCGAACACCTCTATGGCACTGGGATAAGATGGACTGACCTCCTCATCTTCGTCCTCTTCCTCGTCTGTGCCGTATTCACCAGTCTACAGGGACAAAGAGAGTAGCAGGTGAAAGCAGTTGAGTTGAAACACCATATATTGATTTTGACATAAATACTGTCTGTGGAGCTGTCATTGAAAAGTGCTAACCAATATCAGTTGATTAATATGTGACTACGCTGAAATTTACGTTAAACAAATGTATTTATGGCACAGAAAATAAGAAAATAATGTGAAAAGGGCTGTGCTCTCTTAACCTGGCTGTGTTGTTGTGACAGCAAATGGACACTAGATGGTGCTAAATGCAAAACAGCAGACTTCTCAGACTTCCCTATAGTCCAACCTAAATCTTTTTAAGAACCTCCCACCATCACTCTTACATGAATGCACCAACTTCCTCTTTGTTACTACAACAAAACTCTTGTTTGTTGACAATATCACAGTGAACAAACTGATGATTAAGAGGCCAGATCGGCTGCATAGATGAGCGATTCATCGGGGAACTTTAGGACACAGAATTGGAGCCATTCTGTTTTGATAAGCTGAGCTGTGTGCAGCTTTTTGGCATGTAGTCGCATCACAAAGGGTCATTTCAGTTAAAGACAATTCTGGCAGGCATTTCGAAAATCCAAAAATGGGAAGCAAGGACACGTCCTAACACACACACACACACACACACACACAATGTCAAACAGCCTCATGTTAGACTCAAACAGATAATCATGACTAATGACAAACACATATCCCATAAAAAACCATGAATGACAACAACTGATCCTGTCATTGATCCCATCACTCTGAACATAAAGACTAACCTCCTGTTCATCCATATACTGGTTGTAGCGCTGCTCCATCATCTCCCTCTGCCACCGTTCCTGCTCCAGGGTCTGCTGGATGAGCTGGGCCACTTCGCTCTGTTCGCCCGGCTTCTCTCGCCCGATAACAAACCTGCCGTGGGACAACATCAGCAATCCAATCTCAGGTAAATTGAGACGGGGAGGGGGGCAATTGAATGGGAATCATTTTGATACACTGTATAGTAGGCAGGCAGTGTGCAGGCAGTGGCTCAGTGGGTAGTGCTTCTGCTTGGGAACCGGAGGGTAGCCGGTTCGAGCCCCTGCCGAGGTGCCCCTGAGCAAGGCTCCGAACCCTCAATTGCTCCCCCCTCTGCGAAGGGTGGTAATGTAATGTAAGTCGCTTTGGATAAAAGCGTCTGCCAAATGATCGTAATGTAATGTAATGTAGTAACAGCGAGAAATATTGTGGCTGCCTGTTAATGTCTTCCTGTTTAAAGCTGAGCAAAGACGGCCTCTAAGTAGTTGGGCTCTTCTACAATTATACATATATGGCTCCTAAATGAGGCTCTCAAATCCCTATTCAATTAAAACATGCATGAGGGAAAATACAGAGATGAATCTACAGACGGTTATTAAGCCAGCCGCTCCTTCCTTTCAATTTCCCAGGCAGTAACGGCTAATTAAATGTTTCGCAAACACACTTCCTGCCCCGGCCTATTTGTCTGGCTGACATTTTTATGAATAGGCCTGAGCTCTGGTGCTCCCCCCTCCTCCTCCCCCTCGCCTCGCCATCACTCCAGCAAGATCCATAATGCATGAGAGCTATCTTGTGCAGGTCTCTGATCGCACAACAAGTCTCACAACACTAACAATTTACCCCAATAGGACTGATCACCAAGCCCTTAATTATGAATGAGCCTGGGTGACAAAAGGGAGCACATGCAGGGGGGAGGGGGGAACATCTGTATCGCCCAGACTACAAATACATTTCTGCTATTTCTGAAGGATTCTGTTGATGCCGGCCATGTCTGCTCCTGATAACCTTGTTTGTTTTTATGTGGCTATGGAGTGGAATCTTAAGAGTCAGTGCGTTTTCCAAAAGCAGCCTTGCAACAGTGAGCGAAGGGTATAATCATGACCCCGTTTGACTGGAGATCTAAATCTACAGTCAGCGGCCATGTGAACGGGCAGGATGTGGTGGAAGTCAGTCTTGTGTAAAACCGGCTGTGGGTGTATATCTCAAGAGGAAACCGTCTCTTCAAGCCAGAACGCTGGATGTCACAGCGCAGCGATGGCGACAAGAAGTGCAACAACAAGACAGCTATGGCCATAGCTGAGATGAGTAACAATACCAAGGAATGGAACACAGCAGTAAGCAGATTTAAGGATATATCATCCTGAGATCCTCTTACTTGACGGTTCCCGAAGTGTTCCTGAGTACGGAGGCGGCAAAGTTCTGCGTGACTCCCACCAGACTCGTCCCGTCCACCTCCACGATCAGATCGTTCACCTGGATCCTGGGGGAAGAGAGACTCAGGATGTTTCACTCGCGCCACATGCGAGCACAACAACAAAATATCCAAAAGTGACTCTGCCCTTGAGATTGATCCGCACGTACCTGCCATCCCTTTGTGCCGCCCCTGCGTCTGTCACCGTCTTTACGAAGATGCCAAGCTTCTCCAGGCCCATGTCAGCGCCTGCGCCCATCCCGATGATGCTGATCCCCAAACCGTCGCCATCTGAAGGGAGCGGAGAAAACCAAAGAATGATACATAACGTTAATATAATGCATAGTCACTCAGGGCGATGTCTTGACTACATAGCGATAATCGATCATTTGTGTCAGAGGAGAAGCCGGATACGCAGGATATCCAGTATGGAGTGCTGTGACTGCCCTCTGTTGTAAATTTGGACATGTGCGACTGGATTCCGTCAGTGTCTGACCCACATAAAGCTGTAACACACATTCAGAGATTCCATCTGTCCTTAAATGTTTAAGACATTATATCATAAACGACCAAAATAACAACATTCTTATAATTTACGTGATAAGAGTAAATCTCAATACTCTCCAGGATTTAATCAGATGGCCAATTTATTAATTCATTTCTTTTTTAGCCATCTGGGGACGATTGTGTCATACTTGCAAATTTTCACACGTCCCAAAGTCAGCATGCAGGGCCGGAATCTTTTCACACTTAACTCCTTTGTGGATATGTAGAGGTGAGGGTGACTGAATTATGGGACAATTAATTCATGAGCGAAATTCTTCATGTTTTTAGTTGTAGTTCTTGAACCAAACTCAAAATTTTGTTTCATCCAGCCTTCTAAACAAAAGCAGCATGTTATACAATTCTGTTCATTGGCAAACGCCAGCTCAGCTATTTGAAGGTCCAAATGACTCCCATTCCAACAAATTGTAAACCATATTGGCAGAAATCACAATTCCACATCACTTATCCAAAACATGTCCACACATGGCATCCTGCCCAACATCCCCTGTATACATATCTATAAATAGACTACTATAAATATATTAATGCACCATAATGTTGAAGGGATGTTGGAAATATGGCTCAGTGGGGAAGGATGGAAGGAAAACCTGTATCAGTGCACTTTATTAGCCTTGTAGGGAGCTGAAAGGACTTTTATACATGAAATAAATCCAGCTAAGCAGTGAGCTCACACACGCAAACACTTTGAAGTACTTTTTGGTGCGTCTCGTGTTTCATATTGAACCACAGATCGAGAGTCATTTCCAAAACATGATCACACTAAAGTCCTCTGAGCACGGCTTTGTTATGATTTGGTTTTGTGTGACTTTACAGTGTCCGGCACCTTTCTCCAGCTCCACGGGGAACAGGTCCAGCCTCTCCACCCTCTTCTCCAGCTCGTACTCCGCCGACGCCGCCATGGGGTCCACGTCTTCGTTGCGCCTGTCATAGTCCTCGTTGGGATAAGTGGCGAACACCTGAAGGGCGGAAACGCAACAGACATTGGATCAAACTGGAGAGGTCAGTTCATTTCAAGTACTGTCTCTTTAAAAAGAAGCGGAAAAGCCCGGTCTGTGCTGATTGGCCGACCTGCCACACTGTTCAGTTTATACATGAGCCCTTTAAAATTCAATCCACTTTCCCTCACTTTGGTTTTAAGAACAGATCAGTGGATCATCTCAGTGACATGTTTGTGTTACACACACACTTAAAATTCCGCTTATCTCACCGGCCAATCAGAGGTTTTGCAGATGCATATACAGCATACGAGTACACTAATAAGTGACCAGGAGTGTTTATGTGGACATAATGTAATTCACATTTATCAAACACTTCTTCTGAGAAGTTTCCTCCAAGCTGCGTCATTTCACGGAGGTCAATGTATACAAAACACTGTGGGAAACAAATAAATCACAACAATTGGAGAGGCCCAGTCTCAGGGCTCAGACTTTGCCTATTCGCTTTGGATCCAACAGGGCGACAGTTTACATAAGCACCTCCAGCATGCTAATGGAGGACTGCTGCAGCTGCCACCGCTCTCTGAGCCTTACACACACACACACACACACACACACAAACAGACACACACACAGAGAGTAAGCTGAATCTTTAAAAGCCTCACTTCAGTCGTCTTCCAAGGTGATTATGCATGCACCACCTGACATGCTCCACTAGCCGCACTGTTTCAGAATCAGAGCTGGACCTTCTCCTCTCTCACACACAGACATGCGCACACACTCTCTCTCTCTCTCTCTCTCTCTCTCTCTCTCTCTCTCTCTCTCATTAATGCTATTTAATTTGAGTTTATTCAGAGCATCTCTCACCTATCCGCGTCACCTCCCCCCTCCCACGTTGCCCTGGCCTGGTCTCCCTGGCAACCCCCGCAGTGACGTGCGCTTGTCAAGTTTTGACAGTGCCTTTGAACGCGAGCAGCCCCCTCCCCTGGCAGATTTATTCAGTATCATTGTATTTTCACGCGTCGCCGAACGCCGTACAAGCTTGCGCTCCAGCTTTTTTAAGCCTTCATCAGCCACAGGAAGTGAAGGGTTTGGAAACTGAGCCGACCCACGGGAGGAAATCCCCTTACTCATCAATGTCCAGAAGCACATTAATTATGGATGCAGCACTTAATATAACGTTACATCAGAGAATCATTTACTCACAGCTTCTTTTGGCCCTCATCAGGGTGCTAAACATGACACACTTGACTGGTATTCACACACACGTCGACTGCGCTGCTTCCACTTCTGACTGATGAGGTTCCAAACCAAACTCAAAGCTAACCCGGCAGAGGCCATGCTGCGGTTTATGCTGACTGAAATCCCAACAAATCCCAACAAATGAGGGCAACAGAAAAAAGATTACTGTACATTCAATTAACTGAGACCGTATGGAATGAATGAAAACGGCTATTTTACTTGCTTCTTGCTTGCGAATCACTATTTCTCTTTTTTGGGCCTTATATTTTTTTATTGAAAACAGCACTTGAGGACATAACAATGAGCATGTGGTTAAAGAACCTTTTGGACAACAATAATAATAAGTAATATGTAGTTGTACAAATGAAAATGCGTGAAAATGGAAAGAAAGCGACGGAAAGAAACGTAAGCCAGCCACAATCATTGTTTCACAATCTCCTGCCTTTGGGGACTACTAAAGAATTAGAGCATAACACTGTTATATTTTATCTTTCTGATACTTTAATATCTGTTTTGAAATACTTCCAAAAATTAACGGATTTCTCACAGTATATGATTGGCTCTGCTGAGTGTGTTAACAGGCAGCAGGTGTGTCCAATTAAGCCAACGAGCTGCTGATTGAGAACCACACCTTTAGCATGTGTTTGTTGTGTGTACATAGAGTGAAGCGTTCGCTCGGCCCCCACGGGCGACAAAAGGGTTGAGATGTGGGGACAAGCAATGCAAAAGTGTTAGTGAACTGCTAGAAGAAGAAATGTTGGAGCAGTTTAGCTTTTTTTATGGGGAAATAAAGAGATTACAGCACAGTTTCAGTTCAAATCTAGAATGAAAGTGAATGTTACAAACGGGGATCTAATGGCTTTTTGTTTGGTTTAACCTTTGTTTTTAGATGGATTAGCAGAAAAATATGGGTTAAAACCACATAAAAATACGCATTTTGCATCCTATGGTGACCAAGTGAAGAGTGCAGCACAAGCCGGCCCGCCCCACTGTGACGCTTTAACACGCCGCTGCTTCGCTCCTCCTTGCGTTTAAGGATCAAGAGGCCACACAGCTGGTGGCGGACGCGTGGCCTCGTTTTTCTGTTGGGTTTTTTCTTTACACCCACAACACGGCAGAAGAAGATGAAACAAAGGCTTCGGCCGCGTCACACGGCATTGGCGAAATTAGAAAAAAAAGCAGCCCGGGGTCACATGCATGTCCTGACCTGCAGGCAAAGGGGGGGAGCGAGAGAGCGAGGAAGGGGGGGTGGAATTAACACTTTGAGATCTGCCCCCCTCCTGCTGTGTGGGCGTATATGGACAAGTCGTCGAACTCTTTGAACGGCGGAGGAAGTGAGCAGTCGGTGCGAGAGAGACACGCGACTTTCCCCCCCTTTGGAGACAAACATTGGGATTAAGGCAGGGAGGGGTGGGGGTGGAGGGGTGCTGGAGGAGGATGCTGTTCCAGTTGTGGCAGATAGTAGGTCAGAGTAGCTAACAGATGGCCAGGAAACTCCCTTCCTCCCCCTCCCCTCCCTTCCCTCCACCACCAGCCGCCTGGGATGTCCTACAAAAGCTCAGTGGGCAGCAATCTACAGTCACTCGCCCCCCAGCTTTGTGTCCGCACACATCTCTCGCTTGGGATTGTTAAATGTATTAAACGCAGCCGGCGAGTGTCGAGCCGGCGTTTTTTACAATGCCTTTGCCGTGACAGAGGGGACGGCGAAATGATAGAGCTGCTCTGGATTGTGGTTCCATCTTGAACGGCCCTCTGGCTCGGCTATGATTGGGTGAAACAGTGTGGTGGTAAAGGGGTATAACTAGAGACTCTCTACTACACCCACACACACACACAGAGCCCACAGCAGCTGTGCAGACATGCTACTGTGTTCCTTTCCTTCTTCGCTGTCCAAAAACATGTCTAATTTTGGATCCAGCCAATCGGATGTGTGGAGGCGGCGCCTTTTGGTTTTTCACAGCACAAATAGTGTGTTTCCATACCGTCTCTCCATATGTGCGTCCAACTTTCCATTATTCTCAGGGCTCCTGCTCGTCTTTCTGTTATTTCAACAGAGGATTTCGGGCATAGGAATTTGTTCCAACTTGACTGCTAGTCTCTATTTTTAAGCAAGTTGTCCCCTGAACAGTGAAATCTGTCAAAGAATGGATCGTACAGTGTGTGTCCCTTGATAGAAGCACATTTACTGCTATTATGTGCATCCATTTTGTGTCATCTTGACATCTAATCCTCCATATTTCAGAGGGAAACAGGCCGATAAAGGGCATTTCAAGTCCAGTCAACTTTAACTTCATTCCTATAGCCCTACAATGTCTCAAAGGGCTTTACATCAGGAAAAACTCCTGAGAAAACCTTGAATGTATAAGGAAAAAAAGAGGAAACCTCTGGAGAGGCAATTTCAAGAGAGATTCCTCCTCCAGGAACTGCCAGGTGTGCAATAGGAATTTCCAGTGGCATTATATCAAAGTACATTCACGTATGCAAAGCAGTAAACACAAACACTCATGCAGTAGGAAATAGCGTGCATGGCAGAGACAAGGGAAAGAGAGAGAAAAAGCGATTAAGAGAATGATAAAGCACAATAGAGTGCAGTCCTATTATTGAGTCTCTCTCGTGGAACAGCAGTTCATGCAGGTAGTTGGGGGAGCAGGTATGAGAAAAATGACAGAAGGAGGTGGCGGGGAGGGATCTGCCATGGAGGAGAAGATGGGAGAGGGGAAAGGGGGTTTGCGTAGAGGGGAAGGGGGGGGTAAGCATATGGCAGAGGGATCCACAGAGCCCTGCAAGTGGACACACGCGGCGTCCCTCTGAGCGAGGAACCGTCTAATGGCGAGACAGCTCAGGAGCCACGGAGCTGGAGAATAGCTGACCTGTGGCCAAAGAAATGCTCACAGGAGATTAAAGACGGTGTAGAGTCCAATAAATCAATTTCTTTTAAATCCTCCTAAAATCAGATATTCCACTCCCAAATGTGGAGCAATAAGGCAGAGAAGAGAGCCATGGTCCTTGCTGCTGCAGTCCCGGTCTTACTGGTCTTCCCCGGCTAGTAAAATGGCAACTTTGTCATAGTAACAGTTGCGTGGCGCCAGAGCATGTCTATTTTGGCAGACAGGCCTTGGTCAGCAGTCATTTGGGCTTCGTGCTGACCCTGGGGAGACAACTTGGCAGCATGAGAACAAGGCCAAAACTACTCTATGTGGAGGGATACGGCGCCTGAAGACGTCAGTAAAGCATCAGCTATCATTGAAAGCGGCGTGAAGCTTTATTTAGCTCGGGTCGAGAAGATGGCAGGTTCGAACGGGACAAAACAGCACTCAGACGCGATGAGTGAGATGTTACTTAACCAAAGGGGGGGGCGTTGGGCTCGTCACTGTAACCTGAGCCGGTGGGCAAATCACGTAAATGCCTCAACCGAAACCCACCCACACACACACACACACACACCCATCACCACTGCAGGGTTGAGAAGTGGGGCAGAGTGACCTTGCTGATAATCTGTCTGCTCTCTCCCGTCCCGCCTCTCTGTGACTAATGCGCCGCGTGAAATACTGCAGGCCTCGCCAACTCCAGGTAATAGACAGTTTCGGGATACCTTGACATATGATGATGCATCACCTTTCCCCCTGCATAATCGCTCATCGGCCAACCTGAGCCACGACACACAAACCAACACAAAGATTATGCTGCGTGTGACATTATTCTACAGTTTGTGGTTTGCATCCTTGAAAAACGGCTTCTGTTTCAATATCCCAAAATGAGTGCGGTCATTGTTTGTATTAATGCTACGGTGCAGAGGGAAAATCATACTTGTTCTTTGACTCAGCTAGCAGCAGTGCTGTTAAGAGTTGCGTAGGCAGCGAAACACCCCGTGAGAAAGCCTGAGCGGCGAGGAGGAGGAGAATGAAAGTATATGAGGAGGCTGAGAGATGAGAGAGAGAGAGAGAGAGAGAGCCAGGTGACTGTGAAGCATAAACAAATTAATCGGATTACGCTTCTGGGTTTGGAGGGAACGGCACAAACCCAGCAGAGATTATGTGGCACTGCAGTGATGACTCTATTTTTTGGAGGGAAAGCATAAAATACTGTGTGCACAGAGATGAAATGACATCAGACGGAATCAAAACAAACAGATAAATAAAGACATGAGAGGCAGTTTCCTGTGCTCTATGAAGAAGAGGAGGAGGAGGAGGAGGCACTAGAAAGCGAGGCAAGTCTGCGACGATCACAATGCTGCTATTTTTACTAGCAGTAGGAGACTGATGAGAGAGAGAGGGAGAGAGGAAGAGAGAGAGAGAAGTGAGAGAAATAGTGTCAGGAGGCGCAAACAAAGCAGCTAGTGTGAAATCTACCCCAAGCAGCAAAGTGCGAGAGAGCGAGTGAGGGAGGGAGGGAGAGAGAGAGAGAGAGAAGGAGAGAGTGACTGTAAGAGGGGGCACAAAGAAAGAGCCATGCGCCCAGACATCAAAACCGCCATCGCCGCAAAACAAGCCTTAATTGTGGCTAAGAGCTGAATTATTACACACGGGGGAAAATATGCACCCAAGAAAAAAGAAGGCCCCAGATACTGCACTTCCTGTTTGGGAGAGAAACTCGGCGACACAGCGACTTAAAAAGGCAGCCGGTTGTACAGTTGCGTGACATTTGAGCTACGTAATGACGTCCCTGCAGTTTGACCTCGCTTGCTTCCCCCCCCTTTACTCTCATCCACCCCTGCATCAATCTCCATAACAAAGAACACACTGATACAGTGTGAAGGACCGTGCAGACGGGGTGTGTGTGTGTGTGTATGTGTGTATGTGCGCAAGGCGGGGGGTCATTCTCGGAAAAATCGCTGCAGGGTCACAACCGAACGCTGGTTTTTGTCAAGGCCCACGAGTTGTGACGCGTTCATCACACTGTGCTGAGACTGTTGTGTCCAGATACAGACTTGCAAGGACACAATAATAATAATATAATAATAAAAACTACAATAATCCTCTGTGCTGCATTATCACCACGTGTGTGTGTGTGTGTGCGGCTTTGTCTCGAGGCGAGGGAGAGTAACTTTTGGAGTAGACTAGTCATGATGCCTCAGTCTCATGGATCCGCAGAGGGACTGATGCTTGTCTCCGGATCACTGCACTCCATCCAGACACTTGATATCAACTCTTCCTCACCCTCCCTCCCTCTCTTTCTCTCTCCCTCCACAACACATAAAAACATCCTATGCCTCGTCTGAACACGCATACGACAACCTAACACCCGCCACACCGACCACTGACCTTTCATTGGCCAGAGCAAAGTATTCACATTTCAAGTAGCGGAACACGGCACTAATTACCCAGACTGCTTTGTTCCTCAACCCCCAACACTTATTTTACAGAGATGAGCTCCTTGTAAGCTTTACGTGTAAAACGCAGGCCCCATCCTTGAGCAGCTGGATGCAGGGGAGGGGAGGGGAGGGAGGGTAGGAGGGATGGAGGGATGGAGGGCGGTGGCGGCGGGTAGTGGCGGCTAACAAATTCCTGTGCTGAAACAGGGTAAAATCAAATTGTAGTCAGCATCACAGAAACCCGCAGAAACAGACGCAGCACACAGAAACAGCTGACACCGACTGTTATGATGAAGGTCAGGTGTACACACACACACACACACACACACACACACACACACACACAGGCATACACAAATGCAGATGTCCAAAGCGCAATTGCACATTAGATGCAATTGCAATTACAACTCACTCCAAATGAACACCTCTGATTTTCCTCACCTTGATGGCCTCGTCACTGAAGCGGATCTTCCTAGAAGGAGGCGGGTCCTCCTCAGTGGGCAACCCAGCAATCTCCACACAGCTGGACTCGGGCTCATAGCTGTCATCCTCCTCCTCCTCTTCTTCCTCTTCCTCCTCCTCCTCCTCATCCACCTGGCTCCCTCCAAAATCCTCCCCCACCGCGCTGTAGGCGCTGATATCCACAGATTCGCGCCCCGACTGATCATCTTTCCCAGTCCTCTCCTCCTCCTCCAGATCCTTAGCGGCGCCCACCGCCCCACGGTGCCTCCCGGGGCCTTTTGGGGAGCTTTTGTGTGCCTGCCCTTCTCCATTCTCCACTGACATGTAGCTGTCATCTTGCAGTGTTGTGCTGTTTGCCCCCTTCTCCATGCAGAATCCCACAGGCTGGACCTCAACTTTGGCCTCCACGCCTGCATTAGAAACAGACTTCTCCCTCTGTTCTTTTGGTTCTATTATAATACCGGAAAGTTCAGTGTCAATCTGGCCTCCATTGAGACTCTCAGATGAAGAAGAAGTCCCCTTCGACCTGGGGACCCTTGGGGTCCCCTCTTGGTCCCTCTGATGGGCCACATCCTCCTTGTAGCCAGCTGGAAATGCCCGAACCCTCTTGGAGATAATTTTAGAGTTCAACACCCCGACCTTAGCGCTGACCCCCCGGGAAGGGAGCGGTGGTGTTGAGGAGAGGCGATGGAGGTTGTTTCTGAGCTCCGCCGCCCGTTCGAACACGGCGCTGAGCTGGCTAACCGTCGGGGACACGGCTTCGCTGGTGTCCAGGCTGTCTAGGGACTCTGTGCTGCCGTTAAAGCGAGCCACATCCAGCCTGCCCTCCTGGAAGCCCGGGGCCTTGTCTGTCTTCAGCAGGACCCTGGTGGTTGCCAGTTTCTCCTGCTGCCTTTCTTGCTGCTGCTCGAAGATGCGCCGGGTCTCCTGCAGCTTGGAGTAGCTGGGCGACGAGGCCCTCGGGTGCCCGTTCTCCGATTTGGTGTCGAACTTACTGACGCGCTCGGACACCGTGGATCCGAGCTTGAGCAGCGCGCTGTGGTCCACGTTTTCGTTCAGGCTCCCGGCTCTGGGGAGGGACAGGCGCACCGATTTGTCCGCGTTTTCGTCTCCATCCTCGACCTCGCCATCCGCTGGGAGCGTGGTCTGCATCTGCTGGAACATGTTCTTGATACGGTGCACGTTGGAGCCGTACCTGCGCCCCCGGGGGCCCTCCTGCATGTCTCCGTTGGCAGTATTGTCTTTGACGGGCTTCAGGGCCTGCATCCCCGCCTCGTACGCGTTCCGGTGCGGGGACGGGCTCCTGAGCGTAGAGCCAGAGCCGGTGCTCTTAGATGTGGATTCGGTCTTCATCATGGTCAGTCAAGCGTCGCGACGGATGCTCAGCGACGGCATGTCTCCTTTCTCAACTCCCACTTTGTGTGCGTAAATCGGCTCGTATCCAGCAGCGGCGGATCGCGGCGGCGGCGTCCAGACTAGAAGAGCAGATGGGGAGAAACAAAAACAACAGATCGCTTTATAGGCCGCCTGCATCCGCTGCAATTCTCCTCCAATGCAACGAGAGAAAGTGAGCACGATGCATCTGTCATTAGCTCGCTTGCGGTTACGATGCAAATCTAACCCCCAGTGAAGGAAATGATTACATCAGACATCAAATATCAGCAGAGGAAACTAGAACAATGAGTAATGAGCCAAGGATTTAAGGCAACTGGCAACAGATTGCTTACGTTTAATCCCTTTTTACAGGCAGCATCATTTTGATCTCTTCATTCTGTGAGCTGCAGATTTCTGGTCCTCCTGCTCTCCTACAGGCTGTGTGCTGCATGGAGGAGGGGGCTGCCGGGTCATAGTGCCTGTCGTGTGACCGTACGCCATGAGAAATTATGACGATGAGCTCAACACATGACAGTAACCACGATTTAACCAAGAGAAGAGATTTCATTTGTAATACACAATGATTCTCTTTGTTAGATTGCTGTCAAATTCTTCGAATCGAATCACCATCCCACAGATTAGCACCCAAACATCCGGATAACAGTGATTGTCTGTGATGTCCAGCAAAACAAATAAATAAATAGATGAATTATTCATTATCAGTCCACTCTGGAGGTCAGAGTATTCATGTATTAGTTTTCCCTTTTTGTAATCATTAAATTATTTCATCTAGTACTTGTTTTGATTAAGTTACATTACTGAAATTATCAGATGTTTTTGTATTTGAGTTGTATGCAATTATTATTTATGTGTACTGTTATCATTTAAAATATTGTTTAGGGTTAGTTATTTTTCAACACATTCCTAATAAATATGTAATTGTTTAAAAGTAAAAATAAGGATTGGACCAGGTTTTACTGCCTCCCTCATCCAAACTATAAATATATAACTACTTATATGAGGGATTCTTTGGGTTAAATTACAAGTACTGTGTGTGGTCTAATGTGGGCCAGTTGGTCCCTGACGTGTGTGTGTCCCTTGAGGGAAATGGACAGTGTCTCTACTAGATCAGACCATTTGGTAACGTCAAACGACTAGCAGTAGGACCCAGTGAAACGCAGGTCGCGTCAAACCTCTGGTCACACATCCGTTATTTGCAGGCTGCACTGTGGCTTCCTGCACTTTGCGTCCGCCGATGCAGATATTATCCTGCAGATATTAAACATTATCACTGAGCACGATGAAGGCGCTGCTTTCTCTGCAGACTCTGACTCACTACCTGTTCCCTCCTGTATTTAGTTTCATAAGTGAGGAAGATTTGTTTGTAAGATTAAAACAAATCCAGACATGAAGTTCTTCAATTATTTACACGCGTGTACATAAGGGTGACGCTTTAAGCATAAACCTCAACCTTAAAACCGTAAATAAGATTTGATTTAAGACAGAAAAGCTTGAGGCGACGTCAAACAGGATGTATATCACTTTCAGTAGAACAGTGGCGCCACCTAGCGGTCTTTAGTGTGTATGTCCAACACGGCAAAATCTGATTTTATTCTGAGCACTTTTAATATCTAGATATTTCATTTGTGCCTTATCTATGTAACTATCTATCTTGTTATTTATTGCACACACACACACACACACACACACACACACACACACACACACACACACACACACACACACACACACACACACACACACACATCCGGATGTTATTAGGTGTGCAGGGGGGTAAATATAGCACTGAGGGGGCTTTGGCTGCGACCAAGCCCTCTCTCCGCTTGTCTCTGTCAATCACAGGCCAAAACAAAATGGCAGGCTGTGGGAGCTGGCTCTTCTTTCTGACAGGCAAGTTTATTCCTTCATTTTCAAACTTAATTCATCACAAAAAATCAGTGGACCTTGATCCTATTTTAGTATCAATTCTGGGCTTCTTGCCATAAACGATCTAATCCTGTTCTAAATTGTCAAAGAAAGCAGGAGTGACTAACAACAACTTCAGACTTTGTTGTCATATTCTAAAGTCAAGGTTAGATCTTATTCCACTGAGTCTACATGTTTGTTTGATTATTTTACATAATTCCGCTGAAACATTGGTTATTGTGCTTGCTTTCCACACAGTTTATGCTGTAGGACTATGTGGGGCCAATGCAGAGATCAAATTCAGCATTCCTGTGGGGAAGTTATTCACATATGAGCTGATGAGAGAGACCTTCCAGAATGACTTTGAACCATTGTCAAAACTCTACGGTAAGAACCCAAGTCATATAAACCTGATCATATCCGTATACATGGATACAGATACAGATTTCTCATTGTGTTTGTGTTTCTCTCTCCATCTTGCTTTGAATGTTGTATAGCTGGGCGTTTGTATGATGACCCCATGCTTTTTAAGTGCAACCTGCAGAATTTCCCAGACCTGCCAGAGTGGCTCCGTTTCACCCAAAGGCACCCGTATGATAATGGCTTCCTCTATGGCACACCGCCGTCCCCGGGAAAAAGTATTATCGAGGTACACAGTTACTTCTTTACACTAGTATTGACACATATATGATAAAATATCAGACAATCCCTTCTCTTCGGGTTGAATCATAGGAAATGTGGGAAAGGGGGGCTGATTGGAAGTAAAAACTAATTTGTGTTATAGCCATAATGATCCAAGCCAACATCGCAAAGCAACACTGTATGAGTCTGATGTTGGACTCGGATTGCTCTTTAATGTGTTCTGTCACTCAGCCTAAGCATAAATAATGCAAAATAAACTCACAACTTCTCTCTAACAGATTTATGCCATTAATAAACGGAGCTATGAAACAGCCAGACACCTCCTCATAATCAAAGTCATCCCTGGTATGCATAAATTAAGTCCTATCATAAATACATAGCGCACAATACGATGGCATTATTGCTGTAATAAACGTTACGTCCACCTCCTATTAAATCACTGCTGTCACTGGTTTTTGCTCCTGCAGAGTCCATTGTGCCCTATCAAGCTGAGTTCTTCATCAAGCTGAGGGAGATTGAAAAGGTGCTGCCCTCTCCTGTTCAGGATGAGATAAAGCAGGACTTGCAGAAGCTGTGGGACACCGAGGCCTTGGAAATTATCAATATCACTAATGCCCTGGACCGTGGCGGCAGGGTGCCCCTTCCTCTTGCAGGACACTATGAAGGGTAAACTAGATTCGCCATCCTTACAATCCATAAGCTTGGAAACACTTAATAACAATATAAATCTGATTTGTCTTAGAGTGTACGTGAAGGTGGGGTCGGAGCAGTATTTCTCCGACTGTCTTCTGAGGGTGATGACATCAGCGCATGAGAAGCAGTGCAAGGTGGGGGCCAAAATGAAACCCCCTGGTGGTTGTAACTTCTGCAGCATTCCCAGCAACTGTGTCACCTGGTGCGAGACTGAGCTGGTGAGGACACGCAAGAGCTTGGGCACTTGCTGAAAATAAATGTTAACAATAACATCGGTTGCATGTCTAATATAAAATCAAGTAATTGAACACAGAAAATGTTACGTGTTGTCTTCGCCCCTGTAGTTTGATCTGACTAAGCGTGGGCCGGCTCCTCCTGCTCCCGCCGTCGGTTCTGGGATTCTGGAGGACGGAGGAGACTTCGACCCTCCAGAGTCTCCTCCAAGCAGAGACTATTTTCCAGACTACATTGTGACAGTGATTGTGCCCCTGATCCTGGCTGTCATTCTGTGTATCCTGCTGGCCTACATCATGTTTGGCAGACGGGAAGGAGTGTATGTATCTGCACTATAGTTCACTCAAGTACTATAGTGTCTTGTACATATGTGCAGAGTTTTCGAAAATTGTAGGATTGACTTCAGTGTAGAGGAACAACTGACCATATATCCAATTTTTGGGATTTAGTTTTATTATTTCACTGGTACTAATGTATTTCCTTTTCCTTTTTCACAGTGACAAAAGAAATGCAAAGACAAATCAGTAAGTCCAGCAGCTGCTCACCTTCCTCTTCACACACTGTTGGTGATGTAATGAGTCACATGTCAATATCAAAACTTTATCATCTGACCACTTGAACATAAAACATTGCAACCAAGGGGGAACCAATCACACTGAATTCTGGAGATTCCACCTGTGGCAAAAGCAAACAGCATTTGTGATTTTGTCCTTTCTCCAGAATTCAGCTGTACCACCACCACACTATTCTTGGGAATGGTGATGAGCTGAGGAGCATGGCTGGAAGCCGAGCAGCGCCTCCACCTATGTCCACTCTGCCCATGTTCAATTACCGGACTGGTGAGACAGCGCCACCAATGCAGTCTGACAGCCCCAGAATCCCTCTGATTATGGCCCAGCAGTAAGCCTTCACATTTCTTTATTTTATTTATTTAAATTCAATTATTTCTTAATTATGGTAAAAAAAAAAAAAAAAAAGTTTAATTAATTAAGAAGATATATAGTTTTTAAATGTTAATTGTATTTATTTTCACAGTGATCCTCACAGTGACACACTGCCCAGGTAAAGCTTCAACCTGGAACATTGTGGTCAAA
Source organism: Genypterus blacodes (assembly GCF_046128005.1). Classification (NCBI taxonomy): domain Eukaryota; kingdom Metazoa; phylum Chordata; class Actinopteri; order Ophidiiformes; family Ophidiidae; genus Genypterus; species Genypterus blacodes. The sequence continues at coordinate 6,980,150 of NW_027466867.1, forward strand.
ATGTGGATTTAATGTGGATAGAATACCGCATACTCATAATATTACGTCTTTTCTTGCAGGAAGTAAGAACATGGATGGATAAACCTACAGGCTGAGCGTCAAATTTATTTCTCTCTGTTTCAATAATTTGCTGTGGGTGTTTTCTTGTTTTGTTCCTTCTTTATGTTCAATTAATCTCACAATAACTGCTTTTTTGAATGTGACTTAACACTGCAGTGTATGATTTCCTGTATTTCCACTATCTTTCTTTACCAATAAAAAAAAATCAAAAGCTCCATTCATAATTGTTGTGTACATCAATAAATCCCAAAGAAAATCCCAAAGTATTTTGCTGCAATGCACTATAATAAGTGTGACAAATTGTTACATGAATTTGTGAAAACAGTCTCATTGCAGCTTTTAAACACTGGGTGGTGTTTGATCATTTGAAGACTTTTTATTGGGAAGTAGACTTCATGAAAAGGCAACAGAGGACGTTGAAGTTGCTCCTGTTACTCTGTCCAGCAGGGGTCGCTCGTTTGGCTTCTTTCCTGGTTTCGGGGTCAAAGCAGCTCGATGACGCACGTCTCTCCTTTGAACAGCTTGCTTGATTAGAGGATTAATCCATTCGACATCTGTTGGCTGGTGCCAGCTGCATTGTAGTTATATTGTTGTCGTAAAAAATAAGCAATTGTTGGCCTTGTTTTCACTGCTGCTTAATACAAAGTTATTCAGTGCAACTGTTGTGGAACAGTTGATTTCTAAACCTGATTAAATTCTGTATCGGTGCCAGATGTTGAACCCTCATCCCTGCATGTGTCTGAAATCAATATGTGGAGTATTATCCAAATCCTTAAAGCTGGTATTTGTTTCACAACAGTTGCAAACAGGACAGTGAAAACTCAGCCACTGAGTAGACCACTTCACATGCTTTATTTCAGCACCCAAAATAATTAAAAACATCTCGATTTATTATACATGTACAAAATAAGTACAGAATCTCTCCTTTAAACCATGAAAGTGGGTCCGCTTCAATCTTTTTTTTAAGAAACCCTTCGCGAAAAAATGACATCAACAAACAACATGAACAACAGGCTGGGAGATGTGTGCTGTTTTGTTTTTAGTGAAGAGGAGGTTTTCCAAAGGGGGGGGCAAACAGAACAGACATGAAGGATCAACACTGAACACATGAGGCAGGGAAATGAGATTTAACCAGTCACTTGCTTCTATCTACATAGACACGATTGCATGCATCTGCAGTGATCACCGTTCAGAGGAGCTCTGTCAATCAAACCAACACTTAAGAAGAAAACAATTGCACTGCAAAGACAACATGACAATGAGTCAATTTATTAGCACCAAAGGTTCTGCAGGCATTAGTGGCAATAATTACAGTATGACAGCGGTAGTTTCACCATCAACACCAATAACTGGACCTCATTCATTTGGATAAGCACCTTCAAAAGTTGTTGATTTCCCCCAAATACACTTGTTGTAAAAATATACCCTTGCATTTATTTGGGGGGGATTTCTTGTTTGAGGTAGCCATCTACATTTGCAATGAAGGCAGATTTCCTTGTCTTGCTCTTTTTTTGTCATTCAGGTGTTTTTCCAAAAAAAGTGAATTCAGAATAAGAAGACACTTCACACTTTTTACAATTTATTTAACACCAGAAAATGGTACATATCATGTTGTTTTCAATGTCCTTCCGCAGTGGTAAAAAGTATCACCTGTTTTCATTGTGTGTGGATTTTGTTTTTTGTCAAACTCCTGGGGGAAATTTTTACATAAGCATATATTATTTTCTTGTTGCCAGTGGAAACAAAAGTTTCTTTTAAAGTGTCCTTGTGGTTGGTTTCGGTTGAAGTTGCAGTCCCGAAAAAAAAGAAATGCTTCTCATGGTTGGAAAAACACAAACACCGTCTTCAGTAGAGTGGTTTTAAGCATGTGGACCAGTGGCAGCCGAATGAGTTTTGAATGCATAGAAAAAGATTTAGAGATGACTGCTAGAAAAAAACAACAATGTCATGTCCATATTTCTTTCTTTTTTACAAGAAGCAAACGGGGCCAACTTCGACGCCAAATTCCTGATCAGGTGCACCAACATCCATAGGAGCAATGTCAATGATGGGCAGGCGGGATGTTTTCGTTGTCTTGTAGTCGATGACTGTCTTGCCCCATGAGCCAGTGTGTGACTGTGGAGAGGGGTGGAAAGAAGGAAAAGGTCAGAAAGTGGTGAAGTGGAGACTGTAAGAAAGAGCAACTTCTGTATCTTCCATTAGAACTCACCGTGCAGCCATCCTCGCCGACGTTGTATGTGAAGCGGCTGTTGCCCTCGGCTCTGATCTCGACGTCGTTGGAGCCCTGGAGAAGGAGAGCCTTCTTCAGGTTGCCAGTGGCGGAGTCCATGTAGGCAATGCTGTTCTTGCAGTGGTAGGTGATGTTCTGAGAGGCCTGGTTGGCCATCAGGCGCATGAAGGTCATCTGGATCTGGACATCCTCGGCATCAGCTCCATCGCTGCCATACTGGAACTACGTAGCGGAGAGGAGAGAGGGATGTTGAGGTTGTACGGGGGAAGCATTTAACTGCACTTTGTTATGTTTTAGAGGTTTAAGTGTGAATAACTGCAACATGTAAGCCGCAGTGTCTTTTTATCTTCTCACCTGGAATCCACCAGTCATGGACTCGCTGAACCAGACGTTCTTCTTCTCTCTGCTGTTCTTGCTGAGGTACCAGTTCTTCATGGGGATGCTGGACTCGCTGGGGTGGATGCAAGTCTCGCCAGTCTCCATGTTGCAGTGGACCTTGATGGCATCCAGAGCAGATCCCTGGTTGGGATCAACCCAGTACACGCCTGTTCAAACAGAGGAACACAAAGCAGTTTGAAGTTGAGCTCATCCTCCTGTCATACCTGATCTAAAGTGTTCTGTTGGTGTACAGATCTGGACCTTGTGTGGCACTCACCGCTCTTCCACTCAGGGTGGCACATTCTCAGGTCACGGCACATGCGGGCAGGGCTCTTCTGAGTGCCGTCTGGGCTACGGATCTTCTCAATCTTCTGGGTCAGGGTCTTGAGGGTGGTGTCAACCTCCATGTCACGATCGCGCATCACTTGAGGGTCATCAGCACGGTAGTGGCCACCGCTACGGTAGGGATCTGGGGCCTTCTCCTGAAGAGGTGCGCTGACGAAGTCCATGCCGCTACCGGCAGCTCCAGGGGGTCCAGCAGGACCGGGAGGTCCAGGTGGTCCCTGTTTGAAGATGGGAGTAGTTTACAATTGGCAAACATTTGAGAGTTTCTGAATGAGGACATGTTTGTGCCAAAAGATAAGCACATAGCACAACTTACCATGGGTCCCATCTCTCCATTGCGACCACGAGGTCCAGGGGGTCCAATAGGTCCGGGCAGACCGTTCATGCCATCCTTACCAGGGGAGCCATTAGATCCAGAGGGTCCCTTTAAAGCAAAAACCACATGATCACTTAAGAGGAAACATCAGTAAACAGTCATTTACTTTTATGACATGTGAATGTTTTAAAGCTGGAAACTACATCATCGATTCTGTCGTATAGCATCTAGCCTCTATTATGTACAATGCTTACTTTATGTCTTACTGGAGCATATATACAGCATAGAAAATTACTACAAAAGACTAAGATTTGCTTCATCACACCAGAGAGTGGGCTGTAGAAATCTGTACTTACTCTTGGTCCAGCAGGTCCATTGACACCAGCAGGTCCACGCTCTCCATGGACACCCTAAGAGCATTCAAATCATATCACATACCTGGCAAAAATAATGCACCAACATCCTATGCAGTCAAAACTGGCCTGAAAATGCCAATTCAACAACTTTTATATGTAATCCGCCATTGTATCATGGTACGAATGGGTATGTAAATACTTACAGCAGTTCCGGGCAGACCCTGCATGCCAGTGAATCCTCTGTGTCCCTTGTGGCCTCTATCTCCAGCCTCTCCAGACTCTCCTCTGTCTCCCTTGCCACCAGCGGGGCCCTGATTGAAAGCAAACATGAGGTCAACATGCAATATCTTCTGTTCTAGACTTTGAAATCAATCTACATTTCGGTGAAAATGTATACAAAAAGTTAAATGTTTCTGTAACAAACTTACAGCAGGTCCACGGACACCAGCGGGGCCAGAAGAACCAGCAGGGCCAGCGGGACCCTAAAAAGAACGGACGGGGAGATGAACAGATCAAACAATAATCAACAATCAAATGGTGATAGCTGCCTTTAAAAGCAACACACAACACATATCATCAGATTCAGAAGTGGATCAAGCAGGAAGGATTCTTACAGACTCTCCACGGTCACCAGTCTTTCCTGTGGGGCCAGCGTGTCCAGGGCCACCGGGAGAACCAGGAGGTCCAGGGGGTCCGGCATTGCCAGACTCACCACGGTCTCCCTTGAGAAGGAACAGGAAGCGACTCCAGTGAGACTTGAGTTAAGAGTTTATTTGGGAGTTGATAATTAATACAAAGAGGGAGGGAGTGGCTTACCTTGGGGCCAGAAGCTCCATCGCGACCAGGGGCACCATCATGACCGGAAGATCCCTGTGCAAGGAGAGTGACGCGGGTCAATCATCATCCAAAGCTCAGAACATTACAATAGAGTTCAAGTGCGTATACGGCAGAGTGGGACCTCATACCTCACGACCAGCCTCTCCGGGAGCACCAGACTGTCCTGGGGGTCCAGAGGGTCCGGGAGGTCCACGCTCACCAAGACCTCCTCCAGGTCCCTGCTTTCCAGGCTCTCCCTGGGTAAAAAAGAAGACAGGCAGTTAAATCGTGCGCTTCAGTAATGTATAAAGGTGTCACATTCTGCAGACGATATAGAAAGATTGGTCCGAATTTCGAAGGACAGCATGTACATCATGAGACAAAGAGACAAAATACTCACAGATGTTCCAGGAAGACCAGAGAAACCGCGCTCTCCACGCTGTCCAGGCAGACCGACAATACCACGCTGTCCAGTCACACCCTGAGGTCCAGGGATACCACTAGTACCCTGCACAGAGAGACGCATTATCAACTACCCACACATGTGCTCAACTGTGATATTCTGGTTTCAGTTGTTGAGTTTCAGTTGGCTTACAGAGGCTCCATCACTACCAGTAGATCCCTTCTCTCCTGGGGCTCCTCCAGGTCCAACACCACCAACCTCACCGGGGCGACCGGCAACACCAGTCTCACCGCGACTTCCCCTCATGCCGTCTTTGCCAACAGGTCCAAGAGGTCCTGGGGGTCCAGAGGCTCCCTGGAAACACGCAAAAGAAGCCAGTTAAGCTGAGTCTCATCCAGCCACACTTAATCTACTACCTGGTGATAAAACTTACAGCAGGGCCAGGGGGTCCAACTCTGCCAGCAGGTCCAGGGAAGCCAGTGGCACCCTACAAATACACAAAAAATAATTAATATTAAGAGAATAAAGTTATTAGTTTCAATTGGTGTCCAGTTTCAATGGTTTCAAACTGTACAGTAGCTCAGAAGTGGATACTTACAGGGGATCCAGCACCACCAGTTGCGCCCTTAGGTCCGGATGGTCCGCTAGATCCCTGTTGTCACAAACATTTGAAAAACAGAGAGGAGATCAAGACAGAGTTATTAAATGTGCCTTAGATAGTGATGTAGTCATAGTAAAAGAGGTCGGCATGCTGTGATTGGTCATTGATTTTCAATAATTTTGCCGATGCTGTTAATGTGATATGTGGTCCAACGTACCTGAGGACCAGAGGGTCCAACAGGTCCACCGGGGCCAGGAGCACCAGCATCTCCCTTGGGTCCACTGTCACCAGACTCTCCCTTGGCTCCAGGTTGTCCATCAGCACCCTGTTGTGAGATGATAGAGAATAACGGGTTATAGTTTCACACAGTTTATGGGATCTAAAGCTGAAAAATAATTTAGATGAATGAAACTTTTAAGGCTTCTTACAGGGGGTCCAGCGAATCCAGCAGGTCCAGAGGGACCGCCCTCTCCACGCTCACCCTGTGTGATTGATGGGGAAGGGAGCAGGTTAGTGATAAGTCAAGTCACTGTGTCTAAATTTACAACAAAATATTGTGTATATCTTATATGATTACACATATACATATTTAACTTACAGGGGAACCACGGGGTCCAGTAGCTCCGGAAACTCCAACAGGGCCAACCTCTCCCTAAAACCAGAGCAGAGAGGATCATTAAGCTGGTCGACAAGCTGGTCAGCCATCCTATACACTTATTTCATGGTGCAAAGAAACTCAATTCAAATTAAAAGTTACATTTATATGTAAATGTATCCGGAGATTCATTATACTGCTTCAAGAACCAAGTAGTCTTGTTCTCATTTGTTTGCAAAGCACACAAGAATAATCAGAAAATTCAAGAAAATTAGTTTAGGCTAAAACTCAAGTCGTGTCCAGTCTCACCTTCTCACCAGGAGCACCAGAGGGTCCGGGGAGACCAATAGCACCAGTCAAACCACGACTGCCGTCTTTGCCGGCAGGACCCTCGGCACCCTTGACACCAGCATCACCCTGAGAAGAGAGACAGTTCACACAATTACAACTCATATTGATTATTGATCAAATTTAGCCAAACGAAATATATTAAGATTCTGTTGATTTTCTGTGGAAAGTCACTTTATTAAACTAGATTAATATGAGATACTTACTCTCTCTCCCTTAGCACCATGAAGACCGGAAGCACCACGCTCACCGGGCATTCCCTGCATACCAGAACCTCCAGCACCACCAGGGGCACCTCCAGCACCAGGCTCTCCCTGCACACGCACACAGCAACAGAAACATACACATTTAACTCAATTCATACGTTCTGCTGCATTTGAACAATCCACTGCTAGATGGAATAATCAGCAGATATCAGTGTGTGTGTAAAATGTATACTGTATGTGCTGAAATCTGGTCAGTCTGGACCTTTTCTCTGCAAGCTTTCAACAAAACACATCAGGTGTTGACATTATTCCAATGTACCTCATCATTTCTCTTAAACGTGGTCAAATGTGTGTGTAGCCTGGTTTATATGGATGAAATATCTAAAATCTTACAACCCAGAGTGACTGAAACCTTGAAACCTGAACAGAAATGAGATATTTCTATATATATACATATATATATATATATATGTAACCCTATAGGCCTACTTTGTGGGCCTTGCCTTTTCTTCTCATTTTAAATAGTTTTTCTTGACTTACAACTAAGCTTCCATGTTTGCGATCTTCTGGCTTGAGTTAAATCAGTTCTTGAGCTCAATGTGATGTAATGTCTTCTTATATAAGAGCTTGATGTCCTACCTTAGGGCCATCGCTTCCAGAAGGACCATGAGCACCACGAGGTCCGTTGGGACCAGCTGGTCCAGCGCCACCACGCTCACCGGGGTTACCTCTCTCACCCTACAGGAGAAAACACATGTGTCAGCCATGCCTAACTTAAGAAAAAGTGAAATGGTGTCTCAGATTGAATACAGAAAAGGACATATTTGTGAAATGTGAATCTAAGCAGCTGGTACTCACTCTGGATCCAGATGGGCCATGGGGTCCAGCCTCACCAGGACCTCCCTGTACAAGACACAGACAGATCATGGTTATCATTGTTTATGGCGACAATATGTTCTGGGGTGAGGTACAGGTGCCATCAAGGCAATCTATGATGTGTATGATTGCAAAACATTGACCATATGAAATACAAAAATTGCTGCTGAAAGTGCTGTGCATGGTTGTATGCTTCATGTCTGAGTCATGTAGGTTATAGGATCAAGCCTGTCTTAATCACTGCCCAGTATTTAAATAGATATATGAGAGCTTACAGAAATACACTGTCAGAGAAGGTAGATTCCCAATTTTCTGTGACCCTTACCTGCTCACCAGGCTTGCCAGTCTCACCAGTAGCACCCTGAGGTCCAGGAAGACCCTGCACAAATAATAAGGAGAAAGTTTGCGTTAAAAAGGGGAAATTGTTACATAATTGTGAATCATGCAAACAAAATAAACGGCAATGCTCAGCTTACTGGATCACTCTCACAATCTTACCTGGAATCCAGGACCACCAGATGGTCCCTGCTCTCCCTTGTCTCCAGCTGGTCCCTGAATAGAAAAGAACAAACAAAATGATGAGTAATCTTGGGACAGATATATATTTTGTCATGTTCTGTAATATCTCTCTTATGAGGCCCATCTCTACTAATAGCAGTAGATAAAAATGGCAATATCAGTATCAGTATAGCCATAAATAATGCAGAAAAGATACTTACACCGGGGCCGGAAGGTCCAGGAGCACCAACATCACCATCTTTGCCAGGGGCACCCTACGAGCCAAAAACATGTATTTTACATCAAACCCAAATATCAACTTGCTTCCTGTGATGATATCAAACATATTTTTCTGTACGTAAAGATTGATTTGTATAATTTACAACATATGTGAGTACTTACAAGAGAGCCACTAGGTCCAGCAACACCTCTCTCGCCAGGCTTGCCAGCATCACCCTGTGGGGGAAAAAAGACTTTGCATCACTTTTCCTTATTAGATTCAAATTTCAATTCAATTTATATCTTTAATATTTATTTTTATCAAAAGTGCTACAATTGTGTTACCTGATGTCATGTCTGCATTCTGACTATAACAAAATTCATAATAATCCTACTAGTTTATAGAGATATCCTACCTGTACACCTGCTAAATGTCTATTTTTGCACATGAAAATAATGGGAAAAGATGTGTAAGGCCTTAACTTACAGAAACTCCTTTGGGTCCAGGGAATCCCATAACTCCAGGAAGTCCTCTGGCTCCACCGGGGCCAGAAGGTCCAGAGCGACCGTCTTGTCCAGGAGAACCCTAAAATACACCAGCAAAAAAAAGGAGAATACTGAGCATTTCCTCTCCTATCCCTTTTAAACAGCAATCTGTCTTCATTGTACAACTAATGTCCTCGTGAATGACAAAGTTGGTATTTAGAAGTCAGTAACACTGGAAGTTATTATGGAGTCATTACTCACAGCAGGTCCAGCTTTGCCCTCATGGCCAGAGCTTCCAGGGCTACCATTCACTCCCTACGGAGAGACAGTTTTAGATGTAAGCCATCCTCAAAACCAAAGGTTCAGTGTTAAAAATGCATCAGAGGAAAAATATTGCAAATCTCACCTTTGGTCCAGGGGCACCGGGTACGCCAGAGATTCCAGACTCACCAGTGGCACCCTGAGGTCCCAAAGCGCCATTGGCACCGCGCTCACCAGGGCCTCCCTGTCATGCAAATGACAAAAAGTTAGGGAGAAATTACTTGTTGTAATAGTGAGTGTTATTAATGTGGTTAAACTGAACTTAAATTACTCATGGTGAATTGGTTTGATTGTGTTTTACCTAACATATGTGCTGAGTGAAATCAATCAAATGGGTGTGAATGAGTATTTACACATATCTCAACCAACGTAGAGATGTGTACGAAACAGCTTTCAGACTCCTTGGGTGACCACAGTGACTCACCTTGCCACCAGCAGCTCCATCAGTTCCAGGGTATCCACGGGAACCAGGGGCACCCTAATGGAACAGAAATACACAACAATGTCACTACTTGCCATGTAAAGGGGTACATCTAGTGGCAAAATCCCCCCGGGAATTTAGCAAACACAAACAAAATGCAGATTGTTGCTTCAATAAGTGATGAGAGTGTGTATTCTTTTAGCACTTTGAGAGTGTATGAGATTGAATGTATGTTGATGCTAAACATGGAATGTTAACATCTTGGTCGCTTCCGGCATTCTGTAAAACAACTGGTCCAGGAGTCATGATTTAGTTTTCCTGCTCCATGCAGGTGCTGAGAAAGAAGAGGCAACATACACGCTCTCCAGGGCCTCCACGAGGTCCACCGCCACCGGGCTCACCACGACCTCCTCTCTTTCCCTCCTCACCAGAGGGGCCAGGGAGTCCTCCAACTCCAGCGGGACCCTGGAGAAGAAACCAAGGATGGGCAGTTGTTTATACCTGAGCACTTCCATGTTGAACCCCCCTACATCATACATCATTCTGTGGGTAAAAGTACTTACACCCTCTCCCTTTGCACCAGGCTCTCCCCTAGGACCAGAGGGACCATTGTCTCCCTGTTGGCAGAAACACAGGTATTATTTATGGTGTCATGTGAACCTGGTTCTCTGTGATGCCAAAGACCAGTATTTATAAACAATATTTCCTTTTAATTCACACCAAAATAGTGTCTACTCACATTGTTACCCTTGGCACCAGGGGCACCAACACCTCCCTGGGCTCCAGCAGGACCACGAGATCCTGGGAAGCCAGGGGCACCAGCAATACCAGAGGGACCCTGTGGGATGCAGCGGTGGGTGTCAGTGGGTGTCATTTCAACTTCAGGATTTGAGGATTCAAGTGTCAAGAAGATCTGATGTCTAGATCAATAGATACTTACAGGAGAACCCTTAGCACCAGCGGAGCCATCGGATCCAGGGTTACCCTGTTGTTGTGAGAGAAAGGTAAAAATTAAAAATTGTTGTGTTTGGACGAAAAGTTAAATCAACTTGCATTTACAAGGCCAGTATTTACTCACAGCAGCTCCAGCAGCACCAGAAGGTCCAGGGTTACCAGGCTCACCACGAGATCCCTGGGCTCCCTCGGATCCACGGCCTCCCTGAGTACCAGTCTCTCCCTGTGATGGGAAAAAAATGCTGTATTTCAGTAATAATGTCAAAGAAATCTTCCAGTTTGTATAGTGAGTGAGTGAGTGAGTGAGTCAGTAGGTCAGTGGTAAATGAAAATGATGGGGAAACTATCCATATTTCATATTTCCACATTTTTTATTTAAACAGGGTTTTCGGGGGACTCTAGGCACATTTAAATTCTGAAACTAACCAATATTGTTGTGATTTTGTAACAGGTGAGAGCTACATTACATTATAATTCATCATCACTAGTGACAAATGTCCTCCAGCAAAACATCCTATATGTTTTGCAACATACTGGCTAATGGCTGATCATATTGAAAGGATAGGAGATAATGTGAATTAGTATTATTGTTCCTACTAGACTATTTCCTATATCTCCTACGGTCTAAAAAGGTGATTTCAGAGGTTAAAGGTCCCCAATTTTCCAAACACTGCAGCAAATGCAGAATATGTAAGGGACTAATGAGGAAAGCTACCATCATGGTTTCCTTTATTTTCTCCCAAGCTGTCAGGGCCACAGTTCCTACAGCTTGTTATGTTTTCATTACAATAACCAACCTGGATATAGTGAAACGGGTGTGTAATGTATGCCTATTAAAAATGGCCGGCCAACTAGAAGACTTACCTTAGTTCCAGCACCACCGGGGAAGCCAGGGGCACCAGAAGGTCCAGTTGGTCCCTGCAAAATAACAATGTGAGATGTTAAAGTCACATGCAAGATAACATCCTGTTGGAAAGTCTATCTAAGAGTGAATCTCTAAATTACAGAGAGTGTGTTTGGTACCAAAACAAGTGTATCAGGTGGTGATGTCACCAGACAATTTGAAATAAATGAGATATATAATCTACATGTATTTCTAAGTGGTTGTATAACACTACAATATGTAAACAACAATACTTACAGGGGGACCAGCAGCACCACTGTTGCCATCGTTACCACGAGCACCCTGAAGAGGTGAGGGAATCAAAGGGTTAGTTTTATGACCACACAAAGGCCATATTATTTGCAAATTTAAGTTGCTTTTCATACAAAGACATGGTACATCGTAGACAGTATAGAAGCATGACAGTTCTTACAGATGGGCCAGGAGCTCCGGGGCGACCTCTCTCACCAGGAAGACCACGAGCACCCTGGGAAAGACAAAGAGAGACAATGTTGTTAGATTCATAAGATCCAATCTGTGTCAGCAAAGCTACACAGGTCCTGAAATGCTGAATGACAGAGATGAGCTGAACTCACCATGCTGCCAGCAACTCCATTCTCACCAGAGGAACCAGGCTCTCCCTGTACAGAGAAGGAACAATTAGTAAAGAAAATTACAACTTGAATTGGAAGATTACGATGATAAGTTTTCCATTGAATCACACACATCCTGTCATCTTACCTTGGGGCCAGCAGGTCCGGCGTCTCCCTTAGCTCCATCCAAACCGCTGAAACCCTGCAGACAAAATGAATCGATATCATGAGCTCAGATCCCAACACTGCAGCAATAGAAAAACGTCTCTGATAGAACTTCATGCACTTAAATCCTTACTCTGTGTCCCTTGATGCCAGGGAGTCCAGCTGTTCCGGGGAATCCACGAGCTCCCTGCAGAAGGAAAACAAGAGGTATCTCTTAGTATGTGTGACCTGGTTCGACCTAAACGGCTTTAACATAAATGCCATATAGAATCTGCAACTGGTTCTCCTGCATTGGCAACACTCACCTGAGGGCCAGCAGGTCCACGCTCACCGGGGCGACCAGCCTTACCGGGCTCACCCTGTCAGAGACACACAAGGAGGTTAGCAAAACCAGATCGGGATGTGAAAGAATCAACAAAAGTTTTACCCCCAATTAATAAATTCTACAGAAGTCATATGATAGATATGACAGTAGATAGTGTTATCAATGTCGTTCTGTTGGTAATGTTTCTACACAATTGTACAAGAAACAGCATCTTACAGGAACGGTTCAGACTCAGAAGATCACTTACATCATCTCCGTTCTTTCCAGGGGGGCCAGCGGGTCCACGAGAACCCATGGGACCCTAGAAACACCAATAAATGACTGCATTAGCAAACTATCTCAGAATATCAATGTGAGAATCTTTTAGTAAACATGTACTTCTCTATTTGAATGTGTGCGTGTGTTGAAATATTTGTCAGTGGGTCAGTGATTACAACAGGAAGTGCAATTTGTTGTATTTGTTGTACAAGGACAAGCTATGGGAAACATTTGGTATACTCACAGATGCTCCAGGCTCACCAGGCTCGCCAGAGGGACCAGTGAAACCCTGAGGACCCTGAGGGACAATGAGGACAGTGGGTCAATACAATGTTCAGCGCTAATATATTTAGTTTTTTGTTCATTTTCTATGAGTTACTATCATGAAATACTTACAGAGGAACCAGCGGGTCCAGGAGAACCACGAGGACCCATAGCACCCTGTTTTTGAAGATTAGGAAAATAAGGTTGTTAGATTCTCTTTATTTGCGTGTGTGATAACTGACAACACAACAAGCGATTAGCTGAGTTACACACCAAAGCACTGAGCATGAGGAGGAATACTTCATATTTAGTTCAAAGGAACCTTTTTGTATATGTAGCAGTAAAAGTTGTCTTCTTATGGCTTAGCAGACCACTCAGGGGCGATACAGGGAGGGAGTAAACCTGCCACTTACCATTGGGCCGGGTTGAGGTTGGCCACCGCCGGATTTGGAGTGATCACCATAGTTCATCTGAGGAGCGAAGTTCTGGAAGGGAAAAGATGAAGACGATTTAGTCATGTAATTTATTTAGCTGTAATTTATACTGAAATTATACTTTCAGAACCGTGTGTAGTGACTAGTAAGTAGTGTAGTAACTTTTGCCCATCTGTAGCTGATGATGTTTATTCTCTAACCAAGGGAGTCATGGGGGTTTCAGATTTAATTATGAGATTTAGGTCTGAATCTGTGACTTCCTGGGTTTGGGTGGGTAAATACTTACTCCGCCAAGGCCAGGGGGGCCAGGGGGGCCTGGGGGACCGGGAAGGCCAGGCTGTCCGGGGATTCCATCGTTGCCAGGAAGACCAGAAGCACCCTGAAAAAAATCAGACAAATATGGTCTCTTAGCAGGATTTTAATGATTATTTCATTCTTCCAGTTTACTGTGAGAGTTTATTTGTCGTACAGCAAGAATTGTGTGTGTTCATAGCATATTGTGAATAATGTGATAGTAAACACGTGCTACCTCTATTATTCATTTGCTTTATTTAAATATATTTCCTTCTGTGCTGCTATTCTGGAGAACTTAAATGTTTTTTGTGTTGATTTGAAATTAAAATATGCCTCTGATCAAGTTAGAATCAAGAGGTGTTAAAAAGACTCTTACGTAATATCTAATGTGACCTTATCCAATGTAACCATCGCCGCTTCAAATGTGACCTTATGACCCTTTGACCTATATCTCCAAAGGTCATCATCACAATTACATCGTAGTTTCATCAGGATTCAGGTTCAGTATAATTGAACATTTTCAGATATTTAGTAAGTAACTGTCTGGTAACACTAATTATGCCCCATTTGTAGGACACACTCAATCCATGCACTGCAGCAGAGATGCAGGGGTTGTGACAGTAATAAAACACTTTGTTATGAGTTTTTTGGGGCCAATTCAACCAATCATAGAACATAATCCTATTTAAAAAATATCTCTCAAAACAAAGTCACCTCTGCTATGTTGGCCACAATCAATATTATCTGATAGAGTATACAATATATGTACAGTATATCAAAGTATTACAACAATCAACTGATACCGTAGACCAAAAGGATAGGAATGTGAGTGAAGATGAAATGAAATGGAACCTACCCTGTCTCCCTTGGGACCAGTCTCTCCCTGAGAAGTCTGTGGACAGGCAGAAGAAGACAATGAGGCTATGCTGGAATGTTTTGTTCATAACAGAAAGTGTGCAAGAAAGAGAATATGTACACTAATGACAAGCACGTTATGACAAATTAAACTAAACTTGGCCATGCATGCATTGCTCAAGAAAAATAACTGTAATGAAATTATGACCTCATATCTTTTAAAAAGTTTAAAGACAAAATACCTCATAGTCTGGCGGTGGGGCTCCTACAGCACCAATGGAGAAGAAGACAAAATCAAAACCTTGTTCACATTTACAAAACCACAAAATCATCATTACAACAGGTAATCTTAGATGAAGCCGAGAGGATCTAGTATTAAGAAACTTAATAAAGCGACAAATCTATATCAGGTCCAATCTGGACCTCAAAAGACTGATTGATTTAGATCGATATCCATGTGGTTGTATGATTTCTGAAGGGGAAGGGTTGGAAATATATGTTGTAAAATGTGACATGTCAAAACATCAATAAATTCCGCCTTGAGGGATAAATACATTTGATCTTATCTTATCTTAAGCCCTTGTCGTCTCATCCTACATGTCAGTGTGTTGAGAAATTAAGATAATCACTGCCAGACTTCGCCAAAGCAGGTGTAATCCATCTTTAAATGAATACATATTAAAAAAAGAACTCAACAAAGGGTAAATCCAAAGGTAAATCCCCACACAAGCAGGTAAGTTTAAGGCCTCAAGTCCCTTTCTGGCGAGGAAGTCACGGATGGTCAAGGTCGAACCGGGGAGCACTAGGTGCCGCCAAAACTCTTACTGAACCAAAAATAAAAAATGCTGAGGAAGATGAAGGTAGTGTACCATCTCCGTCAGGGCAGATAGGGCAGCACTCTCCGTCGGGGATGATGGGGTCAGCGCAATCAGATGTATCCTCGCAGATCACCTCATCGCACATGACGGTTCCGCTGTCGCAGACGCAGATCTGGCAGGGCTCTGGTTTCCATACATCCTTGTCGTTGTAGTCCTGTCCGTCTAATTGGCAGCTGCCGAATGGGCCTGAGAAGAGAGACCCGCTGTGAGCTTGGTAACAGTAGGTAAGGGCAAATACAGTTGGCATTTATGGCAAAATGTGTAGTATGCAAGAAAGGATCTCTAATATGTAAAGTAGGTAAAGTAGTTTAGCAGTAGTAGTAGTTTATCCTTGGCTACACCTACACAGATGTTCGCCATATGGGAAACTGCTCCGTCCAAAAAGGCCTAGACCACACACTTAAAACTCCACACTGTTTGCAACTACAAATGCTGAATCCTGGCCTCTGCTGCTCTACTCTACTAATTTATCCAAGGCAATCATTAACTGTATAGGTTTGGCCTCTGAACTCCTTTAGAGCCTTTTGTAGTCCAACGCACATCGAGGCTGCAATTCAGGTCCTTTCCTCATTAAATGCAATAAAGTTTCAGCAAAACTGGTTTCGCACTTAGTCTGAATGTGCCAAAACCTTCAAGATATTAGAATTGGTTATTCACTCTTCAATTTGATGTTTGGTGACTTTCCTGAACTTTTATTTGACATCTTGATAAACTACTAGGATACCAGAGTAACGTCACTGTCTCTGGTTAGTGTCTGTCTCTGGGGCTGAAGGTTATTTAGGCCTGTGGTGGATGACAGAATAAATGTAGACCGCTGCCAGGCTGTATCCAGAACTCTAGCTCACATATAATTAAGTGAGTTTTTCCAAAAACCGACGAGGAGAAAATGTCTCTTGGTTTAGTCACATTTTGGCCTGGTGGGTGTGTGTGTCTGTGGTTGGACCTAAGCGGTGGGAGGACCGTGGTTTGAAGGTTGGACGTGGGACTGCAATCCCAGTATGTGCCACAGAGTAGCGCTATTGACCAACAAACAGCGGTTTCGCCTCACACCCTCCTCTGTACAATGATTAATCGATGTCTAGACAATTTCGAAGACGACGTCGAACAAAAGCAAAGTTTCCACTTTACTTTTTAATATATTTATAAAGTTAAACACAGGCTGAGCAAATTTGTTTGTTCAAAAAGTCAAATTCCCCATGCAACTTTATGGGAAAAGTGTAAAACGTTAAGAGCTGACTAGATCTCTGCTTTGTCCTTTTTTGTGACTAGAAAAACTTCTCTGTGTTAAGTTTTGGTGTTTTTATTATGGAACTATCGAAAAATGGACCTTCTGCAATCAAAGTCTTCCACTCAAAGTTATAAAATGTGACGCGCATTTTCTGATAAAGTTCTGACAAAAACTGACTTCTAAGCATAATTTCAATTGTATTTTCTTCAATGTCAGTGTTTTTCATGCGTGCATTCTGCCTAACCCACTTTGAACCCAATGTTCTGTCTCTGCGCGTCACAGATGCGCTCTGGAAAACACACTTGCGCTCCAGCAGCAGCAGAAACAGGACGCACCTCGCTTGTATGTGCAGCAAACAATAAGAATCCCGTTTTATGCTTCAAGATTTCCCCAATAATCATCCCAACGCCTCACTGAGTACCACACTTCACCGTCACATGCTCAGTAGAGACATTGGACATCCATATCAGCATCCTCTGCTGTCTATCCGGGTCCTTAGGGTGCCACAGTCCCTCACAAAACAACTCAAATCAATGTTTCAAAGGGATACTTACTGTCATCCTCGCCTTGAGCCCGCACCAAAAGCACCGTTGCGCTGAGCAAAAGCGCTAACCGAATATCCACAAAGCTGAACATGTCTAAATATTAGACATGTAGATTCTCTGTGGTAAAGGGGGAATCCTTTTTCTCCTCAGACACCACTCATACAAGGTAGGGTCCGGTCTGTGTAACTCCAATTCCAGACCCCAGCAGAAACTCCCTACTGCTAAACAAATGAGTAAGCTTGGCTTTTATATGCCAAAGGCTTTTGGGGAGGTCCATGAACGCACCAAAGGACTTGTACATGTTCTGGTCCCAGAGTCCCTCCTTCATCACAGAGGGGCCGTCTCATCTCATCAGCATGTCAAACAAGTTCACGTTACATCTTTCAACGTGGATGGTGAGAGCAGACATCATTACTGCTCTGACTCTCCCTAAGACCAGACACGTTTTCATCATTTTCAGGTTTCCATGGATTTTCTCTCTATAAAAACTTTTCATGCAGGTGATTTGTCTTTTCAGCATCCAACCTGAGATACTGACAGAGAGATGACTTTGATTCTTTTGGACACTGGATGATTTTATTTAACAGAATAGATCATGTTAGGCCTATGTGACCAAGGAGTTATTTTATTATTATTTAACATTTTGTCTGTGGATCACAATGTGTTAGTTTTAATAAATCAGTTGGGCTCATTCTGCGCATGGAGAGCAAACCAGATAAGATGATTTTAAGTTTTTTTTAAATGCCATTCTGGGATTAAAGGTTTACTATTTTCTATATATGAAGTGTTTCCCATGTGGAATACATATTCATATTGCCATATTGTCATAAGAGTTTATCTCTGGGAGTTCTTGCATCAAACACCTTCAGTTGTAGGATTCACAGCTTTGCCTTGTCATAGAAGCTTCTTGTACATTGCAAAAAGTAATGCATATAATATATAAAAAAAAGACTTAAATAAACAAATTGCATTCATGTGCCAATTGCTTCTTAAGACATACACCATTATATGCAAAAAAGAATCACATGTGTTTAATCTTTAATGCAACAATATATATTAATACCAATACTGTTTCTCACACTGCACACTTGTCTGTGTTCTCACTAGGTGTCAACAGTCATGAACAAAAACTAATGTTTCACTCCACCATTTCCAAATCAAGTTTGGCCATCCTATCTGTGATGTTACAAACAGGGAGGAGAGAGAGAGAGAGAGAGAGAGGGAGAGAGAGGGAGAAGAAAAGCTGGCAGCTTCACAAAGCACTCTGGTTTCACTGTGGACACGTTGCAGCTTCTACAACTACAGTTTGGCCCAACGTGACCTTTCATTTACTGTCTGCGTTAGACTTCTTTGGACGCTCAACCGCAAAGAACCTGTGCCGACTTCACTTCTGAAATCAGGGAAAGATACGAAAGTTCTAAAGAATATTTTTTATGTTACAATAAAACATGAACATGATCGAAATGCACATGTGTCTGCGTGTCTACAAATGAATATGGAAGTAATAAAAATGTTAGTTGCAATATTTTAGACTGAGTGTATAAGCACTAAGGTTCAGCACTTCCAAAAAACCTTATTAAGGTTTGTGGTTGCAGATGACAATGATAGTTCTTTTTAGTGCTATTGAGTAAAATAATGTGTTCATCATCCTGTTGCAAGTATAAAATGATACAACAAGTACCAAGACATGATATGTGATTGAAAAGCATTTGTGATTATCCTTAATTCTCTCACATCCACCTCTGGGGATACAGACAGTGCAAGTGCTAAAACCTCAGTTCAGCAGTGACTTGTGTATGTTTTATGATATGGCTTCAGCTGTGGGGAAAATAAACAGCATCCTGGGTAAAATGTGTGGTTAGTGATTTTGTTTGTTCCTAGCAGGCATATTTTAGCATCTGTTCCACATCTAATGAAAGCTGGCTGACAGCATTAACACCTGCCATTTGCAGACAGACAGCTGTCAATCTCTTGGTGGCTTTGCAGTTCTGGACCAAAGTGACGCCCAGGTCAATCAAAGGAGGTATGATGTGGATTAGGAGTATAGTAAACATGTACTGTATATTTACAGGGAGAAATAATGTGTCTTAATAGGCTGATGACTACATCAAGGAACAATTGTGACAAACACACGAGAAAGGATTTCAGAGAACCACAGGCCCATGATGCGTTAAGGTCAAAAACCTCAGCCAAAGTCACAGTTAAGTCTTTGAATCCCTCCGGATAAACTGCATTTTGGGCAACGATAAAGACAAACTCCTATATTAAGACTAAGTTGATAAAATAATCACCACAAGGCCAACAAGTGCTCACAAAAGAAAGTACTAGCTTAGAATGTGGTGCGTATTTATATCATGTTTCCCTTTTTGCTTTCGTCCTTTACTTGATGAATACAACATAGTAATGCCATAAAAGAAGCGATGACATCACAATGAAGTTAGCTTGAGGTGACATTCTGGTAAGTGAATTAATTAGAAATGATTAAGAGCGCTGGTCAGCTGTCCAGTGTGAAAAGTGACCAACTTCTATAGAATAATACTTAAAAATATCAGCCTCATTTGGGCTTAATAAGAGTATGCTAACTTGCTAACGTTAGTGTGATATGCTAATATTAGCGCATGACATGTCGACATGTCAGCATGCTTCTGTTAACATTCAACTTCAAAACTCAAAAAATTCAAACATAGCTGAGCTTGATTAAAACTGAAGCTGACGAATAATATTGTGTATCCATCCAAAAAAAAGTTTCTAGTGTTTTGAGAAGCATTGTTGTTGCCATTACCGTGACTGACAATTGTGCTGGCCTCAACTTTGAAAATCGAGTTGTTCAATCATTCAATCGAGTTGTTAAATCATTCCTAGGGGCGTCCATATCGTTTCCGTCTGGTGATGCTTGAACAGCCGACAGTTCTGAGTTCTGACCTCACACTTCCAAGGTAAGACAAACACACCATTAGCCTCTTTGTGTTCACAGTAATTCGGAAACAATTTTACGGAGAAGAGCAGGAGGAGATATTGTGGAGCCTTGTGGCAACAAGAAGTGATTAATACAACACAGTGTGTGAAAGTGAGGAAGCTTCAGGAGTACATATATACTCAAATTTATATATATTTGACTTTTATATAAAGAAGAGAATGATGGAAAGAGGAATTGTTAAAGATACGGAATATCTGACATGAAAGGACAGTGGGGATGTCCTGTTGTTTGCCTCAGAGGAAACCCATTTTGATAAGACCTGTGCTCACGTCTCTGCAGTGACTTTAACTTCAAAAGTATCTAGTCCTCAGTAGAAGCCTATTGTTTTACTCTCTGCCTGCTTGCTTTAGTGTTCTAAACTGGTGAAAAATGCAGTTTTAAGATATATTTCCTTAGATTAATCCATCTACGGAGCAGTACTTTCACATTGTGAGTGACTTTCCACGACTGAAATGGAGCTGGAGCTCACAGGACAGAGTTTAAATAGAACTGGTAATTATCTGGTGTTTGCCTTGGACTCAAGTTGCAGCAATCTATGATATATTCCTGTGGCGAGTCTCTCAGAGTTCAGACTGGTGGTTTGGGTGGAAACGGCCAGAGTGACTTTATGGCATTTTAGCAGTATCCCAATGCCCCTCCATTCTGACTGGGCAGCCATGTTGGATATCATCTTGCACAGGAGGACTGACACTGTATGTGGTGTCAAGTTCATCAATTTGAAAATAATTATGATCCTGTGTTTTTCTTGTGTTGGTATCCTGTTTTATTTTGTAGTATTATTTTCCATTTCTTTCTTCAGCTTACTTCCTGCCCTTGTGTTCCTGTCATGTTACCTGATTGTTTCCACCTGTGTGATTTTCCTCACTGTTCCCTGATGTCATCAGCCAGGTGTGTATAATGTCTGCTTCTTCCCCTCTGCTCTTGTTGGCTTGTCTTTACTTTTGTCCTGGTTGTTCCTCACATTTGTCCAGATTGTGGAAGTGCAACAATGTAAGATGTCGCTTGAAAAGGCAATGGAATTTTTGACTTGTAAATGATTGATGATGATAATGAGGATAAAAGCAGGGCTGAGTGTCATTTGGGAATTTGGGAAATTGTGTTATAACGATTCTTATTAGTTTTTGAATACTACATGAGTAGGATTGGTTTGTTTATCCTCTGAAAGCTGTTCACACCTTGGGTCAGGTGACTTGTGGTGACTCAAGACTCAACAGCAAGTGAAGTGTTAATTGTTTTTGGACAGTATGCCAGACCAAATCTGCAGTCTGAAGACATGGCATTGGCAAACTGGGAATTTCAGACGGGAATTTTCAAGTGGACATTTACTTTTCTAGACAAGTTCAACCCTAGTAAGTTTAGTTCGGCACACCCAGGTGTCCCCGAGTGAGTGGGAGGATATGCTGACGTTGATATACTGTAACATTTAGACTAGAGAGGTAGTGAGTCCTGAGTTTCTTGTTCTTGTCCAGCACCAGATCCCAACTTTAGTTGATCGTCAAGACTCAGCACAGCTTGCAAAATAACTGAAAAGACCTAAACCTTGCATTCCCCACAAGCCTCTGAGCTATAGCCAGCAACACGTAGCATCACATCTGCCTGGCCTTGTCCACGTGTTTCTACTTGTAAGCTTTGAGCCTTTGCTAGACCTGCTCACAGTGCCAAAACTCTCTCTCGCTCTCTCTCCCTCTCTCTCTCTCTCTCTCTCTCTCTCTCTCTTGCCTGCAGACTCATTGTCTTCAATCTGGTTTAAGGTGCCAAGAGCTATTTACTGTATTTGTGTATATATTTTTACCATAATGTCTCCCTCTCCTGCAGGAGGGCCACTATTACTTGCTGTTGTACCTTAGATTCTTGTCATTGTGATTTTTGTTAATTATTCTCAATTATGGGTCTGGCACAGACTTTTCATATTTTCTTCAGGGTAGGAGTCCAATGCAGTCTCTCCTCTCTCAGACAGATTATAGGCTATGATGAAAATTGTACAGTATTGTAATAAAATGTGTTAGTGCGCAGTTTATCTTTAAATGAAATCCATAAATGCCTGTTATGAAGTGAACAGCTACATTGTAATATAGTTTATCTGAAACAAAAAATAAGTTCAGTGCCTGTTTGATAAATGATCATGTTGAGCTTAAAGTGGTTTAGCTTGTGGAACCTCTCAGTATCAAACTTGTTGGCCAAACGTATAAAAGCTCAACCTGTTTTCCACCTGCTTTCCCTGTGTAATATAGTGAATCTGTGTATGCCAGAAGAGTGGGATCGAACATAGACAGCACTTTCTTTCTACTGAACTTATTGCCAATCTAAATCAATAACCAAACTGTATGAAGATTGATAGAAGTTGGTTCCTTAGGTCCAACAAGTGATCCCCCGTTTACCGTCAAGACAGTTTGAGTTTGCCCCACGTGTACAGACGAGTAAATAACTAGTGTCGCTTCTGTGAAAATAAACCTCCCAGCTCTGGCCCAGACTCAGCAAGTTCATTCAAAGCAATAGCACCAGTAAAAAAAGGGACTTCCATGCGGCGCTATGGGTAAACGCTCAATTACAGGGTGAATGCGTGAGCCCTCTTATGACTACTACTGCAAGTAGAGCCTCATATGAACTGCAATCATCTCGCAAAGGCCAGGCCTTTGTCTTTAGTCTCCAGGCTAAGGTTAGTACTTATGGACGGTGCACCATTCTCACCACAGCAGTATTTATTTACACTAACACCGGCCATTGTCTGCACCATCAAGTAAAGGAATGTTTGGATAATATTGATTTTATATATGTATGATGATTCCCCAGGTGTTACTGTTGCTTCTGATCCTGTTTCAGCGGATTCTGCCGAAAGACAAAGTGACTCGTTTATTCCTAACAGACATGCCAACTGTGCAATATAGGTCAAATGTACCTGAGTGAAAAATAAGGATTAATGGTCAAAAATAACACCATAAATACATTGATAGTTACTTTGGGTCTGCAGTCCGTGCTTAGATAATGTAAAGCCATACGCAGCAAATAACCAATAGAATAACTGGATTTACCCAAGGCATCCATGAATTTTCATGAGCTTGACACTACAGGCTGTTTTTGAAACCAGAGCTGGCTATAAAAATGCTCCACCCACCTCGCCTTTGGGGCGTGAGAGAAAATGGTGAGGAGCCCAAACCTAGAATCCCATCAAGGTCCCACGTAGTTTGTGCGCCCATCGAAATGACAGTGTAATGTTAAAATTCAAATACATCTTTTGAATAGAAGAGCAGAATACTAGTTTCCACTCTCTAAGCACTTGGCAGTAGTTTGTTCAGGACTTGACGTTGGATTTGTGAGCAGGCAACATGTGAAACTAATCTACTGTCTGCATATAACTGTAAAGGCCGTTTTCCTTATTTCTTAGTCCAGTTTTCATTTCGCCTCTGCATCTGGTTGTTTCCAGACTCCCAGCCCCCCTCTCCTCTGTTGTGCATCTGTCTCTCTGTCTCTCTGTCGCTCTCTCCCTCTCCCTCTCCCCCTGCGCTCCTTTCTCCATCCTCTCACTCCCCCACCGGCGCAGACATCCAGTCAGACACGCAGAGTGGATGGAAAATATGACTGAATCCTTCCCTGACTTCAGATAATGTGCAAGGCTGCTGGCAAGCGTGGCAACACGAAAAACAGGGGAAGGCGGCGAGTGAGTGAGCATTCCGGCACGAGCGAAAGGTTTATCTGCAGAGCTGCTCTCAGTACTGTGTGAAGCCAAATGTTTGGGGCAGAACGCTCATTTTGTGATCAGTTTATGTCTCTTTTGATCCAAAAGTTTGATTCTTTTATTAAAAAAGTCCCAAACTCCCAAACACTTACAACTTTCCATAGATATAGAAACCCATAGATGGAACTTAGACACAATATATGACAGAGGCACAGGAAGTCTCAATTAAACACGTCGACTGAAGCACTTCAATGAACTCCCTCGTCCAATGACGTTATCCACGTGTTCACGCAACGTCAGAGGCCACAAGGCAAAAACCAAAGGGCCCACCCCCGCCAGCCCCACCCGCACCCCGACCCCTCTCTGTGCATGAGGGTGTCGTATTTCCCTGCCACAAAAGCTCAAGCTGCGGGAGAGTCTGTAGCAATGCAATGAGAAGGGAGTTAACACAATGTAGTGGGGATGGAAGATTCTATTCTGGATGGGAGACACAAAAAAGGAAAAAGTGACACACGTTTTCATACAAGTGTCTCCAAATTGGATTCATACAGTTTGTGACTATTTCGGATGGACAACTCAAAACTATGACAACTATGTGCTCTTCTAATGCTTCACTTATGTGTGTAGCGGTGTGTTTGAAGGTATAAAGCATAAAGTATCTATGGTGTGTTCCAGGCATTCACAGGAGTCACAGTTATCAGCTTTTTCCACTCTGAAGTTAGTTTCCATCTTGACCTGTTTTGCGTCACCTCTCCCAACATCTGGGAAAGATGGTCTTGTAGATTTTATCCCCAGCAAATCAAAGCAGTTTGGCTCCATAAAGGCTAAAGTAGATACACTCCACTCGTTTTGTTGGTTCTGTCATCTCTTTGTCTCTCAGTTCTTTGACCTTTTGCTTACAAATAGAGTGAAAGAGTTGAGGGCAGCACGGTTTCAGTCAGAAAGTGTTTGTGTGGATGATTGGGGGGGAAATGAGCTCAGAGGTCCCGTCTGGAAATGTCGTTACTCCTGCTGCCCGCCGCCCCCTTGCAAGTACCCATAAATACTGCAGCCTATAGAGATGCTCACATGTGAGGAAGCAGGAGGCAGCGTTAAATGTTTAGGTGGAAAAAGAGCAGGACTGAGCAGGAGAGACAAACAAAGAAAGGAGAGAGAGAAGTGTGTAAGCGTGAGGTTTTCAGATGGAATAAAAGAGTGTGTGGGAGCGTTAAAGCTTCAGTTAATTGTTTGCTGTAGGATTTAAAACGGGGAGAAAAGAGAGAGCAGGTTACCTTAAAAACTGAGAGGGACTAGAAATGGATTTATGGAAAGAGAGAAGCCTGAAACTATGGAGGGGAAAAAACATCCCATCTGTTGGATGAGTCATGCTCTCCCCCTCAGCCACAGAAACAAAAATGAACAACGTCCTGGTTTTAACATCGCAAAGAAAGACAAAGATTTTCTAGGCAAAACTCAGACACATAGGGCATCTTCCTCTCCTAACTCTCTTAGATAGCTCACATCCCTCAATTCTCATTCATTTCTGGTTGCACGGTCGGTAAACAGACGGCTTGTACTTGTATTCCTCACTTTTGAGACAAGGAAAGTATAAGCTCTCATGTTATCGCAGCCTTGGCAGCCTGCGCCTTGTAGAATTTTCCGCCAGTAACTTTTCCCTCTACAGACGAGCAGAAGTTAGATTCATTATACAACCTGGCTGCTGCACAGCTCCATCTTTTAAATATTGTTTTCCCTCTGAATTGCTACATAAAGGGAGACGGGATAAGTCATCAGTTGCTTTCTTTGTCTCGTTCAGTCATTTTTGTCAAGTTTTTGTCCGTGTTCTCAACCGATTCATAAAAACAGCAGACATTCTTCAAGGTGTACATGTGGAATGTTAAAATCTAAATATGAACCTTTTTAATATTGCACCTGTAGACACCGATGTCTCTCTGTTCAGTGCTCAGCCGATTCATCTGTGCAGCACATGTGATGGTATCAGGGCGCAAGTTACAGGAACTGTCTGGAGGGAAGAATTGCTCACAGTCACTGCAGCAGTTCAACCCCTTTTATGCAGGGTTTCAAAATCATATCTTCCTCTTCATCCGTTCAACAAGGAGGCAAATCGGTGTCACCTGTTCTGTTCCCTTGTTCTGTTCCGTTGTCGCCTTTTTTCTGGGCAAAATTCCTCCTCACACTCTGCTGGTGTTGTTTTCCCAAAGCCCCCAAAGTCCCACAGGAAACCTTGGAATGATTGTGCTAACGTAACTCACGCTCACAGTGTGTTTGTTTGATCTGTTTGAGATCAAACTGTGTTTTTCTGTGTTGGGGTGCTCAGATTGCAGTTTTTTTGCTAGTTTTACAGCTCCAAATGCTTTTTATGGCTCTTTGTGTGGTGTTAAAATATGATTTTAGGCAAGGTTCTTTATTTAATTTCAGGGTTTATTTTGAAACCTTTTAATGCAGAATCACATTCAAGCCATTTCCACTGTCTTTTTCTGCAGCACTGCTCAGCACACAGAGTGAAAACATACAGTTTCCACTTCTGTCTTCCCTCTGAGAGCGCTTAGATCTGATTTGCCAGCATCTATACGGTTGATGCGTGTCAAACACTCTTGTGGATGTGTTTAAAGTGTGTGACAGAAGTGAAGGACTGATCAAAAGACAACTTTTCCAGGATAGGGGAAATCACAAGAAGCTCCTGTATACCCCCTTTAAAATAGTGTGTGTGTATTTGTCTGTCTTCCTCTATTGTCTTCTATGGATCTTTGTAGAAGTTTAATATTGAGTTCATATACTTTCAAGCTGCCATTGATCCCACAGAGATCTATGATTTTCCTCCAGTACCTTCAAACTGCATGATGACACATAAGAAAGGCATCCATGAGTCTGTCTGGGTAGGTGGGATTATTCTCTTTTCTCTATGGCCCCAAAAGACACACAGGGACGGACGGAGTTTGTAGTTTGGGTTCCTAAAGTCAATTTGTGTGGGTAACCATTCCACCGGGATGCTTTTGGGAAACTCAGGTCTGTGTCTGAGAGGAAGCACCAGCATGCCGTGTCTCTCTCTTCTCTTCCGAGCATGTG
Organism: Genypterus blacodes; assembly: GCF_046128005.1. Lineage (NCBI taxonomy): Eukaryota > Metazoa > Chordata > Actinopteri > Ophidiiformes > Ophidiidae > Genypterus > Genypterus blacodes. The sequence goes on from NW_027466867.1 coordinate 7,007,017, forward strand.
CAGTAGATCCCTCAGAGTCCAGCCCGAGGTTCGCTGAGTGCTTCAGAATGGTAGAGGAGAAAAACGTGACCTCAATGCAAAAGAATGCAGTGTGGTCTATTCTCCCTCCCCTACTATCCAACTCAGGCTAAATGAGTTCTCTTAACCCACTGTTTAGCAGAGGGAGTGTATAAGACTTTAGCCATTTAAATGGCCACAGCTGCCTTCTACCTCCTTACAGTTCGCCTCCTCTTTTCATGCAGAGGATGCGAGTTAAGTTGCCACGTTAATCTTTTCTGTCACGCTCCTTGCTGTTGTTTCACCTTGCAAAGTTCCTCTGACTGAAACCTGCCATAGTGTTGTCATGATTGTTCTCAATATGCAGTGTTTTTGCTCAGATATGTTCAGATTCTTAGTCCTCATTCATTCACAGGCAAGGATTGTCCAGAATGTAATTGGTCTCAGCCTAAGTAAACATATTCTGATCAAACATGCTGATTGCGGCTTTTACTTCCTTTTTCCTTGCCTTGCCTCCCCGTTGTGTTAGATTGTGTTGTTAGATTGGGAGTAAATGCTTGCGATCCTGTAACAGCTTGCAATAGTAACATTCGTCCCGGCCTGTCATTTGTTACGGTGCCCTTATGTTTCTTTTTACAGCAACGCAAAAGCAGACACATTGTCAAGTCAGATTGAGTTTGAACCAAGTTTAGTCAAATTAAATTTTTAAATACAGATACCTGAGTGCCGTTTAGGAAATCAGAACCATTTGATACAGACAGGATAATATTCAGGCCATCTTTGATTATTTTGATGGACAAAATTATGACTTGTAGCTCCCAAATCCCATCCATCCAGTTTAATTCAGTGTGGTGAGTTGTGTCAACCTTAAGTTGCCAGTTGCATATTGATGATACAGGTGGTCTCTATTCTTGCAACTTCAGGCAGTGAGTGCCATGTTGAGATTCCATCAAGGAGGCCACAGGAGAGAAGATTTCATGCATGATGAGGCATCCCGGTGCCAACCACATGTGCTGCATCCACTGCTGCTGCTGCTGCAGGAGGAGGGGGAGGAGTTAGATTTATGCTTGCCTCCTCTGTCACCCTGAAAATGCAGCACTAACAGCTATCAGATGTTGGTTTAGGAGGAAGCTTGAAGTTTGACGGTGGTTCAGGCGTTATACGATGCTGAGAGATCATTCAAAGCTTCCTTCGGTTACGTTTACCTTAGTGACAGTACAGGCTGAAGCCACGCCCCCTTTAGAGCCCGATGCTGTCATTAAAATAAAAAACTGTCATTCTTTCCCACTTCTGTGCAGTTAAATGCAGTTATGGCGCATACACACCTGGATCGCTGTGAAACCAGGTGAGCTTGCTGATCTATATATTCAGCCCATAATCAGATTCTGGCGTCTTCTTTTCCACGCCATGTGGCAACTGGAATTTTAAAGGAAGGCCGCGTTTTCTCCCCATGCAATTCTCCATTTAACTGCTTCTGTTAAAATGTCTCATAAAGACACAGCAGTCATACCTTGTGGCACCCAGTTTTCCTGAGATGGTCTACCTTTCACTTAACAGGCTGTGATGTGACGCTGCTTGAAAGTAGCAGAGTCTAGTCATCCGTCTTGGAATAGCTTGAGGTGGTGATCTAGTTTTGTCGACACAATCCTTTTCTCAGACACACGCACAGCCATCACTGCACTAATGTTGCTCTATGTCTTTACCTTGAAGGGACTGAAGGACTGAAATGTGCTGTCAAGTGGTCTTCAACACTCTCAGTGCCACCGTCATTCAAAGAGCAGCTAAGACCATCATAACCAAATGAGTAAGTCTTAGAGTGGAGAGGGCTGTGACTGGATATCACAATGTAATTGTTGACTGACTCCCGTGATTCTGGCCGTTTCTGGAGCCTGCTCAATAAACCCATCCTAAAATAAATGTGAAATTAGAGGGTTACAGGACAGAGGAAAAAAAACGCAACAGGGCTTGGTTCTTGGCCCCCACACACACCCTGCCGCTGTGGATTCTCTTTCCTGTCTCCTATTATGGCTGGTCTTCTCCCTGGTCAAGCTGAGGAAGAGTTGGAGCTCAGGGGGAAGGAGGGAGAAAAAGAGGTTGAAGAGAAAAGTAAAACAGATTGTCAGAGCAGAGAGCGAGGGAGAGAATTGTTGCTGCGGCCTCTTTTCCAGTCTGATCTGACCTGTGTTTTAAACAATGAATTAGATGACAGAGTAAACGTAGACAAGTCGGGAGGTGTTTAGACAGCAGCCATTTTGTGGGATCTCTATTTTCAGTCCACAGTCACACATCCCAATTTTATGTGTATCTCAACGCTAAGGGAATCGATTGCTTATGTAGAAACAATAGACTGAACTCTAAACCTCAAAACCTATTAACACATTTTACTAATGCATGTCATCTATGGAGTAAGCGTCAATAAACTCCTGCCCAAACTGACTCATTGTTCCTGAAGCTCCTGTCATCCTCAGCTGCTCCAATCCAGGATCAGCTTGGTTAGTTTATCATAGGACAAATATGAGCTACGGAAACGGACATGTGGCTAAACAAAACAGAAGTTGTCCGTGTTTTGCAATCTGTCACATGAACGCAGATATGTTCCATCTCTCACTGTAGTTGGACAGGTAAGGAAACCCTCTTCATAGAGCAGAACCTGTCTAAACACTGCATTCCGGTGCGCCTCTACGCTGTCCTCTCCCTAATTGCTTTTCCAGTCACATCCTAGTAAGTTTGTTTTAATGGCGGCGCCCAGAATGTGTCCAAGAGTGACAAAACCAGATGTTTTTGGATGCTGGTACTGCAACCTGAGCGAACATTGTCTGTGAGGACGCCAGCTGTCTGATCATTACTAAGATTGAAGCAAGTCCCTCCCTGGAAATTTTCTCCCATCGCAGAGTGATGTGAGGTGTTCCGTACAAGACATTCACACTCACACCCTTATCAGCGTCAGAATCATAGCTATGCACGGTGATCAACTATAGGTGTCACATGTTGTATCTGGGCGATCAAAGACGAGCTTCTGCTTGTTTGATTCAAAGACCTTTTTATGATACGCTTTATTAGAGTAAGACGAGATTCATACGCAAGGGTCTTAAACAACACGGCCCTTTGCTGCCTTCATTATTTACTGACTTAGAAGATCAAGGGCCTTTTTTTATTCGAAGGTGTTTGGACACCCCTGGGTGTTTTACTGTACCTCTGGGTACTTCAGTAATTTAATAGGGAGCCAGGAACCAGTTTGAGGCCTTTGCTCAATGTACAGTAGGGGGCTGGTGGTCTTCTGATGAGGGCTAATTGGGTCTGTATTGTGATTGTTTGTGGTTGTGGAAAATAAATGTGTGAAGTGAAGTTGAATCAGTGGAAGTAAGAGTTGCTCCCAAACCACATATGCAATTATAATTAGGCAATTACTTGTTGGTTGTAATAGAACAGATTACATTGTGATTGTGATTCAAACTTGATTTATACTTGACATATGTCTTTTGATAGACATGAGTCATCCTGGAGCGCTTTGAATGTATAGATGCAGAGGAGAAGAAGGTAACACAACTTTTCCACCAACTTTTCAATTCAAAGAATTAAAATGGAACCTCGGCTGAATCATAATTCACTTAGCTGCCATAATATTTGAAGGAAGCTTGGGGCGTATTTTACTACCTGAGCCGAAAGTGCTGATTGTTGCCATTGGGCTTTTGTTCATTATTAAGCAGATTACACCAAACGGGATCAGACTCCCCTGTGGCAGAGCTCCATAAAGACGCCTGCTTCCCTCAGCTAATGGGTCTCATAATGCAGACCGGGCCATAGACAGGCCCAGGTAGCTATGATGGGGCAGCAGGTTTCGCACAGCTTCAAAGTGGAGGACATGTTATGTTTCTCCGTGAGACCCTGATTCTATAAACCCTGACCCCCTGCCTGTAGGGGAACCTCTTGGCGGGGAGGGGGCCACCCGAGCCATATGTGCAGCACCTACAGAGTGCAGGCAATTAGCCTTTATGAGATGCTGACAAGACTGCATCGTGGACTGAGCGCGGTCGCATTAAAGATGAATTCTGCCTGCATGAAGTCGTAAGCAGCTCAGCGCCTCAGGATCTTTCAGGCTGTATTGGACTTCAAGTTTAAACGCCTTCTGTCGGCGATCGGGAGAAACACAATGCTGGAGGCCTTCTTCTTGTTAAGGGGGGGAAGGGAAGGCAAAGATTCCTCTGGATAACCTCTCAGGCTAGATGTGCACTGCAAGACTTCAAGCTGATTTTGCTCCAGTTAGGCCGGCCCACACAGAAAAACGGTTGATGTTAGGGTTCCACGTCAAAAGTTTTCCTCTGATTGTTTAGCCAAAGCTCCTGGCACAGTTTTGGCTGTGGATCTCATCTGTTCAATGGTATTTGGAAACTGTTTGATCATGCAGTAGCTCACATATAAGCATGTCAACACCGAAATATAAGTCAGAAATAAGACTTAGGTGCATGGCAGAAGGGATAGATTGTCTTTTCTTGCTTTTCATAGCATTTACTGACGTATCTGCACGCCATTGTAACCATTAGGGTTTCAGCTGGGATGCAGACTTTCTAGCCGGCTCCTCAGAGGAAATACCAGGGAGGATAGACAGATCTGAGGAGGAGGAGGAGGAAGAGGAGGAGGAGAGAAGAGAAAAGATGGAGTGAGCCAAGGCAGAGAGGGGTGGTGAGGACAAAGAGTTTGAGGTCTCCACGTCACACGTTTAACTACAATAAGGAGCAGCAACAGGGTTTAGGGCGAGCTGGGAGGGGGGCAGGGCTAATGGATGGAAGGACGCCGGGATTGGCTGCAGTCGCTTGGCCGTGTTTAGATTAGCGTCACGTCCCGCCCACCCTGGTCTGCGTTCAGCTGTGCTTTGGAACGGGAGGCAAGATGTCTGGTGGCTCTCTTCCTCCACATCACATCATGGAAACTCGCTCAGCGCTCCTCCGCTTGTCTTGTAACGCACCTTTCTCCTCCGTGTAACATCTCAGCTCATCCCCCTGCAGATTCCTGTCGGGAGACTTTGTTTTGAAAGTGAAGGCCATGAAATTTCCTGTTCCCTTTCCTTGGCTGAGTTGACGGGTGCAGGGCTGGGGAATCATTTATCAGCAACATAACAAATGCCTGTTTATCCTTTTAATCCCCAAATTGTTAAATAGTGGAGGGAGTGAAGACATAAAGTGAAGTTTTCAGAATCCGGGAGGACAAAGATAAAGTTGTCATAGCTTTAGGGATTAGAAACACTTGATGCATCCTGCGTGTGGCCTCTTCTCACTTGTGTCCTTTTATTCTGCACTGCCTAATAAACACATACACAGATTTGAAAATTAACAATGAAGCCCCACTGCTGGTCTTTCTTTAACTTTTTTTTTTTCAACTTTAAATTTTGCGTCATTGTATCACGAGCATCCAAACCCGAGTTTTGTTTTTTCCCCCCCCTCGTCTGTCCACGTTTGCAAGCAAAAGACAAAAAGAAGGAGGCGCCGTTTGCCTGACATGAAGCATCAACTCTTCATTTCCCAGGCCTGCCACATCAACAGAGGGAGTGCACTTGGCTCAGGCGCAAAGAGGAGGAACAGGAACAATGTTTAGATGAGAAAAAAAAAGGAGAAGAAGGAGGAGGAATCGGGCCAAAGAGGGAGAAAGGGGAGGAGCAAGTGCGTTCTTACTGATAAATCTCCAATCATCCATCCATTAACCTGCTCATAAACACTTTCTATTCATGGTACGCAGCCTATTGTCTAACTCTTAAACAAAGTGGATATCTGAAGAGTCTAAGTATCTCCATTTATTCAGAGCAGACGGCAAAGAATCTGTCTGGATGTTACAGGAAAGATGTTTTATTTCACCTTTTTCCCCAAATTGGCAACTCCAAAGTCTCTGTATGATTTCACAGCAGCAGTTTGGGGTTTAATGCTTATACTTATCCTGATGCAGACAGCTGCCACCCACGTTTAACACAGGATCCACAGTTTCCTGGCCCTGCATCACCATCTGACTTTTACATCCAAGCACCGAGCCACGGAACCAAACATAAGGAATCAGTTAGAAGTGTCCGTTTAACCTTCAAGACTTCCGGATCATGAACAGTGCAGGAATTAACAGGGATCACATCTATAAACAAAAAGCTGAGGTGACTGCGGACATAAACCTCCTCTGAGCCTCTAACATGTTGGGACACTCGGTGCTCTGCATTCCTCCTCAGAAAAAGCTTTCCTGGAGCTCGGCCCTTTTACAAGACACTGTTTTCAAAATTTTCCCTGCTTTTGCACACCGACTGCACAATACAGCCCAGGGAAGAGGGGGATAGTGAGAACCGTATGCTGGGCTGTGTGTGTGTGTGTGTGTGTGTGTGTGTGTGTGTGTGCGCGCGTGTGTGTGTGCGTGTGCGTGTGCGGTTTACAGGGCTCCTCATTTGCCAAAAAAATAGACGCTTTGTGATTGAAGATTTGCTTGCGCTCTCGCTCTTTACTTATTTATGCCACATCCTCACTCTCTTCCTCTGTGATCTCATCTCCCTCTCTCTCTCGGGCTCTAGCTCTCTCCCTCTCTCTCTCTCTCTTTCCCTCCCTCTCTCTCTCTCCCGCCCCCCTCCCCTCTTTAACTTTTGGTCCTGTCCCTACCTGCCTTGTGTGCATTGCTGGAGTTCTTCGATTCACTTTTACCTCCCCTCTGCTTCCACCACCAACATCCCACTGCAAAGTAGGGGGGGGAGGTAAAAAAAAAAGACACCCAGTCTAAGAGTAGCCACCCTTGGGCGTCCTCAGAGTTCATGAGGTTGGAGGAGCGCCGACCGTGCAGCTCGCAATGCAACGTCACCAGGCCAAAACCCAGCCCAGCCACACCCAGTCGCCTCCTGCCTCACCCATAGGAGGCTTTTCTTTTGGATAGGGGGACGAGTAACAGACCATGAAATCAACAGATGTGCGATTGATTGAAGTTTATTCTTGTGTATACGTTCAACGCAAATGCTTAGATTGATTTGACTGATTAAAAAACGATTGTTTGTGCTGCATGGTTAATGTTTTATGAACGCCGTGCAGTCGTCAGTCAGGCGTAATGAATGTTTACGGCCCCTGAAACGCTCCTCCCACTTCCAGCTATAGGATTGTTTTTGTTCCAGACCTTCAGCAAGTCTGCTTTTCCATATTCCTGAAATTTGATATCACAGCTTGAGGAAAGGCTTTTATTTCCTTTTTTTTTTTACATTTTTACACATTAGAAAAGACCCTAAAACTTCTCATGTGCACATTGTGCACGAGTAACGCTCACTTAGTACTTTTTGAGGCAAAGGAGGAGAAGAAAAGATGGATGAGGGAGAAACAGAGAGAAAGGGGAACATCTTTTTGTTCTCTCTCTCGCACATGAGTTCCATTTCCAAAAGCATCTGGAAGCACTCAAGTCTGCAGCGCTGGACGCGTTTCGCTCAGCGCTGCACTGTGACTTCAGCTTCGGAAACAAAAACCTTCAGGGGGAAAAAATCTAAAAGGCTCTGAAACGGCTGGAGATTGTTCTGTGGGTGCGTCGTAGAGAAAAACCTGCAATTCGGTTCATTACAGACATTTCATCTGTCATTCTAATGTCATATTCCTTCTGACTGACACACACCTGATTACACTGAACTACATTCCCCGATATTTAACCCAGGCCTACAGGGACAACACTCACCAACACACACCAACACTCAAACTGTATTACTGCTACAGATCAGCTCTTGTAACTCTCAACAGATCGCACTTGCAAACGATGGAACAAATCACAGTTATCGTTTTATACCGTGTGATTGTGTCTTCGCTTGTTAACCTACCTGTTTTGGCAACCGAGCCGCTTATGAACTCTGTGGTTTGGCTTGTTGGTGCACCTGTATTTCCTGAGAACTTCACAGGGAAAAGTTAAGGGGCCAATAAAGGCACATAAAGAAATTTTTCCAACTTTAAGCCAGCGTACCGAACGTGGAGTCAAAAAGCTTTATCTTGTCATCCTGTTATCGTCATGGTGAATACTGTAGTCTATGCACATAATCTATAATCTGTAACTTGAGTTTTATTGAGTGTGTTTTGTAACCTAACAGACATTTACTACTCTTCTGAATGGGTGTGCATTTACTCTGTTAGTGGTTTAACGTCCATTTTGCAGTACTGTTTCCTGCAAATTTACTTCTTTGACTTGTTGTACTTTTGAGTATTGATCCAGATCTGGCAGATTCAGAACAGGGAGCACATGTACTTGTTCACTATACATCACTACATACAACTAGAAACATGCATATTCCACAAATGTGTAGTTAAGATGACACAGTGCGCTAAGATTTTAGTTATAGACAGCGAATCTAACTTCCTGTCTGGATTCGTATTAGCAAAGGACCTTTGGGGTCTTGGTGTAGGTATGGGCTCTCTGGGTGTCCTCTTACTATAGATTAAACTTCCCAAATATTATAAAATGTTTGAAATATGTCAACTTTAAGCGGCCAGTATTATCATGAATGTAGGACTTGTAGGTAGAATGCATAATCATGACTCGTGCTGTCAACTATAAGATCTTATCACCTGAAGCTTGAGGGGGAAAAGCAGATAGTGATGCAAAGTTAAGCTTCATTCTTTGGCCTGTGTCTCTTGTGTGTGTGTGTGTGTGTGTAGGAAAGTGGAGGGTGTGTGTGCGTCTCAGAAAGAGAGAAAGAAAGAAAGTGACTCGTCCATCTGAGCTTGTGAAGCGTTTGCTCGTGTACCTTTAGGGCAGCACAAGCCATAACAAGCAGGCTGCTCTTTTCATAACCCAGGGCTATATTCCACCCACATGCTCCTCCGCTCACTGTACAGGCGCCATAGACGTTCCACACTTCTGCACTGAATCTGTATATAAACACGCATTCTCCTCTTCTCTGCTCTAAATAGCGGTTTGGGCTCGTTCAACTCTGCAACTCTGGCCTCTTTTAATTCCTGAATCGGACGCTCCCAACTCAATGAAAATGTTCCAAATTTGAGGAAGGGAAAAAGGCTTCAGATGACAAAAGTGAAAAAGGTGGAGTCGCTCATTGTGGCGATGTCTTTGTCTGTGCAGCCGCTTTCTCACTGGGGTAAAGTAATCACACTCAGCGCAGAGAGGGTGAATCACGAGACAAAACAGTAATTTCCACTCTTTGTCTTCGTCGGATGAAAGAGCTTTCACGCTCTAAGTCAGACGGAACATTCTTTATAATGTCCTGGAATACTGAGCCAGTTGAGTTTGGAAGTTTAGCTCTTTATTCGGTGAAGATAAAAAGGGGGGAAAGTCTCTCCAGTGTGGTTTTATTGCAATATTTCCATAAAGTTACTGATACAAAACAGTTCCTACCATGATGGTCACCGTGAGGTTAAACTGCGAGGTCACCCTGCTCGTCATGCCCCCGTTGCTGTTGTGTAAACATGCAGGTACGACCCCAATGGGACCGCCACGCTGTGTGCTGAGGCCAGTGAAAACAGTCTCAACCGCACGGGAGAGTAAAGCCTCTACTCAGGGTTTCACAGGAGATCAAGACGGTAGAATTAGTGTCAGTCGGCAGGACGCCGAAGCCCGAGACGCAACAGATGACACCCCAGGCCTCGGCCACGTGTTTGCTCAGGGAGTTTGGATCTTAACCTTACAAGAAAAAGGATTTGTAGTGTGTTTGTATCAAAGCTAAATTCTTTCATTGTAGCAGTGCTTTTTCTTGACTTTTTTGGGCACATTTTGGAGTTATGTTGGCGAAATCACGGTGAATTAAAGAAGAGCTTAATTCCATAAAGGAATTAAGTGTGCCACCTTCTGGACAAATGTTTCTCATGTCTGTGCAAAGTGCAAAAACAAACAGACAGTGTCGGAGGAGCGAGACCTCAACATGTCTCGGCAAACTGTGTGTGAGGAAAAAAAGGATGAAAGCCCTCACACACCCGGCTTCACTGAATCATCTCTGCCGCATCTCAACTGTGTTCTACTTTGCACAGGAAAGTTTTCTTCTCATAACGTGCATCTAAACCATGTGGTGAGGAATCGTCACCATGTAGGGTCGCCGAGGCCTCACTACCCCTTTTAGTTCATCTTCAATCCCAGCTTTGCCAACGTTAAGCTCGATTCTCAGGCCGGGATCACCATGTAAACACGGCAGAGTGACGAATGCGGACGTGTTGTTAGACTCACGAGGATGGCTTTGTGGTGGGTGGGCACATATGATGGTAAAGGTGGAAGAGGAAGGGGGAGGTGGGGGGGGGGGGGGCTCAATGAAATGTGAGACGCTGGATTGTGTCCGGAGCATCCAGGGGAAGGAGGAGCTGCTCTTACATAGTGCAGATGGGTGTGAAAGAGCCCACAGATTAACTCTTTCAGTCAGCCGGGAGGGTTCTTATCAGTCGCCTTGGTCGTCCTGCCTGAGTTTGTCTCCTTCGCCCCTCTTGTCACAATCTGGATCTTTGTGGCTCTTCTGTTCCTGCTGATGAACTGCAGTCACAGTCAAACAGAAGTGGAAATGTTTTGTGGTCTCAGTGTTCAAACAAACAGCATATTTGGTGAATAATTCTAAGACCTGGTGTCATTAGTTGAGCTCCAAACATTCTCCCCTCTCTACGCCTCCTACCTTCCTTTTCTTTCTTTCTCTCTTTCTCTCTTGTACTCGGACTCTCCAACACACGACATAATTTACAATCAAATGTGCAGAGCAGCCTCGCAGGAAATATTACAAACAGCTGAGAGGGGAGAGTGGAGGCCTGCCAGGATGCATTCCTCAGACCAAAGTCAACTGAGCAGGCGGAGAATCAAGAGAGGCAACGCTGATGAAGTTCTCTGAAGTTGCAGCGTGGTTAAAAGCAAATCAGACACACAACTGAACTTAAACTTAGTGTGAATAAATATCTCCTTTCCTGGATAATAACTATATTAAGATAAAGAAACAGATTACAGTTTGGAGCCGCTGGCTTGAGCCTCAAATGTTGGCCGACACGCAAGTTGATTTGAGTGTTTTAAAACGTTCAAAGCTCGAAGCAGACACGACTGGGGTAGCTGCCATTTTCCTTGAACTTTCCATTTAGCTCAACAGAAAATTGGCCTCAAGCGGCGACATTTAGCCAACATTAGAGCAGAGCAGGAAACCAGCTCTAGAACAGATCTGATTTCACGCACAGACATGGATGCTTGTGTTTTGCCTTTTGTCATGTACACAACCGAGCTAAACGTGCGGATGGAGCATTAGAAACAGAGCTTGAAAGTTTGATGTGTACCACCTCACTTAACACAGGCGTCACACAAGATCGTAGTTGATCCAAACAGCTTTTTCATGGGATGTGACTGTGTTCATTTTTATTCCGTGCTCATGGCTGTAAGCTCGATCTGTTCCTGGACACATTACTGAGGCTGCGTCCTCTTCTTATGTGGGCCGTCTATGCAAACCTCCTTATGAGAGTGTTCAGATTGGTAGCAGCTGTGGCTGTTGGCTGCCTCAGAGCTGTGGGAGGCTGCAGCAGGCCAGCGGGGAGGAGCTCCAACATCTGGAAAAGAAAGAAAACTGGCTGTAACACAGGCGAGAGCGCAGCAACATGACGGCCCTCTGTGAGCCAATCCTGTTTGCAAGTTTACCGACTCCGCCGTTGAACTTTTGTATATAAAAGGTATCAGGTGCCAGTGTTGTTAGATCGGCAGTGAAGCAGCCGCTGCAATCTGAGGTTTGATTCTAAAGAGTAGAGAGAGGAGATAAAGAGGAAGAGACAGTGGAAAGAGTGGACAGGCAGTTGGTAGAATCCAACCCTGTGGGCCTCTCCTGATGTAAGAGCGAGTCTAAACATGTGGGAGCCGCCTGCGAGTAGAGGGGAGAATAAGAGGAAGGGGGTTGGGTTGATGCTTGTGCTGGTCAAGAAGAACTTCAATTCCTCCTCAGAACTCCTTATTTTAGTCGATATCGCTGGCTTTTCTCTACAGTTAGTTTCTGAATCATTGAGGATGTCCACCCTGTCACTTACTCTTCACTATATTTACCTTCGCTGGACTCTGCAATTAGATCAAAAAGCCTTCTTTTCCCTGCGAAGTTAAAAAGATTTACAGTTTCAAAACTACCGGCAAGAGAGACAAGTGGCCAAGTACACAGATAGTACATCTTTACAGTCACTGATGCTGTGTTAGTGACCATGATGAAGCTCACAGCTAAAAGGTTTTCCAGAATTACTGTTACCGTCAGACTTTTAGTTAAGCTTTTGTCTGGAATAAGATCGATTTGTTCTTTTCAATTTGGATCTACAACTCTATAAAAATGCACATAGTGATGCCGATTGATTGGTAGGAGCCATTATATTGGGGACACGCTGTTCATTTCAGATATATACCTTTTCACAGGCTTCTAAAATATGCCTAATTTGGTAAGAAAAAACACCCATTTGTCGAAGGATCAGGAGGAACTTTCTGCAATATGAGATTTTGTTGTCCACTGTTCAGGATATTCTGCTGATCTCATGTCACCAAAATGTAAATAAAGTGAGTTCTCCTCAACATCTTGGTTCATAGTTCAGAGTTACAGGAGAAGTCATGTGGATGGTAATGTTATGGCCACTGAACTGCCATCCAGGCAAAATAAAGATTAACTCCCCTACCATTTTGATACTTATAATACAAAGGAAAATGTCACACAATGATGCAACTATTAGCCAAGCAGGTAAAAGTAGTATGTGTCCAGAAATCTGCACATGGAGGCTTTCCTGAGGTGGTGCAGCAGAGGGATGGAGGTTCACTGAGCTGCAGAGGCACTGGCATCCCACTGGCTGCCTGGACAGAGGGGGCATTCTTCTCGTCGGATCGCCCCCTGCTCGTGTCCTTCAGACCACAGTTTGTCAGCCAATCGGCTCACCGTTTACTGAGGAAATGTTCACTTAGTGCAGGAAGTCTGAGGTTTCCCCAATATGTTTGATTTCAGCAGTTACCCAAACACCAGTAGGGGTATGAACTAGGTCAGGACAACATGGGTGGGAACCAAGACACCCAGAGGGGCCTGAAAGTGTCAAGACATTTAGAACATAGCCAAGTAGCCCGATATGTTGTGCCAAAATTGGAGTATGGAGAAAAGTGTCTCTTTGGAGTAAGATGCTGCATAGGAATTCAATGTTGTTTTTCTTAAGTTTATTTGCATATTAAGTCAAGCAGGAGTACAGAGCAGAAATATAGACATGCAATACATTTAGTCATAGTATTTAGCAAAGATTAAATGACATCTTTCTGGGATAAGACACATTCCTTTCCCACAGTATATTCTATTGCCACTAACTCAGCAGCAGGTTTGTGCAGTTCTAGCCTCGTCCTGCAGGGTAAGTAGAGAGCCACATCACCGCGCTTTGAGCAACCTTGCCAGTTCGGCCTGCTCGTTAGCCGTCTTCCTCTTCAGCACCTTCTTGATGAGTTGCAAGTCCATGTAGACAATGTGATCCAATACAGCAGAGGCACAGAGGAGGCTGCCGTGCACAGTGCCTGCTATGCCGCAGCTGAAGACATCTTGGCCTGCAACACACAGCAAAGTCTGGACCATGCACTTTGAAAATGACAAAGTAGAGTTTGTAAAAGCTTTTCATTCTACCAATAACCTGATCCAGTAAGAATCAGCTGCCAGTTTGATACGATAACAGATCTGACTGCTTTCAGACACAACAGAAAAGCCTTCCCACACGCTTTTTATACCTGAGAGGTAGAGATTCTTGATGGGGGTGAGGCACCTGTTCCTCGCCACAGTTTCTGCTTGGAAACGCTCCAGGTTGTGCTCGGCGGAGTACATGGAGCCACGCTGGGCGCCAAGGTAGTGCATGTTGGTCAGTGGAGTGGCCACTTCCTGGAATACCAACTGGAAAACAAGTGCAAGACTCATTAACAGGCATGTATGGACAAGCTACTGAGGTAACAATGTGCATTCATACCTTGCAAATGGTTCAAGGTCATTTCAATCTTACCTTGTCCTTGATTAAAGGGAACAGAGTGCAGGCCCAGTCAAAGAGGTTTTTGGCGAATCTCATTTTGTAGTTGAGGTAGTCGTCACCCCTATTGCGCACAGTGGTATCCTTCCATTCCTCAAACCATTCGTACTTCACCGTGGTCAGTATTGTCATGCAAGATTTCCCTGTGAATATGAAAGGACAAGACCTCAGGTGTGACGAAGATGTAAATATTCATAACATGTCTAAAAGGCTTATGTATATCATTCATTATCACGCCAATTGTTGAAAGAGTACCATTAAATTTTACCTGGGTGTCTTATTTGGTACTCGGGGTCTTTGGCTGAAGGCATTGTGATGAACATCATGGGAATGTTATCAGGAGCTTCCTCTTTACTCGATGCAAAGAAATCCTCCATCCTAGGCAAATGTGAAAAAAAAAAAAAAAAATCACATTTATCAGCAGTTATTGGGGTCATGCCTCAAACAGAGGTGTGGGTTTCATTAATATTTGGCAACATGTGTCCATGACATTCAAGGGGAAAACCTGAGCGATCCTCTGCCCCACCTAGTGGGTAGACTGAGAATTAATAGGTCATCTACAGTACGTTTTGTTATGTAAATGGCATAAAGCTCAAATTATAGTCACCTCATCTTTTGCTTTGTGGTTCAATCTGAAGGCTAGTGGACCCACGTCAGCAAAAACAATTTGTGATTATACACTTTTGTGATTTGACTTTAAGCATTTGTTTAAAAAAAAAAAAAGAGTAAGTTTCCTTGGTCCATATCCTCAGCATGAAATCCTTCATGGAACTCAAAGCCTGGAGCTACATGTTTGCCACCAGGCAGTGATTTGTCCTGGAAGGAGCCCTCAACCGTCTACAGCTTATGCAATAGTGCCCTCTTGTGAGTGATGAGCACCACTGAGCCCCTGTGTTCTGCCTTCAAGCTGCACAGTACTTACGACTGGTTCATATCGTTGTTTTTGTAGAGCCAGAAGTTGGTGGACGTGAGGCCCAGCTCCTCAGTTGTGCCGTCGAAGCCACTGAAGACCAAGAATGATCCCCTGCCGTGTTTCATCGGCTTCAGTCTGTCTTGAACAGCTACCACAGGAAAGATTGGTCAGCGTTAGCAGAAAAGTGCAAGAAAATTGAAGTTCTGACGTGCATAAATTTGATTTGCCTCAAAATCAGGCAAACTGCTTGTCCTCTTGCTTACCTGGCTTATCTTGAATCTCAGGAGGAAGTAGTGTCTGAAGGGTGTTGAAGATGCCACAGTTGGACACTACAACTGGTGCACGTACCTCCACTTCCCCCTCACCCATCTTGACCTTCACACCTGGCAAAAAAAACAAATAGGAGATCTGACTTTAATCATCTGTGAGAAGAGCATCAGTCTGTTAGATGATTTAAAAAAAGTCCTCACCACAAGCTGCCCCCATGTCATTGATCATGATCTGGGTGACAGGAGCTCTGACCAGGCAGTTGCCTCCATATTTCTGAATGGTACGAATGATGTGGAAGGGTATCTCACTGGCGCCGCCCTTTGGGTAGTAGGCACCTCGTTTGTAGTGATGAAACAGCAGGGCGTTGATCAGAAGACTGCTGTCTTTCGGTGGGACACCTGAAGGTGTATAGTAAGGGTGTTGCGATTACTTTCAAATATTGATTTTATTCTATCCAACATTTTCGACTTGGTCACATTTTCATGGACTTACCATAGAAAAGGTAAGCAAAGATGAGCTGCAGATCCTTGTTGCTGGTCAGCATGTCTGTGAATTCGGACGCACATGTGCCAGTGAGGCGAAAGATGGAGGACACGAGGTGTCCAATCCCAGACCTCAGTATGAATAAAGAGGCCCATTCTGGGAGCAGCTTCAGGACCATCAGATAGTGGATCTTCCTAGCTGACATCTGTTGGAACACAGGACATTTGGAAGGATTAAAATCCACTTTGTTGCCACATTTTAGACTTCATGTTAATCTGGAACTGACTGCACCTTCATGATTTTGAAGAAAGCCTCAATGGCCTCAGTGTCATAGGGGAACTGCCTCATCAGATGGGTCTTCATCACAGTTTTGCCGGACAACATTGTGTACTCTCTTTTCTCCTCGCCCATGCCAATCTGAATGGTGTCGAAGTGTTGCTCGAGCTCCTTGAACTCCAGCTGGTAATCAGAGATCTGGTCAAAGATGACCCGCAGCATGCTGTTCTCGTGGACCTGGCCAATGTAGTGAAGCCCTGCACACAATGGAATGGTGAGGAAGTGGTTTCAGTAGATTTTGGTGTTGCAGTGACATTCCTTCTCAAAGATTTGTTAGCAATCTTACCAACATCAAATTCAAATCCCTTCTCTATGTACGTGTGGCACCAGCCTCCGGCCTGGTCATGTTGCTCCAGGACCAGCACCTTCTTCCCGGCTTTGGCCAGCGTCGCCCCTACCGTCAGCCCACCAATGCCGCTACCGATGACAAGGGCATCCAGGTTCTCTGGCACCTTGTCAAGGCTGAATCCTGGACACAAAAACACGTGCAACGGCAAGCTTCAATATTTACATCATCATCTTGAAAGACAGTGATGCACAATTGCGCTACCTAAAACAGTCTGAAGGTTGTACTGCACAGCTGTCGTAAAAACTTGGATCAAATTCTTTCCATGTTCCCTTGTTGGCAATAAACAGCCAATATCATAATCGCCTGGTCATGATCCAATTATGATAAAGCATGTGCATGAAAGGAAAGTGATAATTTGAGCAATGTCCTTTAGATAAACTGTCAGCTCATACAGCAGCCATGGCAAACTACACCAACTGAAATACTGTTACTGAACTCTTGTCAAAGAAGATACCCCAACTCAAGTCTCAACTTGAGAATTTTGGTACAGTCCCAATCATCCTGTTTTACTGCTGCCTTGTGTAGTGTGGAACACTGTACCTATGGCATTATGTGTAAGAAATTATCTATGGCATTAACTGTCCAGAATCATTTAGAGAAAAGAAAGGCATCCACCCCGATATAAAAACCTGTTTGCTCCAAGAATAACTCAGTGCATGTATTCACTTTGACTTGTGATGCATCATTCATGTACGATAGAATAAAAGAAGCCCCTCAACTTTGTCTCAGTAAATCGATCAATGGTAGTTACACCAGCTAAGGATCAGATTGAAATCTTGGTATGCAATATCACATTTATATGTTTTAACAGTGTCAAATCATTGCACTCCCTAATGCGAGTTACCTTGTTTGAGGACTTCATCACGTTTCCTCTGGTCAAACTCCCGGGGGCCAGGCAGTTTCAACGAATCCAGGGTGAAGGGATTGGGTTTACCGTACAGGTACCAGTACGTGCCAACGGTCCATACCACGAAGAAGAATAGGAAAACCAGGAGTAAAATCATCTTGCAGGAGAGGTAGCTGAAGTGTTTGCAGCTATACTGAATTCTGATGACTCTTCACGATGCCTGTTAAATAATGGAGGCGTGCCAAAGGTCTGGAGAGGTGGGGTAGACACCAAATACATAACACAACACCATTCATGATAAGATAATGCAAGATCAAGCGTGACATTAAAACCACCGGCACCATTGCGCTCTCTCTCACCTGCCTGCCACACAGATTCCTTCCGGTCGCTCCTGACTGGAGGTTCATTGGCTGTAGCTTTTAAGCTTCAGCCGGGTCGTTAGGGAGATGAGATTCACCTGGTGTGATTGACTAACCAGTCCTTGCAGCTGTGTCAGTCTCTCTCCCCCTCCCTCACTGCCATTTGGTTTGATTGTCTTTGGTTTAGTGTTGTGCTTCCTTTAGTTTAATTTTGTCACTTTGGTGTTGGTTTTAGTTGAATTCAATAGATATTCAAACTTCTAACTTGTGCATAATCTCCCTCTTTGTCTGAAACCTGAGCCAGTAGGTCTCTCATGTGTTTCTTATGTGAGACAGTTGGAGGTGAGTATACTAGCGGGTCAGATGTTGGGTTGAATTGTGTTTGACAAGGGTCGGGACTGTATGAATATGAATGGGGGGGACTAGACTTGTCTTATCGTCCTCAGCTGCTTGCACAAGGCCTGAGGAAAGGGAAAGAGAGAGAAAGAGGCTTTCCTGAGGTGGTGCAGCAGAGGGATGGAGGTTCACTGAGCTGCAGAGGCGCGGGCATCCCACTGGCTGCCTGGACAGAGGGGGCATTCTTCTCGTCGGATCGCCCCCTGCTCGTGTCCTTCAGACCACAGTTTGTCAGCCAATCGGCTCACCGTTTACTGAGGAAATGTTCACTTAGTGCAGGAAGTCTGAGGTTTCCCCCAATATGTTTGATTTCAGCAGTTACCCAAACACCAGTAGGGGTAAAAACTAGGTCAGGACAACATGGGTGGGAACCAAGACACCCAGAGGGGCCTGAAAGTGTCAAGACATTTAGAACATAGCCAAGTTAGCCTGATATTGACATTGACATTGTGCCAAAATTGGAAGAGTTCAAAGTTGAATAGAACTAGTCACGCAAATTTGTATGTGTAGAGCAATCACAATAACTTAACTGACAGTGGCAGTGGCAGATTTGTCTGCATTCCCTCTAGTTTGTGGAAGCTGTCCATTTCATATGTTACCTTTTCACTCTAAAATGGAGAAGTGTCTTTTTTGGAATAAGATGCTGCATAGGAATTCAATGCTGTTTTTATAAAGAAGTTTATTTGCATATTAAGTCAAGAGTACAGAGCAGAAATATAGACATGCAATACATTTAGTCATAATTTTTATCGTAGATCAAACGACATCTTTCTGGGATAAGACACATTCCTGTCCCACAGTATATTCTATTCTAAGCCCACCAACCCAGGTCTCAGCAGCAGGTTTGTGCAGTTCTAGCCTCGTCCTGCAGGGGAATTAGAGAGCCACATCACTGCGCTTTGAGCAACCTTGCCAGTTGAGCCTGCTCTTTAGCCTTCTTCCTCTTCAGCCCCTTTTTGATGAGGAGCAAGTCGATGTAGACAATGTGATCCAATACAGCAGAGGCACAGAGGAGGCCGCCGTGCAGAGCGCCTGCTATGCCGCAGCTGAACACATCTTGGCCTGCAACACACAGCAAAAAAGCTTTTACAAACTGCTTTGTCATTTTCATTCTACCAATAACCTGATCCAGTAAGAATCAGCTGCCAGTTTGATACGATAACACAGATCTGACTGCTTTCAGACACAACAGAAAAGCCTTCCCACATGTTTTGTATACCTGATAGGTAGAGGTTCTTGATGGGGGTGTTGCACCTGTTCCTCGCCACAGTCTCGGCTTGGAAACGCTCCAGGTTGTGCTCGGCGGAGTACATGGAGCCACGCTGGGCGCCAAGGTAGTGAGTGTTGGTCAGTGGAGTGGCCACTTCCTGGAGTACCAACTGAAAAACAAGTGCAAAACTCATTAACAGGCATGTATAGACAAGCTACTGAGGTAACAATGTGCATTCATACCTTGCAAATGACCTTGAACCATTTCAATCTTACCTTGTCCTTGATTAAAGGGAACAGAGTGCAGGCCCAGTCAAAGAGGTTTTTGGCGAATCTCATTTTGTAGTTGTGGTATTCGTTGCCTCTTTTGCGCACAGTGGTATCCTTCCATTCCTCAAACCATTCGTAGTTCACCATGGTCAGTATTGTCATGCAAGATTTCCCTGTGAACATGAAGGGACAAGACATCGCAGTAGTCAGGTGCGACTGTTTGGAGATGTAAATATTCATATCAACATGTCTAAAAGTTTTATGAATATCATTCATTATCACGCCAATTGTTGAGAGAGTATTGTTTTATTGTACCTGGGTGTCTTATTTTGGACTCTGGGTCTTTGGCTGAAGGCATTGTGATGAACATCATGGGAATGTTATCAGGAGCTTCCTCTTTACTCAATGCAAAGAAATCCTCCATCCTAGGTAATTATGAAAAATCACATTTAACATCAGCAGTTACTTGGGTCATGCCTCAAACAGAGGTGTGGGTTCCATTAACAATTGGAAACATGTGTTAAAGAATCCATGACGATGGCATTCAAGGGGAAAACCTGAGCGATCCTGTAGAATTGATAGGTCATCTACAGTATGTTTTGTTATGTAAATGGCATAAAGCTCAAATTAAATTCACCTCATCTTTTGCTTTGTGGTTCAATCTGAAGGCTAGTGGACCCACATCAGCAAAAAGAACAATTTGTGATTATACACTATAAGATTTTTGACTTTTGAAGCATTTTATGTTCCAAAAAAAAGAGTAAGTTTCCTTGGTCCATATCCTCAGCATGAAATCCTTCATGGAACTCAAAGCCTGGAGCTACATGTTTGCCACCTGGCAGTGATTTGTCCTGGAAGGAGCCCTCAACCGTCTTCAGCTTATGCAATAGTGCCCTCTT
This sequence comes from Genypterus blacodes, assembly GCF_046128005.1. NCBI lineage: Eukaryota > Metazoa > Chordata > Actinopteri > Ophidiiformes > Ophidiidae > Genypterus > Genypterus blacodes. Next base: position 7,027,291 of record NW_027466867.1, read on the forward strand.
GTGAGTGATGAGCACCACTGAGCCCCTGTGTTCTGCCTTCAAGCTGCACAGTACTTACGACTGGTCCATATCGTTGTTTTTGTAGAGCCAGAAGTTGGTGGACGTGAGGCCCAGCTCCTCAGTTGTGCCGTCGAAGCCACTGAAGACCAAGAATGATCCCCTGCCATGTTTCATCGTCTTCAGTCTGTCTTGAACAGCTACCACAGGAAAGATTGGTCAGCGTTAGCAGAAAGGTAATTGTTTTTGACGTGCAAGAAAAATTGATTTGCCTCAAAATCAGGCAAACTGCTTGTCCTTTTGCTTACCTGGCTTATCTTGAATCTCAGGAGGAAGTAGTGTCTGAAGGGTGTTGAAGATGCCACAGTTGGACACTACAACTGGTGCACGTACCTCCACTTCCTCTACACCCTTCTTGACCTTCACACCTGGCAAAAAAACAAACAGGAGATCTGACTTTAATCATCTGTGAGAAGAGCATCAGTCTGTTAGACGATTTTAAAAAGTCCTCACCACAAGCTGCCCCCATGTCATCGATCATGATCTGGGTGACGGGAGCTCTGACTAGGCAGTTGCCTCCATATTTCTGAATGGTACGAATGATGTGGAAGGCGATCTCACTGGCGCCGCCCTTTGGGTAGTAGGCACCTCGTTTGTAGTGATGAACCAGCAGGGCGTTGATCAGAAGACTGCTGTCTTTCGGTGGGACACCTGAAGGTGTATAGTGAGGGTGTTGCGATTACTTTCAAATATTGATTTTATTTTATTCTATCTAACATCTTTGTCTTGATCACACACATGGACTTACCGTAGAAAAGGTAAGCAAAGATGAGCTGCAGATCCTTGTTGCTGGTCAGCGTGTCTGCGTATTCAGTCGCACATGTGCCAGTGAGGCGAAAGACAGAGGTCACGAGGTGTCCAATCCCAGACTTCAGTATGAATAAAGAGGCCCATTGTGGGAGCAGCTTCAGGGTTGCCAGATAGTGGGTCTTCTTAGCTGAGATCTGTTGGAACACAGGACATTTGGAAGGATAAAAATCCACTTTGTTGCCACATTAAGACTTCATGTTAATCTGGAACTGACTGCACCTTCATGATTTTGAAGAAAGCCTCAATGGCCTCGGTGTCATGGGGGAACTGCCTCATCAGATGGGTCTTCATCAGAGTTTTGCCGGACAACATTGTGTACTCCCGTTTCTCTTCGCCCATGCCAATCTGAATGGTGTCGAAGTGTTGCTCGAGCTCCTGGAACTCCAGCTGGCCCTCGGAGATCTGGTCAAAGGCGATCCGCAGCAGGCTGTTCTCGTGGACCTGGCCAATGTAGTGAAGCCCTGCACACAATGGAATGGTGAGGAAGTAGTTTCAGTAGATTTTGGTGTTACAGTGACATTCCTTCTCAAAGATTTTTCAGCAATCTTACCAACATCAAATTCAAATCCCTTCTCTATGTACGTGTGGCAGCAGCCACCGGCCTGGTCATGTTGCTCCAGGACCAGCACCTTCTTCCCGGCTTTGGCCAGCGTCGCCCCGACCGTCAGCCCACCAATGCCACTACCGATGACAATGACATCCAGGTTCTCTGGCACCTTGTCAAGGTTGAATCCTGGACACAAAAACAGTAAGCTTCAATATTTACATCATGTACGTCATCATCTTGACAAATACAGTCACAGTGATGCACAATTGCGTTACCTAAAACAGTCTGAAGGTTGCACTGGACAGCTGTCATAAAAACTTGGAACCTGATCAAATTCTTTCCATGTTGCTGCCTTGTTGGCAATAAACAGGAGATTACACCGCTTATCATAATATCCTGGTCATAATCCAATTACGATAAAGCATGTGCATGAATGGAAAGTGATAATTCGGTCAATGTCCTTTAGATAAACTACCAGCTCATACAGCAGCCATGACAAACTACACCAACTGAAATACTGTGTAGTGTGGAAGAAAACACTATACCCATGGCATTATGTGTAAGAAAACATATCTATGGCATCAGCTGTCCTTCAGAATCATTTAGAGAGAAATGAAAGACATCCACCCTGATATAAAAATCTGTTTGCGCCAAGAATATTTTAGTGTTTGTATTCACTTTGACTTGTGATGCATCACTTATGTATGATAGAATAAAAGAAGCCCCTCAACTTTGTCTCAGTAAATTGACGACTTCAATAATTGTTACACCACCTAAGGCTTGTTACATTGAAATCTTTGTACGCAATTTCACATTTATATGTTTTAACAGTATGAAATCATTGCCCTCCCAACTGCAAGTTACCTTGTTTGATGACTTTATCTCGTTTCTTCTGGTCAAACTCCCGGGGGCCAGGCGGTCTCAACGAATCCAGGCTGAAGGGACTCGGCTTACCGAACAGGTACCAGTACGTGCCAACGGCCCATACCACAAAGAAGAATAAGAGAACCAGGAGCCACATCATCTTGCAGGAAAGGTAGCTCGAGTGTTTGCAGCTACACTGAAGTCTGATGACGCTTCACAATGCCTGTTGAATAATGGAGGAGTGCCAAAGGTCTAGAGAGGTGGGGAAGACACCAAATACATAACACAACACCATTCATGATAAGATAATGCAAGATCCACCTACTTATATGGAATGTTAATTTATCATTGCCCTTATCTGATGAGGCAATTTAGATAAGGATTACACCATGGACATGTCACCCCCAACTTAATACATGTCAAGTGTTTGCTTATATTTCTTAACAGTGCAGTTTTAGCATTTCAGGTGTGACAGGGTTCACATTTTGTGTTAAAGTGGGAAACCTATAATTAAAGCCCAGATACTATACATCACTGCACAGTGTACTCAAGTGGTAAATATGGGCTGGACTTTAAACCCAAGCTATGCACTCATTTAACACTCACTGACTTTGAGCTATAGACAATCTGAACACAGAGATAACATGATCCTTCCCAGAGTTAGATGTCACTAGAAGTAGATAATCCTCAAGTTTGATGTTATTGCACTCCTGATGCCAATTAAGTTGACATTAAAACCACCAGCACCATTGCTCAATGGCCAGCTCATTGCTCTCACCTGCCTGCATGCCACACAGGTTCCTTCCAGTCGCTCCTGACTGCAGGTTCCTTGGCTGGAGCTTTTAAGCTTCGGCTTTAGATGATATCAGATTTGAAGTTGATGTTGATGAGTTTGATGCTTTAATAGTGCAGGTTTTGTGTGTTTGGAGCTAAACGCCTGCTTAAACCTCTTTGCTGTCTGCAGGGGTTCCACAAATAAGCAGCAAAAGATCAAGTTGATCTGGACTGAGGCCTGTCCTTGAGTCACTTACCTTAACTGAGCTCTTTGGCAACAAAGTAGATAGACAAACAAATACTTTATGGCAGAAGCCCACAGCTCTGCCTGAGACTGCACTTTATTTGATCTATTGTGATTTATTTTCATAATTTAGTCATTTGTTTTCTTTACACATTATTACATTTTATGGCAGAAGTGTTTTTTTATTCACAATCATGAATCTTATCAAGTCATCGTGACCTTATGAACTCACCACATCGTTTATGATTATTGCTTCTGTATCAATAGGTCACTTATGACACTGAAGTGACACCGATTGTAAATAATGGACGTGTGCCTGGGTGTTGAAAAATGAAACTAATTGGATGGAGAGCAGGAAAGGGAAGCCGGGATGAGGCCGGAATGAGCTTAAGGTCTTTTAGGACAGGAAGCAGGGCCGTGTCAACAGGCCAGAGTCTCTGACCCCGCCCGCAAACCAATCCTATTACGATTAGACTAAGCAGGACAAGCACAACGAAGACTGATGACTTTGTCCTGCTTTGCTCAAGAGCACAAGTAACTGCAATGCTCTGGATTTCACCAACAATTTCCGAGATGCCAGACACCAAAACCTTTATTTATTATAGACCACAATGATGAAATAAGATGAAAGTGCAGCAGGAGTCTCATTAAAAATAGCCAACTCGGGTAAAGCTTTGTACAGCTATGTGCATTTAATTACAAATTCACAAAGAGACATTTCAACAGGAACATGATCCAGTGACAGGTTTTCTTCCTACTGTACGTTTTCTGCATTACAGCTCTACGGGGCTTTGACAGCAACGTTAACTCAAACTCCCATAGAAAATAGAGCAGTTTGTCTTCCTGGGTGCCTGTGTGCTATGTTATCATGCAGCCTCCCTTGTCTCCCTTGTAGGGGTTCTTCTCATCTGACACGCCCTTGATCAGCGGGTCGTCGGATACCAACCCCTCCACGAAAGTAATCGTGTCCGTGCAGTTTGCACTCACCTGCAGTTTCAGAGGTGAGTGAAAACAAAAAATGTCTGAGTGAAGCAGTCCAAATTATCTTGGTGATCTTACAGATTCATGATGTTGACATGTTCAATCACTTAAAATTAAAGTTAATTTTTGGGGGATTTTTCACTAATAACACAAAGAGATAACTGATTATTTACTCACCGCTGACCGAGGAGTGTCGACTTCCTTTTTCAACTGATCCAGCTCCATTTTCAAGATCTCCTTATCTGACATATCCCGAGCCATCCTGGCTGTGGGAAGAGAACAAAGTCACTGGTGAGTGTAAATGTTTTTCTTTTCTTTTTTAAGTTTTGCTCCTAAAGTGTTCCTCAAACTGTGGGGATTCTAACACCTCCCATATCCCTTTTTTAAATAATAATCAATAAATAATACACTTCTTTTCCTATGATAAATACAAGGCAGCAAAGATAAATGATAAAGAGTCTTTACCTGAATGGTGGGGTCTCCAATAACCTGAGAAATGTGTTGGCCCTTATCAACCGTTCGCCTCTCTTTGCTCTCGTCCTGTCCTCACACTGATCGATCTGAGCTCGTCCCACTGCTCCTCATCCTCCTGATCCCTGCTGCCTGGCTTTTGGCAGAGGTCGGCAAAGGATTGGGCCTGATGTCACCAATCCCCCGTGATGAGATTAAACAATCGGGAGCGGTAAAACCCTGAACAGGAAGCAACAGGAAGGAGAAAGTGCCCAAAGATCGTAACAGGTCACTTACTGCAAACTGTCAACCTCCAAACCTCTGCTGTGATCTTTGCTATCTTATATGTTCTTTGCTGCACATTGACTTCTCTATGTATTTTTAATTAATTATCAATAGCCAGAATTGGAAAGTAAGTACACATCTACTCAAGTGTGGTGATTAAAGGCAGTTTTGAGGTGTTTAGATGCTATTTTCATATTGGGAGACTTTATATGTCTATTGTACCACATTTTCTGATAGCTGTATAGTTGCAAGTGTTGAACATTCAACCAGCAATAAGATCAATTAATATCATTAAAATAATTGCTCATTCCTTTTTAGTTTCTTTAATTTCTTTCCCCCCTTCTCCTGATTTCTTTGCCTACTTTCCAAATTTCATTTTGCACTTCTTTTCCTCCTCAACTGATCTGATGCAATAAAGACACACAAATGGAGATTATCACAGTTACGCCAAGAGTAGGAAGACAAATGGCCATTAATAATAATAATAAGTCTATGCAGTCATCGCCCTGATATCATTTGAATCAATAAAATGTGAACATATCATTTGACTGAAATAGTTTTTACTCATTGTGAACCTAAGTTTTGGCTGTATGTATAATTTTTTCTGTCTGAACTATGCATGTTGTTGGTGTTGAGCTCACATCATTTTCCATTTCATTTTTCTCAAATGTTTGTGTATTCTAAGGTCCTGCTGCTTCAGTTTTTCCTTTGTGTGATCCACCTTTAACTTGCATTTCATGTATGAGAAGACATGCTATTGACCCTCAGCTAAACCACCAGCAGAACTCACACTAAGCCATTTTCAAGATCTGGGTTAGTCTCATCTACTCTAGATAAACCCGAGACACGTCACTATGGATTAACAGCAGCGAGAGTAGACACACCCGTGTGTGTGAAGTATCATTGAGCACCCAATGAACTTCTACTTCATTGTCCCGATGCCATCACTGTCACAAAAATGTGCAAAACATTTATATTCCTAGCTTTGATGCAAAGACATTGTGAAATATAAATATATTAAATACATTAAAATAAATACATATAAATAGATTATAAATGCTAATATAATCCTAAATGCTGCAGCCTTATAACAATGTCTTTTTATGTGTTAGTCTAAAGAAAATATTGATTTATTTTGCGCTGAAAACTTTTTAAGTTTGATTGTTTAAGCACAAAATAACCTTGACTTGATAACCAGCTAAAATGTAATAAAATTAATAAGAAGAAACCACAACGATATAAAATGTGATTTTATTAAATATGTGTTAATATTTTAAAAAAGATCGATCCCTGATGACCTCTTAATTCCTGTGACTACCAATAATGTCCAGTAGATGTCAGCATCAAACTTTGTTTCCATTTCTTTTGGCGGAAAGAGGCGGGTCAAGTGAGCGCGTTGGATCTGTCAGCCAATGGTAGGACGTTCTCACGTTGTCGCAGAAAGAGTTTCAAAATAAAAGCACATATGAGACAGTTTGACATACAAAACACTCTAGACTCGCTCTCCCTTCTTATTTTGACAGTTCCAAATGTCTTTCCCGGAAGACCATTGAATCTCTGCAGTGGCGCTTGAGCGGATCTTCGGGAAGCAACATGGCAGCACCGAGCAGGAAGCAGATGCTGAGGCTCCTGAGCCAGTTCGGGGCTTTCATTTTGACCCGCTTTGGATTTTGGAACTGCTTCAGCATGTTGATGTTGTTTGCTGAACGAGCAGACTCGAAAAGGTAAACAATTCGCGTGCGATTAGACCTAGTAAGGAGAGAGGACTCGGCCTATTTGATGACTTCGCCTCAAATGTCTCCGAAACTCGTGTAAATAACGCTAAACTCCTTATTAAAAAGATTGTTTTTCGGTATTTGTTATTATATGAATTGAGTAAAACCTGACTTTCATTATCTTTGCACTTAAATGTGTGTTAAAGTGAGGGGTTAAAACGAGGCTGAGTCAGGCTGGACTTTTGTTGCAGACATGTGGAGCTATTTAAACGCACCCAAATCTGTTATTTAGAGCCTGTAATCTGTCCGGGTTCCACTGTTTAATCTTTGGGTGTGTGTTGTTTCAGCGTGTGGTCGGCTGGGCTTCTTCTGACAGCCACACCTCTTTGACGGACCTATCATTAGTCTGTGTGGTTTACTGCATGTTAGGACAAACCGAACTTAATGCATAATTAAAAGTCTTAGTCCTTTAAATTAGACTATAAATAACAACTTCGTATTCATTCTTAATCTTCGCCATATTGATTATTGTAGTAATGTCAAAATTAAGGAGAATCAACTCAATTGTGCCTTTTTTAAAACAAGAATATAAGCGTGGATTGATAAGAATGCCTTCATTTACTTCTCTGTTATCTCCTTCCACACATTCATGGTCCCCGCATCCGATATGATGTCATTGTTTTTGGCCAAACGGCTGCCAGGGAAAGAGGGAAAGTCCTAGCGGGGAAATCAGGTGAGCAGGGTCAGCGTAGAAGTGTGTCAAAGCTACAATTTTGGGTGGAAGCCAGCGAGTAGACAACCACAGTACATTGACCTATTTTTAGAGCACGGGCACATGGAACGTATACATTATCAGTCGACTCAAATGATCTACAACAACACCCAATGATGTGTATATATATATACAGTATATCATGATTGCTATATGACGCTTACAGTCAATCTATCTTTCAACCCTTAGCATGTTTACACATACTCTATGGTTCATATTACTCTCCAGGAAGCCAGACATCCACGTGCCCTACCTGTATGTGGACATGGGGGCTGCGGTGGTGTGTGCCAGCTTCATGTCGTTCGGGGTGAAGAGGAGGTGGTTTGCGATGGCCGCCGCCATAGAGCTCGCCGTCAGTACATACGCATCCTACGTTGGAGAGCAGGTGCACTACAGCGACTGGCTGAAGGTGAGCCATTATCTGCGCTGGACAAAGTGTCAGTCTTCTGAACACACCATCATCAACTCCCCACTTTGGTTTATTTACATTATTCTCGTACGTGCGTTCATATACGAATCGCTTTCTGAATGCTTTTGTTCAAGTCCAGCTATTGTTAATTTGGGTTTTGTGTCCATTAAAGTTTTTGAAGCTGTTCCTTGCAGCTCTTACCCTCTGCCCGTCCCTTAGAAGGACCAGCTTATAGTTAGTGCAGCTTTGAAATGATGTGAAAGTCATGGACGAGCCATGTGATGTGGTTTTCACAAGTGGGGTTTCTTTGGGACAAATGAAATCCACATGTGTTAACGGCCCAAATATGCTGCTGTGGGATTTTTACCATCAGTCCAAACATAACTTTGCATTGTTATCATTTCTTGATTAGTGATGGGGCAGAGTTTGGCTGTGAGTTGTTATACACTGAACAGGAGTCATGACTACAGACAGAAATGTCATACAGTAACAACAGAAATGTAGTCTTATCTATGAGTTTTAGATGAATAAATGAGAAGTGGACGAGTAAGCGTTGGACTAAACCTGATTGCTCCCCCCGTGCAGGTCCGAATGTATTCCAGAGCGTTGGCCATTATTGGAGGCTTTCTGGTTTTGGCCAGCGGGGCGGGGGAGGTGTACAGACAGAAACCTCGCTCCAGGTCCCTGCAGTCAACTGGACAAGTCTTCCTTGGAGTCTACCTGATTTGCGTGGTAAGAGCCGCCATGTTTCTTCAATACTATTTTCATACGCAAGCCACAGCCACACAGAGAGAGATATGTAGGTTGTGATGGAGGTGTTTAAGGAAGAATGCAAAACAGCTTTTATATTTGAAGTCCTTGTCAGTACAGTCAAATAGCCAAACACTGGTTTTAGTTTCATGTTTCCTTTCACACAGGCTTTGTGCTTTATCACATTATGGTCTTTTTGTCTCTGAGAGCTACTTTGACCAAATATAAGTGTCCGTGAGCTACTCATGTTTAACATTATTAGTAACATTTATCCACGTGGCTGATTCTCCACCCAAACCAGCTGAATAAGCGTCTTTTCTGTAAACATTTGTAAAACTTCAATTCAGCCACATAAGCTTGTTTTTTTCTGTATACATTTTCCTTGTCAAGCTCACACTAATATATTCACATCATATTCATCTCATAGAAAACATTTTATTTTATTTATATTTATTAGTTATTTTACCAGTACTATACCTTTCATATTTCACATTTGAAGCACGTTCTCTGTCGTACAGTTTTGGAATGTTTTTGATTTCCTGTTTGGAAGAACATACACTGGATTGAGAGCCTGGGTGAAGCTTCTTTTTTCTTCCAACTGGACTGTTGGATGCACGGTTCTCATGTCTGTGAAGGTTGTTTGTAGACCATGCTCGACATGACAGCTTACTTCTGCATTCTGCCTTTATGTTGTCACAATTGTCAAAATGCATCCAAATGCTGCTTTTTTCCAGCTGTCACTCATCTCTGCTTCTCTGTGTCCTGCTCTGTACCTGTAGTAGACCGTCGGCACTCCCCGCCCCTCCGTGCTTGATGTTATGATCGTTGTCTGTCTTCACGTGAATTGGTCGAACGGCACAGCATCAGTTCAAACATTCAGTCTCTCCCGTGTTAAAAAAAATAAAAACGGCTCTCAGACCGGAGCCCTCTCCCATCGGTCACCTTCGCTAACTACACATGACGCTAGCAGAAGGAAAGTCCCGTGAAAAGTTGCTGTGGACTTTGGTGAGGTGGCGCTGCACAGATGCGTTAGCACCGCAAACGAGACAATTTTCCTCATGAATTCCTCTATTTGATGCCTTTTATCTGGGCGGTCATCGTCAAATCCGACGTGCACTTAGCCGAATGTTTCGGTGTCATGTAACCAAACTGGATCGACAGCTAATGGGTTTATAATCGTTTTGTGAGAACAGGGGGCGCCATGTTTGTGCTTTGTTTTTATAGAAATTTACAGCTTTACCAAGTGACGTTGTGTTTCCAAATGTATGTATTCCTTGAACCTTAGGCGAGGTACTCAGAACCTGGTCGTGAGCTACCGGTAGCTCGCGAGCGACCCCTGGTCTTCAGTGTGTGGCTGTTTAAACATTGCACTACCACCTTTCTCCACCAGGTGTACTCCCTCCAGCACAGCAAAGAGGACCGGCTGGCCTATCTGAGCCACATCGTCGGCGGCGAGGTCACTCTGATGCTGTTGGAGGTTCTGTTCGGAGTGCTGGCGCTGGCCTTCCTTTCTGGCTGCTACATTCGCTTGGCCGCTCAGATCCTGGCCACCGTCCTGCCCCTGGTCATCCTCTTCATCGACGGCAACCTGGGCTACTGGCACAACACTCGGCGGGTGGAGTTCTGGAATCAGATGAAGCTGATAGGTCATAACGTGGGCATCTTTGGTGCTGTGCTCATCCTCGCCACCGACGGTTGATCTCGTGCCTTTTCTAGACGAACTTTACAAACTGAGACGTCGGAGATGAAGATTGTTGTCGCGATTTGGCCTGAATTTGTATCGAGCTGCTGTCGCTGAGTGACCCCTCGGGAATCGAAACACTCAGAGCTGAAATGGTTGGATACTCACAAAATATAAGCTGTGCGTGTCGGTTGTCATGGCTACCAGAGAGTAAATTCAGTTTTGCAAGAAGAAAAGCATTTTTGAGGTTTTATTAATTTATTTTCATCCATGTTTACATTTTGTCTGCATTATGCTCTGAAACATGACACTGACTGCACTGTATGATGTCTGCGGGGAGAATGTCTTCGGTTCTAAACAATTTACATGGACAAAGAGTATGACATGGTTCAATGTTTCATAGAAAAACATTGAAAATGAAAAAAGAGATATTCAGTTAAGACCATTTGTAATAAACACTATGTTTAAAGTCTTGCTTTTCACTTTTGCAATCCTATGAATGTAACTTTTCATTCAATTTATTAAGTCAAGCTTTTGTATCTGTTGTGTACATTAAAAAAAAAGATTTCTCTTGGTATGTTGTACACAAAATGAGTGTATCTTTGTTTGAATGAATTAAACATTTTGCTACAATGTTCATTGTTGAACGTTTCATCCCTTGCATGCTTTCCCCCGGGTAGCCACTGGGTGGCACCAATTGATGACTTTAAAATCATCTAACACAACAGCAAAGAACACAACAACAGAGATAAAGACATCAACTGGTGAGTGTATCATCACAGTTGTGAGTGTCTCTTATATGCGAACTAGATCACCTCAATCACCTTCTTCCCTGCAGCTCCACAAACATTAATGTATACTACTTGTTTTACTTTTAGGAACCATAATTCAGCCTGTTTATTGAATTGAGTTCGTGTTGGTTCAAAGGCGATTTCTGATTTCACCAGTAGGGGCGCTGTCGCCATTTGAGACCAGGAGAGCAGCAGGTGAAATAAGCGAAGTAGTGAAACGGTATGTTATTGTTGTCGTCTCGTTATTTCCCTTTTATCAGGTCGGCATTGTGCTTATAAGTACAGATATGTGCTCACAACATGCAGCGCCATGTTCACTACATGATGCCACTGCATTTGAGTCAGAAGAAGAGTTATAAAGTTTGTTTGCGTGTTTAAAGTTCTAATGAACTCTCCCCACTTAGGTAGCTCGGTGCTAATGTTGGCTAGCAGTGTACGTAATGTGTGCGTGTGTGTGTGTTGTATTAACTGTTTCACCAACAGATTTCTGGACGTTGTGTTTGCATTTATCAAACATTGTGTGAAGTCTTTTCAGGTCAACACATCACTCGATTCCAAATCCAGTCTAAGAAGTCCAAACCACTGGGAATAGTTCAGATTTAGGCCCGTGTGTGCTTCTGGCACAGAATCTATCGACCCTCTATTCAGATTTCATTGACGTTGAATGATGTGTGGATAAGAAATAATAATTATTCTTAATAATAATAATCAATATTGTCAATCTTGATTCTTCAATGTATATATAGTTATTATGATATCGATTTTAACCACGTCAACTTTGAAGTTGGATGTGTATATGTCGCCCTCTTGTGGTTAAAATAGAATACTGCACTCAGCAGCTCTTCAGAAAACAGATAAAGAGAAACAAGTTGCTGATCACAAGTTGAGGATGTGTTTATTCGGAAACTTTAATGTAAATAATTTGTATTTATTCTGACTTGAGTAGCTGGACTGTAGTAGTGCACAGCAGGCCCTTGTAGCCAGTAGACTCCACAGAGTCTGTCCAGTTGTACCAGACGCTCATGCTTCTGATTCATGACTTTGTGAAAGTCTGGCATAACTGCTGCTTCAGGTCCTTGTAGGCAGTAGACTATTCTGAGACTCTTTAGATTCTCCGGCCTAAAACGACCAGCTGTGTGTCTACAACAGCAGGCCACCAGAGCACAGCTGAGCTGAGTTACTGGGTGTAGAACTTCAAACTCTAAGCTGAGGTCGAACCTCCTCCTTGGCTGAGTTGTGGCGCAGTGATCTTGGTTTCACTCCTGTTTATGGGAGGAGCCTAATGTAAGAGCAGTCAGGATGTCTTGGTTTTAAGTCGAATCCCGCTTTCGCCACTAGGGGGCGGTCTCTCCATGTGAGAGCAGGTAATCAGCGGGTGAAACCAGCGAACGAGAGAAGCCGTGTGGTTGTTTTGTCGCTACCAGGTCGGTGTTGTGTTTATAGTTCATATATGTGCTTGATGTGCTACAAGATGTTACTGCACTCTACAAACAACAGGCAGGAAGTCAGGTGTTAACGTTCCTGCTGAAAGGTTAGAGCCGTTGAGCCATTACGGTGTGTGTGTGCCTGTAAAATCCATGCTACGGAGGGGTACAGTAGTGTGTGTGTATGCAGTAGTGACTGTTTGTTGTGTGAATGTTTTTATACGTGTGTATGTGTGCCTGTGTAAGTGTGTCTGTGCGTGCATGTGTGTGTGTGTGTGTGTGTGTGTAATGCGTGTGCTGTTTTAAATGTTTGCTGTATTTCTCAAGCTGTGGTGTTTGGATGCTGCGTTTGAAAATGTTAGAGCTCTAGCTCTTTAACTGACCAAGATACGGGCTTTTTAAAAACAAATGATTTGGTCCATGGTTACACTGTCGCTCTGGAAAACTGGACCAAAAAACGAAATTTTCCCCAAATTTACGGAAGATGATCCTCGTGTCCTGTAGAAGCTGCGTTTGAAAATAAGGTAAAGTATTTGTTATTATATATATTATATTACACTTAGACTAACTACTTTACTTTAATCTTACTGCTAATTTATTTGAAATATGTTCAATAAGTAAATATATAAATGACTTTTTGAGATGTGAACACATATCGACTTATACGCTAAGTCGATTGAATAACTAAAACTATCCTGTTTAAGTCATTTAGGAAAATGGGACCAAACTTTTTTTTTTTTTTTTTTTTTTGTGATGTCAGCACCAAATCAACGAGACAAAAGAAAAATTGAACCTTTCCAAGGTTGGGTGGGCGGTGGCTCATTGATAAGGCACGCGTCTGGGAACCAGGCACACGCTCCGGTGCTGGTTCGCCTCCAACCTCGGTCCCTCACTCTCCAGCTGGTAGCTGGAGAGTTGCCTGTTACCCTCCGGTCCAGAGCCTGTTACCTTCCGGTCCCCGCGCCCACCTAGGCACGGAATCTACTGCACTCAGTCAGTCTGTCAGAGAGAGTGACAGACACATAGCGAGAGACTGATAGTCATAGTAGAACACGTCACGTAGATTTAGGGACACACAGTGTGTCGCTCGGGCTGCGTGGCAGGCACAGTTCTTGTGTCTGGCACCAGAACGAGTGATGCACTGTGATAGAACATATAGGAACACATAGGCACTGACACACAGACAGGCAGGCAGGGTGCGGAAGAGGAGGTGCTTTTAAATAAACTCACTAAGTGTTTCACTGAGAAAGATAGATGGCAGAAAAAACTTGTGAAATTTTTTTTTTCTTTAGCTCAGAGGGTTAAGCTGATGGTTGGTGATCACAAGGTTGGGAGTTCAAGTCCCAGGAAGGTAACCGGCTCTGGACCGGAGGGTAACAGGCAACTCTCCAGCTACCAGCTGGAGAGTGAGGGGCCGAGGTTGGAGGCGAACCAGCACCGGAGCGTGTGCCTGGTTCCCAGACGCGTGCCTTATCAATGAGCCACCGCCCACCCGACCGTGGAAGCCTCAATTTTTCTTTTGTGTCTTTGATTTGGAGCTGACATCACAAAAAAAAAAAAAAAAAAATGTTTGGTCCCATTTTCCTAAATTACTTCATATATGACTTTAACAGGATATTTGTAGTTATTCAATCGACTTAGCATATATGGTAATGTCTTGTTTGGATCTCAACTACGTGTTCACATCTCAAAAAGTCATTTATATATTTACTTATTGAACATATTTCAAATAAATTAGCAGTAAGATTAAAGTAAAAATTTAGTTTTTTGGTCCAGTTTTCCAGAGCGACAGTGTAACCATGGACCAAATCGTTTGTTTTTACAAAGCCCGTATCTTGGTCAGTTTAAGAGCTAGAGCTCTAAAATTTTCAAACGCAGCATCCAAATACCACAGCTTGAGAAATACAGCAAACATTTAAAACAGCACACGCATACACACACACACACACATACACACACACTTCTGTACCCTCCGTAGCATGGATTTAACACGCACACACCGTAATGGCTCAATACCGGTGCGTCACCACGAAGGCTAAACGGCACATCAAGCACATATATGAACTATAAACACAACACCGACCTGGTAACGACACAACAACCACACGGCTTTCTCTCGTTCGCTGGTTTCACCTGCCGATTACCTGCTCTCACCTGGAGACACCGCCCCCTAGTGGCGAAAGCAGGAATCGACTTAAAACCAAGATTCGACTTAAAACCAAGACATCCTGACTTCTCTACATTAGGCTCCTCCCATAAACAGGAGTGAAACCAAGATCACTGCGCCACAACTCAGCCAAGGAAGACGTTCGACCTCAGTTTAGAGTTTGAAGTTCTACTTTATCAAAAAATATTAGCAGTACTCTCTCTCTCTCTCTACACCAGGAAAAGGAGCCATCTTGTGGTGATTTGTGAGAATACACACGCTTGTTTCAAATTAACAAATGATTTATTCAATCACAACTTTACATTATATGCGTCCATTTTAAAGCCAGTTTACGTGAACATTTAAATATAATAATAAACGGGAATCCAATTTGTACTCGCAACTTTATCAGCAAAAAAGTCAAAAAGTGTTTATTCCCAGTATTTGAATTTATTCAATACATTGTGGTGTTCAAAAACTGACCACTGAGATGAATCTTTTGTGCCACAAAGCATAACATGTGTGGACTCAAATGTAAAAAACAATGTCAGGTAACATATATAATAATAAAAAAATGCTTTTTTGAAAAGCATAAATAACCTTTGATGTTAACAACATCTGCCCCCCGCAGGGCATGCAGCGCACACCCCATGCAGCGCACACACAAGGAGCAGAGACCTCAGCAGTGCCACACCAGCCGTCTTGCTGAAGATGAAGGAGAAGGCAGAAGGTGCTTATAAGCACAGCACCGACCTGATAACAGGGAAATAACAAGACAACAATCACATGGGGTTCTCTCGTTCGCTTGTTTCACCTGCTGATTTCCTGGTCTGAAATGGCGACAACACCCCCGACTGGCGAAAGCAGGAATCGACTTTGAACCAATATGAATTTAATGCACAGGCTGAAATGTGTTTTTCAAACATAAAACAAGTATTTCTATTACAAAATGCCAATGCAATTCTAGTTAGTAGCTCACTAGTTATCTGCGATCTCACACATTTATACACACAACCCATCTCCCCATCTCATATCTGCTTCTTGACTCATTCATCTTGCATGTATTGTAATGATTCAATCAATGTATGTGGAGGATCAGGAAGGAAGGTGCTGTGAGGCGATCTAGTTTGTCTCCCTGACCTTACTGGAGGACACTCAGCTGGAGGCATCCAGGTTCAAGAGGTTCAAGCATGGATGGACTATTGACATGCAGTTGACACATGTGGTTGTATTAAAGGATTTAAACAACTCCAGGTGGAGATTTGGGAGATATGCCCAGGGACTATAGTTAAAGGTCAAGTCCTCCCAAAAGACACAGACTGAAAATACTTGAGTGTAGTAGTGTAAACCGTGGGATCATCACTTGATGTAATCATGAGGTCAGCGACTACATTATACCTCTGTACGCTTACTGTTCAAAAGTCCAACCAAAGGACTGCACGCCTTTCTCCTGTTGAATAAATCCACAAGCCCACTGCTGCAAACTCCTCAGTAAGGAAAGTCGCTATAAGCTGTCCTAAAAGTCGCCATATGACACACTCACCTAATTTGCACAATTGGCGTGTTGGATGTCATTATAATGGACGCTGGAGGAGAGAAGGTTGACAGTAACTGCGGAACGATACGTCAGAGTCTCCAAAACACCAGAAGTCTGCAAAAGTCTCCAATAACACGCTAGTCGCTTTTGTCTCAAAAAAAGTCGCCAGATTTAGCGAAAAAGTCGCTAAAGTGGCAACACTGCTCAACATGTTTGTCTGTTTACAATTTGGGGACGTATGGAACGTGCATCCGTGTAAGATTCCGTCGGGAACACCGTCAGTGACTATGGTTCCTACCTGGTCACAGCAGATCCTCATTTCAGCCAGAAGTGACAGGCAAGGGACGAAACGTTCAACAATGAACATTGTAGCAAAATGTTTAATTCATTCAAACAAAGATACACTCTTTCAGCATTTTGTGTACAACATAACAAGTGAAATCGTTTTTTAAATATACACAACAGATTCAAAAGCTGTGCTATTAAATTGAATGAAAAGTTACATTCATAGGATTGCAAAAGTGAAAAGCAAGACTCAAAATATAGCGTTTAACACAAATGGTCTTAACTGAATACCTCTTTTTTCATTTTGAACCACGTTTTCAATGTTTTTCTATGAAACACTGAACCGTTGAATAATTCAGCCTGTTTATTGAATTGAGTTCGTGTTGGTTCAAAGGCGATTTCTGATTTCACCAGTAGGGGCGCTGTCGCCATTTGAGACCAGGAGAGCAGCAGGTGAAATAAGCGAAGGAGTGAAACGGTATGTTATTGTTGTCGTCTCGTTATTTCCCTGTTATCAGGTCGGCATTGTGCTTATAAGTACAGATATGTGCTCACAACACACAGCGCCATGTTTACTACATGATGCCACTGCATTTGAGTCAGAAGAAGAGTTATAAAGTTTGTTTGCGTGTTTAAAGTTCTAATGAACTCTCCCCACTTAGGTAGCTCGGTGCTAATGTTGGCTAGCAGTGTACGTAATGTGTGCGTGTGTGTGTGTTGTATTAACTGTTTCACCAACAGATTTCTGGACGTTGTGTTTGCATTTATCAAACATTGTGTGAAGTCTTTTCAGGTCAACACATCACTCGATTCCAAGTCCAGTCTAAGAAGTCCAAACCACTGGGAATAGTTCAGATTTAGGCCCGTGTGTGCTTCTGGCACAGAATCTATCGACCCTCTATTCAGATTTCATTGACGTTGAATGATGTGTGGATAAGAAATAATAATTATTCTTAATAATAATAATCAATATTGTCAATCTTGATTCTTCAATGTATATATAGTTATTATGATATCGATTTTAACCACGTCAACTTTGAAGTTGGATGTGTATATGTCGCCCTCTTGTGGTTAAAATAGAATACTGCACTCAGCAGCTCTTCAGAAAACAGATAAAGAGAAACAAGTTGCTGATCACAAGTTGAGGATGTGTTTATTCGGAAACTTTAATGTTAATAATTTGTATTTATTCTGACTTGAGTAGCTGGACTGTAGTAGTGCACAGCAGGCCCTTGTAGCCAGTAGACTCCACAGAGTCTGTCCAGTTGTACCAGACGCTCATGCTTCTGATTCATGACTTTGTGAAAGTCTGGCATAACTGCTGCTTCAGGTCCTTGTAGGCAGTAGACTATTCTGAGACTCTTTAGATTCTCCGGCCTAAAACGACCAGCTGTGTGTCTACAACAGCAGGCCACCAGAGCACAGCAGAGCTGAGTTACTGGGTGTAGAACTTCAAACTCTAAGCTGAGGTCGAACCTCCTCCTTGGCTGAGTTGTGGCGCAGTGATCTTGGTTTCACTCCTGTTTATGGGAGGAGCCTAATGTAAGAGCAGTCAGGATGTCTTGGTTTTAAGTCGAATCCCGCTTTCGCCACTAGGGGGCGGTCTCTCCATGTGAGAGCAGGTAATCAGCGGGTGAAACCAGCGAACGAGAGAAGCCGTGTGGTTGTTTTGTCGCTACCAGGTCGGTGTTGTGTTTATAGTTCATATATGTGCTTGATGTGCTACAAGATGTTACTGCACTCTACAAACAACAGGCAGGAAGTCAGGTGTTAACGTTCCTGCTGAAAGGTTAGAGCCGTTGAGCCATTACGGTGTGTGTGTGCCTGTAAAATCCATGCTACGGAGGGGTACAGTAGTGTGTGTGTATGCAGTAGTGACTGTTTGTTGTGTGAATGTTTTTATACGTGTGTATGTGTGCCTGTGTAAGTGTGTCTGTGCGTGCATGTGTGTGTGTGTGTGTGTGTGTGTAATGCGTGTGCTGTTTTAAATGTTTGCTGTATTTCTCAAGCTGTGGTGTTTGGATGCTGCGTTTGAAAATTTTAGAGCTCTAGCTCTTTAACTGACCAAGATACGGGCTTTTTAAAAACAAATGATTTGGTCCATGGTTACACTGTCGCTCTGGAAAACTGGACCAAAAAACGAAATTTTCCCCAAACTTACGGAAGATGATCCTCGTGTCCTGTAGAAGCTGCGTTTGAAAATAAGGTAAAGTATTTGTTATTATATATATTATATTACACTTAGACTAACTACTTTACTCTAATCTTACTGCTAATTTATTTGAAATATGTTCAATAAGTAAATATATAAATGACTTTTTGAGATGTGAACACATATCGACTTATACGCTAAGTCGATTGAATAACTAAAACTATCCTGTTTAAGTCATTTAGGAAAATGGGACCAAACTTTTTTTTTTTTTTTTTTTTTTGTGATGTCAGCACCAAATCAACGAGACAAAAGAAAAATTGAACCTTTCCAAGGTTGGGTGGGCGGTGGCTCATTGATAAGGCACGCGTCTGGGAACCAGGCACACGCTCCGGTGCTGGTTCGCCTCCAACCTCGGTCCCTCACTCTCCAGCTGGTAGCTGGAGAGTTGCCTGTTACCCTCCGGTCCAGAGCCTGTTACCTTCCGGTCCCCGCGCCCACCTAGGCACGGAATCTACTGCACTCAGTCAGTCTGTCAGAGAGAGTGACAGACACATAGCGAGAGACTGATAGTCATAGTAGAACACGTCACGTAGATTTAGGGACACACAGTGTGTCGCTCGGGCTGCGTGGCAGGCACAGTTCTTGTGTCTGGCACCAGAACGAGTGATGCACTGTGATAGAACATATAGGAACACATAGGCACTGACACACAGACAGGCAGGCAGGGTGCGGAAGAGGAGGTGCTTTTAAATAAACTCACTAAGTGTTTCACTGAGAAAGACAGATGGCAGAAAAACCTTGTGAAATTTTTTTTTTCTTTAGCTCAGAGGGTTAAGCTGATGGTTGGTGATCACAAGGTTGGGAGTTCAAGTCCCAGGAAGGTAACCGGCTCTGGACCGGAGGGTAACAGGCAACTCTCCAGCTACCAGCTGGAGAGTGAGGGGCCGAGGTTGGAGGCGAACCAGCACCGGAGCGTGTGCCTGGTTCCCAGACGCGTGCCTTATCAATGAGCCACCGCCCACCCGACCGTAGAAGCCTCAATTTTTCTTTTGTCTCTTTGATTTGGAGCTGACATCACAAAAAAAAAAAAAAAAAAGTTTGGTCCCATTTTCCTAAATTACTTCATATATGACTTTAACAGGATATTTGTAGTTATTCAATCGACTTAGCATATATGGTAATGTCTTGTTTGGATCTCAACTACGTGTTCACATCTCAAAAAGTCATTTATATATTTACTTATTGAACATATTTCAAATAAATTAGCAGTAAGATTAAAGTAAAAATTTAGTTTTTGGTCCAGTTTTCCAGAGCGACAGTGTAACCTTGGACCAAATCGTTTGTTTTTACAAAGCCCGTATCTTGGTCAGTTTAAGAGCTAGAGCTCTAAAATTTTCAAACGCAGCATCCAAATACCACAGCTTGAGAAATACAGCAAACATTTAAAACAGCACACGCATACACACACACACACATACACACACACTTCTGTACCCTCCGTAGCATGGATTTAACACGCACACACCGTAATGGCTCAATACCGGTGCGTCGCCACGAAGGCTAAGCGGCACATCAAGCACATATATGAACTATAAACACAACACCGACCTGGTAACGACACAACAACCACACGGCTTTCTCTCGTTCGCTGGTTTCACCTGCTGATTACCTGCTCTCACCTGGAGACACCGCCCCCTAGTGGCGAAAGCAGGAATCGACTTAAAACCAAGATTCGACTTAAAACCAAGACATCCTGACTTCTCTACATTAGGCTCCTCCCATAAACAGGAGTGAAACCAAGATCACTGCGCCACAACTCAGCCAAGGAAGACGTTCGACCTCAGTTTAGAGTTTGAAGTTCTACTTTATCAAAAAATATTAGCAGTACTCTCTCTCTCTCTCTACACCAGGAAAAGGAGCCATCTTGTGGTGATTTGTGAGAATACACACGCTTGTTTCAAATTAACAAATGATTTATTCAATCACAACTTTACATTATATGCGTCCATTTTAAAGCCAGTTTACGTGAACATTTAAATATAATAATAAACGGGAATCCAATTTGTACTCGCAACTTTATCAGCAAAAAAGTCAAAAAGTGTTTATTCCCAGTATTTGAATTTATTCAATACATTGTGGTGTTCAAAAACTGACCACTGAGATGAATCTTTTGTGCCACAAAGCATAACATGTGTGGACTCAAATGTAAAAAACAATGTCAGGTAACATATATAATAATAAAAAAATGCTTTTTTGAAAAGCATAAATAACCTTTGATGTTAACAACATCTGCCCCCCGCAGGGCATGCAGCGCACACCCCATGCAGCGCACACACAAGGAGCAGAGACCTCAGCAGTGCCACACCAGCCGTCTTGCTGAAGATGAAGGAGAAGGCAGAAGGTGCTTATAAGCACAGCACCGACCTGATAACAGGGAAATAACAAGACAACAATCACATGGGGTTCTCTCGTTCGCTTGTTTCACCTGCTGATTTCCTGGTCTGAAATGGCGACAACACCCCCGACTGGCGAAAGCAGGAATCGACTTTGAACCAATATGAATTTAATGCACAGGCTGAAATGTGTTTTTCAAACATAAAACAAGTATTTCTATTACAAAATGCCAATGCAATTCTAGTTAGTAGCTCACTAGTTATCTGCGATCTCACACATTTATACACACAACCCATCTCCCCATCTCATATCTGCTTCTTGACTCATTCATCTTGCATGTATTGTAATGATTCAATCAATGTATGTGGAGGATCAGGAAGGAAGGTGCTGTGAGGCGATCTAGTTTGTCTCCCTGACCTTACTGGAGGACACTCAGCTGGAGGCATCCAGGTTCAAGAGGTTCAAGCATGGATGGACTATTGACATGCAGTTGACACATGTGGTTGTATTAAAGGATTTAAACAACTCCAGGTGGAGATTTGGGAGATATGCCCAGGGACTATAGTTAAAGGTCAAGTCCTCCCAAAAGACACAGACTGAAAATACTTGAGTGTAGTAGTGTAAACCGTGGGATCATCACTTGATGTAATCATGAGGTCAGCGACTACATTATACCTCTGTACGCTTACTGTTCAAAAGTCCAACCAAAGGACTGCACGCCTTTCTCCTGTTGAATAAATCCACAAGCCCACTGCTGCAAACTCCTCAGTAAGGAAAGTCGCTATAAGCTGTCCTAAAAGTCGCCATATGACACACTCACCTAATTTGCACAATTGGCGTGTTGGATGTCATTATAATGGACGCTGGAGGAGAGAAGGTGGACAGTAACTGCCGAACTGCTCCAATCACTAGAAAAAGTCGCTAGATTTGTCGCTCGTCGCTTTTGTCTAAAAAAGAAGTCGCAAAGAGGATTTAGACAGCCGCCAGATTTAGCGAGGAAGTCGCTTAAGTGGCAACACTGCTCAACACGTTTGTCTGTTTACAATTTCGGGACGTATGGAATGTGCACCCGTGTAAGATTCCGTCGGGAACACCGTCAGTGACATCGGTTCCTACCTGGTCACAGCAGCTCCTCAGTTTAGCCAGTGACAAGTGACATGACAGTTTTTGTTTTAAAAATAAAGATGGTATTACTCCTCTCTCGTAAAGGTTTTTACAAACGTATTTAATATACAGCGGTGTCAGGTTTTACAGACATTAGGGGTCAGTAACACTAGTTGCATATGATATTGAACAGCTTGTGTGTTATCTCATCGCTCCTGTATATCACGACACAGTTACAGCTAACCTCAGAATTGATAGATTACCATTATTTGACAGATCCTTATTTTAGAAGCTCAGTATGACTCACTGGCAAAAAATACTGCCAATGATTGTATGTAATGTGTCAATCACGATGCCAGAATGCAGGATCGTGTAAGTGTGTGTACAGAATGCACAGCATGCACAGAAACACACATTTGTGTCAGCTAGAACATCTAACAGCTGATGTTGTGCTAGCCAACATCAGCACCAAGCTACTCGAATGGGGAGAGTTGATTAGAACTTTATCTTTTTAACTCTTCTTCTTACTCAAATGCAGTGACATCGTGTAGTGAACATTGCACTCTATTGTTCTATTGCGCAAAACCGCAAGTACGACCTGATAACAGAGAAATAGCGAGACAGCGACAATAACAACAGTTTTTCTCGTTTGCTTGTGTCACCGGCTGATTACCTGGTCTCAAATGGCGAGACAGCCCCCTACTGGCAAAAGCAGGAATTGCCAAAATTAAAAAGATTGTCTTCTCAAATTCAACCACCAGAGGGCGCACAAACGCACGTTCTTCACAGTATAGTGACAGGGGCCAAAATGAGAAAGATTGTCTTCTCAAGTTCAACCACCGGAGGGCGCACAAATGCACGTTCTACACAGAATAGTGATAACAGGGCCAAAATGAAAAGGCTTGTCTTCTCAAGTTCAACCACCGGAGGGCGCACAAACGCACGTTCTCCCCACTATAGTGACAACAAGGGCCAAAATAAAAAAGTTCATCTTCTCAAATTCAACCACCAGGACGCACAAATGCAACTTGTTTTAAGAAGATAAGCTTTTTGTCTTAAGAAGGCCATAGGGCGCCGAATGTAGGCCTACCGTTGCGTTCTTTGCTGTTTGACTCAACAGTCACCAGAAACCCCAAAAATAAAAGCAGCCCCTCTTTTAAACCACAGCAGACCTAGAAGCCTAATCGTACACGTGTAGTATGCATGACGTTCACACAAAATGAAAAAGACTCTCTTCTCAAATTCAACCACCGGAGGGCGCAAAAATGCAAGGTCAACGCAGTATATTGACAACAGGGGCCAAAATGAAAAAGCACACAAAGAAATTACTTTATAAGGATATTTTTATTTATTCAATCGACTTAATGTATATGGTAATGTCTTGTTTGGATCTCAACTACGTGTTCACATCTCAAAGAGTCTTCATTGATGTACTTATTGAACATATTTAAAATAAATTACCAGTTAGATTAATCCAAGTAGTTAGTCCAGGTGTAATATAATATATATAATATATATATAATATCTATTACTTGTCAGGAAATGTTGGTAAATACTGCTACTATGTCCAAATATAACTTGTATACATGTTTCTATATATGAAAGTTCATTTCATATATACAGGTGCATCTCAAAATGAGATTTTTGTGGATAAGTACATTTCAGTAATTCAATTCAAAATTTAAACTCATATTATAGATTTGTTACACACAAAGTGAAATATTTCAAGCCTTTATTTGATGATTATCTCACAGAATTAGAATATTGTGAAAAAGTTCAATATAGTAGCCTCAGGGTGTCACACTCTAATCAGCTCATTAACTCAAATCACCTGCTGAGGCCATACAGTGGGCAGGTACAAACCATCTTTAGGCGACATCATCAGAGAAAGTTCTTCTTCATTTCCTTTATACAGCCAGACATCCATAGTGCGTGAAATGAAGCCAACCGCTTTCATGGTCCCTCGCCAAGACACGCTTTAAGACTCACTGGGCACATTCATGAAACACTTTGTTCAACTCCTTTACATCCTTCCACTCCACAGAAATACCTCAACATTGCAATCTTAATTAGTTTATAAATTTCCAACTACAAAGGAGGGTTGTTGCATGAGGAAAGGCAATGGTGGAGTGTCACTTACATCGTCACGTGATTGCTTAAAACACAAGATGTGGACAAGCCCTGTTATATCTGCCACCATACTATTGATCACCTGGTTTAGCAAAGACATCAAATACTTCAATTACTTTAGTTTAGCTTTTGATGATCGTAGATTAGAGCGGAATTGGAATCGCGCAAAGGAAATGAACTGATCAGATCTAAATTTGCATCAGACACAAATCTACAAAGTGTACTCGGGGATCTTTGCTTGGGTCTGAAACGATGTCATATGCTGAATAAAACACTAGCTGGCCCTGCCCAGTCCGTGCCACCGTTCTACTAGTTCCTGTGGTGCACTGACCATGTCCATCCAGTGTTGCAGCTGCAGGCCCCTGGCATACATGAAGGGACCTAAAACCAGCACTCCCAGCAGGGGGGGAGGTTCTAGATGAAAAATAAAGACAGGGATACCAAAGTAGAATCAACACAGCAAACAGACAGCAAAACAGATGATAATGTGGCTTTGTCAATTACATAACATAACACTATACTACAAAATCAAACTAACCCAGGTGTAAAGTAAAGCAGTTGCACAGTCACCTGAGCGTATGGTGTTGGGTTGTAGCAGCTCCAGCCTCAGACACGCCTCATCCAGGTGTTGGGATCTGAGTTTAAAGGTCATCCTGTGGTTGAAGTATGGGTTGGTGTCACTACTGACCACACAACTTCGCTTGGTTTTCACCACCTGAGTGTGTATCTGCAAGCTCGTCTGGACAC
Organism: Genypterus blacodes; assembly: GCF_046128005.1. Classification (NCBI taxonomy): domain Eukaryota; kingdom Metazoa; phylum Chordata; class Actinopteri; order Ophidiiformes; family Ophidiidae; genus Genypterus; species Genypterus blacodes. The sequence continues at coordinate 7,052,340 of NW_027466867.1, forward strand.
ACACACCTGGTATTGCACCAATGAATGTATTCATTATTCACTGCTGTGGGCTCTCTTAAGTGGACTGGGATTCGGACTTTGAATTTTATAGTAATTTCCTCCATTGTGTGTTTTCCTCTACCTGCGTCTGTGAGCAGCTGCAGGCCTCGCGCTCTCAGGACCACCACAGAGAGGCGCTGCACAGACGGACTGTAGCTGAGAGACACCTGCACGTCTCCCACCTCTGAACACTGAGGAGAGTGACGGAGGAGGAGGATGAAGGATGATGAAGATCTTCGAGCGCATAAAAGCAGAGAACATCTATAATCAGTGATTGTATTTAATGTGAGTCTTTGTTGTGCGTTCATCACCTGTGTGTCCTCCTCCGTCTCCAGGTCTCTCCACAGCACCCGGCCAGCCTGTCCCAGCTCTCCCTCCAGAGGAAACAGCACCCTGCCCACCGCGTGACGCTTTCCATCCTGCTCCACACTCAGCACACACACACTGAGTGTGCCGTGAATCACACTCACTCCCGACACCTGAAGGGGGGAGATGGAAGGGTAAGTGAGAGCAGATGGAACCTATTTTTAATATATATTTATTTAACCTGTCTGTCTGTGCGTTTGTCTTTCAGTTTGGAAAGTTCTGTCAAAGGATCTCATCACCTGGAAAACGAAGCAGTCGCTGAACTCTGGGTCGGGTCCAGTTCCTCTGGCTTTGGCCTGCCGGGGTCGCCGGTCGTCCGGGAAGAGCCGGAGTTCCACCAGCGTGACGTTGCTATGGAAACGGGGAGGGAGGTTGCCAAGGCGGAGCAGGGAGACCACGAGCTGCTCGCCGCCGTGTCGATACTCCACTGCGAAGCAAAGGCGAGTGGCCATGCCAGGAGGCGGAGCCACCACCTCCTTTAGAGGAGGAACAGGGTACAGACCAGCCAGCAGCGTCCCCATTGGATACCAACCTGATGGAAGAGGACAGACTGTCCCTGCCTGCTTACTGGACAAAGACTATCACCAGCCTTGGAAACTTTTCCACATGGATAGGAGGCTCAGTTCACTTACTCCTTACCGAGAGCGACCCTCTGTGGGCTAAAATGTCCCTCTGGCCCTCTATCTTCAGCTCCTCCACCTCTTCATCCTCATCCTCCTCTCCCTTCAGATCTTTGTGGCTTCGTGGCGTCAAGCGAGGAGGCAAAGTGAAAGGGATCTCACTGTTTCTGTGACAGAGAGAATAAAATCTCCTATAAAATTCTTTTTCAATGACGCTTATAAATACTAACATGTAAATCATTTGGTACCAACATGGTCCAGGGGCCCTGAGAGACCAGGATGAGCGGAGCAGTGCATGCTGGCACCCTGGGCGCTGTGGAGACCAGCTCCTGGTATGGTCTCCGCCTCTTCCTCCTCCACAGATAATACATCATCATCAGAGCCAGCAGCAGCAGCAACAGGAGAGTCACAGGCAGACCCACAGCCAGAAACACCAACATGTGGCCTGGACACACAAAAGCAACTACAAATGAGGAGAACAGAAGGAGCGAAATGAGTTGAAGGCAGTCGTCTGCTCACCCGCCATCACTTTACTGCTCCCAACTCCAACAGATGATCCAGCAGGAACGATCTTCTGCCTTTATTATTCTTTTTCTTGTCAGATTTTTCTCAGATAGAATGAAAGTCCGACCATCTGTGTTGGTTCTCTCTCTCCGTGTGGCGTGTTTGAAACCCTGCACAGCCATCAGCCGGCACAGCTGCTTCATTCTCACCATCTCACACTCTTATCTGACTTTGGTTGGCTGTTAAATTCACAACACACAAGACGACACAGGTCTACTCAAATAAAAGCCTGTGTTTACGCTGTATTTACTATATTTATGCGAGCAGTTTTACATTTTTGGAGTTCGCGTGTACAGAGTTCAGTGAGGTTGAATGGATCGGATGAGTTTGATCGTCCTGATGATTGGAGATGCTGGAAGAAAAGTTGACCTGGTCTCAAAATGCTTCTGGCTTTTACTTGAGCCACTCATCCGCCCACTCATGAATCATTAGTGCACACACACACACACAGGTCAGGTCGGTCAGAGATTGGCCAACAGCTAATAAGATGACAGGAGGCCGCTAATCCTTAAGAGCTAAAGGTAAAGTAATGGCAGCCTATCATACACGCAACGCATCCATAGGGAGAACAACCTTAGATTCAACCCGACAACCCTTTTTTCCCAGACGTGTAGGGCAGCGACGATGACTGGGAATGCGAGAGAGGATGCGGGCGAGGAAGTGAGAGGGGGAGAGAGGAAGAACTGAGGAGGAGGAAGAGGAGAAATGCTGTTAAAGTGAAGCTGCTGTGAGGCACGACGGAAAGTGAAACGGAGGCGTCGGGAGCACAAAAGGTGAGTTATGATGACATCACGTTCAGTATGACGTAATCTGGGTGAACTCAGGTTATCTTTCAACCAAACTCAACGTCTGTATCATCTGCTTTCACACGCAAACACACACACGGAAGAGAAAATAGTCACCATTCTCTTCTCTCTCTCTCTCTCTTTGGGACCCTTTCTTGCTTCTCTTCATCACCTGTGAAGTGAGGCAACAAATGTTCTCTTTACACTTTAAATTCACATTTTGCTATAATGATCTGGATGATGTAATCTGATTAGGCTAATCTTGGAGCTCGTGTGTGTGTGTGTGTATGTGTGTCTGTGTGTGTGTGTGTGTGTGTGTGTGTGTGTGTGTGTGTGTGTGTGTGTGTGTGTGTGTGTGTGTGTGTGTGTGTGTGTGTGTGTGTGTGTGTGTGTGTGTGTGTGTGGACGTGCACCTGTGATTGCAGAGTGGGAGTTTCCTCGAGTCAGAGAGGAAGAAATCAACCAATCTTAATGTATCTTTGTTCATTTGAAATTCCCTTATTGTCACTTAAGAGAGAAAGATAAGGTAATTATTCATTTCCCACAGTGAAATCTACTGTAATTGACTGAATTCAAGAAGAACCTACCTGCCTAATTTTGGGAAGTTCACCAATCAAATCACATCTTTCCCTTCTTTTGAATTTCAGTGTTGTTGCCATGGCGAGGCCCAGGCACCATGCGTCTCAGAACATCCAGCCAGGTCCTCGTCCAGTCAGTCAGTGCGTCTCTTCCTCCGCCGAAGCTGGAATGCAAGAAGCGGGCGCTGAGGAAGATGAGGGCCCCATCTTCTCGCTCTCCAAAAGCTCTGTTGATGTTCTCATGGCGACGAGGCCGCCGCACGCCAGGGACCCGGCCTGGACCCGGCTGGACTTGAGACGCAGCTCCAGTGCCAACACACACTCCGAACAGGACTCGCTCGCCGTCCAGCAGCTGCACGCTCACATGTGGCAGCGCACCAACGCGGCCGACAGCCACGAGCACACACACACGCACGGCCACCATCACACACTCGCACAGGGCCACCGCCCGAACACACTCGGCGAGCGCTGGTTGGCCAATGTGGAACGATGGCGCGAGTCCAGCAGCAGCACATACAGCCGCAGCAGCAGTCCAGAGACCATTCTATGTCCAGGAGGGACCTCACGTCCTTCACCTGCAGCCTCTCCTTTCATGTCCCCTGTGGACTCACCCTCCTCACCTGCACTGCATCTGTTCCGTCCTCCACCGATGACATCACACACATGTCAGCGGGAAGACTTTGTCATGGCGTCATCCACGGCCTCGCAACCGTCAGTGTCCTCAACCAGCCCGGCCAGTCTTTCCCAGACCAAGGATGAGGGGGCCTTTCCATTTCCTATCTCTCTGCTGTCCTCTCTTACCTTAGAGGACGGAAGTGTTGAATCGAAACCTGGATGTCTTGTTAATGGGACAACAGAGACGCCACCCAGCATCACTTTCAGCCCCGGAGACACTAAATCATCGGGATCCGACACAGGGACGCCTGTGGATGGACACACGTTTGGTTACCTGTCCCCTACGCCCTCAGCAGAGGGAACAGAAGAGGAGAGAGAGAAGATAGGACAACAAGAGGGACAAATGTCGGCCTGCTGCCTGGAGTTGCCATTGCTACAAGGACAGAGCTGTCCAACTGGTTCCACCCCAGGGTGGCAGTCACCTTTGATTTCTTCCTTAAGTGACTCACATTTGGACGATTGCTGCAGGTGCAAGTCCAAACACCCATCAGGACACGACATCAGCAGCGTTAAGGTATCAGCTGAGGCTCCTAAGGGTGCTAAGGCCCTGATGGGTGAGGTTCTCAAGGAAGAGGGCACAATGACGTCACACTACGAGTTGGCAGATGCGGCGGTGCAGACTGCCTCTCCTGTCGGCTCCTGGTGGAACCTGAGGAAAAACATGTCCTCCAACATGAGCTCCCACTCCATCTTGGGTTCGCCACCTGGATCCAAGCTGGACCTAATGGTCTCTCTAGGATCCAACATGAATCTGGTGTCACCTTCCTCCAGCATGTTCCAAGTGGAGAGTGATGAGGAGGAGGAGGAAGAGGGGGGCAACCCCACATGGGAGGTAAACTCTCCTCCCTCTGGCCCTCTGGACAGGAGGAGGTCCTGTCTGAAGAGGCAAGGGGACGAGAGACGTGGGCAGGGAGAGCTGGGGAGGAGAAGCAGCATGAAGCAGGTACAGTGGGATGAGGAGGGGATGACGTGGGACGTGTACGGAGCAGACCTGGACCCAGAGGACCTGAGAAAAGCCATACGGAAACATCTGGAAATCCAGGGCAGCAAAGACAGAGAGACCCTCCCACCACCACGTAACTCCAAGAAGAAGAAGGAGAAAGTAGCAAAGGAGAAAGTAACAAAGCTAAATCCACCTGTGATGGTTAATTCATGGACTTCTATGGCGGAGAGTGAGGAAGAAGAGGGAGAGAAGGCAGCGGAGGAGGAAGACGGCAAAAAGGAGTCGGCAGAAGAAGCTACACTTGGAAACAATGACACACTGAGGGATAACGTGAAAGCACAGAAGAAAGAAGACAGTAAAGGGTGTGAAGAAGAGGAAGAGTGTATAAGTCAACCCACGCCACTCTCGGCTGGGAGTGGACGCCTCCAGAGGAAGAGCGTGATGAGGTCGCTGAGGAGGCCGAGGTGGTGTGGAGGCTCCATGACTGTGGACGACTGAGCCCAAAGACGTTTAGATCCACAGATGAACATCAGTTTGCACAAAGACATCAATGGACGTCGAAATGAAGACGAGCAACACGAGTAGTTACATGTTTACGTTTTAGCGTATGTGTTTATATCTACAGTAGAAGATTAAACTGGGGAGAAAACTACAAATAAGTCCTGAATGTACATGTCAAATAAAACCAAATCCAGTTTTTGTCAACTTCTCTTCCTAGATTCATCTGCTCGCTCACTCACTCGACCTGCAAAACACACACACACACACTCCCGGGTCAGTGTAGTGTGTAAACTTGGTGAACCATGTTGGTGGTACGATCATTCAGGCGGCGTCGTTCAGATGAGCAGGCACATTCTGGCTCATTCACCGCAGCCAAAAGCTCACTAGTCGCTTCTACTGGAGAGATTGTTGTTGTATCTCACCGCTTATGAATAACAAGTATACAGTGTGTGTGTGTGTGTGTGTGTGTGTGTGTGTTAGTGTAATAGTGGGTCTTTTGCTTATCTGTATCTGTTCATATCCTTATATTAGGGTCTTGAACTCTCTCTCTCTCTCTCTCTCTCTCCACCCAACTCGTCCTACTCTCACTTGATTGACTTGAATGAATTTCTATATTAAGCAAGTGAATCCATAGGTAACACACACACACAAGTACACACACACACACACACACACACACATCAGAATCATGTCCACATGGCTCGAATTATGTCAGATGTCAATCCATGCATGAGTAGGAAGTAACTAAGTACATTTACTCATTTTCTTGTACTGTAACCTCTTATTCTCTCTCTTATTCTTACATCATCTTTGAAGTTTGAACTATATTGGGATCTACCAGAAAACATGAAACTCAACTAAAGTGTGATATACAAGGTTTTGTCACTCATTAGGGTTAAAAACCAAGCATCTCTGTTTTGGGGACGACAGACTTTGCTTCTCCAAAGTTAGCAAGCTTTTGTATTTAATGACGGAATTCTAAATATTTCAATCCGAACTCTCAAACAAAACTGGAAATCCAATCTTAATGCATGAATAATTTAACATCTGTGCAAATTTTACCTTTGCCTACAAGACAATGATTCACTGGAAATGAATGGTGCATAATCATATTGCTATTTTTATTCAAGTAAAGGATGTGTGTGTGTGTGTTTTCCATCCGTCATTTTCAGGTCACTATGTCACTGCTATGAGTCATGTGACGTGATGCTGTGATGCTGGATGAGGTGACTGCGTGTGTGTGTGAGTTATGTATCGCCTTTGTACGTGTCGGTGCGCATATGTGCAGGTGTGTATGTGAAAGTGCTGATGGGACTCCCTGAGATCCCCATGGAAACCTGCAGCTACAGAAGAACAATCCAGTGCTCTGCCCTTCCTTTTCTGTGGCACTGTCCATTGTGCCTGTAGGTGTGCTGTTGTATGCAGATGTGTTCTGTATGTGTACCTGTGTGTGTGTGTGTGTGTACCTGGTATAAATAGCGAGGGAGACGTGCTGGCCGCTGACTCTAAGGAAGATGATGGCTGTACCGGGACCTCCTCTTCTCCTCCTATCACCGTTCCTCCTGCTGCTGCTCAGCCAGGCGTCCCTGCCTGTAGCTGGATACACACTCACCCCTGGACGACAGCCACAGCACAAAGTCCTCCACCTGGGTGAGGAACACACACACACACACACATAGGATACACACATCACATCAACGCGGATAGTTTTGCTGGAAATGACCCGGCTTTGATTGTTGCCTGTGTGCGATCTCCTCTCAGACTGGCCTCATGATTGTGGGATGGCTCACTTCAAGCCCAACATGGCCGAGAGGATTGTGTCTGGGAATGAAGCCAGACCTCACTCCTGGCCCTGGCAGGTGTCACTACAGGTAAATCAAGAAACAGTTATCTCATGGGATTGAAATCTGTTTCCACACAAGGACGATTGTATTCTAATAGTTACTTACAAATATTCCTGCCTGGTGCTTTTAAATCAATATGTACAATCATTCATCTTGATTGTTGCCCCCAAGGTCAGTTTTAGTAATATCTAAATGTATTGCTCCTTATATTAACAAGTTGAAAACAATTTTTAGGCTATGAGACTAAGACAGTCCATTTGTCAACAGATTAACAGATATTGGTTGATGAGCTCTTAGATCAGGCTGAGAGGTAAAGAGGCTGATGTAACAGGATGGAGGGTGTGCTGCTGTGTCGAAACCCAAATCGCTCCAGATCGCCGAGCTTAGGGCCTGACCTCATTCTGCTGCTGTTTATAATGTTATATGGGTGTGTTTGTGGGTAAACAACCAAGGAACATTGAAATGGCTGAATCCAACATGGTCAGTCATGCTGCATCTCTCCGTGTCTGTCTCAGGTTCGTCCCAGGGGAAGCAAACATTACATCCATGTGTGTGGAGGGACTCTTGTCCATAAGAACTGGGTCCTCACTGCTGCTCACTGCTTCCAGAAGTAAGAACTTTCATCCACAATCAGTAAAGAACAGAAAGTAGAACATACAGTATCTGGTTCTATGAATTATAGTGTAAAGAAAACAAACACCCCGAGTCTTTCCTTTCCCTCCCATTTCGTCTCTCAGGGGGAAAGCTGAGGATGCTGGGAGCTGGAGGATCGTCCTGGGGAAGCACAAGCTGAAGAGGTCAGAGATGCCAGAGAGGGTCTTTCCAGTCAAGCGAATCTACCGCCATGAAAACTTCCGTTACCCCACGCACAGCGAGCTGGACTACGACATCGCCCTGGTGAAAGCTGCCACGGACATTCTACCGTCTGACTTCATCCGCTATGCCTGCCTGCCGCGCAAGCAGACCAGCCTCAAACCAGGACAGTACTGCTGGGTGACCGGCTGGGGAGACACGCGGGGTGAGTGGGTGCAGGAGGCCATGGACCAGACCTGTGTGCACATTACTATATAAAGGGCAGAAGGGCAGCATAAAACATTGTCATCATCAACTACTACACATTTCAGGAGGGAAGGAGAACGTTTCCCTGGCAGAGGCCTTGAATCAGGCGCGTCTGCCCGTCATCGACTTTAAAACTTGCCGTCAGAAGAAGTTCTGGGGCGACCGTGTCCGTGACTCCATGATCTGTGCCGGGTTCAGAGACAAAGAGGATCCACCAGCTGCCTGCCAGGTAAGACTGAGATCTGAATGAATGCTAGTCAGATATGCAGGATGGAGAGACTAAATAATAACACCCCCTTGTTCCTCACCCAGGGCGACTCCGGTGGTCCCCTCTTGTGCCAGCTGGGACACGACCGCTGGGAGGTGCACGGCGTGGTGAGCTTCGGTCCCATCGGCTGCACGGTCGAGAACAAACCCAGCGTGTTCACCCGCACTGCTGCCTACATCCCCTGGATCGAGGCGACGCGCATCAGGGACTTCTTCCTGCACTGAGCAAAGAAGCGCTCCGCTCTGGTCTACATCACATCAGGGTTTACTTCCTTAAAGGCTCACAATCCCAGATAATGAATCTGTTACACCTCCTGCAGTAACAACTTCAAAGTGTACATAAATATTCTCAGTGTCAAATCGTTTCTTACATTATGCATACGATTCTACAGTATTCACTCTGCACTACTCTGAACTGTGCTCCAGCACTTTGTGGACTTGACCTTTTACACCTACACTATATTTGTGCAATAAAAATCAAAAGCAACATCCTACTTAACATTTTTCATGTTTTTTTCTTTTATTATCTCAGAGTTATAGTACAGTAAGTTTGGGACACAAATACAGCATGTACTTCCAATAACAGATCAACAGTGACGTCACGTCTGAAAAGCTCCTAAGTGAGCGTGAGGCCTTGGTGAATCTCAGCGCTCTCCTACTCCAGAGTCCAGAATCAGAGGAACAACCACCGACTCCAGTTCAGTCCGACTGGTGAAACACACACCAGATGTCATTAATTTGTATTGGCTCATTTAACCCAAATGTAATGGGTTATGGTCTCAATTATGACAAATTTCAAAACTAGTTTCTTTCAGTCTCCCAGGTATTTGACCAAAAACAAAGATAAATTAAGTGACACGCCTCCACGTGACATCACCACGAGGTGTTCTGATGACTGATCCACATCAGATCAGTGATGAGAAAACGTGAGGCAGCACAGAGCAGTGAAGTGAGGGGGATTCTAGGGCCGTCTGAAGAGGAACCCAGGTCCGGTTTGACAACTTCTTTTTCCCCCAGACAGGTCTGTTCCATCCCAGAATGCTCCTCACCACGCAGGTGAAGCCAGGTCACACCGCCCTGGAAAGCACACGGCATTTGACCAGAGTCTAATTCCTCTTAGGGCTGTGGTTAAACGCTGTGCGATGGAGATATTTGGCCCTATAATCCGAAGCAGATGTGAACGGCTAGTACAGCCTGGAGGGCGGGGGGGAGCCTCTGAGATGGTCCCAGTTGTTGTAGAGAGCGTAGGCACCCGACAAGGCTAAACCAGCCAGACCTCCACGGGCCACGCCTTTCAGTCCACCTAGGAAAACACAACAACACGATAATGTGTGAGAACGCAGTGTGTGTATATACATAAATCAGCAGACCCATGATACCAAAACATACCAGTATAATCAAGTCAAAACACCATCTGGGTATCAACCTATAGGTACTTTGCAATGATTAATGCAGTACTGTTTGATTCATCACACTGCTATTGGTGTCAAAGGTTACAGAGACTATGTTGTTGTTCTGCAGCATCATGATCATGTATGTATCATAGCCCACAGATGAACAGTCACTTACTGGCTGATTTAAACAGCATCCCTGTGAGAGTCCCAGCAGCCATTGTGTTGATGTCATCCTCTGCTCCTCTCACCTTCTCTATTGCCACACCAAAGACACTATACAACAACGCTGCAATGACAAATAAACACAGGCTTATCAGACAGGACAATGGATTCACAGCAAACGTCTTTAGCAAGTATTGTTATCCCACAGGCTGCTTTGTGTTGGTTAATGTACTTACTAGTATATTGATCTACATTATTTAACACATTGATATGATCTTTTAAGCGCTTACCAACAGAGCCCAGGGAATTAGCCCATGAAGCTCCCTGCCTGGTCACCATGTTGAGAATCCTGAGAGACAAAGCAAACATTTAGAAGACAGGTCAAATCGGCATGCGATACGACTCCAATATGGGCCATCATGGATTCCATACTCACTGAACATTACGAGGTTTGGACCATCCCATCTCCCTGGTCTCCTTAAGGCCCATCCTAAAGCCGTTTAATGATCCAAGTGCCGCTCCTGCACACAAAACAAAGAAGCCAATTGAGTGAAGCGTCCTATTATAAAAATGATAATGTTCATGCAACTGAACAGAGCTAAATCACAACACAGGTGCTGATTGATCCTCACCAGTAATGCAGGAGCCTCCAATGGTAAAGAAAGCCAGTTCAAACCTTCCTCTTGTCTTATTGGCTCCCGTCGGTAGAATGAACTCATCTGTGTCCTGAACAACAAAAATAAAAATGTATCATTATAAAATCTTAAAAATGTAATCAGAACTATTTACTATGAGGAAAAGGTTCCAAGTTAACCAGGGCTTACCTGAACAAGGTACCGAGGGTCTACGTTGAGGTAAGGAGAGAGTGGGCTCATTCCAGTCACTGAAATAACACAAATATATGTTAACTACACACGCGACAGAAGGATGAAAGTCTACTTCAGCCTTGTGAAAAACTAAACTGGATTGACCTAAACATCAACAAATCGTTAAATCCTTTCAGTAAATTATTGGGTAAACTAAAGTAAATTTGCAGATACAAACTTCTAAACAGTGGTTATATTGCAGACCTTCACAGTGGAAAAAAAGATAAGATGGCACTTAAGGCCTTGGAAAGATAAACAGCAAAACCAAGTGAAATTAAGGGTGAACAGCAGTTGCACCCAGGTTAATTAAATAATTGTTCCATATGTATTTAAAAAGTACAAACAACTAATAAGCTCTAGATAACTTTACAGAAATACCAAAACACCTTTAATCACGGTAGGTTATAACCGCCATGATTAAACACCAAAGTGCGTTTCATAATCGTACTATTTAACGCCATTACAACACGACTTTCGACTTCCTTAGCTTAGCCAGCTAACTCACATCACAGGACACTTACAGGGGACACCGGCCAGCTCGGTGTTGGAGTATTCCGGTGCGCCGCCGCCTCCAAACATACTACCGAGACTCGCTTTGAATCCTCCCGACCCGGGTGCGTTGTTGTCCATGGCAGCAAGAAGAGCCGAAGGTCCACCTGGAGGAAATGTCGTTCAGCCGGGAGCAGAAGCTAGCTAGCGGAGCCGACCTGGCTAACACTAGCAACCTAGCTACTTACGTCGAAATACTCTGAATTTAAGACAAAAGTATGAACGACAAGCTGTAGCGTACACTCCTGTCAGCAGAGTCGACCCCGTCAGCTCTCGATTTAGATCCTAACTAGGATTTAAATTCGTTTTTCTTATAGATCACCGAGCTAGCGTTCGCAACATGGCATTGACCTCCAGCAGTATCACGTTCGTACAGTGCCGTAAAGCAAGGTGACCGACTCCCAACTGTCGTAATGTAACTACTGTAATCAGGGGAAATACAAAACACCTGCTGTCGTCACACACTTAATGAATACTATATAAACTTATTGAACATATTTTTGTTTGATTGTCAAACAATAAAGATGAGCAGGAAAAATAATGGGAGTAATATAACAAGATTAATATTACATAAGTAAATGACCTTGGTTAAATATTTAACACATAAAAATATCCCTGACCAATGGATTTATCACTGAGCTGGATTGAACTACCAAGCCTTTTTAAATAAAAACTAATTCAGTTGTGATTGATATTTGTTTGATATTCTATTTCCATTTTCATATGCGAAATCTGCAAAACTTAAAACTTAAAATGAAAGTTTTTTCATTTAGAATTTCAAGTAAAAAATCCAATCAAATTAAAATTCTTTCCGCATGTTTCTTGTTGTTATTATGGCTGAAATGAAAAATGTTCTAATAAGCATGTGAATTAAAACATAAAACATTTTAAAGAGACAGTCGAAGTTTTCCATTTTGTCCACAGGAGGGCAGGAGACAGTAGAAAGTCCAGCCAAGCTAAAGAAGGGTCACAGGGACTCCTCACTGCTCATTTTAATTTAGCCTGATTTAATTGACTGATTCAGTTAGATGTATTTCCAGTCACGAGAGATACAAGTTAGACTTGCACGAGGCTGTTTATATATCTTGAAGCTATACTGGGAACTTGGTTAAATTACTTTCATATGACACCTGTCTTGACTGTGAGTATACAAGTTCCCACCTTCCAAGCATACAGGATACTACCCCTGATGCAACAGAGAGGGCAACAGAGACCACACACACACACACGTACGCACACATGCACATATCTGCAGCACTGCCGGGCCATCTGGTGCCGGTCAAAGGGACACAGGCACTGAAGGAATTTAGTGTGTTGAAATTCACAAATAACAGAGCATCTTATTTGGATTCAGTCATTGTATGTGTGTATTCAGAAGGGGCCAAGTGGAGCGATGAAGTTTGCCATTGTCACCCAGTGTGGGTGTTTTCAGACTCTCTGGCATGATCTGTGAGTTAGTGTTCTGTGTATTACTGCCCAGTGTGCCCACTGTCTTCCCACAATGCCCCATTCAGCCTTGGGCCTCTCTCTCTCGTCCCCCTCTCGCTCTGTCACTCTCACGCTCTCTCTCCAATAGCTGCCACCCATTTTCCTCCTATGGCTAATCATCAGTGGGCTGCAAACCAAATTTTGGTCGCGGGGATAAAATAGCTGTGATGTCATCTTTGTTATCGCCATCTTCTTTAGCAATTCTTGTCAATTCTCCCTCTCTTCCTCTCTCTCTCTCTGTCTGCCTCTCTCCCTCTCTCTCTCACTGAGCTCCCGAACACAAAAGACAGAGAGGCCACGACAGGACCCCAGTGTATGCTGGTTGTCAAGGAGACAAGGAGACAGTGTTGGGTCTTTAAACTGCCTCAGAGGGGTGTGTGGAGTTAGGGGGAGTTGGCCTTATTTACATGGGAAGAAGACAAGGGAGAGTGGGAAAGAGAGAGAGAGGTTGAAATACAACTTTTGAGGCATTTGCTGCAGCTTAGACTTCAGTGTTATTCAGCTAAAATCACTCTGCTGGTCGCTCATCAAATATTTACCAAGCAGAGAAAATCTGGAGCTGTTCATTATGTGGAGAATGCGCTGCGTACATAGCAATGTAAATCAAGCTGTCTTTTCCCCTCTCTCTCTCTCTCTCTCTCTCTCTCTCTTTCTTTCTCCCACCAACCCTAATCTTTCTCTCTCTCTCTCTCTCTCGCTCTCTCACACACTCACCCATGCACATTTGCACAAAAACACACTTTGATTGTAAGCTCTAGGAGCTTTGGGCCCCTATGCTGGCAATGGCAGGAGGAGACTGCAGAATACATTACCAGATGCTTGAAGAGTGTTTCATACTGGACTCAAGGAGAAAAAACAGGAACTTGACTGAAAACAGGAAAAACAGAGACAAGAGCACACACCCACCCAAATGAACTTGCACCCCCACCCATCTCCACACACACACTTTATTTTTTCCCTCTTTTCTCTCTCCCTCTCTCTCTCATGATATATCAGACTCCTTTCCAGCCATCAGCGCTTCAACACTTTGCCTTCCTGTTCAGGTCGTTGTCAGCAGCTGTCACATAATGTCCCTTCTCTCTCTCTCTCTCTCTCTCTCTGCGATCAGAGTTGGGGTTGCGGCCTCAATGCAGGCTCGACTCCAAGCTTGAAGTTCAATATCACCCCCCACCCACCCACCCCAACTTCACAATGAAAGCAGGAAGGGCAGGGAGAGGACGGATAAACCACCCACTGCTACATTCACCACAGAAAACCCCATGTGTACTTCAAACTTTCAAACAAGTGTATGTGCTGGTGTAAAGCAGATTACATCTAGAGTTAACATCAAGTTGCTTAAATTGCCTGAGAACAATATTAGAATAACAATCTGTAGGCTTCAGTACTTGCACAAGTGCACCCTCAGAATGGAAAATGAGACAAAATAAGACAAATGTTGCTACCATGACACATGTAGGTTATTAACAGAGCGCTCGGGGAGACACTAGACTTTAGGGACAAACTCTGATCTCTTGTAATATTTACTCTGCAGATGTTTGAGGGCGAGCTCGTACAATCAATTTCCCTTCAATTCCCCAGCCACCCCGAGCTCCAAACCTGAAACCCCCTTTTTTTTGTTGCACACATGCGTGCCTCTAGGAAACCATGGTGAGCTGGGTGTGTTTTGTTCTCTCTTATTACACACATCTCTGCAATGCTCGCACAAATAGCAGGAACAGAGAGAAAAGGGCAGGAAAGGAGAAGTGGGAGAAACATATTAGGGCTTTTTGCCTGCATTTGCTCTCAAGTACTGTGTGTTATTGTTGACTCAAACACACTTTGAGCTTTCCTCAGCGTCCAAGGAGTGTTTGTCGATTAGTATGCAGAAAGGAAGCTGGTTTGCATAATTAAGAGCTATAGAGAAAAAGCAACAAAGTTTGTTAGTTTCACAAGTATGAGTTTAATAGTGTGCTAGATTGCCTTCCAGTACAAAGAGTTATGCTGACTCAGAATACTTTTAAAAGTTAAAATCCAACATTTTTTCATTCTTAGACACACATGTATCTCAAACGAATCCAAAGCAGAGACAGATACCATTAAAGTGGTTAATAGTCACAGAAATGGTAACAGTTAGTAACCTACACTTGGCACTGAAGAGTAGATTAATGTTGTAATACACTGTTAATCGTCACACTTACTGTATATACAAAAGGCACAGAAGGGAAGCAATGCTGATCTTAAAGGCTCAAGTTAATACAGAGAACATCAGAGACTCCAGTTTATCAGGACATTGAGAATGTAATGGGACTTGATTACCAATGAATGTCATAATGACTGATAATGTGAAGTATACATGATATTATATTCTTCAAATTATTCTCCATGATAAGGCATAATGTTCTTATCTGAAAAGGTCATTTAATGTTATTTTCACGTACAAAATAGAATATAAAAATACATTATAAACTTGTTACAGATGTTATCACTCCATGTCTGTTTTATCAAGGCATCAGTTGGTTCGTGTGCAGTAAAAGGAACAGTGGTTCACACACTGTCAAATTGTATGGATACACATGCAAATACACTTATGGACACATTCATCTGCATAAAACAAAACAAAGACAATCAACCAAACAAAAAAGATCAAATATAACACTGTTCTATTGAGGCTTCCACTCCTCTCATAAACATCGTGGCTCTGCTTCAATAATGCAATGCACTTCCAATGCAATGGAGCCACTTTTTGGCACTAAATTATGAAATCGAGAAGCGATATGAATGTAAAGACATAATATGCATCTCACAATTAAGCTGCATTACATTTCATTCAGTCCTCGTATATCTGCATAAAACCAAATAGCATTATTGTGTATAGTTAAAGATTTAGGTGTAACATTGTTCCGTCTTTCTCAATAAATAAAGGCACTTTTGTTCAAGCTCATACAATACTGTAGTGTGATAAAGGCAAAGGCATCATTGTGTACGTCCTCAACATTAGACAAAAGAAGTCCAACCTTCCCTCTGTGTGTGTGTAAGTGAACAGCAGCTTGTGTGCGTGTGTGTGCGTCCACTCACTGTTGTGCTGAAAGGCAGATTATAGTTTCATTTGAACTGAAATGCAGAAAAAGATGCGACACCGAGTAAACAGGAGAAGGTTACATGACGTAATCAGGACGGCAGTGATGCTTTCACTTACACTTAGAAACACTCAGAGATACTTTGGCATTTTGGATTTGGATGAGTTATTTTGCTTCTCCGAGCACTTGTCACATTATGCTGAAAAGGGTTATGTGTTGGCATTGTTAGCATTCCATATTTAACAAAGTGGATGGCTTTTCCTGGTTGCCACAGTGGTCAAAATGCTACCAAACCGCCTTTAAAGGAAGCTGAGGCACAAATGTACTGTTAAAAAGCTTGACTGACGGACAGAAAATGGAAAATTTTAAGCGACTATTAATAGCTTTGCTCATTTACCAACGTAAAATATTAAATATTACCTAGTAAAGATCTGCTGCTTTTCTCTATATAATATCATGGAATATACTATATATATTTACATTTTCAACTTCAGACTAATTTAAAAACTACTGATGACTTGTGACAGAGACTTGTTGTCATTATTTTTTGACATTTTAAAGATGAAATGATTGATACAAAAATAATTAATAGATTGATCCCTTCTGAACTGTTTGGAAACTTAGATATTGTGACAAGTGCCCAGTGAAGAAAAATAAAAAGGTTCAAAATATCAACATATCCCTTTTAGTTCAGTGTTCCTGGAAGGTGTTTGTGGAGGATAGGCCATTATCATTATAGCTATCATGCCATTAATGTAGTCATTATTATTATTATTATTATTATTGTTACGTCACATGGACTGAGGTTGGGGGGGTGCAGGTCAGGGTTCACAGCTGACCCATCAGACCATGGCCGTTTGGCACAGGCGGGGATGATTGGGGGCCTATGACTGGTATGGGATCCATCCCCATTGAAGTCTACAGGAGGACTGAATGGCTATTAGAGATTGTGACTTTGACAGTTGGGTGTAAAAATGTTTGGGCTGGGAGTTTGGTTTGGACTTTTGAAAAAAAGGCACGTTTGGTTAAGTACAGTTAGGACTTGGTGATGGGCGGGTCCTGAGGTTTATCTCCATGATCGCTGTCGTCTGCTTGGTTGGTTAGACAGAAGCAGCCAGGTTGTTCCCAATGTGCTGGTCTCTGGTTGGCTGAGCTGGGGAAGTGGAGGGGCCGTGGGCCAATGAACACGCCAGCAGGCAGAGATGGGTGGGTCATCAGTGGGCAGAAAGGTCAGAAGGTCAAGGGGTCATGGGTTAGTTGCCGTGGCAGCTAGAGTTAGACAGACAGAGACGGACAGACGTGGAAAAACGAAGGAAACATAAAGGGCACATAAAGGGGGGACATAAAAAGAAAAAAGATAGAAGAGAGATTAGTGTCAGCTAGTGGCGTCAGGATGACAACAAGGCAGATCTACTGCAGTCGCACGGCGTGAGGGGCACTACAGGAAGTGCTTAATGCCTTCATGAGCTCTGCATAACCATTCAGAAGGGCTTACATTAACCCTGGGAGGTTGACATAAGGAATGGCTTGTTAGCGATGCTCACTCGGCTCATGAAGGCGTTTACACGGTTACGTTTTAGGAGATACACCTCCCACATCACGTGACTGCTGCTACAGTGAAACTACTCATGCTAGCTGGGCTATGCCTAGCACAGACAGACAGTGAAACCATAGACAGACAGGGAGACAGCATGGTTTCATGTGGGTGATAGAGTGACCTGAATGTCCAAAGAAGGTGTCTGGGCCTCTGGTGTACTTCAATGACAAGTAGCACCCACGTTTAGCAGCAGGTATAAGATCTTGACCATTAACAGTTATGATTAAGTAAAGGTTTACTGATTATTGATTGATCTGTTTGATATGAAGTATTAGCAGAGCACCTAGAATCTACAGTAAGCACAGAGGCACCATAAGAGACAGCGATGAGAGGTTAAGAGATGGTGATTTTAGAGGCATTTAAGAAACAAGATTATCAATAGACATTCTAACTACAATAATTTAGAGGCTTTGGTTTTCTTTCGAGATTTTTTTTTTCAATATTCATCTTTATTGCCTTTTAGTGTTTTTTTCCGTCCATCGTGTACAACAAGAGCACCACCGCTCACACACATCGTAGCTAGCTAGTCCATTTCTATTGCATAAAACAGTGGCGAGGCCTGTGGATGGAGAAGGCCGCCTGATCTTAAATACACAGAGCAAAACACTGCCTTCATTGCCACCCTCATGGTGACTAAACAGTCAGAACTACACATTTTGAATAAAGTTTACATGGAGACACTTCACCTATAAAAGCATACTGTAAAAACAAAAATAAAAATTTACAAACTAAAACAAAACAAAACAAAAATAACTAAAAAATACTACAAGTATTTCCAAGCGATTTTGTTCCATAAGCTTAAAAAAAAGCACTTAAATCCTTAAAATCCCTATATACAAACTTATTTTGCAGCTAAATACATGGTAACAGCACCACTCTGGCTAGGAAATATATGAAAGATGTAAACAGCCCCAATGATAAAGTCCAGTGGGCAACTGATAAGACCACAAACAACAGTATTTCATAAAAAAGAGCTTGTAACACAGACTTCAGTAGTTATCACACGCTGTGTTTTAGTAGTAAAAACCAAAAGATCATATCGCACTCGAACTGAGTTACCTTCATAAAAAAGACAGTCACGCTAAAGTGTCATAAAGGCATTGGGCACAACACAGGAATTAATTATTCAAAGAGCAAATAGTGGAAGTCTAACTCCTGGAATGAAGTTGGGTATAAATAAAATCTCCTACAGCACTTTGTAGGTTAAAGAGCAGTAGTGAAAGAGACAAACAAGGATGGAAACGTTCTGAGGGACGACTCCAAATCCCGGAGTCACAAGGACCGAGTCACATGAACGTAGTGATCCATTCTAATTGGGAAGCTCCTGACCTGTGGGCCGTCCAGGTTCTCTAACAGGCGGCAAAGTTAACCGCCGCAGCTGTCACACTAACGCTGCTTCACATTTGTGACCTTTTCAATTGATACAGTTATTTCTTTTAAGGCATGCCATATTATACACACATGTAAACTGACATTGGTCCATTGGTCTGCACGCACACTCACACAGACACACACACACATACAGAGTGACTGGTGAGCTAACTAACCTCTGTCTGTGGTCACTACCCTTTGGTAAGGATGGATTCTCTTGTCGTGGCGTCGTACCTTAGTGGTCATGGCACCTGATAACAGCGCGATGACATCGCCAAAACAGAACACAGAAGGTTACTCATCAGAGAGAAACACACACACACAGTCCACCCATGGCACCAACATCACTGAACCGGGAAATTACAAAGCGTTTCAAGGCTAAAGGTGACGTTAAATAAAACAACGTGTTTCTAAGTGACAGAATCTTTCATTGTTCTGTGGCCTCCTGCTCTCTAGAGTCCATATTAACCCAAACAACTAGTTTCTCACTATGTTTCACTGACGGATTCCATGTGGCCGTAGTCAAAGTCAGTCTGTGGATGCCTGATCAAAAATAACACACACTAAATCACAAACTGCGGCGCTAGCATAGCTACTTGCTCACTAAAACCGTGTTAAAAGTACAAACTGAAGCTGAACTATTAAAAAAAGGTAAATAGGTTACGCTGTCACACCACAACGTTAGTCGGCAAATCTGCTAATACATCGAGGGAATTAAAAGAGTAACGAGCAAAGGGAGCTGTCAGGGAATCTCTCATCCTAAGAGTGAGCAAACTGTGCGTGTTTGCTCTGTAGGGCATGTATGTATGTATGTATGTAGGGGGGGGGTCTCTGAAAGCCAGTCCATGTGTGTGCTAAGAGGGGTTGCTAACACTTAGCCTTTGGTTGGGAAAGCCATACCTGCCAAAACAAAGAGAGAAGGTGCAGTTAGTCCAGCACTCTGCTTCCCCGTGTATCTATGAATCCCAGTATGGAGGGATACTGAATGTGTTTACCTAATACTCCGGTTGAGTCAATTGGGTATTCCAATATGGAGGGCGTGAGTGTGTAGGGATACTCGTATGGTGTGTAGATAATTCCAGATTCTGGCGCTTGCTGCAGCAGCGTAGCGTGCGGATTGCCTCCCGGCATGAGGGCGGAGCTCTGGATCTGACGAATCAGAGGCATGAGGGTAGCGCCGCAGGGGGCAGGGTTCCGCAGGGCGGGAGGCAGGACCTGCGTCGGGCCGGCGATGAGCCGAGGCGCCTGTGGGGTCCCTAGAGGAAAGGCCGCAGTGGCTGCACAACCCCACCCGAGGTCACACACACGCACACACAGAGGAGAAGACAAAAAAGAGACAAACAGTCTATTTAACAGGAGAAACAGAGCCATTGTTCATATTTACAGTGGACTCCTGTATTGGCGGCCTTGAACCGACACCCCCCCCCCCCCCATACCACACCCTCTCCCCCACAAATGAGCAATGATGTCATCCTTACGCATCTTGACATTGGCGTCTCTGTAGGTTCCATTGAGAATGGCCAGCTCCATCAACTGCATTTTCTTCAGGTTGTCCTCCCCCTCGGCCTACACACACACACGCAAACACAGCAGAGACAATGAGCTTCTTCACCATCAGCCTTGAACTCATCAAACAAATGAAAGAAGATTTCAGACGAGAAGTCATTACTCCAAAAAATGTTTGCCGAAGACAAATGACTGTTTCCATTGTTACTTAAGAGCTGAACTTTAATCATAATTGTAACATTGTTGCATTGGAGCAAGTAGGGCGTTGAACGCACCACACGAGACACGGGCCTGAGTCATGACAAGTTTGGTTCTTAGGCTCCGGTTACAGCTCTGTGAAAAGCCTGACCGATTTACAGTTGGACAGCAAGGTCAACTAGGTTAAGCTAAGAGACATCATTAGCTGTAACCTCCACACACCCACACACACACGGACACACACACATAAACATAGACCAACAGGTGTTGTGTTCCTGATTGCTTTGACACTTCTTCCACACTCGACCTTTGGGTTTGGCTGATACCGTGCTGCGATTAGAGCTGAAAGACAAACGTCCCCGCTGGTCTTTTCAGTGTGTTTCCATTGTTAGAAATAATGTTTGGAGAAAAACGGTAGGAGTCTCCTGATATGAAAATATGTGAGTGTCCTTTGTAAGCAGATGTTTATACAATGTACAAATCGGTTCTTCCTTCTTCTGGTGTTTGCGCATGTCTGTCTGTGTATGTGTGTGTGTGTAGGGGGGAGAAGTAGGTGGGCTGGAGAATGTGAGAAATGTTGAGGAGTGCAATCAAAATGTCCTCTTGTGCGCACAACAAAACGTCCCGGGAGAATGAGGAATACTGTAGCCAGTAGTCGGGAATGAAGTGAGTTGTGAACGAGTGAAAGGAGTGATGGAGTGGGGAGAAGGAGTGAACAGACTCCCCATTCATTCCCTCAGCCTTTCAAACAACCCGGGGTTACCATGGAAACCCCTTTATGCATGTTCCCTAATTACCCTAACCCCTTACACACTCTCTCGTACACACAGAGACACACACAAAAAAAAACACAAAAAGACACACACTTGGACCGACAATCCCCTTCCCCCTTCTAGATACATGCATGCATACCAACACACAGAAATCTCATCCAGTCACACACACATTGATAAAAATTGGGCGTCGTGGGTCCGAGTGTTACTCACAGCGGGTACCAGAAGTTTCTTGACCTCGTTGATGGCCCGCTGGAGTTTGATTTTGGCCCGGTTGTGTGTGTCCTCCACAGTGATCAGGACGTGGAGGTCTTCGCTCAGGTGCTCCCAGTTGGGCTTTCCTCGGTTCATCTCCTCCTATAACACAAACACACACATACGTTTCAAATAAATGGTTTCCTTGAATCCACCACAAGGGCTAAATAGAGACGGAACAGGATTTTGTTTTGCTTGTTTGGCTCCATTTTTGGATCAGCCAGACAAACACAGAAGGGCTCACGGTTCAAGGTCGTGTAATACGCAACTTGAGAGCCATGTGCATGGAACGTCATGGTGTTACGCCCGCACTCTCTCTCTCTCTCTCTCTCCCTGTCGCTCTCTCTCTCTCTCTCTCTGCTGAAATTACTTAGCCAATGAATCAAAATTCGGGTATAGATCAAAATAAGGACACTTTTATCATTCATCAAGTATAAATATCAAAATATCTGCTGGGCGTTCCTTTAAATCATGATTTGCTGATTTAATTGGGTCAGATCAATTAAAGTGAACAGCTTTGGGGTCTTTTTAAATGACTGTATGCAACCTGAAGTCATCACTGAGAATGATAAGAAGATGAATCACCTTGTCAAAAGATAATTAGCTAAAAAGCTTTACTGTTTGGTAAAGCTCAGAGCAGTGAGACAAGCGAGATGGAACAGGAAAACAAAATAAAATAACATCAAACAATAGCAGATAAGTAGGTTGATTGACAATGTAAGTAACTGGCAGTGGCCTTTGTTAAAACGGAAACGAGGAAACCTCCCACCTCAGTGTGGTTTAGTGAGACATTCTGTCCTCTGTGTGTTTTTGCAAGTGCGATGTATCATTGTAAAGAACACTAAAAGTCAACATATCTCCCTCTCTCTTCCCTCCCTGCTGTCTCCCACTGTGTCTCTGTTTTCCTTCCTCTCTTTTTCTCTCTCTCTCTCTGAGGGGCGTGCGAGGTAGGGAATGTTCTGGAGAGAGAGGGGGTGATGGAATGCTGGACTTGCTCCACCTGCCGTTTGGAAAGCTCGGGCCAACCGCGTCCAAACACCAGACACCAGGGGAGAGGAAGGGAGGACAGATGGACCGAACACCGGGACAGAGGGGAAAAACTGAGCGCCCGGAAAAGTCATTGTCGGAGGAGGAAGGGTGATAAATAGATAGATAGATAGATAGATAGATAGATAGATAGATAGATAGATAGATAGATAGATAGATAGATACTTAGACTGACTATATTATCAAAAGATTACTATACATACAGAGAAATGATGGGAATCAACACTGCGACAATCTGTTAAAGTGCACCATGTATGTGGCAGCTTGACCTGAGAGGATGAGGGGACATATTTGTGGTTTGTGGTTGTTGTGTGTGTGTGCACCTTCTTCTTGTCCCTCATGGAGCCCTTTCCTCGCACCATAATCTTGCAGCCCGTCTCTGCCTCCAGTTGTTTGGCTGTGAGTCCACGTGGGCCCAGGATTCTGCCTACAAAGTTGAACTACAAGAGCAAAACACAGTGAGGAAAAAAAGGCCCTGAAGGAGGAAAGATCATCTGCAGAGAAACAAGTCTTTCACCGTGTGTGTGTGTGTGTGTGTGTGTGTGTGTGTGTGTGTGTGTGTGTGTGTGTGTGTGTGTGTGTGTGATGTGTGAGTGTGTTACTAAGAGCGACAAAAATAGCTCATTATATGGCTGCTGGCTGGTGCTGGTGGCATGACAGGACAGCGGCGTTCTCTTAACCTTATCTGTCACTAAGACTGAGTGATTAACTAGACAGCTGCCCTGTGTGTGTGTATGTCTGTGTGTGTTTGTTTAACACAACACCGTCTCTGCCAGCCTTTCTTCAGATAATTCTACTCCTATCATCCAGCCCACTCCTGCTTCATTTCTACACTTGAGTGTCTCTGCATGTCTGAGTGTGTTTTGTAACAGAATGTTGGTTTCGGTGGCGATTACAACATATTCTCTGGAGTCTCTGGGACACGACACATACAGATAGAGGAACTGCTCTCTATATTTAACCTTGATCTCAACCATTCCAACGTGCTTCTGTGTGTGTGCGCCCTGTTAGTCTCCTGTCATGTGAACGAGGACAGCCTGTCATTGTACTCGGTGATTGGTGAGCAAAGGATTTGATGCATGGAGAAAATCATGTGAGCATTCATCTGGATCAACACAACCCATATAGACGTACTTCTCTGGTCAGGGATGCAGTGCGGGGTGAATTAGCTTTACACTGATATTTGGGGGAAAGGCTAAACACACACTGAGAGCATTTTGATGGACTTTCATCAAAAATTAAAACATATTAACATTGTGAATCTGTGCTTTTTAACCTTATCAGTATTAGGAGATTACGCGTGATAACAAAATCAACTTTGTGATAAAAACGTTTACCGCACTTAAAACCACACAGACTACCAGGCTGCCTTTTGTAAAGCTGGGTGAGATAAAAGCGTCCAGGGGGGAAAAGTCAATAGGAACTCTTTTAAAAGGTCAAAGGTCAGAGATAGGTCCACGTCCACATCCACTCACGTCTGGGTATTCCTTGACAGGCACAAAGAGCTTCTCCTGCAGCTGAGCCACGGGGCCGCTCGCCTCTGGAAGCTCCTCCAAGTCCCGCCCATTGAACATGCCTCCGTTCACTGTGTCGTTGTACATGTCCTTGCGTACCCTACCGATTTCTGGGAGACAGGGAGGTGGGGTGGGGAAGGGGGGGAAGAGGAAGCTGTGTCAATTGTGTTGAGGACATACATGGGAATTGAGCAAAACGTTCACATGTCAGATCTCCTGGTTCTTCACGTGATAACTCATTATGGCCGAATTACAGGAAGATCTGAGCGTGACCACAGACTGACAGACAGGCAGTCACAAGCATTCAACACCACAATGTAGAATCTGCTGAACGCTTTGCAGGCCTCATCTCTTACTGACTAATTCCCCCTTTTCTCTGTTTCTTTCTCCAACAATGTTTTACACATTGACACATGCACAAACACACACTATGTTCCCACTTTGTCAACAACCACACTGACGCGGCATTCTGATAAACAATCCCAACTGAAACACACATTTGACATCAACATTAAATTCTTCACAGGTCAATTTTTGGCTTAGATCTGTACAGAAGCACCATATTAACCTGGACCTGACAGTGTTTTTCTGACTGTGTTTGTTTAGGGTCGACTCCATGACCAATACTAGCCTATGACGGCTTAGTAATGGCATGCTTGGGCTATAATAACTGACTACTGCACCACACAAACACATTGGCGACACATACGCACAGGCTCCCGGGTTGAACTAGACCACACACACACACACACACACACACACACACACACACACACACACACACACACACACACACACACACACACACACACACACACACACACGCAGAATAAATGCCTTGAGGCACAAATATCATCTGACCTAAGCAGTCTGACAGCCATGTCTCCCTGCTGTGTGACTGATAAGTCTGACCATAATAACTACAGTAGGACTCTATAATTACAGCCACAGACACAGTGACAACGATGATCCTCTAATAACCCATTCTGACCTGCGAATACAAAGGTGGTTATTAAACATGCACACATGCACACAAACAAATATGCACAGAAAAATCACACACAAGGAGCTTTTGTCACGGTTCAGTTCAAAAGGACTGAGTGAGTGAGGCGTGAGAGAAGTTGAAAGAAGATGTAGAGAGAAATAATGAGAGAAAGATAAAGTGGTGTGCTGTTACGGGCCTTATCTCAACACTTCAACCTGTCACAGCTTTATATATAGACCGGACGAGAGTGTTTCCAAATACGCTACAATCACACATCCTGGCTATATGTGTGACTTGAGGTCTTTCTTATTACCCTGCATGGACCAGATGAAACATTCGGTGCCTCGTCCATATCTAGGGTGAAACTAAAGGCAAAGGGTGTAGTTCTTGCTTCATACACTGCCTTTCAATCTAAAAATAGGTTTCATACTATAATATATAAGCTTGGGTATCAGTTGTTACTGAGGAGATGTATGTTGACATATTTATTATATAGAGGTAATCTAGTATGAGGACAAACTCTTCTGCCATCATGCGACTTGTCACACCCCACAAGCAAGGACCTCTGTGATCCCTCTGTGTACAACAACAGACCCACAGGCTTCTAGTAACTGGCCTGAAATGACACATTGAACAAAATGGCACCACATTTACAAACCTACACACGCTTGAAATGCTTGTTTACCACTTTTGGCCCCCATTCAGTGGTGTTTACTCAGTGTTATCTGTTAACAAGTACAGCATACTGATCAGCCATACAAACAACAAGTCCTGGGCACTGCAGGCGACCTCAAATCAAATATGCTACACAATGACAAGCTCTCGTTCCTGCACAGGGATGGGCTGCAACATTCACATAAGCCTGCGCATTAGGTCACTGGGAAAGACTAACAACTGTCTGTTTGTTCCCATCACCAACAGTGTGTGTGAGTGAGAGAGAAAGAGAGAGAGGGGAGAGACAGAGAGAGGGGAGAGGATGTCTTACTGTGTGTGTGTGTGTGTGTGTTTGAGAGAGATCTGCTGCTCTTATTGGCACATCCTAAACACACAATTACTTTCATAATAATTCCTAATTAATGTTTACCGTGACTTATGTTGAGTGAGTAACTAACTACAATTAAACACTGTATTCTTTATATCTCCAGTGTTATGTGGAATAGCATTACTACACAAGTAAATGATTTTGCTGCAGAAAAACAAGACGGTTAGATGAATAACATATATTTTTGACTTTTGGCACTGAATAGACTTAAAGACTTTCAAACTAAATCAAGGCGTGTTACCTTCATCCAGGAGCCGCTCCAGATGCGTGAAGATGCCGCTGAAGTTGGGCAGTGAACTCATCACCTTCCTGTCGTTCATCAGCTGCATTAGGTAGTCCGGGTTGGACTTGGGTCTCTCCTTCACCTCTGTCTCCCCTACCATGGTTCTTCTCTTCTGCTAAACTGAGCTAGAACTTTACTCGTCAAGGATGAAACTTCGACACAAGGGGTGGGAAAGTCACAAACACACACACACACACGCACTCTCTCTCTCTCTCCCAAAAGCGATGCGAGAACCCCACGGGATTCCGCTGACCGCCTCGCTCAAAAAACAACTTTAACTCTCAGCAGCACCGGCACCACTTTGATCGCCTCTCCCCTGATAAAACACTTTGTCTGCGTGCTGGAAATGTCTTCTTTTCCAAGCGTTTTCCCCTCTTTACGACTCTCCCCAGAGTTGGCAAAAGTTCCTTTTTGGGGGAGTTTGCTGTGTTTCTCCAACACGACACAACGGTGACACTTAACCGGGTTCTTTAACGACTAAAATGGACCATCAGCTCTCCTCCGCCGCCTGTCCGTCCGGTGTATCGCTATTCTGCAGCGGGGTTCAACTCCCTATCATATGATTACAGTATAGCAGCACGAGTAGGCTCAGGTTCGGGAGCGCGCTGCGCGTCCCCGGTATCTCTATCAGAGGGGAGGAGGCTTGCACTCTTCCCCTCAGCAGCCCCTCACTGTTCCCAACCCCCACACAATCTCCCATTCTCTCTCTCTCCCCACCACTATAACATTATAATAGGCTCACATATGTATGCACACCTGTTCTGCAACAGTTACTGTCCATCACCTGTTGCGAGTTTGAAGTGTGTGTGAGTGTGTCTGTGTGTGTGTGTGTGTGTGTGTGCAGGTGCCCTCTTACACAAACATGAAACTCTGCAGGCCGCCGATGTTCACACCCTTTCACGTCAAAGACTCACAGTGGGTTTTTCGACTAGAAGGATCCTAGAATAATACGATGGTGTGAGGTTGCGTTTGTTCTCTCTGGGTGGTTGGTTGAGCAGTAGAAACTGAAAATGTCACCGAATTGCTGAAGGGACAGATAGGTGTTAGAGTCTATACTTAACTTGTTGTAAATCACACACACATGTGTGCGCCACACTCGGTGCACGCAGCAGAGAACACAATGTGGCGCGAGTGTGTGTGTGTGTGTGTGTGTGTGTGTGTGTGTGTGTGTGTCCATGCATGCCTTGACTTAAGCCTTTTGTCACCGACTGGCCTCCCACCTTGTCTCTGTCCACTGTTAGACACTGTGTATGTGTGTGTGTGTTTTTGCCTTGTAAGACTAAACGTCTGATTGGGAGTGGGTGGGGATGCAATGTGTCCATGTGCTCATACGTGTCAGAGCCACAGGAATTGTAATGGGGCAGCCGTGTTGGTAATAGCTAGTCAGCTGGTATGGCGAGTATTCAGGGCGGGGGCACTGCATTGTGCTCTCATGGCTCTAACAATGCCCCTCTGAGCAGTCCACACATCTACCAGTCACGGGCCTCTCTCTCTTTCCCTTTCTCTGCTTTTTTTTCTGTCTGCCATATTTATTATTCAGCTGTAGGTAAGTGTAAAGTGAGATTTGGTTGTGGTTGGTCCAGTATGGGTGCCATGACCTGGGCGGGCCACAGGGTCTCAGACCTTTGGAAACCTCAAGGTCAAAGAGTAACCTCATCACATGTCATTCATCTTGTCACTATAAAGGCTTATATCCTATTGTGGATTCATAATTATTGTGAATAATTAATAGATGCCTGGAATGTTGCATATATTCATCAGTGCAACTACTCAATGCATAATTAATAGTCTACATATCATAAGTTAAATTCTGGATGCATACATGACTTTCGTATCAATATCACATCTTTGCAGCCCATTCACGTAGCCGTTAAAGAGTTAAAGATGAGGAGCACATGTTTGGCATGAGTGGGGGAAATAGGGACAGTTGTAGTGATAAAAGAAGAATCTGGTTTGAGGCCTCTGCTATTTCCATTATCACTGTCAGGATAAGCTGTGGATGTGGAAATGGATGATCACATGGATACAAACGGAGATAGTTCAGATTTAGTGTTGGAAGAAGTTATTTTGCTGAAGTACAAGGCGGAGTAATCTGTTTTCCTCATTTGTAATGTTTGTTTTCCAGCAATGTGGAGGCAAACCCAGTTGAATGAATGTAAGAGAAGCGTTGTCATTGATGGAGACACCCTCTTGTGGAATTTTTATGTAACTGGAAGAGTGACAGATGGGCTTAAAGTCTTCATGAATGCAAGCCAATTTGTCATAGACACAGAAAGTCTGGGACACATGTTTGTAATCAAATTGATAACTGAAGAGACATGTCCATAAATCAGTGGATGATGTCGGCAACAAATGACATTGTGGTGAGCTCTGACTGTACTACTCCCTACTTACAATCAACTGGAAAGATATAAAAATGCCCAGGTTCAAAAGTTTGGATTTGATTCGCTCCATCTGAAGCACAGTTTAAAGTTACATGGACAAAACAAATACCCCAAACCACCAACAGAGAGCAGCAGAATACAGTGGACACATGATAGCATAAGCAGCTTGTTTGTTTCTCTGGGGTTGTGGGACTGCATGCAAAAAGCTACGCTCTGTTTTGATGAGTGTGTTTAGTTTGAAGGGAGTAATATAAATCTGGTTTCATTTCGGTTAACCACAGTGACACAGCTACAAATCTATCACAATAGCTTAGACCTGTTGGTTTGGTCCTGCATTCAGAAATAATTGAATGCGTCTCTTATGGATCTGATGATAGCTGGATATAATTGGCAGCTGAAGGCAATTTCTGACAATGTGAGTGTGACGATTGCACTTACATAGATTCATTTACTCCCTCCAATTATTCTCTTAACTTTCCTTTGAAAGCGCATTAGGAATATAGGGCATTAAACTCTCCTCTGATGCTAAAATCCCTTTGTGCAGCTGGTGTTTCAAGCAGGTGGACTCTCCCGCCCCACATATGAAGAGAGTTTTGTTTTTCAGTCCTGCAGTGAACCAAACACTCAGTCCAAAGCAGTGAGATAAGTAATAAGCCAGCCTTAGTGCCATTAATAAGAAGTTAAAAATGAGAGCCTCTGCAACATTTTCATTTAAACATATGCCTTTGGAATATGGGGCAAGATTGGCTGAGTAATGAGAGCTGGAGGCCCTGAGCTCAGTGCACACAGTCAACACAGACAGGCAGCAATCAAAACACTTCTTTGGAATCGCCAGTCAAAGCTAATTTAACACATTGTGTTTTAAGATGAATTCTGACAACACTGTGTACAAAAATAACCCACAAACGTTTGCTGTAGTAACCGAGCACTGCAGTAAACAATCGCGTGCAGTAAACAATCAAGGATGATTGATTAGCATTGACATGAGTAACACATTCTGCCAAGTAAATCTTGTTACTCAAGTTCATGCCGATTCAAGGTGTATTGAATGCACGGTTGCAGCTAGAAGCAATTGTGTGTGTGTGTGTTTCCCCGTGTATGTTTCCCAATACTTTTATATCCCTCCTCTTATGGTTACAGGTGGCTCTAGTCCCATAACGCACCCTGCACACCAAGATTGTTGACTAATCCTGACAGATTACACGTCTTTTGCTTTACTGTGGAAAATCTATGGTTTTGATATACTATATATTGCTCTGTATACTGTAGGTCTAAATAATTTTCATCATTATTCTCTTTACATCAATTCTCCCTTTAAGGAGATGACACAAACTCTGGTCTCCCTTCCTTCCTCTCTCTCTTTGTATGATGTGTGTCCTGTAGTAGGACATTACCCGCTCACCTGGTTTAGGGGCTCTCGCTAAACGAAAGCCGATTAGGCCACTTATCTTCTCAGCTCTGGATATGTGCTTTGGTCCAATAAAAATGAGGCACAGAGTTGGCCTCTTTACTGTTCCTGCTCTTCATCTTGCTCTAAGTAAACTGTATTTGCTTGGATACCACGGTTCCTCATTCTTTATGTTTCAACCATTAAATAAGCGGATCTGGTTGTCAGACATGCATGGTTGTAAATGATCGACATCTAAACTGATAACATCAAAGGATTTGTTAGTCGCAAACTTAGAAGTCAAGGCTTATAATAGAACGATTAAGGGCACAAAACCAGCAGGTTGTGGATATAATCTTAAATTCTAAAGAATCTTTCCACCGAGTAAACTCCAAACAAACTATTCAATTTATCCAGGCATCTCTCTATCTCACAAACACACAAACACACTGGACATGTGTATCATCATCCTTTGTCCATGTGAACTCAGTAATACTATAATTACCCTTATCCTATTGACGTAATCAGGAGCCCTGCAGACACTTACAGCATGCTCTGCCTCTTGATCTCTTCTTCCTTCTGTAACTCAAGGTCAAAAGTTAACATGAAATCATATCTCACTCCTGAGTCACATCACTACAGGCCTTTATTCTTGTCCACAATCAGCATCATCACCTACCTACACAGACACACAATTCCCAAAAAACGGTAAAACAAACTTTACACCGATTGAAATAAATTATTTAGATTAATTACATTATTTAAAAAAAATTAGAGAGTTTTGTCTTTTCTACACTATGTACAAACCCAGTTGTTAGAATATAAGTATGTGTGACATTGTAAATATACAGATACAGCATGACAGATGCATAACAGAAACATCAAAGGAGGATCTGAGTTTATGGCCGTGGGCTGGAAGCCATGATTTAGCTGCCAATCTCAATTGTCCTCACAGTTTTGGACTTTCCCCTGTTTCCTCTTGGGCCCACTCCAATTCCCACGATTCACAGTTTGATCACACGCCTCTAAATGCACACACGGGGTGAAAACTGTGGCACGACATTCTCTTCCATAACTAAACTCCATCGTAGGAGCATTTGCAGTCTTCAGTGGACAAAGGGTCAGCTGGAGGTGAGCGGGGGTGGGGATTTAATCAGTTTTCTTTATACTGTACATGAGCTAAAAATTAAAGAACTACTGACAGGCCGACGAAAACTTCTTGGGCTATAAATATCTACCCAACTCCACCTCTGGCTTCCATGAGAGGGGGGATTACATAGCAACCACCATCCCCATTCTAAGTGCTTGCTCTCCTCACCAAACATTATCTGACATGAATACAGAGCAAAAATGATGTTTTCACCTGTGAATGTAATACATCTGACACCTATCAATACATATCACAATGTTCATTTAAATTATTGTGCTGTTATGAAAGTTTAAGGGAAGAATTTGTCAAGAATTTAAGGAAAAACGCTGAATTAGTTGACATTGAGATAAATTTGTGATAATGCATTAACATGTGTCCTGATCCTGAACCAAGTCTTAATCTTTCTATATATGAATATACAGTATTACTTATGCAAGGAGTCCATTTATAAGGAGGCCATGTGTAAGGAGACCATTGCCAAATACTTTCTACATATTGAATGTTGGTAGAAAAAAGCGGTGACCTCATGTGTCCCCTTCCTCTCCTCCTCTGCTGGGAGTGGGCTCAGTTTTTGCAGCAGAGGTTTGCTCAACTCACTGTTGCGACCGCTACCTCTCCCCCCTCCTCTACCTTTCTGCCTTTGCCCATAGCTTTCATTTTGTCCATGATGTCAGTGAACGTCTCCTTCACCGTCTTCTCCAGGATCCAGCCCTCGCTCTCACTCTCTGGGTCCTCTGGGTTTGCCAGCGTGGACAGGGAGGTGTTGACATACTGCAGGCCTACTGTTACAGCAATCTGCAAAGGACAGGATTATTCATTGCTTAAAAATATACCAAGCATTTTCTTTCATCATGAGCCTAAAACTGGGCCCCACATTGCAGTAAAATCATCAACACAATCCTAATTCATCAAAGTTTTGATTGTAATAACCTAGAAATTGTTGAAGTGATCAAGTCACAGCATGGCCTGAGTCTTGAGTGCGTTAAGACTTTGATTAGACACTGTGAGTAAAGGAAATGGGTTTGTACTTGTCTCGTCCCCTAGATTAAGCCGTTACTTCAGTCCTGAGCCCACAGCCTGTGCCAGTACAGAGGTTCTTGCATAACTACTTTTTAATCCAGGAGTCCTCCAACTGTATCTGATTAGCTTTCAAGGTTTGGCCCAAATCCCTGTTTTTAGATCAAGGTAAATTGTTTTGTCTAGGACAGAGGTTATCTATATCTATATACTTTTTACTGTCCGCCTGAAGAGATACAAAAAAATCAAATCAACTTGAGGAATTGTCAGAAGCAACACTAACTGTGTGTGGCTTTTTTGTGATAAGGTGAGTAGACTCTTGACCTTAACAGCTGTTGTTGCCAAGTAAGGATGGGGACAGAGTTGAAGAGAGGAGAAATACAACGTGTCTGCTATAGGATTAGGCCTATAGGTTCAACAGAAGCAGATGAAATAGGTGAGCTGTACTCTCCTACAAGCCAAAGGTTGTGCAGGGTAACTTGCCACTAGGGTTGTGGAGAGGATAGCAGTGTAGGGAAAGGACACGTAGTAAATCGATACAACTAACAGTCTAGTTGGAGTCTGGAAAGCAGAGGAGATGAAAGGCAGGAAGATGGTAGTAGATGCCAACTGGGCAAGGCTTTAAATCCAGATTCCTCAACCTTATTTGCCAGATTTAGCTAATCTCAGCACCAAAACTAGTCATCACTTTCCTTCACTATCATACAATGGTGCTTGAAAGATTCTTTGTGAATGTTTGCATGTCTGCCGTGTATCTCTGGTCCTGACCTCCAGCATGGTAATCAGCAAAACCATGGCTCCGATGGTGTTCATCATGCCTCCGTAGTAAGACAGCAGGGCGTCTCGACATCCGCGCTTCCACACGTTGAGCTCCTCAGTGTAGTGGTCGTAGCTGTAGTGGGCAGTGTTGTTGGTCATCTGGATCTGGATGCAAGGCCTGGGTGAGCTGGGGTTACAGCAGCTGAAAGGGACTCCATCCATCAGATACTGGCTATCCACGTTGCTGCCAATACGGCTGTAAGGATTAAAGATAGTGTCATGTTAGAGTTATGAAAGGTCATGTCACATGTTATGAAGGGTTGGGGGTGTAAGTAAAGTGAATAAAGGTCAGGACTTTGACATCCATACATACTTTGACATACCAGTAACAAGACTGTACAGTGAAATTTAATCCAATTCTGTAGTCCTGCAGTAAACAAATTCCTTCTGAAGTTTAACACTTCCTGCTATTGTACTTTGGAGAATGATGCAATCCAGCACAACAATCGTCGCCTGCTTAGCAACAAATATGAAAATAAACTGACCCATTTCCATTCTTTTGGTTCTTTAGTGGAGAATTTCGTTCCCAGGGATTTGAGAATGTGTGGACAAATAAATGTGCATGTTTGTGCTGTGCTTGATCTGAAGCTTAGACCTCTTTGATTGACAGTCCTATGACAATGGAAGTGATAGAGTGACGAGATCACAAAGACCTGAGTGACAGTGATTTCTATCAAGACTGAAACTTAATCACACAATAATGCCCACGCTACTACTGATGGAAATAATAAAGTATCTGTGAAGCTGATTAGGTCTGTATCTTGTTCAGGTGACATAAAACACAAAGATGATGTTCAGATAAGGACTTACAGGCCAAGAGAGCTTACAAGGGGAAGTTTAAGGGCCATTAGTGTCATTGCTCTCCCTTATTATTCACAAGGTGACCTTGAGTGTCCTGATAGGTGCGTATAAATAAAATTTATTATTACTGAGAATACTCAGCCAGTAATGTTGCAGGAGTATTTGAACAATAAATTCACAACAGTACAGTAAAATGTGATTATATCTGTTTTTGACTGACTGAGACTGTTTTACTCATCAGTCGTGTTGTTCTCGATTGCTGGACTTTTTGTGCTGATTGGACAAGACACTGATGGAAATGCAACTGCAATTAACAAGAATCCACACTCGTTTTGTGTCCAAAATATCTTCCTCACAGTTGCCCCCACACAGCTAACTGCTTACCACTCTTGTCATTCAAATTACAGTTGACATCAGCATTTTGACACGAGGACACGTCACTTGAATTCACTCTGACATTCACTGCGGTTTGCTTTTAATCCTGCCTCCTGCACTATTCAACCCATGTATCTTTTTCTGTACCTAATCACTAAAGCCCCTCCTCTCCACATTATCCATAAAACTGCCCTGTAACCTCTTGTGTCCTCGCAGCTTCCACGCCACATCCCCATTGCTACTCACTGGTGCCACCATTACGCTTTCTTTCTAATGAGCTGGTAATCCTCACAGCGCAGGAAAGTGAATAACGCACTTGCTCTGACCTTCTTTCGGCTCAAATCCACTTAAGCTTATCTATTACTTTGCAGAAACATTTCCCAAAACACGCCACCTCACTAGCGCCCCACCTTGATAAACAGTTCAATGATAAAGCTTTAAATCCAAAAAAGGAACATTTTTTGTAGTTTGTCACTCATCAGTGTAAATATTTTTAGTGATCCAACTGTACATTATGTCTAATAACCATCACACACTAATGATCTCTAACTCATAAAAGTTCAAAGGAATTTGGTTGATTTTAGATCCATCACTCACTCTTTGACCCCCTTTGCGGTGAAGTCCAGGTAACGGTTGCTAACCCACTGAATCTCAAACCAATCCCTGTAGTTTTCGTTTCCACAGCATCGGAACTCCATCTGCATCAAGTCCAGGGTCCTCTTCATGTAGCAGCGTCCGGGTGTGTCTGTGTCCTTGTAGTACCGCATTCCATTTCTCAGTCCCTCAGCCAGCGTGAACTGCAATGGAATCCTCATGACGAAACACAGCAGGGCCGTCACAAACAGCAAGGCGTTGAACACCACGCAGCCCACCAAGAAGTTCTTCAGCATGGGCTTCCACTTTGCAAACTTGTTAGGATCCAGTGAGTCGTAGCAGACTTTGCCTCCAAAGGCATTGATGCCACCGGCAAGTAGACCCATAACTATGAGCAGGTTGGGCAAGAAGTGGCTCTCGTTATCGTCCATAAGTTCTGAGCGCTTCCGCAACTCAATTTTAAAGAACAGGCCCATGCTGAAAATCAGCACACCTGCCATTACAGCAAACCAGTACATAAACCAGACAGTTTGAGCGAGTTTCACCCGCTTTTTCAGATCAAACTTGACCTTCATTAAAGCCATTGTTTAACCTTAGATGTGTCTTTTCTAGCAAGGATGGGAAACTAAAATAGCAGGAACTCCAGTATTTCCAGCGTGTGGCCCTTAGTTTAGAGAAACACTGAACCAGCAAGACAGTTCCTGTTTCCTTGTCGCTCTGTTGTCAGGGTCCCCTCTGGCTTGTCCAACAGGACATGAGAGTCAGCTCGACATGTAATCCATCCTACAGCAAAGGAGCAGAGATGAAGTCACCATGAGACCCTGAACAAGCAAAGTGGTTATTCCTCCGCTGCCACTTCCTCTCCCATTTTAACAAAAACAAAAACAAAGTTGTATTTTCCACAAATGTTTCCTGCTTTTCAATCCTTAAAATGCAGGCGAGCCTGAACGTTGATGTTCTGTTTTCAGGCAGTTGGAGGTTTGCCGAGGATCCTCTTCAGCACGTCATGCTAAACTCCTTGTAATCAGCCTGATCCAATTTGCAGAAATCCCTCTACACAAGATGAGCTTGATCATAAGCCACTGCCAAGGGAGATAATTGGTTTTCGTGTTCACGTGGTCACGATCACCGTAAATCGAATACACCAGGAGCTGTTGGGTCAACTGCTAAAAATGAAGACAGTGGACATGAAAGTGGAGCTGATAAGAGTTAGGCAGAGGTCCACAAGTTCAACACAAGCCGGATGTCTACACATTAAAGAAAATGGGCCTTGACTTGGATTCTTAGGACAGGTAACCCAGTCACAGTAATGAAAGCTCTGCATGCAGACATTACCTGCTCTAGTACGCCTGTGTTAGTTATTCAGAACTACCTAAATAAGATAACATAAGCTAATAAAAACACATTTGAGCACAGATCATACTGAAAACACAGAAACATGAGTCAAATTGTTAGGTGAAAGCAAATTGATTTAGTCTTCTTTAACACATGCAAATGTAATTGACTGGCCATAAAGGTTGCAATGTTAGTTATCATATTTCATTTTAATGGATAGAAAAAAAGCACAGGTCAGGCAAAAACCTATGCAGTCTTAGGTAACAAGCAAATAAAGACAACAAACTTACTATGTTGCTGAAGTCAGCCTCTTTATTTGCAATTCATTTTAATAATTAACCCTTTACAATGCACAGATCGACTTGGGTTGTGTTACATCAGTGCGTCACTTAAAGCTGAGTGCATAGCAGTATTAAGGCGCAAACTTTACCGCAGTGCTTTTGTTCTGTCCCTCATTCAACCTCAGTCACAATAATCATAATTTGGCGAGTGCTTGATGGATTTTGAAGCCTTTTTGCGTTACTATGAACTTAACAGTTTCACATTGTTATATTGTACAATGAGTACAAACTTGTTTCAGACATTTTGCAAAGGGAATATTTTGTTCTTAATGAAATCTGAGCAATCTGTCACCTTCTAATAAGGAAAGTCTGACTGATGCAACAGGTGAACATGAACACTATCTATTGAATATGTCGATTGTATTGTATTATGTTACTATGGAACATTGGGGCCTTGTTAAACTCATATCTATGGGTCCCAATTGCTTTTTCTATCTGCTTCTGGAATGAGAGTCCAGTTAGGGGATGGTGTTCCGGCAGCGAGCCAGTTGAAGTCGTCCACCTGGTTCCAGTTGTTCCTGTTCCGGTCGAGTCCAGACACAGAGAGGTCATCATCCAGCGTTGGATAAGACCAGGAGAGGGGGGCAAAGCTCACCCCCTGACAATCCTCTATGATCGGTCGGCCGATGATGTGCAGATAAACCTGTGTGTTGGTGGTGTTGTGGGTTCGCAGCTGTTGGCAGAGGAGGGCCAGTGTACTGTCCTTACAGTGGTCAACAAACACAGAACCGGACACAGGCCCACACAGGATCTCACAGTTGGTTATATGTTTGAGGTGCACCGTGCTGGGGGAACCGAACAGGCGGACCTTGCAGTTAGTTAGGTGGGTCAACAGGACATCTTGTTTCTGGATCTCCTCGGCTGTCTTGGTCAGACACTCGTTTTCCTTGTTGGAGAAGCCACACTGCTCAGATTCTGCTCTTTGACATTTGCCATCAACAGCATCTCCTCCAGGTGTGTCGCCCTCGGCAGGTGAAGGCGTGTCAGACACCGGTTTGGACGCTTTCTCGGTGGCTTTACTGCGAGCTCGGAAAGCAAACTTCTTCTTCGGTAGCGCCTCCTCTCGTTTCTCTGCGAGGGCCGTCTGGAGCTTCTGGAGAGCTGCCTGGGCTTGTCTCAGCTCGTACTGCGTTAGAAACCCCGTGCTGTCGTTCAGAAACTTCTGTAACTGCACCATTTTTCCCGTGGCCTCGTCCAGCGTTTGAGCCGCGGCGGTCCGGTCCATTACGGAGCAACTGGACAGCAACAACTCGATACACTCACGCTCCTTGTTGAAAGTGCTGGAGAAATACTCGCCCTTTTCCTCGGCGACAGACTGGCTCTGCTTGGCCTCCTTCCTCCGCTCTGCATCCTCTACCCTGGCTTGGTGTCGCCTCTGTAGCCGCTCTTGTATCTTTGCTGCGCCGCTTTCATTTTCTTGAGAAATTGTGTCGGTCCCGTCCATGTTTTTTTTTTTACAATTTCTGGTGATGCGGAAGTGAATGCGTCACTACGCAGCAAACAGCGATTTCATTGGAGGAATGATCGAGCGTTTGGATTTATTCTGTCGTGTTACTGGTGGGAAAGAAAACAGCAACATCTCAAGACAAGAAAAGTCGACCCAACCCTCATTCTCTCTTTATGACCCCAATGTACAAGTATATTATATAAATATAAAGTTTGACATAACATAACATTTGTAATTTTGAGTTTTCATTTAAAGGAACGCATTATGAACACTGTTTACCAGGCTTACTCAAGAAGTTGCACTTTACGCTGAAGAGGATACAAGATGAGCCACTACAATCATTTCTGATTAGATTTGTTGTTTTTAACAAAACTGGACGTTTGACGTTTCAGTTGTCTTTTGATATTCTGTCAAATAAACTATTAAGCTACTACAATTCAATGGGCTGTCATCTTGGGCTGTCATCATAATCTGTATTGAGTCGTATTTAAAAAAACAAAAAAACATTTCTGCTCGAGAATAGGTTGCAATTCATTATTGACATTACTCATTTTCATGGTAAATTATGGTACCATTATATTTATTTATTTATTATATTCGCATGTAAGCTATGTAACCTCGAGCTTATTATGAATGACAAATAAAATTGCCTTATATTCCGAATAAATTACTTAATTAATTGGACTATAAATCTCGTTTTTTTCTCGTTGTTTGACTCTACCTGTCATCGAATTGTTTTACTTGTTCAATAAAGTTCTCAAAATAATGACGACCTACACCATGGACTCATACATGGAAAATGCGTCATGTGTGAGTATCCCGTAGAATGGATGTGGTGTTAAACACTTGAGTTGCGTACATGAGAGGAATACAAAGATGGAGCAATTACAATATATAAAAGTAACTCAAGTGTAGTAATTCAACTAGTACCTGACTACAGTGTCTGAAGGTGTGGTGCACTGAGCAGAGGCCCGCCCCCTACTGTTTGTGATGGTCAAACCCAATAATGTTTACCTCCTGATCATAAAAGCAATCGAAAATGAAATTTCAAAATTTAAAAAAAAAGGGGAATTTTAGCGGATTTGTGACTTATTGCGGTTGTGTGCGATACCCCGTTTAAATTTTTAAACAGTGGTGTGCTACCGCTAATGGCTAAGTGAAGGGCTGCTTTTCTGTGAGTGTGCACTACCCCAACAACCCGTGCGGTGATGGCGAGGAAACCCCGTTGACAAGACACTGCTTTTTCATGACGGTGAGTTTCCCTTTGAGTGTATTATAATTTTGTGATAAAAATTTCAAGGAAAAAACACACACAACCTCCTTCCTCCCTTCCTTCAGGGAGGGAAGAGAGTTTGAGCGGAGAGAAAAATCTATCCGAGACAGAACAGGGACAGTGAGTAAAATATATGAGTGGGAGAGGGAGAAGGAGGAGGAGGAGAAGGAGGGGGGAGCAAATTAAAAGTTGCCAAATGGAGATATTGGGTTTCAAGAGGAGTGAGACAGGAGTAAAGGGTTTGCCTCTTTCCGTCGTCTTTATGTTATGCTAATCGGGATAAATATTTATGGATCGACATGGTTTAGTCCTTAAGCCATTTCGATGGATTCCAGTCGTCGTTCTCCCCGAATAGGCGACGCCGACATCGCGGTTAGCTAACCAGAACAGGCCGGCGTTACGCGTTTAAAATGTCGGGCTTTGGATTTTTAGCGCAACCGGAGCAAGACACGGGGCGGGCGGGCGGGCGGTCGGAGCAAAACAACCCGGGATTGAAACGCGACAGTTCGGCTTATCGAGAGAGAAATGTGACGGCTTGGTTTTCTTGCTGGGCGGATGAGCCAAATGGAGGACAAACGAAAGCCTCCCCGTCAGAGAAAGAAACCGTACACGTCAGCGGACCAAGGGCGTTTTGTGCTGTTTGAAGCGATTATCATTCTGTCGATTCAGTCTATTTTTGGAAATAAAAACTTGCAACCCGCACAGTATCTGGGTTTTACACGACGAAACCGCCAAGTACAAGCGGAAGGATCGTAGCGGGGATTAGCTTGTTTTGCTTCGACGCACGCATGCTAGGGCGGCGTTGGGAATTGGCGATTTTTTAAAATATTTATACCGAGTATTTTGACATAAACGACTATAACGTTTAATTCACTTCCTCCAACAAACCGTCCCGATGATTCCAATACGATTTGAACCAATACAAAGCTTAGTAAACCAATGTAAGCTTTACAGTCGTGCTTTTTCCTAATGTAGCCCAGACTGTCTACATGTAAAGCCCTTTACTTAAAACACTTGCGTATTCTTAAATAGTCGCAGTAATCGATCGATTGTTGGTAATCTTGTGTATGTGGCATTGAGTAAGAAAGTGGTTTCTTTTGGGGTTTTTTTAACGTTTCAACAGTCCTCATTTGAAGCTTTTCGTGAAATAAACATTACCACGCCAGTCATTCCTTTCCCCATTTGTTGGTCGTAAATTCGATTAAAGGTTGATCTCACACTAGCTACAGAACGTCCATTTCAAGGACAAACAAGTCTCACTGCCTGCTTTATCCCACCTACTATCAAGAGAAAATATTGTATTTGGCATGAACATTGAAAAGCAGGCTTTTCTTCAAACCCCTTTCGTTGAAATTGTTATTTTCACTTATCCTTCTCTAATGCAGTCAGTTGAAACACCTAGTTTAACCCAGCAGCCCCCGTGCTTCTTTGTTCTCCCTGAACAAACATGGAGGCTGAACATGCTCCTGCAGTAAAGGACAGCCTATGGCGTGCAACAGCCATTTTGAAGCATTGCAGTTGCAGTGTTTTGCAGACTGACAAACTCAAAGCATTTCCTCTTTCACTGTCTCTCAGATGATCACCAGAACATGAAACACATGCACAGTTAAATGGAATCTCTGAGTTTGGGAATTTTATTTTCTACATACAGATTTTGTTTCAGGATTACTTACAGATATGAGTGTAAAAATAGACAAAATGACGATGTCCACACACTCCCAGACCATTTCTCAGATTAGGCCTCAGTGGAGACCTATTCTCCTCTAATCATTTAACACCCAAGATGTCGCCATAGCTCTGTTGGCTGATAGAAAAATAAAGCCAATGCTGTCATAATGTTGAAACTCAAACAAGGTTTGAGGAATAATGCAGCAGGGTGGAGTTATTTACACTCAGATGCACATTTTCACACTGGAGTATAGCTGACAGCAGAGTCAACCAATGGTGGACAGCAGAGGAGGCTAATGGATGGGAGGTTTGGTGTCAGAACAGCGTCCGTAGGAGGGGAAGGGGTACATCCTGCACTTACTTCGACTGCTCTCCTACTGCCTGTAATAACATATCTGTCCCTGTCTTCATTTCACACACCCAACTGTCACCGCCCTCCTCCTATCGCACAGTATTGTGTAATCTTACAACTGAATTTTCTCACCCTGCAGCCCATCCTGTTAAAGGAAACAGGGTGTTAAATGACTGAATCCATGCACCCAGCCGGAAATGAGTGAGTGAATGTGTCACAAACTGTCACCAACCACACTGTTTGGTATGCGGAAAAAGCAAGTCAAGTCAAATTTATTTGCATAGCCCAATATCACATACACTGTCTCTAAGGGTTTCACAGACCCAAAACAACAAACAGCAGGCTTGTTATTCAGCTGTACGCACATTTGCTAATCCTTTACGGCTCACACACACACAACTAGTCCTGCCTAAGTCTAAATACCAGAAGATAAGTTGAAGTTGACCCCCATTGCTATTTCCATTTGCATGATGCATGAATGCACAACACAGTTTAAAAATTACCAACTACTTAATCCATATCAAACACCTTCCATTTCACCTCCATTCTATCTCCTTCCCTTCGTCCTTCAGGTGTCATGGATGATGAGGACGATCGCCGTCTTCTGGATATTATAGGGTAAAAACCCTTCCTTAGACAGCTACAGTATCCATTATGGATAACATCACTAACTGAATGGGTGCATTGACATTAATCTTCACCAGTACGTCATAGTTGCCTCATAAACCTAATAATGCTCCAATATTTGTCTCAAATTTCACTAAATCAGCTAGGTTACATTATTAGGAGTCCTCTTTTTATCCCCTTTTGTTTTAGTGAGTAAGATTACATCATCACAGAAATGTCCCATGGTGGATCAGTGAAGGCCTGACTGCAAAATTATGAATAATATATCACCAAATGAAGTTGATTAGAGGTTACTGCATATGAAACCTGTTTTGAAAGCCCAATCTAATCCTAAAATGTTTTTGCTTTTCTTAGAGATGTGGATGCATTGAATGACTACCTCCACGGCAGCACCAGCAAGTCTGTGAGTGACTCTTGGTGAACCGTCTTATTTACAAAACGTATTCATCACATGTTACATCATGCATGGTGTGTTGAATTCGTAGTGAATCGGCTGCATGATGCACACCAGAGGAGGGCTTTGACATCCTGTTCTCTTCCCGCAGATCGAGGAGGATGACGTGACGAATGCAGCTTTCGGGTCGGCTGGACCCTTTTTTGCTGGTGACACAGTGAGTTTGCGTGTGATTACTCGAGAGACCACTTGATCCAACCAAAACAAAATCAGACTTTGCTCGGTGATTAGAGACTGAGATACTGTTGATGCACTGTGTGTTTCCCAGGCCTGGAGTGTGATGTATGAGATAAGCATCATTATGGTTGCTTTTGTAGAGAACCACAAAGACCGCTTATCTAAGACGACAACCTACAGGATAAGATATTTCATAAATTGTCCACACCTTTTCCACTCTTTAGACTGGCTCCAGCACTGGCCTCAAAGATGGCTCTTCTACAATGGGTGAATTTGGTGAGGATTCAGCTGGGGCCGGCCTCCAACTCTCCAGCAGCCTTTCGTTTATTGAGGAAGAATTGGGGTCTGGGGGCTCCCCCGGGGGGTTGGAGCTTGACGGAGAGGACCAGCCCTTTGACATTCTTCAGAAGTCTCTCCTGGAAGCGGACATCACAGAGCAGACGTTGGCCCAGGAGGCCTTACTAGACTCCCAACCTGCTCCAACTCTTGTGCAGGCTCCTGTCCCCTTCCCCTCCCAGCTGGCCTCTGGAGGCTACGGAGGGGGAGTGGGTGTTGTTACCACAGCGACTGCTGCCTTTCCTACAGGCCAGTTTCTGCAAGGAGTGTCCCAACTGCCCAATGGCTCAGCTCAGCACATCCAGGTGTTGGGCTCGTTTGGGACGGGCGGTGGGGTGATGACTCTGAGCAGCCTGGAAAGAACTCCTCAGCTTGTGCTGAGACCGGGGGCCCCTGTGGCGGCAGCAGGGACAGCAACCGCTGGGCAGGTGTTTGCTCAAGCACAAGGGCAGCTTGGCCAAGTTGGCTTACCTTTCAAAAACATCCCCCTTCAAAACATAATCATACAGAGAGGCCCTGGTGGGACCCAGACTCTTGTCAGGCCAATCCAGCCCAAACCCCTTCAAGCAGGGGCTCAGACCGTCTACAGCGTTGGCCTTCAGCCCTCTTCCACCACCGTGGCTAATGTAGTCAATGTAAACACTGCTAGTGCGGGACAGTACACAGCCAATGGCTCCATTGTGGTGAACCCGCCCCTGGAGCAGCAACAATCGCAGGGTCAGACAAACATACCACCTGGACAGTTCTTGCTGCCCAGCTCCTTGGCACTCCCTCCGGCCAGCACCATCCACAATGGGCCTGCTGACCCCAACTCCAACGCACTGATTACCAGTCAGAACGCGGTGCAGATTGTTGCGGGGCAGAACT
The DNA here is from genome assembly GCF_046128005.1 of Genypterus blacodes. Taxonomy (NCBI): domain Eukaryota; kingdom Metazoa; phylum Chordata; class Actinopteri; order Ophidiiformes; family Ophidiidae; genus Genypterus; species Genypterus blacodes. The sequence goes on from NW_027466867.1 coordinate 7,096,071, forward strand.
TCACCGCGACGCCAGGAGGCCAGCTAATTTTGAATCAGGGATTAGTCAGCGGCAGTCAGGTCGGAGGGGCTGTAACCCAAACATGGACCGGAGTTTCTGGCACAAGCTCAGCCCCCGTTCAGACATCAGGCTCGGCCGGGCGACTGACTCTGGTGGGCCCTGCCGCGGCGGGGGTCGGGGTTCGAGGCCAGGTGTCTGCCAGCCCTGTGCAGCGCCTTCTAGTGACCCAGACCCAGAACTGCACTTCCCTGTCCCCCATACCTGGTGTAGCTACAGGAACACATGAGCAACAAGACTACAGTCAGGTATAACAGAAAAGCCTCCGATGTTTGTGGTGTTCAGCATCTTCTCCTTCATTTTCTTTTCGCAAATGATCTCATCCTGTTTGGCTGCTGCACTTTTCTTGCTTTGGGCTTTTATCTGACTGAAATCATATTGTTTTTAATTTATGTTTTGTAGAATTCTCCATCTCCTGCTCTCAAACAGGACAGTCGACAGGCACAGCTCAGCAGCCTCCATGGTAGCAAAGATTGGTGTCCTATTTATTTTCTGTTTGTGTAGTCTGCAGCATCGTGGCCTAATTTATCTGCTTATTGAATCATCTTTTAGGTGTGAAAGCCATCACACAAGATTCAATGCTAAATGCTCAGGTACATCACTTCATTTGCTTTGCATGACTGCCTGCGTATAGAGTGTTTAAAGGTTGAAAACGCAGATGGGGGAAGTATTTGCGTTATGACAAATTTGGTATTTGTATTTGTTTAGGTCGGTGCACAGAAGAGGCCGGCCCTTCCACCACTTACAAGAACGGGAATGTGAGTTATTGGCATTGCATCATATTATTAGTTATTATTTCTTAGGTCTGGTGTTGTGCTGGTCGGCCATATTGATCAGTTTGTCTCTTCCTCCTGTCCTCTCTAGGATTTTACAGCAGTTGCGAAAGGATCATTGTGGCGTTCAGTCCCCGGATCGGAGAAGATTTGCATCAATAGAGGACGCGTTGGAAAGACTCCTCCCCTATTATGTGTTCCAGGGGACTCCGCCCAGCCAGGACGAGTTCTCACAGGGTACAACAGCTCTAGGACTTTCATTTGTTAACCTAATCATACATTTGGAAAGAAGTCAGAGAGAATGTCCGCTCTGACGTTTCATGACTCAAATAAAGGGAACAATTGCAATTAGCATCTAAACTGTTTTGTCCTCTTGTTCACAGTGGATGAAGAATTTGAGTTAGTGGCGACTCACGTGTTGAAGAGGACCCAGGCCATGGTTAACAAATATAGACGACTACTATTGGTTGAAGCTGAGGTGGGCACATGCACTCAAATATCACACATCTCCACTAATCATACAGCCAGAAATCATCTACAAGGACTTTATGTTTTGGGGAAGGAACATTTTCTTCTAGCAGTCATTGTTGAGCTTATGTAGATTTGTTGCATAAACACAATATTTGTCTACCAAGCCCGTGTGGGCTGGGTCCATGTGTACAGAATATACAGAGTATTTGTCTTGTTATGACAAGCAGAAAGCTGCTTAACAGGATGCCTCTCCCCTCCCTGCAGCGCTGCAGTCCGTCATCCGAAATGGTGATGATTGACAGGACCTTTAACCAAGAGGAGCGCAGCAACCTGACACAGGACAAGCGAATGGTACTCGTGGATCCAGGTACAAAACCAGTGAAGAGGAGGGAAGAGTGAAGCCACCTGACTCTCCACAGAAAGGCTGTTATTTAACCGTGCTCTCTCTTGTCTGCTTCTAGATGGCTTCATGGAGGACTTCTGTTGTGGGATGAAGTCCAGCCCTGTTCCAGCTCTCTCTCCTCAGTCTTTGCCCTGCCCTAGTTGGAGACATTCAGACAGTGGCTCCTCAGAGCCAGCATTCAGGACAGACTCCCAGCCCGGGTACGGAGACCCGGGAGGGGGCGGGGAAGAATCAGCGGGTGCAGGTGACAGACTCCACCCTCCGCACTTAGAAAACAAGAGCATCGTGGACCTGAAGAGGAGCCAGCAATGCTTCGGGCCCAGCGGTGCCACCAACAACAGCCTCATCGCTGCCAACAGTTATCCCCAAGGTAACCTGTCACCGTTAACGGCAACGTCGGGAGGACAAACGCACTACCAGGTGTCTCATCACCTGACCTCCAACCCCATCCAGCCCCATTACACGCCTCAGCTCACCTCACCCCCCCATCCCGACACAGACTCTGCTCTGGAGGCGGCAGTGAACAGCATCCTAGAATGTTAAGACTGATGTCCCACCATGACTGATGTCCCTAGTGTCTGCCTCCATTGGTTTAGACCTCTGTTGTGTGTTCGGATCTTTTTTTGGTCAACTTACTGTCAGTCTCCTGTAGTAATATTTGGTTTAACCCTCACAACCGTGTGTGAAGAGAGGCTCACTCTTCTTTCAGATCTGTGATCTCCTGCCATGTAGCATGTGTTTGGGTGGTTTTAGTTTATTTGGGATGTTGGAGGCATGTGGTATGAGTCCATGACTCCTCAAAGGTGCCAGGGAAGCCCAGCACTTAGGACATTTAAAGAATCGGGAATGTGTGCAATGCATTAGGCGAACAGATTAACAGTGTCATTACATTGAATGCAAGGGTTTGCCTCTCTTCACACACAGTAACACACACTTGGACATATCGTGCCAGTCAATTATATCCCCACTACCTATACTGAATAACTGGGAGGAGGGGGAAAATAGTGACTCTGTGCCTGAGAATTTCTATGCTTTTTCTTTTTGAAATGTTTACATGAACAAGCCCTTTGAAACCAATCACTCTCCTGCTTCTGGCATTACTGACTTGGACAGCGATCACACAAACGCTTCAGGTTTGTTATTGATCCAGCATGACGAGGTCGAGTCTATTCTCTTTACGTGAAGCAGCATTGATCCTCGTGCACACACCCACATAGACATATTGCGCTCTAAGTAGTGTTGCATATTAAAGGAACTATACTAGTATAAGGCTCTCATCAAAAAGCAGCGTATGCTAGGCTAAACAGAATGTGAACACGGTGAACATAAATCTATACGCCTGCTTTGTGATCACAGCGGCTTGCAGCAACGACGGCCTCTTGTCACATGCACATGCAGATTAATGTTTCACTGAACAATGATTTTCCTTTTCTTATGTCACATTAACTTTGGCATTTTTCTTTTGTACCTTAAAGGTATGCAAGCCCCTACACACACACATACACACACACAGGACACGTCTTTTGCATTTTCACAACATACCAGTCTCAACCACTTTCATTTCAGTGTGTTCGTGTCAGGGGAGCTAAATCCTCAGATTGAGGATGATATGTTACAGTATGTTTATCTTTTTATTTAGATTATTTTCTCATTTTTAGAAATGGCATTAAATTGATTGATTTTGTTTCTTGTGAAGCCCCCGCTCTGTGAACATGGTAGGACGATACGGTCATTCACTCAGACGACCCTTGGGGAGGTCAAACATAGATTGTGTGTTTTTGTTATTCTGCCTTCTGCATTGTTTATCTATGCCTATCACCTTGACACGTGTCTGTTTGTGCGCTTATCTGCACATATGTGTACGACTTTACGTGTGTTTTTGCTTGTTTTGTGATGGTTTGGACTTTGTACCTGTGTCCACTGTCCCCCAGGATGGTTTACTCACTTTCTAGTTCTTTTTCAGTCCTAGCTTTTAGCACTTCTTACATTTGTCCCCTCAAAAGCAGCTCAACCAAAATGAACAGGAGAGAGAATGTGGGCCTGTCCAGAATCAACCTCGACTCCCCGCGTCTGCGTACTCGCGATGCCAGACGTGTTTCATACCTGTCGCAGCCTGTCCCCACTATTAATCCGGCTTCCTGTTTTTGCTGGTGTCTTTCTTATCGGTCCAATAACTCAAACTTATTGGACGAGTATTTGATTACGATTAAAACGGTTCGCCCTTAATATTGGCAATGTATTTGTGTCTTGCTGAATTAATCTAAAGAAAGCAGCAATCTGACATTTTGGGGGAAATTCCGCTAAACTGTCAGAGGACCAAAGCTGAAGTCAAACCGATCTGTGAAATGACCGTGGGGTTGATTCTCGACAGTGCAACTTTAGCTTTATGCTTGCCAATAGGTTACAGGAGCAGAACGAAGGCCTTTTATGTTCTTATTCTTCTGTTTTTTGGTTTGATTTGCAGTCGCGTCACATCACATCCTGTCTGCCGCAGCCCCCAACAGGGAATTCCACCAATTTTGCAAATCCCTTTCCAAACACGTAGACCTCACAGCAGACACATAGTTTACCCATGTGAAGTCAGGTCAGGTTCCATGACTTTGCACAGCGCCCTCTACAGCCACAAAAGTGAATTTCAAATACTGAATGCTGCTTCCCAACTCCAACTTACTTTCATTTAATTTGCAGAATTGGTGGAGTCCCTCTTTTAAGAAAATTACTACATTTCTAATTTGCTCTTTCTACTGGTGGCCATAAGATTTTGTGCCTCTTTAGCTCTTAAAACTGCAAGAATACTGTGTCCAGTGTGGTTAAATCATTGTGTTATCTAGATGCACTTTTGCATTAATAACATATTGTGCCCCCCTCCCCTCCCTCCCCCCTGTTCTCAGTGAAGAGATTCCTGTTCTGCCTCCATTTCACTGTTTTGTTCTATTTCACTTGATTTGTATAGTTTGTTGTTTTGTATAAAAAACCCAAAAAGCAAAACCCAAAATATTTATAATTTTTGTATGGAGAAAAGAGAATGTAAAAACCACGAGATAATGGAAGTTATTTTTTATTGTGTTGGCCAAGAAGTGGGGTCAGGAAGTCGATACAAAAAAAAAAAGGTCATTTCTGCATTTGTAGCTCGTGTGTGTTCACTACAGCAGTGAGGAGCGTCAATAAACTCATTTGGAATACAATCACAAACTGGTTCAGTCCGGCTCGGGGGCTCTTCAGTGTGTGGCCATTGCTATTCTGTCGGTGTTCACAGTACTGGCACAAGTTTAGACCTTGACACGCAGGGGACAAACTAAGCTTGCATACTAACACCATGTGACACGGGAGGCATTTTTACAAGAAAATATTTTTAACTGCTACAGATTTATGCGAGGCGTTAATGCTTCGTGTCACAGACGGATTGGATTTCATCAATTCACTCCATCTGATCTTTTATGGTGAGGAGATATTGATGTTGAATATTCTTATTTTCAGTTTGATTCGCTCCTCTCATGGACTCCAGCCCTGATGCCTCTGCACAAAGGCACTAAGAAAACCGTGCATAGCAAAGCGTTCAACTGCCCATGCTTTTGGTTGCGCTAACACAACCCAACAGGGACACCTAGTGGAGTCCATTGAAAACACCAGGAGAATGGCAAAGGCCACAAATGCCTCAACTGGTGATTTCATCATGAACCAAAAGTAAAGCTTAATCGTATCTTACAATTAAAAACTTATTTTGAATAGTTTCCTTATGTGTATTCACCTTTCTGTCCCTAAAATGAGCTACTAGCTCCACCAAATATATACATTGATACAAACAAGTGATACACGCTCACATGTGCAACTCTAAAACATAACACTAACTTGTTTGATCATCAATCCCTTGTGCGGTGTCCTCATGCAAACCTCGTCCAATCATCTTCCCTGCACCTCAGTGGTACTTCCTCCATCGATCACTCTCTGGAAAAACAGCAATCAACACTTCTATTCCATTGTGGGCAGTTAACACACTCATTTACACACAAATACACACACACACTTACTTGGAGGGTAAGTCCAGACGTAGCCGAGCACACAAACTCCTGCTATCAGCAAGCCCACTCCTCCCACACCGCGTTTCCTCGCGTTGGTGTATCTCCTATAATACCACTGCCAACCTGAGTGAAGCAGAGGCCAGGGGAGAAAACTAATCAGAGAGACGAGTGCGACGGTGTGTGTCAGGTCATTTATGCCTGTATATGTTATAAAACACTAAAACAATTACCATTAGAGAGCATTAGAGGCTGAGTATCAGGTGGGAGTGCCAGGTCGGTATTGACACCAATATCAATATTTAAGAGTTTTAACCTAAACATTAAAGCCGAGAACCAAAGTTGTAAAGGTAAAATCATAACTGTATGATTTACATGCAGCATGCAGCATAAACAGCACAGGACTTTCTTTCAGCAGATTTGGCAACATGAAGATATGTGAAAGAAGTCCATACCAGCAGAAAATCACCTGATGATATTTTGCTTGTGCTGTTGTTTTTATTGTAAGTATGTATTTAGAAGTATCAGTGTGTGTACAGTGACCTTTCTGCAGCATTTCTGTTACATCTTTAGGACGGTTGGGGGTTTTGCATGCAAACCAACCAGGCAACTCCCTCAGCCTCACTTGCCCGAGAGTCCGCTGTGTGAGGACACCTGCACAAACAACAAATCAATGCACAGACTGACACACACACACACACACACACACACACACACACACACACACACACACACACACACACACACACACACACACACACACACACACACACACACACACACACACACACACACACACACACACACACACACACACACACACACACACACACACACACCCTTTGTCTAATACTGACCTGCGTTTTGATTATTGGCGGAATTTAGTTTCAGCGTCTCCACATGCGGCTTCTTCTCCGCCGTCGGCCCCTCTGCGCTCCTCGCCGGGACATTTTGTGAAGGAGGAGGAAGGAGAAAAGGAGCAGGGTTGGAGGAGGCGAGAGACGCACGGGGTGGTGTTCCTCCATCCAAAACCTGAGCGGCTGAGGCTTGGGAGGGGAGCTGATGGTCCACTTTCAGCGCCTTGTTCATGCTGAGTGTGTGTATGAGATATGGGGATATTAAAGGGAGGAGTGGGGTCAGTTTGGTCTGAACAGGACTGCTGCACTGCTCCATGGTGCTGGGCAGCTTTTCTGACGAAGCAACAGGTGTTACCAAGCAGCCTACAGCATGTCCTTCACTCCTCCCTGCTGGAGCTGGACTAGGACTCAGTCTGGTTGTGGTTTTGCTGGGTTGGTCATCAGTAGTTTGGATCTGGTCCAGGATGCTCAGCCTGCTGGACTGGTGACTGACATGATGTCGACCTAAAGTGGCTTTCACGCCCTGCAGAGTGATCCTGGACCCATAAGTGCTTTCCAAATTCCCAGATAAAATGTCTCCTTCACTCTGACTGTCCAGCCATGAATTGTCTCTTGTTTTGGGTCGTGCACTCTGTCCATCCTGGGAGGCAGAGGCTCCTTGGTCTGTTGACATGGATTTTGCAGCTTCCTCTCTTTTTGAAACTTTCTTTTTAGAGACACCTTTAGGTTTGGTGTCTGCGGAGACGAGGGCAGGCTGGGTGCTGTTTGGGTCTCCGTCTGGACTCGTCCCAGTCCTGGTCAATGCTGTGGCCCCGGAAGTTGAGAGTCCTGTTTCCATCCTGTGTGAGGTTGGGACTGAGAGCAGGTCTTGTAAGGCAGACCCGCTTCTTTTCAGAGATTCTTCTTCTTCTTTGTTCTTTGCCGCTTCTATCAATGCACGGAGACCCTTCTTTATTGGTTTAGAGAGGGTGGGAGGTGAAGGGAGGGCTGGAGGTGAGAGAGATGGAGGTGTGGAGGAGGGGAGGCATACAGAGGCAGCCAACTGGATCTGATCTGCCAGCTTCAGTTTCTTCTTTGTAGTTGAAGTAGAACGTGATGAGGACAACAATGCCTGTGATGAAGATGATGGATCTACACTTTTCTGTGGCGCTGATAATGCCGACGTCTTCTTCTTCGCCTCTGGACTTACTGTCAACGATAATGCTGGTGTGGACTTTTCTCCCTTTGTCTTTTTTTCAGTCTTCTTGGAAGACAACAGGGATGAAGTTGATGTCTTTTGAGTTGACGGAGCCTCATGTTGAGACGCACCAGATGCCTCTGCTGCTTTGCAGTGGGGCAGGTGGGACTTCAACCTCTTGAAAGGTTTCCCACAGTGTGGACACGACTCTGAGGAAACAGTGAGAGAATAGCGATCTTATCTAGTTCAAGTACCTCTAGTAATCTAAACACTGCACACTGCTTCTGCCTGTGTGGAAGAATGTGGTCACTATTCTACTGCAGATTCCACAGTTATTATTATCCAGTGAAACAAGTCGCTATACAAATGCCATCATTCATTTTTTTAATATAAATCCAGAATCACATGACAACCAAGTATAGTCATAACATCAGCAGAGAACATTGATCCTTCCAATCTAATGTAACAATGTAATGTAACCTTTATCTTTAAATAACCCACAATGCAGATTGATTCTATCTCTACATTTCGTATTATTGAATAGTTTTATATGAATGTAATTGTAATTAAACTCGTGAAGTAAATGCCTTGAAGGGAGATCATTAATGAATAGTTAAACGTTTGAATTTACCTGAGCCCATCTTTCACGCATGCGTAGAGTGAGCAATCCCAGTCATGTGCGTCTCAAAGTGAAAGAACACTTGTGTAACACGCCGTCGTTCCAGAAAGCAGCTATAACTTGATCATTTCAGTTATTTTCGGACGCACATAATCGATTTTACGATTGAACTACCATGGTCCGCTAAATTTAATCACAGTGGTGTCACTTACGATGACAGTCAGAGCTAAATAAACAAGTTCGTAATGACTTAAACGTGGAGGATAGTTACTGTGCCAAAGCGGAGGAAAGACCCCGAGGTAGCAGGTGGGGAGCCTGAGCCTAAATAACAATATTATACCAAACTTATCCTAAAAAAGTACGTTGATAATATAAGCTTCGATTTGAAAACTAACTACCCAAGTGTGGGATTGTAACGGGCCTGCTTGATAGATTAAATGAACATCTTGTACAGACATGTGGCAGTCGTTGCTCCGTTGTTTGGGCGTGGTGCGTTTAAAGTGCGTTTAATCCTACACAAGCCAAGATGGCTCACTCCGCCAACTTCCGCCTTCGTCGAAATCCGTTTGGCGGAACAAAACCATGCCGAGTCCGTCTGAAATACGCAACAAAACCTTTGAAACACCATGTCTGAACGTTATTCAAATGAATCAGGAAATAAGTACGATCTGTAAATGACAGTATGACCAAGAATTCTACCAAATACTAAACGATTATGGTGAGCGAGTCCTAAAACCATCTTCGTTCAGGCATGATCTTTGTCAGTGCTCAGCAGTAGAAGAATGGTTCATTTTTTATTTTCTCAAGTAGTGTAAGAGGGAAACAAGCATGATATTGATCTCGAAATTCTGTACAAAAGGCCATGACCTTGCATTGCATTTTATATTACACTTCACTACATATTCATGTCGGGAGGGAGGGAGGACAGGAAAATAACTCATTCAGAATATATTTGGTATATACACATAATATTTACCTAATGATAGCAAATGATCATTTCATGTGGATGTGCTGACTGAGCATGACTGCTACACACATCTGGGGCCTTTTCCAATAAGGATGTTTACTGACTTATTGTGATAACTCTGCTTGATAAAAGATCTCTGGGTTCTATTGAGTTAACAGCGCACATTTACTTCTTGGAATAGTCCAATTAGTGACCAAATCAGGAAGTTATAGTCAGTTAGTGTAATCTTATTTGAAGATTTATCAGTTAATTTGGGAGTGATAGGAGACTCCAATCCTGTTTTGACCTTCTTGTTTACACCACTACAGATTGTACATGAAATGAATGACATCGACATGAACAAATACAAATACTATGTTGTAGTAGTAGTTGAATAAAGAACACTTTGCAGCATAATTAACAAGCTAGCACCTAATTTCATTAGAAAAATGTAATTTATTGATAGGGTTAGAGTGGCATTAGAATGAATAGGAATGAATTTCAAAAGATGATGCAAAAATACGGGTACAGTAAAGCTTATCTTCATTGGAAAAGCACTGATTGGAAACATTCAGAGTGGGAGGGAAAGGGGGGGGGGAGTCATTTCTACAACCATTTACATATAAGGAGATGAACTTGAAAATTATTTACATGGCAGCAGATTACAGTATGTACAAAGCCAGGAAGCCTGGAAGCCAACTGAAGCTTCAGGAGACAGTCCAACAGGTCCAAGAAAATGCATAGCGAGATCTGGCAGAAAAACACTGAATTTACCGCCTGGAAGTTGTTCTCTGAGAAAGACTGGCCCACGAGAAAATGCAGATACATAAACACATACAGAATATCCAGTAGCCTTTTCTGTTGGTGGTTGCTTTGCTTAATAATCAATATGTATTCCCCAAACAGCTCAAGATCGTGTCCAAAAGAAAACGTTACAAAGACGCCTCAATGCCAAGAGACGTGCTTACACGATGGGTTTACATCTCCACTATAACAATGTCGGTTACACTATATTCAGACAATCTACGCGCGTAGAGCAAATCTCTGTACATCTATTAACAGACATTCATCATTCAGGCAAACAGGGCTGGACCGTCCCCTTTGCAGGCAACTAATCAGGGATGAAGATGAAGAGGAAGGTTTCTGGGTTCATGTTCGGGGGTTCAAAGCCAGCCAGGAGGACACAGTACCAAACCACCAAGGAGCAAACTGTGCTGAGGAACCGGCTGCGTCTCAGCGCTTCGCCGACCCGGGACTCGACAATTCAGACGGATCGGCGACAGTGACATCATCCGTCAAACGGTGTGGTTTTACATTCAACCCTGAGAAAACAGTGGACTGCATGTTCACTTACTGGCATGCCTTGCCTACTGTGTAACCTGGCCGTACATGCACATGCACATACACGTATGTCTGGACACTTCGCCACCTGGAAGACCACAAAACATCAATGCAACTTACAAATTTAGTCAAAAAGGAATAATAATTTCTTTTCATTGTTGGTTTGAAGGTTGTAAAATTGGCTTATTCTAAATACTGCACATACTGCATACAGATACAGGCACAAATGCAGGGATTAAACAGTGGTTAGGCCTCCGTGAAGACGCTGGATGGAAGCGAGGGGACGCTTCACACTTTCTGACCCTTTTTCAAAACAAGGTGCCAGTGCTGGAGCCAGATGATCCCACACCAAATCCCTCCACCTTAACGGGATCAGTTTGTGATGACGAGGGTGGAGGGAAATACAAAGGGCTGCACCTGATGAGCGACACGTATAACGGGGGTGAAATGTTAGAATCCGGTGGCCTCAGACTGGCAAATTAACTCACCGGGGCATTGAACTCACACACCGCTGTGCTTGAGGTGATCACAGACGGTGTCGTTACATTTTCATTTACATTATTCATTTGTAGGTAGATGTGCTGTTGTAAAAGACACCTAAATCTCCTATATCTGGCCAAGTAATCAATCTAAAACCAGTGGGAATGCTGGAGCCTTTTTTGCTGGCTCTCAGGCGGACCTCCAGCACCGGCACTTCGGCAGGCTCGTGCAGTGAGGCAGCTCTCAGTTCACAGGAGAGGGGGGTCAGATCCAGAATCCGGAGTACCCCTCCGTCCCTCCTGCCACAGACAGTCTGCCCTCCTGACCCCTGCCCACACCAAACCCGGAACCAACTAGAAGGCCAACGCTTCAAAAGAGGAGAGTAAAAAACTAATAAAAAAGCGCCTGAAGAAGAAGAACGCTGAAATTCTATCTGATTCTTCTGAGGCTGGTCTCTCCCAAGTCCTCCTAAAGGGCAAGGGGGTGGTCTGTCCCCATTCAGGTCCTCTACTTTCACAGGTTGACAGGGGTCATTGGAGCATGAGCTGCTTGAGGTTGTCATGGAGAATGGTGTCCTTGACGTCCCGGAACACCAGCCTGATGTTCTCGGTGTTGATCGCCGTGGTGAAGTGGTGGTACAGGGGCTTCTGGGTGGCGTCACGCCTCTTGGTTCGGAAACACTCCACCATGAAGGCCTGGATGTCCCGCAGGCTGTGCTCCGGCCCGGTATAGTCGTCAAAATAGTCCTTGAGCGGAACGCTCTTCACCTTGTCCTCCAGCAGGTCGGTCTTGTTGAGAAAGAGGATGATTGAAACGTTGACGAAGACGCGGTTGTTGACGATGGTCTCGAAGATGTTGAGCGACTCACGCAGCCGGTTGGTCTGTCTGTCCTCCATCAACACCTGATAAACAACAAGGGGTATGTTTACTACAAATCATACTAATACTGTTGATACAGCAGAAACACAGACCACATCCTGGACAAAAGAGCCGACTGGAGACCCGATCTGATTACCACTCATGGAGGAAACAATTAAGGTTTGGTGCTGATCTGCATCTGATGGATCCAGGAAGTGTCGTAATGATTTGTTAACATTCTTAGATGACGTGATTATCAGCTTCTTCAAAAGTATTAAACCAAATACAAAGCAGGCGTATTTCACATACAGACAGATACATTCATCTACTGAGTCACCTCCATGTATATCACCTCTGCTGTGAATCCTCTGGGACTCAACGCCACGCAGGTTTGATAGCTCAGCAGAAGGCAGCGTGTGCATATAGACACAGCCAACGGCGACTTATCACTAAGTCAAGAAACACTATCTACTCCAAACTGATTAATGACTCACTTGATAGAGTGATAGGAAATGAGAGGCCACCGGAAGTGTCTGGCATCCGAGTGCAAGCGCAAGTGTGTGTGTGTGTGTGTTGTTGTTGTCACCTGGTCGTATTCAGAGGAGGAGACGAGGAAAAGGATGGAGGTGACGGAGTCGAAACACTCGAACCAGCGCCTCCTTTCCGAGCGCTGGCCGCCCACGTCCACCATCTTGAAGGGCACGTTCTTGATCTCAAAGTCGTACTCGTGGATGCCTTTGGTGGGCTTGCGGGCCAGCAGGATGTCTTGCTGACTGGGCATATAGGTCTATAGGCGGAGAGAGACGATAGACGAATGATGAGAAAGAAGGAGGGGGAGGGGGGGAGGCGTGAAGACAGCTCGTCCATTTACGATATCTGATACTCGGTCTTAACCTATCCTGCGGGACGATTTCTGCTCTGAAATGTTTCACCGACAGAGGAGGAGGGAAGAGGAGTGTACCAACAACACAGAAGTGTGAACTCCATTGGATTAGCAGGCCCATAATCAGGAGCGCTCAGCCTGGCCCAAAGTATCCCCCCGGCTCCTCAGGTAGTATCACCGCTGTGCACACTGTACTTCCGCTCTGACTTGTACTCGGTTGAGGACACCGGGCAGTCGTTTGGTAAAAACTCAAGAAAATAATAATTAGCGTTTGTCAAGTCGTCTATAGAAATGTCTAGACGTGCCGCGGTGCCGAAGGAGAACGTGGAGGACGGACAATTACAACAATCAGTGCAGGCAGAAACAACTTACCGGCTCGCCGAGCTTATCCAGATTATCGAAGAAATACTTCACTGACTCACCCTGAGAGAGAGAGAGAGAGAGAGGGAGAGGAGGAATTCCTGTTAATTATGTACAATTCAAGACATTCACTCGTCACTAAATACAGTAAAAGTACAAGGGTTGATGCTGGTGAGGCTGGGAGCTGCTGCATACTCGTGTGTGTGTGTGTGTGTGATATTGCGTGGAGCAGGTGAGGCAGGATGTTGTATTTCGTATTACAGGAGACACGTGCCTGCAAGTGTTTCTTTGATGTATCCAGAAGTGTGGCCCTGTGTGTGTGTGTGTGTGTGTGTGTGTGTGTGTGTGTGTGTGTGTGTGTGTGTGTGTGTGTGTGTGTGTGTGTGTGTGTGTGTGTGTGTGTGTGTGTGTGCGCACGCGCGCGCGTGTGTGCAGGGGTGTTTTTCTAGACTGTTCTGCCGGTGCTCATGCGTAATTAGTGCATGCCCGGACATGAGACAGCCAGGACTGAGATACATTCCTTCCTCAGTGTGTGTGTGTGTCTGTGTGTTTTACGTGCTGCAGTACTTCACCTCTCCTCTCTGACGTTACGCCCCCACAGTATCAGGTCCCTGCTTTGCATTTATCAAACAACTAATAAATATTCCGGTTCTTTAAGTTGTGTCTTTGAGAGCGTGTGTGACTTTGAGAGCGTGTGTGTGTGTGTGTGTGTGTGTGTGTGTGTGTGTGTGTGTGTGTGTGTGTGTGTGTGTGTGTGTGTTGGGCTGGATCTGTGTGTGTGTTAGCACTGTGTCGCGGCCATTTTTTCGCCTCACTGCAAGTCTCGTACTCACCTTTTGATCTTCACAAAACTAACCTGACCTGAAAAACCTGTGTGTGTGTGTGTGCGCACGTGGAGGTGTGTGTCTGTGTGTGTGTTTGTGTGTAAAGGCTAAGACTACACAAGGGAGGGGTAGAATGGCCTGCCACTAAGCTAAAGCCCAGAGAACGGTGAACGGTCGCTTTGCGTGGAGCGAATTCCGCCCTGAGCGCCGCCTCGTCTTCACAAAGCTCAAATCCTGAGGTGGACGCCGCTTTGGGAAATCAGCAAAATTCAGCCGGGGGCGGGAAAAAAAAGCAGAAGAGAAACAAGAAAGGCGAATGTTCCTCGAGCGGGACTACGCTTGCACTGTGTGTGTGTGTGTGTGTGTGTGTGTGTGTGTGTGTATGTGTATGTGTATGTGTATGTGTATGTGTATGTGTATGTGTATGTGTGTGTGTGTGTGTGTGTGTGTGTGTGTGTGTGTGTGTGTGTGTGTGTGTGTGTGTGTGTGTGTGTGTGTGTCCTGGAGAAGCAAAAGTGAAACTCAGAACTTTAGAAGACAGTCAGTGTGACTCTGAACGCAGCAACGTTACACTCAAACTTTAGACAGACGTGACAGATCTGCTGCGTTTGCTGGGACTTATCATCAGTATATGATCAACCTCTGAGGGGGGGGGGGGGGGGAGACTGACACTTGGTGAACTTTGCACTACTCCGAACAGGAACCATGTGTGGCTTGAGCCTGCGCATGTGTTTTTAATGACAATTACAAGCCAGCCTGGAGGCGTGTGTGTGTGTGTGTGTGATTTGTGATGCAAATACGTTAAGGGCACAGTCTCAACACAATGGGTCGCATCTACTGGCAGAGAATCAACCCGCTCCTCCCAGGCTGAAGCAGGCCGCCTCTCCCCTCTAATGCGTCGGCGTCTCCGTGGGCGTGATCGATCCTCCCGACTGTCCGGTAGGGACCTAAAGAATCCGCAGGCCATCTAGATCTCGCCGCCGCTCTGCTTTCGGGTTCGCCCCGGACAGGTTTGACACCGCTAGGCCCTTAGCAGGTTGAATTTCTGGTTAGGTGTCATTCAGTGCGTTCACAGCGTTTGCGCGGGGAAACTTCTGACTGACTGGAGGTCGACGGTGCATTCAGGTGCTCCAGCACAATCAACGACCTACTACTGAATTCAATGTAAACTGCTATGTGCGCACATTTAAAGCATAATGTCACTAACTCAATACATTTGGTTCAGTGTCACAAAGTCATTACTTAAGGTTGTGACCCCTTGTAGTTAATATTGAACATTGTAAGAGTCAGTATAAGTATAAATAAGAGATACAATTAAACAACAAACATGCAAAAAAAATGTAAATATAGGATTTGCGAGCTACATCCTTGATGAGGGATGATACATTCAGACAGGCACAGTGCACATGTCAAACGTACGTGTGTGTGTGTGTGTGTGCGCTTGTGTCCTTGTTTGTGTGCAAATACTGTGTGGGAGAGCCAGGATTGTGTTTGTAAGCATAAAGCTGTTTAACTCCAGCTCAACATTCCAGCTCTGATCACACTTATTCCACTTTCTGTCTGCACAACCGGCTCAGAAAGCCCACGAGCTGAGTGTGTGAGAGGATAACCGCGCGGCATTAAGAGCGGGTTCGGGGGGGGGGGGGGGGGTGGGGTGGGGGCTTTATGTGGCAGGCAGATACAGAGCAAAATGTCTCCTGTTTTCTCATAACGCAAGAAGACGGAGAACCCGAGGACGCAAAGGCGCTCCTGACTAACGCCGTTACTCTGAGGGGGGGGGCGGGGGGGGAAACGCCAGAGTGCTGAAATGTGTGTGCTGAGGAGGCAGAGGTGTAAACAGGAAGCTGACTAAAATCACATGTCTAAGCGCTGGAGAGTGACAGAGATAGAGAGACTGAATGAGAGAGATAGAGAGGAAGGGAGGAGGACAAAAGTGACACAAAAATCTGTTTCACTTTCTAGTCATGACGTCATTGGCCGGGTTTAGGAGACTGTGACTTTGTCCGTTAGCAGGAAAGGAAATCGAGAAAGTGACACGGCTTTGCTCCCTGCTGGCGTTGGTGGTTGTCGATGATGTGTATCAGATAGCACCTTTCAGTGTGTGGGCGTGCGTGCGTGTGTGCGTGCGTGCGTGCGTGCGTGCGTGCGTGCGTGTGTGTGTGCCCTCACCAGCTGAAACTCCCTTCGGCGGTCATAGGCGTTCTGGATGCCCGAATCGGCCCACAGAGCTGTGATGGCGGGGAGGAACTGCAAGAAGATGGAAGTCTCCAGCTGACCACTGGCCATCCTGGCTGACCTAGTATTGAACGCCATCAATATATCCCCGTGCTCTTGGTTGTCAGGGCAACCCCACGGGATGTTCAGCTTCTCCCGGGCATCCACCAACACACGTATACCTGGGAGAGGAGAGGCAGAGGAGACGCAGAGGGACGACAGAGGGACACGTGACCAACTGCAACACAATACCGCCGCTCTATAAATGTGTTTTGGTTTCTGGCAGGGATCGGTCACAGTAAACAGAGAATACAAGGACGGAAGATCACGTTTTTGACAATACGGCCTGTAATTTATCGCAGCTCATCAGATGTGAGCTTGGCAAAATTGCTACAATACTGAAAACATTACAGCTATTAAATAATCACAACAGAAAGAAGAAATATTCAATATTTTGGACCAACTGTGGACACCCAACACCTGATTTCACAATTAAATCACAAAATAACCCCAATAATCTACAGCTATCTACAATGTTAAGCATCTTCTGTGTTGTTTAAGACGTATTTGTTTAAGTCTGAGGCGACGTTTCAACCAGGATCAGCCGTTTATCGATTGGAAACATAATCCCCCCCTGTAGATAGAAGACAGTGGACAAAATAACACAAACATAAAGCAGTTGTGAGTTTATCCCAAAGTTGAGCAACAACTAAAGCTACCCGCTGGCGTGTTTGCTGACACGATGAAGACTTAAGATGGGTTATTTTAGAGTTTTAGACACGTTTTAAAGGGGGATTACTAGAGCAACATGGTTGATCTGGGTGTGCCGACAGCAGATGCAGACTGTTTATGTGTCCTCTCACCGAGCACAGCGCTGCTAAACAGATGTGGAAACTTTCCCATCCATTTTCGCCGACTATCTACGGCCTTTGTGGCGCAGAAACACGGTTCGCTTCGTCTCTTAGTGTACCGGAGGCTTTACCTTTGATAATGTTGCTGTAAATCGTGCCTTTGAAGTCCTCTCGGGCTTGCTGGTCGAAGTCCTGGCCGTGGATGATCCGCATTTGTTTGAGGAAAGTCGACTTGCCGCTCTCGCCAGCGCCGAGCAGCAGGATCTTCACCAGCCGTTTCACGTACGTTTTCTCCCGGGAAAGACATCTGTCGATCTCCTTAGACTTTCGCAGCTGTTCCACTTCGCCGTTGTTCAGCAGGCAGACGGGTAGACAAACTTTTAACACGGACCTGGACGGCAGGAAATCCGCCATGTTCGCACAAACTTCATCGATGCTAATTTGATGCGCGTTCGCGGGGCGCGGGCACAGGACCAAGCCCCTTCCCTAAACTCAGGAAGTAGCTCCGTGACTGTTTACCATCACTCTTTAAACGCGGTTACTTTGCATTCTTCGTGTCTTTTCACACGTATTTATGCCCTGTTATGCCTTTACGTCACTATAAATGTAAATCAACATTTAGAATATATTTTGTTGCTGGTCTATGTTACTTTTCAACACCCAGTCTTTACTACGGGAAATTCACCACTCTTCAAAACGGCTGTCACCAACATACGTCGTAATACCAACGCCCCACCATATCGATTCCATTATGAAAAGATAATAAATTGATTAACATTAAAAAAAAAATACATTGAAACACTTTGATTGATAGCAACACTGATGATATTATGTCGTCATCTAGCGGCTGATTGTAGTGACTGCACTATTTGGATTGAAAATAAATGCCGCGCTCTGATTGGTTAAATCCTCCCCTCGCATTAGATATGTTGCCTTCACTTGCTGTTAGGAAAATTAAGATTCCTATTACATCGCAGTGGGAAAATAAAAATAGAAAACATGGGGAAGCCTCGCTATTCAACGAAAAGCATACCGGATTTGATGGCAGGCAGGGTGCATGGAAGCACCGTGAACAACAGGTGATAAAAAAGGTGAATTTCCATATTATTGTGGGCTGGTATAAGTAATTCCATGTCCCTGGGTAGTGTCCATCCCACTCTCAATCCAATGTGTCAAAAGTGCTTTCATTTTATCGTACATTTTAGCAGCCGAAAGCAGGAAATCGATACTTTAATTAAGCACTTGAAGGCAGCATCTGTATCGATCCTGACAGCAGCCTGCTTGCATTTCTCCTCCAGCATCCCCACACGACACGGAGCACACAGGCGAATGTACGCGTGTGTGAAAGTGGAGAGCTTTATATCACAGTAACCACTATGACAATTACAAACACTCTGCGGGATCATGGACAGAGGTACCGACCGCGGATGGCATGTCTCAAAAAGGTAGGGTATCAATAAACAGGAGCCTATATATCACTCACATTATTTCTTATGGTTTAATATGCTGCACCTGCACACGCACCTATAATATACGTCATACGGTATATACTGTATATCATATACTTCTATAGGTTATATAAAGCACTGTCGGCTGGCTTTGCTGGTCTGCCTGTATTGTATTGGATCTTAGAAAGTGCATCTCTGTCTATAGATCCCCAATATCCTGCTATTAGTCTATTGAAATTGAGATGTGTACACTCTGGTAAGCAATGTATAGCACAAATCAATCTGATACGTAGGTAGCAATTGTTAAAAAATATTAAATAATAACCGCTGCGTTCAGAAATACATGTAGCAGAGTGACATGACATTTAATTAAATATCAGCCTGGTTTCATTGTGCACTTGTATCTGTCTTATAAAATGTTAAGACTGTGTTCTACTGTGAATGTTCCACAGTGATAAGGTCATTCAGTCTAATAAGCATTAAGCCGGGATCAGTATCAGCCGCTCCATCTATCTACACCCACCTAGACACTGGAGAGAAATTAATCCAGCAACTATGTATTGGAAATCATGCAACCTGCGGCCAGTCTGTCTCGCCAGTGCAGAACATAATAATAATAAAGAAATAAAAGAAAATAATCAAAATGACTCTATATATAAAGAATCATTTCCATTGTTGAGAGTCTATATCTACCAGTCGTGGTCGTGCAGGGGAATGCTCACACAGATTTGCATTTTCCAGTTAAACCCCATGTTTTGGTCTGGCTGTTCATGAAAGCCCACTTTGGTCCAGCTCAGCTTGGAGCTCAGAGGACCACTCCAGAATGACTTCAAAGGACAAAGCCACTTCAAACAGGCCCAGGAGTCACATGCACACACAGGAATTGAAATTAATGAATGGCCTGATGTCCTGCAAACACGTATGATTTCCAGCACACACATGGGACCTGGTGAGCTGGAGTGAGAAGTACAGATGTTGAAAGAATGAGGACTTGTTTTGTCATTTTCATGGCTTGTTATGATCAATTGTGCCGGAAATAATTTATGCCTCATTATAAGAGTGTTCGTTCATGGTTTGAAAGTGTGTTTTCCCTGAGATAAATGGCCAATTAAATTTTAAGGATATAATGTCTGTTCCATTATGCACTTTGGCGTAATGTTTCACTTTCGTCTTAAAATCGTTATTGTGTCACGTTAGGGGATTTGTCTGCCTGTGACCCTGCTGGGCTGAAGTGCTTTGTATAGAATGAAGTTTATGGGATCTGTGATACAGGTCGCTGACACCATGTGCTTTCCTTAGTCTGTGATAAGAAAAACAGTTTAGGGCCATGACTCATCACAAACCTCCCACACACGCCAAACATCAGCCATGAACAAAGCATGAAGCAAAACCTCTCACCTCAGCCGAGTGCAGCGTCCAGATTCAGGCTGGCAGTTTAACTTCCCAGCGGCATGTTTACTTTTGGAAGCAAACTTTCTGTTGCTGGATTGACAGAGCGGATAACTACAGTGGGTAAAGGTCTGGAATAGTAAACAATTACAAGCCTTTCAATAGATAGAAAACAGGCGAAGAGTAAAGTCAATCCATCATCATCATCATCATCAGTTATATCTAAACAGATTCCGTACACAGACTGTACTTTCATATCCTGTTTTCATCAACAGCCTATGTTCATGCCCTTAATGAAGTCTGCCCCCCTCTAATCTGTTGTCCGAGCAACATGTTGTCATAGTGACCTGCAGACCTTACAACCAGTTGTCTTGGTAACCTTCACCCACCCTTTATTACGTCCTTCCAGGCAGAGAGGGTGCTGTTGGAGATGCAAGACCCTAAAACGGGAGTCAGGTCACAGCCTCAGAGACTGGTCATCACAACCATACCACACGCCATTACTGGTGAGGGACACCCACACACACACACACACACACATACACACACACACACATCCTATACACACTTGATGTGTAGCAAGTGGTTGAGTGATTGTGCCAGCATAGTCTCACTGGAGGATACCAGAGCACTGTGGTCTCAAACTGGAGAGCTACAGATTCCATCTCCATGACAACCCCCCCGGTCTCGGAGTCGGGGAGAGGGAAAAAGTAGGAGGTGAAGGAGGAGGATGATTGAACAAGCAAGAGTATGGAGACGAAGGAAACGCGTGAGAGAGACGGACAGAGACAGAGGAACAGAGAGTGAGGGGGCGGCAGAGGAGGAAGAGAAGAGAAGAGGGAACCTAGAGCTCTACGTCATATGCGGGCAGCTTGTGAAATGAATGAAACTAAGGGAATAACATAAACTGTGTCTCCTCTCCTCTTATGTAATCTCCTCTCCTCGCTGCTCTCCTTTCCTCCTTTTCCTATTCTCTCTCCTTATCTGTCTCCTGCTATTAGCTGGAGTCACAGACGATCAACACAGCCAGTGGCTCTGGCATTTAGAGGCACACACCCACCCTCCGAGACGCAGCCCCCCTTGCCCCTCACACACACTTACACACACGCACACACGCACACACACACACACACACACACACACACACACACACAAACACACACACACACACACACACACACACACAAAGCGCCTACTATATTGCGTTTTCTTTATATTGCAGATATTTTGACACCTCATTTGCTTCTTTCCTCCTCAGGTGAAGACATAGTTGCATGGTTAGTGGACAGACTCAATATAAACACACAAGGTGAGAGATGGGACGGACAGTATGTCGTTACACAAAAGTTTCATAATGTCTTTCAAGACTATGACACTTCCCAATGAACCTACACGCAACAAAAAAGAGATTTTCACTCCATTTCACTTCAATGATCTGTCTCTGTGTCTTTGTCCTCAGAGGCGAGACATTTCGGCTCTATGCTTGTGGCGTTAGGCTACATTTACCCCCTGCAAGACCATAAACGCTTGGTGATCAAGCCGGATGCATCGCTATATCGCTTCCAGGTAAACGCGCCGCCCATTTCAAATCCACTACGACCCAATGACAACAATGATTATAAAATAGGACGAACCAAGGACAAACATGTGATTCACAACAAATGAAGGGGACGTTTACCCGGGCAACAGCACACATGCACTCAGGTTTGTCACAAATGAATCTAGGTCACACAAAAAAACGTCATTTCTGTCAATTTGTCCATCTCAGACACCGTATTTCTGGCCGGCACAGCAGTGGCCTGTTGAGGAGACGGATTATGGTGAGCCTGACAGGGATTGATCCTCATGCCAATGTTACCAAATTGCGTGAATTTAAGATCCACAGTAAAGACTTCCTTCTCTTTCATTGAAGCAATCTACCTGGCAAAAAGGAACATACGCAAGAAAGGGATCCTGGAGTTGCACGAGCAGGTGAGATACAGTCAAGACGGCCGAGTCATTTAACTGTTGTTGCTATAGCGCCACCATCGGGTCGATTGATGTTTCTTCTTTTGCATTAGTACAGTCAACAAGTTTGGTTTACAATAGACCAATGCATTCACGAGATGCAGCATCATTTGAAGAATGAGCCACATCCCGCACAATCCTGGCAGCCAATAACAGCAAGAAACAAGTGGTGAGAAATATCAAAACATTAAAATAACATCATTGTTGTATTGTTCTTTCTTGTCCTCAGGAGCAGTATAACCGTCTTCACAAGTGGATGAATCACAAGTGGGATTTCATAGTGATGCAAGCTAAAGAGCAATACAGGTGAGGCCTGAGAGGAACTCAGCGACATCACTTTCAGGTCAAGAAGCTTTGGAAATATTCCTGTGTGTGTGTCTGTGTGTGTGTCTGTGTTTCTAAGGGCTGCAAAGGAAAGGAAGAAACCCGACCGTGTGGTGTTTGACTGCCAGGAGAGAGCCTACTGGGTGGTGCACAGACCTCCCGTGAGAGCAATTTCCTCTATATTACTTCTAATCACCTGCATTTACACACGATAACAGTATGAGTTTTAATGTGTTACAATGTGTGAGCATGGATATTTTTCTTGGGTTATTAGGGAAAGTATTCAGTCAGTATTATCAAAGGTCTAAGCTCAGAGAGATGAGTATGGCTTTATTTTGATACGAGTGCATAAGAAGCAAACAGAGAAATCAGACAATCCACCCACAACTCGCATTCTTGTGCGGCGACGCTTTCCACCTGTATACCTCCCATGATGCCTCATTATCTCTACCCATGATGCCTCATTAGCATTATATGTCCAGTCAGACGAAAAGGGCAGGACTGATTAATATTTCACAGCCTGTGAGATCGCACGCTGCAGTGGTTTTGTGGGCTGCGAGGCTCTTGGCGTTGCGAGGCGCCGTATGTCACAGTGTGTGTGTGTGTGTGTGTGTGTGTCGTCCTCGGGCTCCAGAATCTTATACACAGACACCTCACATCTCAGAGAGAAGACATTTCACAACCGCGCTGTCAAATATTTCCCTTTGTACCTCTATAAGAATGTTTACGTGACAAAGGGTACTTGTGGTGCAGAAAAGTGAATAAATGCATCGAACAAACAATTAAACCAAAGTAAACTAAAATATTAATCTGTTGTTTGTGTGTGTTTGTGTGTGTGTGTGTGTGTAGCCAGGAACAGTGAGTGCCATGGACTATGGACTCGACCGCCGCATAGATCCTAATGCAGATGAGGTAACAGGTGAGCCCCCATGTTTGTTTGTGTGCGACAGAGAGAAAGTTCCTGCTGTGTGTGTGTGTGTGTGTGTGTGTGTGTGTGTGTGTTTGTGTGTTCATCCAGTCGATCAGACTTAATTGATAAGCTTTGAGTTGAGTTTCATTGTGTTCTTCTCTTCTCTCTTCCAGGCATTTCCAATGACCACCCAGACTTCTAAACTGATCACATATACACACACACACACACACACACACACTAGATAACATGCATTTTGGATGTTGTGAGACAAACTGTAAAGTAACACACAGCCACTTTTCTTCTCCAGACAAAAACGCCTGACTTCTACGAGAGAATCGTAAGTGTGTGTGTATCTGTGTGTGCTGAGACTGCACTGTCTACTCCCTGCCTGTTTTCTCTCATGCTGTTGTAGCTAAACCCTTGGCGATATTACGCATAAGCAGCGATCCTTAGAAACTGAGCTATTTCCCTGACATCTTTATGGCTGCCATTTCTCTTCTGCTTCCTGTAGAAGATCTTTACCCAGCAATCCATCATGAGGCCCCGAGTGAAGTCATCTGTGTCCATTGGCGCGTAAGCAGCTAACGCATTCCATTGATCACTTTGGACTAGGGGACTGCCTGACTTTCACAAAATATCTTATTGAGATTATCCTGAAAAATATGACGCTTTCAATTTGATCTACGGTATGTGAAACTTTGGTTTCAGGCGGAAAATGGATAAAGTCACACAATCTTTGAGTGTTTAATGAATAACAAATGTCTAAATTCCCCTGTTAGAAACGTGTCAAAATGAAATACTATAAATTAAATATTTACTCTTACTTTAACTTGTATTACGCTCAAACAGAAACAGTTAATCTTCATTGTTCTTAGCTTATATAGTATTCATATTGTTACTTCAGACTGGTTCTTGTGTTTCAAAGTATCATTCTGTAGCTTAACTCTATCTTTGTCTGGTGTCTTTGCTCACGTGTTTGTTCTTTCTTTCCGCTCCCTTGCTTGTAGAATGGTGAAATACTGCACCACCTGTAACAGCCACGACCCCTTCCTCCGCAAATGTCTTCCCAGCAACCCCTGGCTCACCGACGATGTCACCTACTGGACCTTGAATATGCCCAAGTGAGTCGGCTGTCAGCTGAGGCCTCGGAGGAGGATGTATAATTTATGCTGCACTCATTAATGAGACACAGATGAGGGTTGAATTATGAGTAGAAATAACTCGTGAATTCCCTTTTTATTTCTGTGTGTGTGTGGCAGTGTGGAAACCCCCACTAAGATGCGTGTGGAGAGGTGGACTTTCAGCTTTGGAGAGCTGCTGGCAGACCCTCGGGGACGAGATGATTTCAGACTGTTCTTGAAGAAAGAATTCAGCGGTATGATGAATTGTTCACTTTTCAGCGAACGGGAGATACAAAGAAGAACAAAGTGACCTGCCTCCCCTGCAAAATGATGGCTATTATTCTATTGTGAATTGTCTTAGGCGAGAACTTGGCATTCTGGGAAGACTGTGAGGATCTGAAGTGGGGCGCAGCTGCGACTATGCGAGAGAAAGCCGAGCAGATATACAAGTAATGTCTGAATTTCCCTTCTTAGGAACATTCTAGCGTTCTTCCATAAATGGTCATAGAAGCTGGAACTAGTTTACAGTTTAGAATGCAGGTCGCCGCTCCAGAATACATGATTATGGACGAAATAATGTATTCAATTTGCTTTCATTACATTACATTACATTACGATCATTTGGCAGACGCTTTTATCCAAAGCGACTTACATGCTTTCCTCTGTGATTCTCCCCATCCCCTGACCCCAGGACCTTCCTGGCACGTGGCGCCCCCCGCTGGATCAACATAGATGGAAAGACAATGGAAATCACTGTGAAAGGCCTTAAATACCCACACAGATATGTCATGGACGCGGCCCAAACCCACATCTACATGCTCATGAAGAAGGTCAGTCAGTGGGTTTAACCACACCAGAATGGAGTTTTTGTGAATTCCTCAAGCTTGTGCTATTTTCAGAATAATTCTATGATGGTTGTGTGTATATGCGTTACTGTAGGATTCATTCGGGCGCTACCTTAAGTCTCCGGTGTTTAAGGACACGCAGAAGAAGGCAATCGGTCCTGAGGAGCACAAGTTTACGTAAGTGGACGTTGTTAATTAGCAAATATTCACTTAATTTTCACCTCGTCTGTCTATCCCTCCTCATTTTGCTTATTCTGTTCCTTCTCCCTCTCATCTCTCGTCATTCCTTCTCTCCCACACATATACGATTCCCCCTCCTCGTCGCCCTCAAACCCCACCTCCTCTTTCCGTCTACCAGGGACGCCCAGTTGGAGCAGAACGCGAGGAAGCGGCGGCCCAGCGTCAGCCCCATTGTCCTCCGCCAACAGGAGCTGGAGCTGAAGGCCAAGATGGCGGCCAACACTCCCGTTGACATCACACAGGTCATGAGCAAACTCAGCAGGCAGGGCAAGGAGAAGCCCCCTGATCCTCCCCCTGCGCCTTCTCCTCCTAAGGAGTGAAAACACACACACTGAACGCCAACACATGTTCAGTGATGTTTAGCAGTGCTGAGATCAGTTCACCCTATTTATTATTATTTAGTGGCGTTATTAAAACCGAAGCTCATGATAATGTTCGATTGTTCTTAAGTTGACTTTGTTTTAGATGGATGAAAGACAAAAACACAAACTCCGTCTGTTACCATCTTTTACCTGTCTGTCCATACAAGCTGTAACTGTTGTCGGTCTTTGTTCTTTGTCATAATCTGTCTGTCTACACTCATAACTGTATTTTCCTTTTTGTCATCCGTCATAAAATAATAAACATCCACAAACCGCTTCATGTTACAACCACTTCCCTTTTCCCCTGTGTCATCATTCACTGTTTCCATTTAGACACAACACCACATCACACACACACACACACACCTATCAATTCATCTGTTTGCGATGACTGACAACCGCTTCCTGTTTTGACTGATCAGTTAATTCCATAAGCATGACTTTATGAGACTTTTGTGTAACCTAAAGACCATTTGAGTTTCTAGGCAGTATCTGTATCTGTAAAGAGTTAAAAGATACCAGCATCAGCATTACTCCACTACTATTACTACTATATTGTATTTATTATTACATTATTTAAGGCTCTTGGTAAAGTCAATCAAACTTGGGAATCATTTTTCTGAAACCCTATAAAGACAAAGCAATTCTATGAAACTGGGATGAAATTCCTCCATTACAGAAAAGTGTTGAGTTGAGATAATGGCGGAAAAAAAATGCACGGCTCTGAATTAAAAATTTGTCATGTAACTTTACTTTATAATCTCATCCGATCTTCTGCTGAGAATTTTCCCAAATTTTCCCAAAAATTGCAAAAGTTTGAAAGTGAAATCTCCTCCACAGCGCCCTCTAATGTGTGTTTGTTGCCCTTTGACCTCACAGCTGTGTCGCTTCACCACTCCAGTCCCCCACCTGACCGTCTACTCTGGCATCACTGAATCCCCCTCCCCCTCCGCCAACGCCTCGCCTCCCTTCCCTTTCCTAACCAACACCCCAGCCTGTCCGTCCCCCATCAGCGTCGCCTTGGACAGCACGTCGGCCTGTGAGCGGCGGGGGGAGACGGGGGACGGAGAAGGTGAGGTGAACCCTGAGGCTCGGGGCCCCGTCGGAGGAACTGTATCCAAGTCCCGCGTGGCTCTGTCCCTGGGCCGCCTGCTGAGGAGGGGCTGCACCCCGTCCTCCGTGTTCGCCAGCCTGTCACCTAAATGTCACGCGGCGGCTGCTGGGACGAGTAGCCGAGTTCAACCAATCAGCGTGGATCAACCCAGTCAGGCTCCGCCCAAACGGATTGGGAAGTGAGTGTGAGCCAAGACACACACCTACACACACATGCTTAAACATCCAACAGTTCTGCATGTAGAGACACTTGTTCTTACTAAGGTGTTTGTCCAGTTTTTTCCAGATAAAAGTCGATATTCCTCCAGAGTGCCGCATCTACCCCATAGAATCTGAGGATGAGGAGGACGACAGGGCTGCGTCTCGAGGAGGAGTGGGTGCCAAGGAGATCATCTGCCCGTGGGAGAGCCTGAGCCCACAGAATGGGACGGGCTAATGCCAGACGACACAGAGTTTACACAGCTACATAATAGAACAGGTTTAAAAAAAACAACCTCTTTGTGGCGCAGGTGCAATGTATCTGTCTGAACGGGGACCAACCAGATTTCACATCTAAAACTGTGTGAAAATGTCAAGTGTTTACTGTCCCTGTGTGACGGCAGTCGTCCTTCCAACAGGCTACAAACTACAACATAGGTAGTGTCAACACGACCAATGTGGACGTCAGCATCAGCTTACTGTGTCCAAGTTCCTATAGCCTTATTGTAAACAACTCTTAATGATGTGAGCCCCACCTGAGCAGACTGGGCAGAGGAAGAGGGCAGAGGCAGAAATGTGCTCCATGATCAGGATTTCACATACATGACATCCAGAATCAACATAACTCTGTGCATGCTCATCCACTGCAGGTCTTCAACCTCAGCAATGTCACTTTTACACTGTTTTGCACGTGAAAAGTTTCTTAGTTTCACATCCGGAAGAGGTACTATATACGTAATCTATGGTGTTATAGACTGTGTTAGAAGATTTTGTCAGTATTGGTTTAGTTTTGTCAGGCTCAGCTTCTCTAAAAACAACAGATTGGCCAGAACAAACAAAGAGCTTGTCAACCTGAACTGTAGCCGTCACATTCTAACCTCATTGTGTTTCTACGTGAATACAGTCATAAATATTGTATCCAGTGGCCCGAAAACAGCCTTATCCAAATTCCACAAATGATCTGCCTTCACGTCTGACACTGGTGCCAAACAATAGTGACTACTTTGTTATTGCGAATGAGCCAAAATCCTTTTTCCCCCCCTTGCACATTTTCAGCTTTTTGTTGTTGTTTTTATCCTTAAAGTTGTCTGGGGAGCAAGCATGTACAAACTGCTTCTGATTCAGGGTCATGATTATGGATATTATACAAAACAAATTGAAGTTTACATCTAAGTGAGTGATTAATCAAGGCAGACGGACAATGGAAAATAAGATGTATTCGTGTCTTTCTATGATTGAGCGATGATCATTTTTCTGATCGTGTGCTGCTAAATAGATTCCGATGCCTCATTCCCAATCTACTGACCTCTTATCCGTGACTGAAGAGGTGCATTTCGGGGTCAAATGAGCAGTTAAATGTTTAGATGTTGCTTTTTGCTGATCCACTGTTATCAGACGTGCACTCTTAAGAAAGCGGATTGGGTTTAGGAATAGGATAATAGTTTTGTATTTGGCTCCACTGCTGTTTTGTACACTTTGTGTAGCTTTAGTATACTGTGGAGTGCAGGAGGAGTTCATATTTTGTCACGTGTTCTTTGAAATGGCAGTACAATGTGAATTAACTGTCAGAATGTATTATCTTTACAATGTTTACAGATGCAAGAATGTGAAAATACCTTAACTTTGTTGTGTTTGATTTATACATTCCATGGCTTGTGTCAAGTGCCTCAATAAATGACTTCATGTCTGAACAATAACAAGTCTTACTTTCTTGATAACATGCTGATATTTAAGTTAACATTAGCATGTATGTGAAATATGTCGCGTTCAATTAAAATCTAATCGGTAATGCCTCGCGCACTCGCCTGCGGCTGGTTATGATGTAAGCAACCGCTAGATGGCAGTATAGCAACGTGGAATCCGCAAGCATAACTAAAACTACATTGAAATCTGAAACCTGATACACGGAAAAGAAGCTGCATTTACCTTTAAATATTATTATTATTATCGTTTTAGTATTACAATAATTTATGCATTTTATACCATATTATTATTATATTGCTTTATTTAAACATATTTGTGTTGTTTTCAACATTTAATGACGTATTCCTACATTATGTTCTCAGTATTTAAAAACATTTGGAAGAATTATTAATTATTAATATCACAGTGGCTCTGTCGCTTTCAGTCTCACAGATCTAGAGAGGTGAACTGAAACCACAGCAGAGCTTTGATGTGTTTGTGTGTGTGTGTGTGTGTGTGTTTGTGTGTATCTTTGAGCAAAACAAAATCATTGCTCCCCCACACTATCCACAAAGGGACGTCCACGCTCAGTCCATTCATATATTAGTTTATCAAGGCGGACAGAATTCATGCCACACACTTAAAATTCATCTGAGGTGTGCATATATTACAATACATTTGTGTGGCAGCATGGTTTTAATGAAGCCCTTGCCATTTGGGTTTATACCTGAACAAGCCACACACATTCATGTCTTGCAAGCCTTTAATGCATTTATTTATTTTGTAACACAGTAACTTATTCCTCTCAAAATGAATCTTCTGATTGCGTGGATGCCGAACAAAACAGAGAGAGAATACAAACATCGATGCCTACGCGCAAACAAAGATGCGAGCAACACAATGTGCACAAACATGTGATCTGTTGTGCGTGTCTGAATGAAGCGCTTGTTATTTACAGGACAGCACATCTAAAAGTCAATGAGTAAACTGTTGGTAATGACTAATCCTGCTCCACCTCTTCAATATGAGTCAGGCAGACTGTTGTAAAGCCACTTCCTCTTTGACTGACATGAATGGGAAACTCGCCCAGTAAACACAAAACACACAAAAACAAAGGCAAGGCCCCTTTCATGCCAACACACACACACACACACAGACACACATGGTGCGCCCACACCCACAGGCAGACGTAAACAGGTGTCAGCCACTGTATTGTGACCTCCCGTCACATGATGAATGACCAAATCAGAAGCGTAATGAAACGCCGCGCATTGCTGAGCCCTCTGCCGGCTGCTGCTTCCCTGTACGCGTGTGTGTGCGTGCGTGCGTGCACGGAGATGACTGTGTGCGAGCGCCCAGGACCTCAATCAGAATCACAGGTGACCCGGTGTCACACTGAGCCTCCTGGGTTTGACAAGACCAGATAATTACCAGTGACCCACACCTCGTAAAATCACTAAAGAGAGAACGTGATTGGCCGGGCATGAGAAGATGGAAGTCAGAGAATGGACTCAACTTGGGGGGGGGGGAATGACCTTGAAACTGCAACTATATTCAGGTCACTTTCTTTGCCCCCCCCCCTCCTCTCAAAGTCCAACTCCTCTTCCTCTCTCTTAGCCTTTAAACTTCAAACACCTTTGCTCCCTCCGTTAGTTTCTTACCCCCAAATCCTCCTTTCTTCCCTTCTCCCCTTCCTCTCTCCAGCACTGGACTTTAATCAGTGTGTGTTATGATTACTCCGTGCTTAATCATAAGCCTGGGATAATTCGCCGCATGATTGTGATAAAATGTAAATACACACTTGGGCGTGACGGCATTATTCACAGTATTACGAGACAAATAAGGTCGTTTGTGTTGTTGATTCTTCATTTAATGAGCAATTTAGTGACCAGTCGAACGGGCTGATTAAAAGACTAATTAGAGCTCTTGTTTTGAGAGAGAGAGAGAGGGAGGGAGGGAGAAGGTGAGAGGGAGAGAGAGAGAGAAAGACAGTTACCTAGTCTTATGTAAAGTTGGTTTCCTCAAGTCCTTGATTAAAAATGAGAAAATGTCAATCTAGTATCAAAAGTATATCTAGCCATTATGACGAACCCCCTTGATGTACACAATGCACAACATTAAAACACTCAAGTTAAGTACAAGCACTTGATTTGGGTTAGAACCGTGTCAGGATGTCAGGTGAAATGCAGCCAAGAGTCAAAGTGTAAAATCTGACAGATAAGCCTTGGGGAAACTTCCACAGGAATATCAAACCACCCTTCAATCTCTCTGCCGTGCACACACACACACACACACACACACACACACACACACACCGGAGTATGCGCGGACATGCACACGTGTCGTACACATACTCGCATACGTTCACAACCACACACACACACACACACGCGCGCACACACGCCGCCATTTATGCACGTCCACGCGTACAATCTTTGTCTCAGGAGGAACGGTATTAATACCCGACAGGCTGTGAAATGTCAAAGCAATCTGAGAGGAAGGTGCACAAAGACCCAATTTATTTATGTATCTGACACCTCTCTTGTCTTTCTGCTCTTGAGCTATTTTTGCCTTCAAAGAAGTGTCTTTAAGGAGGGAGGACGGTGATGAAGACGGGGACAGGCAGACAGGCGGAGGGACAGACAGACAGACAGACGGGCACGGCGGTGAGGAGAGGTATGTGGGCCAGTGGTCATGTTTGTGAGATCAGCAGTGTCGCCCTCAGGACTCTGCCTGTTAACCCACATATGGAGCAGAATCTCCCTCTGAACATTTCTTCCCCTCCTCTGACATATGGCTCTGATCAAAGAGTTGCACTCGGGAGATAAAAATACCACAAAGGTGGATTATCACAAATCAGCATGCAGCACCCAGAGCCTCTCTCAAACACAGAGTTAATGGAGTTGATGTATTCCTCCTCGCTACTTCCCCGCTCTGTTCACTCTCACTATTGTCCTGTCTTAGTATTCAACGCCACAATCGTCCACATTAGACCAATATGCAGCGCTGTTTACCCAATGAGTGATGATTGCCTGTATAAACATCTGTCCTCAACAGTGTACACAGCTACACACACACACACACCCTCCCCACACACACAAACACACCTACTCATTCCAATGTCTCATAACACCCTAGACACTCAATATCAAGCGAGCAGGACACAACAGACGGATCAATTCAGTGCAAGTTATGATGGAAGAGCATACAAAGAAGGTGTAGCGCCGATGCAATGTCTTAGATGCGGGTGTATGGTATTGTAATTTTGACCTACGTGCCGCTGTTACACCTACAAGGCAGAAACGACCTCATGGATGGAGTTGAATGTCAATAAAGAGGCCGTGTTTCCTATCCTACTCCGTGGAACGAGAGTCAGATCAGGTGGAGGAGTCTCAACAAGCAAAGTCACTCAGGGATAATGGCTTTGGTTTGGTTTCTAATCATCGCTGTGCTTGAAAAATGATTAATTGTCCTCATTATTTTCATCAATGGCAATGGAATTTGTGATTTTCAGAAGGTCGCTGAAGCTAATTAGGCCACACAGGTTCTCTGGTTTAGTTATCGTTCGTATTAACGGGCAACATGTTGAACCGATTGCCGCAAAACATTAAAAAGGAAATGACACCTCCTTCTGATGAAGCTTAAGGGTTGCAGCGCAGCGCTCCCGATCCCACTGAGGATAAACGCCCTGTTGTGCAGTTTGATGGGTCACAGCGCCTGCCTGCAGCGACACCGCTTCATACATGTTAATGATGCGAGCGGTGAAGGTCAAACATCTACAAACTAAACATGCAGATACTTGTCACAGGAGTCGGAGGAAAGCGGGAGGACGAACTCAAAGGCGTTTTAAGCACAAGAGAAGTGGAATCGATTCTGAAACTGTTGTTGTTTTTAGCCTCCTGACACTGTTGACCTTCCACGCCTAATGCGGAGACAAATGGGGTGTTAACAGGGGCGGATGTGTTCCCACCTCCTGATCCTCAACTGTCAGAGATGCATCCTCATCCGCAGCTCCATTTGCCTCCGCTGATCCCCGCAGGTTCATTCTTGAAAGCATTTGTTTTTTCCCCCCCCCTCCCGATTTGCATTAATCCTGTAGGGGCGCATCGTTGGTAAGCGCGGTCGTTTGTCTCTCACTGC
The DNA here is from genome assembly GCF_046128005.1 of Genypterus blacodes. NCBI lineage: Eukaryota > Metazoa > Chordata > Actinopteri > Ophidiiformes > Ophidiidae > Genypterus > Genypterus blacodes. Next base: position 7,128,984 of record NW_027466867.1, read on the forward strand.
GGCGGGAGGGGGAGATGAAAACGCAGCTTCTACCTATTACTGAAACTCCTAAAGATGTTGACAGGCTAACCCAGGTTATGGATCGTTTCCTCAGGTGCCTCAGCATCGCTTTGGGCTCGGTGACAATAAATAGGAGATTGTTTTATTTGGACCGCATTAAACCATGATCTAAATTTGACAGGCATTCTTGACACAGAGCTGCGTTCCATTACTCAGGTGAAAATGGTCGTTCAGATGAAGAGCATCTCTAAAATTGTGTGTGTGTGTGTGTCAGGGAGGAGGGGGGGGGTATTTTCACACTTCCTTTCAGGAGGCTGTTAATGCTTTTATCTCTTCACGGTTAGATTACTGACACACTCTCAGCTTAATTTCTACAATTCTTCTAACTACTTCCCCCACTGGTTGCCTGTTTTAGAGCCAAAGTTTTTATTATTTACAAACGGTTTGGTGCCCGGTTTTGGGGTGTCCTAAAAAAATAATAAGCAGTGAACGGTTGGGAGCGGTTGTTTCCTTCTCGACCTGTCTGGAGCCCTAATGAGATCCTTGAGGAGCCTCACGTTCAAGTTCATGTCGAACACCCTTCAGGATTGAATTGCCCATTCAGAGGTGGTGTTGAAATTTAAATGAACTTTCACTACAGATTTTGTCCCGTTTGACTAGTTTGACTCATTCTATTCTATCGTCTTTGTTTGGTCTACTTCAATTTACTTTTACAACTCAGCTGGTGAAGACGATAAAACACTGGAGGAGGTATATGTCTGTGTTTACAAGAGATGGAGACCAGCACATACCTCCACCAAGGCCGAGAAATCCTCCAACGTGAGGTCACATGTCATTTTTTATAGAATGAACCACGCCCATTCAACTTAGGCAATTCATTATTTCAAAACCAGTAAGAAACATTAAAAATCTTAACCCATAATGGTCCAGATATTCTACATGTAAAACATTGTGAAGTGGTCATTGCAGCGCCACCATCAGGCTGAATGATACCGAAATTGAATGGGCTCTTCCCTGCTTCGTCTCCAACCTGCCCACCAAGTTTCATCAAAATCCATTGATAGCTTTTTGATCTAATGACGTCGTGCAATGAGAAGCTATTGGGCTTACAGAAACATGACTAGAGTGTGTTGGTTGCTCGCTATGTGTTTGTTGAGAGTGTAATGTGTGCTAGCATGTTCTCTGAAACAACTTCTTTAAAACTAGAAGGATAATATATGTCAGGGCCGAGTGTCCGTGAGTTTTGTCTGGACTTCTTCTGCCCCCTAGTGGCTCACAAACTGCTGCTGCTGCTCCTAATCATAATCACTTTATAGAGCGAAACAGCTAAATGCCGAACTCGCCTAAAAATAGATCGGCCCAATAACAGAATTGTCAGATTTGTGAATGATTCACCAAAAACCTGCTAAGAGGCTTAGGAAAAAGTTTCTGAAATGTAGATTGAGGATTTCACTGTTCACACAATGTGAAGTGTTGTTCATAGTGCTGCATCACGTTGGCAGGAGTTTACACAGACTTCAGGGGTAGGAACCATAAACCGCAACGTGTAAATGCACTGATGCACGGCAGGAGCAGTGTACATTCCAGTCAGGAGCTGTGATATCAATCCTCCACGATAGTACAAATCCGGCAATGACAACTGCTCACACACAAACACACACACAGTGAGAAGGCGTAAAGATAATCCCTCCTTGATGACGCGCAAACGTGCAGAATTAATTGTATGCCTGTCAGCTGGCGAGCCCACACAAAGCCTGGAAAACATAATTTTGTTACGTGCGGGATCCAAACCGAGTTAATTTGTGGATTCGATCGGGGCCGCTGCCTCGGACAGCATATGTTCTCCGCCGGCTGATTTTCTACGAGCTACAGCTGGGAGTCCATACTCGCAAACATCTGTGTGCGACTGTGCGTTTCAATAGATCAAGAGCGTCGAGCGTCGCTGCAGGTACAACACACATCCGGCACACAGACGTAAACGCCTCAGTCACACGTCTCACATCTCCAACGCTCTATTTTAACACTCATCTATAATTATAGAACTGTGTTAAAAGGCTTGTCATCTGACCACCGCTGCCTGGTGAGGGGAAAAACAAGGAGAAAAAAAAAGGCTTTGATTGGTCGTGATGCTAATCTGCAGAGACGGCGCTCTTTAAAAACTGCAAACGCCTGTCCACCGGCGTGAGCCAGAAAGGAACGCAAAGTAAAACGCTTTGTTTCTCCTCCGCAAAACGTAAAGAAAAGGTTTACCCGCCGCCGAATCTTTCACACAGGTTCGCAAGCGTCAAAGAGTTCAAGTCAGAGTGCTCCGAAAAACTGTGTTCCTCCTTTTGTGAAACGAAAGGAGTGAGAAATTACCAGAGATTGCTTTTTGTCTTTCCCCCCCTCTGCTGCCCACCTTACAGGCAGATGATTGCCTCCACCGAGGATCTCTTTGATCAAAATGACACGGGCAGCCGACAATACCCTGAAACGCATTGGTATGGGTGGAACACCTCCCAGCCCTCGGTGATGAACTGGATTTGTGGTTGAAATTAATGTCTTCAACAGGTGAGTGCTCTCATACACAGTGTTCTAATATCACTCTGGGAGGAAGCAATACAGGGAGGTTAGTTGGATTAATTGCCGGAAACCGCGAAGGGAGAGGAGGATACATGTGCACCGTTCAATATAAACTCTACATCCCCTTTCCTTTCTTAAGTTTGATCCCAACAACATAAAGCGTCTCAGCTAAGTATCAATAACACCAACATGTGAATCTGTATGAGGTTGTGCTGAAACTGTGGCCTTTGACATTTGTGATGCGACCTCCCAAACAGTATGGGCACTTTAAGGTCATGTTGAGGTTTGTGGGGTTGTTTGGGTCTATCGTCGTGGGTTACGCAACTGTTACCTTTCCTATATTCTACATTCATGGAAGATCTGGTAGCACAGGTTGGAGTCTTCAGGCAGCGGAACGACTGCTCAACGATTTGTGTGTTTGTTTATGTCGATATTCCGAGGTAAACAAGGTTTGCGAACATATTGACAGAGAAAGCATTGATATGGACGGGGGCCCGGGGCTCCTGGTTGGGAAGGTAATGCCGTTAAAGGGATTTGTTTAAACCTGTTGATAAGGTGATAAGAGAATGAAAACAGAGAGTGATATGATGTGATCATTTAGGGGAAAGGAGGAAATGATATGTGACAGGGCGATGCAAAGAGAGGAGGCGAATAAACAAGGCAGAGTGGGTGAGGAGAGAGGGAGGGGGGGTGTGTTAAAGTGAGAGAGGAAGAGGGGGGAGGAAAGGAGGGAGGAAGGAAGGCTAAATCCTCACACCATTATTACCAGGACTCATATGCAACCCCTCCTGTGATGGAGTGAGAGAGAGAGAGGCGACAGAGAGAGAGAGAGAGAAAAAAAAAAAACAAAGCTGGGGAGGAAATGGAAAGCGGGATTACTGGTGTGACGGCGGAGAGACCGACGGGGTGAGAGAGAGAGAGAGAGAGAGAGAGAGAGAGAGAGAGAGAGAGAGAGAGAGCGGAAAGTGGTGGGGGGGAAAAAAAACAACAAATCAGTGCAACAGGATGAGGACCTGCTAGTGCAGCTCGACCCTGCAGAGCTGCCATCTGTCCCGCTGTGCTCGCTGTGATCCCGACATTCCCACCATCAACCAACATCTGGATCGCCTCACATCCATATGGGGTGGGGTGAGGGAACCCCCAAGTATGCCCTCTCCTCTCTGACCAGCACCTGAGGACGCTCACAGGAATTGTGGGATCCCTCGTCTTGGAGTACACACACATACACATACACACACACACACACACACACACACACACACACACACATACACACATACACACACTCATTCCTCCATGAAAAGGAGTCGTACCCTGGACCGAGAACTTCAAAGGCGCTCAGAGGAAACGTTCTTCTCCAGTGTGTGAAACTTGAGTTTTGCTCTGGTTAACTCCGGATGGATCTGCTGCGTCTCTCACTCCTCTGGAGGGAGCAGGAGAGGGAACGGGAGCAGGGGGAGATTGGGAGAGAGGGGGAGACGGCGTGGAAGCGCTGCTGCTGCCGCTGCTGAAAACTGTTGTTGCCGTCGTTTCTGCTCCGCTGTTCCAGAGACATTTCATCCTCTTCCCCCCTTCACTCCTCTTCTCATCCGAACAGCAGGGAGCGTGACGGATTCTGACAGAAGTGAGACTAAGAGCTAAACACTGTGGGTAGAGACGCGTATCTCCCCCCACACACACACACACACACACACGCACACACAGACACGCACACGCACGCCAAACACTCCGGCCGTCTGCTCATCTAGGGGCTCACACACCTCTCTCCATCTGCCACCTCCCCCTTTTTTCCTCACTTTTCTCTCACTCCTTTCTCATGCCGCTCTCCTGCTCCTGTCCTGTCCTCACCTCCGTGGCCACTTGTTAATGCAGATGTGTTTGCACGCGCCCGGAGAGAGGCAGACGAGAGACAGAAAGTGAGGGAGAAGAGGGGAGAAAGCGAGACAAACTGCGAGAGGCGAGTTTGATCAGAGGACACTTGCTGTCATGTTGTGATGTGCAGCCGGGCTCCACGCAGCGCCGACATGCAGGCTACCAGACAGACACCGTTACTCACACGTACTTGCTCTCGCGCAGACACCGGTGTCTAAACGCGCACTCCTACAGGTGCTGAGAGGGGAGACGAGCGGGTGAAGAGAGACAAGCAGAAATAGAGGGACAGAAAGAGAGAGAGAGGGAGAGCGAGTCGACTGGGAAAAGCTGAACGAGGAGGAAGCATGGAGCAGCAGGAAGCCAGGCTGGATGACAGCACAGAGCACAGGTAAGTCTCTCTCTCTCCCTCTCTCACACACACACACCTATGTTCTCTTTACTTCACTTCTATTTTTTTTCCTGATCCGCTGTCACACATTTCCCAGCCCTCCACACCTGCGAGGGACAGATATAGCAGCGTAGGAGAGGAACACAGGGGGAGTGTGTAAGTAGGCTCGTATTAGTACAGTCACACTTTCAGTTCTCATATATACATAAGTGAAGGGTTTTCCTCCGGAGACAACTCCATCGCTGCCGCTGACAGAAACAGAGCAGCCAGTTGGTACTATTAGAGGAGCGACTTTAAGAGGACAAATTTGCATTTTTAACCCTGAATTCTGAGGTTTGATGGGTTGTGTGGAATCTATACAAGTGTGTGTGTGTGTGTTTGCATTCCTCACCTGCACGCACACTTAGTTGGGTTCAATGTGACTCCTGTACTTATAGATTATTGACATTACCGTGGCAGTGTTTTTGTTTCAGCGTGGTGATCAGTTATCCGCTAATACTCATTGATTTGTCCATTTAGCGGTGTGCAGCAACGCTCGTATGTCTCCATTAGTCAAAGTAGCTTTCATAGCTGCTCCAGCATACATAGATCCTGTCAGTGTGCGTGGCGTACTACAGCTTATTCTCAGCTGTACCATTCACACTTCAGGGAGCATCTGTGTATAAAGACTCCACGTCTCCTTTCAACGGTATTGCTAGGATTTTAATTGCTGTATATTGAAGAAGTAAAGGGCCTAAATGATCTCCATAGCCCCCCCCCCCGCCCCCCCGCCCCCTTCCTTTCCCCTCAACGTCACTCATGTTGGGCAATACATCCAGTCTGTAACGATTTACTGTAAAGCTGTCAAATCTTAATGTGGGAGCCTGGGAACCCACAGAGAGATGCAGTCTCTGTGGACAGGCGGAGGACAGCAGCAGTTAAAAACCCCTAATTATGAGAAATTACACGCCGGAAATTCTGTGATATGTTTCATAATAAGCTCAGAGGTTATACAGTTATTCATATTGTGTCATTTCCGCACGCAAGGTTGTATGTGCGTGTGTGAGTGTGTGTCGGGAAGGTTGGGAGGGTGCGAGAACACACATCTATGCCCCCCACTCAAGTTTGGGTGTGAGAGGCAAGTGCAACACTCAGAAATCAGCTCGTCTCCTTCAAGTCGTCCATAATTAGGCCAAGAGACGGAGGGACGGGAGGGGGGGGGGGAAACTTGGAAAGGGAGGGAGGAACACTCGACGGTGTTTGTTTGACATTGACAGAGTGATCACTCCTGGCTCACTCTCCGCACTGGTGTGTGTACACGCACTGGCGTCACCGCTTTGAAAGTGACCTCAGGGTGACGGCGTCTTAACGTCTCACTTATCCAAACTGACAGAGAATCTCCAAATCCAAACGGATAGTAATGTATGTAAATGTATGTGTCAGGTCCATTAGGGTGGCATTGTATCGTTCATCCTTAAGTCTTAACGCTTAAAGTCACCAGGACGACCAACTACCAAGTCACTGAGTTGATATCGCCATGGTGATGAGGCTCCTTCCATCAACTAGATCCTCTCGACTAATTTCCTCTACGACTCCAGCATAAATCACTGAATGTTCCCCACTGTACATCTACATACAGAGGTGGATGGGACTGTGATGAAGACTGAGATTTGGTCACAACAAGCAGAATTCTGAGAGTTGCCCCACAGACGAGAATTCCATTGAAAGAGAGAAGTTTGGTTTAATCTGCCTTTATAAAGTTTTAACGTCCCTTGCTGGATCTGAACCTTTTCTGGCCCCTGAGAATGAGACCGTAAACGCTCTGACCCCCATTTCCAGGTTGCATAAACAGAGGCGCGAGGAGCTCAACCAAAGGATGACTTTCCATTCCAGAGTGTCTCATTAGATAAATAAAAACACGGCTGAGGCTACTGGAGGCTGAAAGAAAGACAGAGAACTATTTATTTCTCCAGGAAAAGATATCAGTAGAGGCGATAAGAATTTGTTGTGAACCCTTAAACTTATCCTGAGGTCACTGCAGGGTTGAGAACCTCCACTTTAAAGGCTCTGCTGTGATGGAGCTGTGTGGCGTTCATGGTCAATGGTTCATCATCACGTGTGATTACATCATTTCTGTTAACTGGTTTTCCCTGGTTGAAGCTCTTCCTCCCCCCTTAATTCTTCTTCTAAATGTCATTTTGAAGAATTTGGTGTGTTTGTATGCTTCAAAATAATTCTCAACGGTTCTTCCTTTGCTGTTTTTCCATCCTTTTTATGTCATAATGGCACTCTGTGATATTGCTGCTAATCTGGAGCAGACACACTGACTCAACCTCTCCTGACCATCACCCCCAGCACAACGCTAATACACACCCACACACACACACTGCTAATCTGAGGCCCCATTATGCTGCCTTTTCCAGGGATTACACTATCAAACAAACACTAGAGAGCATTTTTTAGTTTCTTTCTGCAAAGGCTTCCGTGTTCGGAGGCTGGGGATAGTGAGTCGAAAATACATTTCAGAAGCACTCCTGTTGACTAACGAGAGTACAATGAGCAACCTCCATGCTGTGAAGCCTTTTACACCTACATACTTACTATGACACAGAAATGAACCACATAGATACCACATATTTACCACTGTTGTGTACTTTTACAGCTCATATATCTTATTAATCTAACTCAGATTATAAAGATCTTCTCAAACAACCCTTAGGACATCAAACCCAGGTCGATCTGCCTCATATCAATCTAACTCCGTGACGTGCCAGGGTGTAAAATCAACTTTATGGATTGGAGCGTATATCCAAGGGTCAAAGACCAAATGCTCTAAATGTCACTGTATGCGGATGATATTCCTAAATATTTATCTAATCCATAACACACTTCTATGATGGGGAACTGGTGCAATATAGCTGACCTCTTGCAAACCAAAATATGTCTAGATAATGTCACATGAAATACCAGAACCTTTGAAATAATGGATGTTGATGATACCAAATGCTGAACATGCTCACACACATTTATCTATTGAGCAATCATTAAAAACAGCTACTACTCTACTGCTCTACTACTGTCCGTCATTCCAGCTCCGGCCCTCCACCGAGGGATAATCTATCAGTACAATATAATAACAGGATTGACTGTATGTTTATTGCTATAGGCACTTAAACCCCAGGAGATTAAAAACCTTATTAAGATGAATGATTGATATGCCCGGAGCGAGAACAGTGAGATGGGGTTGGGATGCAATTTAACCCAGCGTTGCTTTGAAAGAAGCTTTGATCCAAAGCTAAGAGGTGCTGTTAATTATCAAGGTGCCTCTGATGGCTGCAGCATGAGATGAAGATCAACCAATGCTGCAGCAAGCAATTTGCTATAAGACGGACCACCTGTCTTTACCAAAGGTTCAAAGGTATTGATTCAGTAAATGAGGGGAAGATCTTCAAACATCCAACGGCAGAAGTGGTTTGAACCAGATGCAAAATATGAAGTCATAAGCACATTTAGGCAAAAATAATAATGGTTTTACTCTTAATGTTTGCTTTGACATTGTACTATAGGATCCATAACTTCAATCAGTCCGAGAGGAAGATGTAACTAATTAAAATGAAAGCCTGGAATTGTCTCATGTTGTGCTTCAGCTAAATGATGGCTTACAACAACATAAAATACAAGGCTGGAACCTGGAAATACTTTGTCGTCAATGGTAACAAAGTAGTGTTGTGTGCAGGAGCTGGAGTCCTTGTCACATTTTTTTGATTTACGCATCAAATAAAGTGTGTGATTAAGCCTTGGGAAGTGTCACATTTTCAGCACTACTTACACTTACTGATGTTGAAACACCTCAAACATTTGGATGTGATTTGTGGGGACGATTTCTTTGTTTGCTACAGATTTTCCACGTTGGCTTGCCGGGCATTTTCAGTGCTTTTCTGTATTCCAAGGCCAGTGTCACTGCACCGTGCCAGTAGAAGCTGGCTAAAGAAATGTAATTTAATCCCAACAAGGGCCAAGGACCTCGGGAACAGTTTTGGCATCCTGCTAGAATACTCTGGGTGTATGTGTGTGTAGCACTGTTTCAGCGGTGTGTGGAGATGGAGGGGTGATTACCGACATGACACTGGGGGCTGGATTATGTGGGATTACATGTGGGCACACTGGTGCACACACACACAACGCAAGAATTTAAATACAGGGCTAATACTGTCATACAAAGGGGTCAGAGAGGGAGAAGTGAGGGATGGTTATGTTCTGATGGATTATGAGGCATTATGTCAAATTATGCAGCCGGTATGTTTGACTGTGGCTCTCGTTCCTCTCCTTCTCCCTCCCAGGCAGTAGGGTGCCAACATGGCCGTTCCTCAGGGACATCCTCCTCCCTCCCCGTGGCCGCCACTCTTCTTCCTCCTCGTCCTCCTCATCTCCTGCCCGGTCCCTCTACAGGCCCGGCCCCTCCTTCTCCACCCGTCCATTAACGTGGCGGTGGTGTTCAGCGGCTCTAGCTACCAGAATGAGGTCAGGGGTCGCCTGAGCGGGGAGAACTTTGTGGACCTGCCCGTGGTGGTCAGCCCCGTGACCGTGCTCGTCAACGACACCAACCCCCGAGACCTGCTGACACGGCTGTGCGACACCATGGCAACAGAGAGGCTGCACGGTGTGGTGTTTGAGGACGACGTGGGCTCGGGTGCTGGCGCTCAGGTAAAACTCCCCTGAGGGAAAATGTCGCCCCTGTGTTTCCTAAAGCAGCACCAGGCAACATTTTTATCACATAAAAATGCAGATGTCCTGTCGTCTTAAATCACAAAATGAGGCTGCACAAGTGGGAGGAAAGTCACATCTGTGCTTATTGAGATGCCAGGCGTGTGCTGTCTTTGCTCAAATTGGGTTATTATGTTGCTATGATCTCTGATTGGGAATGGAAAAGAAGTGACACGCCAAGTCATAAATCACAAATCAGCGAGTAAGCGTTCTGACCAGCCGCTAAAGAAGGGATGTCTGAGGGAATATGTGAAGTTAAATTACACTTTCTGACTTTGAAGTCATGAAAATTTAAACAATTAACATCCCAAATGTCGGGTCCATCTTAAATGCCTCCTTAATATAATCTAATACAAAAAGTGTGGCTACATCAGGCCGGCACAGCTCATCAAATATAAATCTGATAGATGTCCTTCACTGGGAACAAATAGTGGATACTTTGTAAAAACGTTTCCTTACTTGAATTCCTCTTTTCATTTCTGTTTCATTTCCAATATTAAAAGGCTGTGAATTTAGTGTTAGTTGTTATTCATCATTTGGGATATGTTTATGATATTGTTGTTCAAATCTAATTCTTTCAGAAGAATCACAAATGGGGCGTTTTTTGGCAAAATGCATCATGAATTTTACATGAGAGGATAATTTGATTCGACCTTCAGAATTTCAACTAACTGAGTTCTGGGCTGAATAACTTTACCACCTTTAAATGGTGTTGCGCTATTACTTTACATATTATGTTAGAAACATATTTTACGCCCGCAGTCATTTCCAGCCTTGCCTGTGTGTGTGTGTGTGTGTGTGTGTGTGTGTGTGTGTGTGTGTGTGTGTGTGTGTGTGTGTGCGCGCTCCTCAGGTGGCAGAAGTGGCACAGATTCTGGACTTCCTCTCCACTCAGACAGCTCTGCCCATCGTAGGCATCAGCGGCGGTTCTGCAGTCGTCATCCCGTATAAGGTACAGTCTAATCAAAAACCCAGGGGTGTGGCGGTACCATTACTCACAAACTGAACCTATAACCTCCAAACATATAATCTCTGTAATGAGCAGCAGCAACCCTTCACAGCCTGCTGTTTTAGCCATAACTCTTCATTCACCTTAAAACTACTTAAGTAGGTCAGACTGCTGGAGCTCTCTGGTAAGCGACTCGCAGCATGCAAATATTTACATACGACCAATTTAGCTGTGCGAATGTCAGTGATGACTGCAAACCGCCGACCCTCATCAGCTCCTCTGATCCCCTGCCTCGGAAGTCAGAGTTTGGCGAGAAGAGAAACTTTGCGAGAGAAGAGAGAAGTGCTACGGGCCATCTCGGCGCCAATCAATCATCCCTGTGCACTTGAGGAGCAGCAGGTTCTTCCTGCTATGATTTAGCACGTATCTCTGTATGTCATTGATGCAGGAAATGGAGGGCACCATGCTGTTTGGCTCGATTGTAATGAGGAGACTGATGGAGGCATTTACTGCTCAAAAGTAGATGGGAAGGCAAAGCTTGAGCCTCCATTGCTTCTTCTACTCAAGCGCCGTCCTTTCCACTCATCTCCCTCTTTCACTTTACTTGTTTAACTGCCATCATTAACACCTTGTATTTATAGAAGCAAACTCTCGTTTTATCCCTCCTTCTCTCACACATACAAACACACATGCAAATGAACACCCTCACAGACGAAACGTGCGCACACATCACACACAGTCGAACGGGTGCATTCCCACACCAAGGCTGCACGACAAGCATCCAGGAGAGACGCTGGATCGCTGCGAGCGGTGGATCGCACCCTCAGGCAACATTTGTAAATCCTAACGCGTGTTTACCGGCTGCTTGTTAATCAGAGGTACATGTAGATGTCACGTCCTAGGTAGGTCTTAAACTGAGGTATTTGTAGCAGTAGGGGGGTGATTGATTCGCAGCATTGTGATGGGAAGGGCTGACAGAGCGAGTGAGTAGGAGACACAGAGAGGGAGAGAGGGAGTGAGGAGAAAGATGCTTAGATGACGCTGGGCTGACAGCAGCCTGAAGGCAGTGTTTTACTGTTAACATCTCACAGATTCTTTTTTCACAAGTGTAATAGTTATTCTTATTTTCCATCTGTCTCCTCTCCTCTCTCGTTCTTTCTTTGCAATTGTTCTCCCACTGTCCTCTTTTTTGCTTCTTCTTCTCTCCGTTCACTACTCAGCTTGTCTGCCTTTCTCTTTAAATTGCTCTTTAAATCTCCTCAGAGTTGCCTCAGCCCCCCTTTCTTTTCGGGGTCTGTTCAGTCCTGCTTGAATCCTGTGGTTCTGGCCGGGAGTGAGAGGCCCTGACTCATCTCACTGGGGCCGGGCGTGCTCTCTCTGAACTGCAGGGCCCCATTAAACTGTTAATTAGACCTTTTAGGGGGCTGAGGCACCCCACAGTCGTTGTCACTCAACCACCAAATTCTAACCATTCCCTGTCTACCCTTTTTTTTCCTTTTCCATTTTCAACCCCCATCTAAGCTGCACCTAAAAACCCACAAGATTAAGGGACAGTGTGGAATTATTAGAAAGTTAAGGAATCATTTGTAAACATACAGATTGGACTGCGGTTTGATTATTTATCATAATATTTGACCCTTTCCTATATTGAGTGAAGGCAAGTAAGACGTATAGGTAGGTTGACAAAATAAAAAAAAGATTCAAGGCCTAAGTCTGAGTGTAATCAAGGTTTTAACATGCATTTAAATGTACCGGCTATAAAGCTCTCTCCTCTGCCTCGTTCAGCCCTCCTCTTCCTCCTCTTGCACCCCTTTGGTCTCTTTTTTTCCCCCCTCTTCTAGACTCCTTTGTTCATAAGCAAAGAAAAAAAGCTTGGGGTGTGTGACACAATGGGACAGGTGGATTGGATGGAGAAGACATACATGTGCATACACATTTCTATTAAGGGATAAAAGGCCTCAATAGTCCTTGATTATCAATAGGCTGATGATGATGAGTATCTTTGATGGCGGGGTTGAAAAAGAAGCAGCAAACCCGCCCGGGCCGCCTATTTATGGTTCCTGTCTCAGTGATCTCTTCATTGCAAACAACAAGGAAGGAGGGAATGAGACAAAGATGAAAAGATTGAGGGGAGGAGAGGAAGTGTGTTTTGTCAGATTGATGCGTACTGTATATCACGCAATGGAGACGAGGAGGAAATGAGAAAGCGTCAGCGAGGGACGGGGAAGGAGGAGAAAAAAAGGGTGAGAAGAGACGTAAAGACGGCTCAATAGGACCTGCGTGGAAAAGAGACAAACACCGTGACGTGCGTCTCTCCGGGGGTTTGGAAAGCAGAGGTTGAGTGTGCTTTGCGAGTGTGTGCTTTGTGTGTGTGTGTGTGTCTGTTAGCTGGCTGGCTCTGACTCATTGCAGTGTGCTGGGTGATCATTAGAGGGTGCTGCATCCAGATGTCGAGTCAGGGGAATAGTGGAGCAGGAAAAGTGGGAAAGAAGGGGGCGGGGAAGGGGAGGGGAGGGATTCTTACCCCCACGAGGCTGCGACAGAAATAATCAAAACTCTGTCGGGCGTTATTTACAATCTCTGACTAGTTACACACACAGTCAAAACTAAACATAATTGCTTTTGTAAAACTCGCATTTACGATTGACAATTTGTCCAATAATAACACTGCCTTGGGTTTTAGTACACATTTTTCATTATGGCTGGGGTCTAATTTGACTGCAAATATTAGAGGGAAATACAATTAAAGCACTTTCTTAAATACAAGCTGAATGTTTGATCGCCCAGACGCCATAGGGAGCGGGGGGAAATCTTTTATGTTGATGATGAGTTGGGTGAGCAATGTGTAATATTGGCTGTAGAGAAGGAGAACGATTAAATCCAGAGCACACAACATCAACAGCATCACATGTTGGGAACTGAAGAGCCTTGCTGTGTCTACATGGTTCTTCAGATTGTTTTCTCTCAAGTTAATCTTTGTAATATCTAACGTTGTTTATCATCATCGGTGGCTGCCCGGGAAAAGCTTTTGTTCTGAAAGTTTACAGCCCTAATATTGGCTGAAACCTAAGGTCGGCACTGCGCTTGTTGTTATGGGGTTGGGACCGGAGTGATGCAACGAGCCAGACCGCCCTCTCCATGAATCACGCTGCTGCTTGTGTTTGGGTTTCGCTCGGTGACCAGGCTGACCTGCTTTCACTGCGCACCCTCCCCTCTGTCCTTCTGTACGCCTGCCCGTCCTCTACAACCTCTGGGTTCTTATACTCGGAATCAAACTTTAGCATTACCAGATGCCACAATAATGCCGAAGTCACCTCAGAGTGGCATGACCAGGATTATATTTACATTTATTCCTTTGGTGGATGCGGTTATTCAACTGCAAATGCCGTGGCATTGAGAATAGAGTCAAAAGGGAAATTGTATTCTACCCGAGTCGACTCAAACCGATGAACTGGTTGGCGAGCCGTCCAGGGGCTCTCAGGCAGTCCCCCCAGGTTAAATATTCATTAGGTTCACACTTCTGCCTGCATATTATTGAGGTCATGCAGCGGTGGGAGAAATACTCAAACACCACCACAATGCAGAAATGCTCTATTTTAAGTAGAAGACCTCCATTGAAAATTCTGCATCAGTGAAATTAATATGGTAAGTTGTGAAGATTTTACCATGTGTAAGAATGAAAGTATAATGTCGTATGAAGTGTGTGTTGAAGCATCAGTATTGAAAAGGAAAACTAGAGGTATCGGGTCCGTCGTCTATCTTCAACAACCTTCTATTTCTCTTTTTTAAGTATTTGTAAAGAAACTACTGGAATGATAAACAGTGAGTGCACAAAAAGCTGATAAAAGTCCAGGATAGGTACTTAACCGGCCAACACAAACATCTTCTGAGCTTGAATTTAACAGCTAAATGGGCAAAGTAACAGTCTTCTGCTCAAGTACAAGCACCTCATTATTCTATTTAAGCTCTGAAGATAAGAAAATGTACTTTCATTCCACATTTGCATCAACGTTCTTTGCCATAATCAACCAAACGGCTACGTGGATCACCAGTTTGTGATATTATTCGGATTAGAAGCAACTTCTGTTAATGTTTGAGCTACACACTATATCTTACCACAATAATGACAAAAGAGCAAAAGTGATTGCTTCTATTTAATATAATGCGATTTCATGTCAGTTAATCTTGTAGGCGACTGAACCTTTGGTTACCCTGTCACTAATCTCAGGCCCACACGGAGAGACTCTTGCTGTAACTAACAATATACAGTCTGCAGTCCCATAGTAGAGATTAAGGCATCTCTCTATGACCTTACTTTGGAAATCCTGAGAGGGTTATAAACCAGAACATCTGGTTCAGGATATTGTCAGGGTTGTGCCTGCGCATCGCTGTATCTCTTCCCCTCCAGCTCACTGAATGCACAGAGAATAGTCATGGGAACGACACGCGTGCTATATACGTCTGTGTTTACATAGTGACAACGGGTGGGTGTGTCTGTGCGGGACCCGCTTTACTGCTTGACCGGCACCAGTCTTTCCATTGAGGGGAGGTGCGTGGTTCTTCCCGCGGGGGGAGAGGAGCGCGTGAGCAACCACCGTGTCCACCGTCTTCCTGTCACATTACCATACGCTCCTGCAGTTGGACTGCTAATTATGTCTGTGTGTGACAGCCACACTGCCAAGGTGGTATGCACAAGACGGTTAGGAAGGGAGGGGGGCGGGAGGTGAACTCTGTATTCATGTGTGTGATAGAGAAAGAAAGCAGAAAGAAAGAAGAATGTGGATTGCTTTAATCCCGGCTTAATTTTGCTTTGAGGATGATGTGGATGTCTTTCAATATGTTCTTCTGTGAGTTTGTTTTTACTATCCAAGACAGTGCTAATTGGGTAGTGACACCACGCGCTAATTGGCTCAAGGGGGTCGACACATTATTTGTTTGTTTGATAGCTCAGACAAGCGATTGGATTTTAATGAAAACTTCCTGAACGGATTCATCTCGCAAATCCCTTCTGTCGTGCTCATTGAAATGCCAAAACCAATATCAAATTCAGAAGCCCTGTATTATTTGCTTCAGCAATGTGAGGGAAGTATTTTCAAAACATGTATTCGAGTATCCAGCAAAAGCCAATTGTAATGTTATTGTAATTGAATTGTTTGCAATGTAAATATATCCCTCTAAAATGTAGCAAAGTAGAAATATAATGCAGCACAAAATGGAAATGGAAAAAGTAAAGTAGAAGTTTCTCAAAATTCGACTTTAGGTCAGTATTTGAGCACATGAAGTAAAGTTACCTTCCACCTCTGTCGGACAGCCTTTTTATTTATTCAGTGACAGACTGACATGGCCACATGCTGTTTTTTTAATAGCTATTCTGGTGTGCAGCCCAGCCAGTGGTCGCGTGTTTCAAGCATCCGGAGGTGAGGCTCACAGTGCCAGACAGAGATGAAGCTGGGAAATTGAGAGAAGGAGACAAGAGTCTAGCAGCGATATTCCGGTGGTATTCCTCTGGCTCTCAGGTCTCTGGGGCTTCGCAGAGCCTCTGAGCTGTGGAAGAGGCAAGGGGGTAAAGGAAGGAGAGATGACAGTTGCCAACTATCGGACGAGAACAGACTGAGAAGATCTGAGACCTGGTCCCAAATGGCACTTGACAGTTTAACACCGTCGGCTCTGTCTAAATTTCTTTGCACCCCACTCGCTCACGTATGACTTAATGTCCCTCTTTCTGCATACATGTGACCGAAAGGTCATTGGTTTGAACTTCAGAGGATGACGAGGGGGGGTGACGAGGGCACTTGTGTGATAGGGGGGAATAAAGGAATGAGCATTGCACAGAGGTAGTTAACCCCCACCTCCTCCTGTGGAACACCTGTTAAACTGTGTTATACTGGGCTCACAATGTAACGGTCTGAAACTGCAGAGGAGCCTTCGTGAGTTCCACTGAACCATAATGTAGATACATAACATATAATACCATTGCCTTTTCATATTAGATTAGTAGAATTGCACAAATATGTTGTTTTCCCTTTTATTCTACACCCCCTAAATCTATTCCTCTTCAAGCGGCCTCTGCTCATTTCAAAGTTTACTCAGAATGTCATTTGAAGGACATGGGTTCACTGAGCTTTAAAAACTCTCCATCTTATTTGTCACAAGGCAGACACACACAGAAGAGGTATGCAAATGTATGCTAAGACAGACGCACAAATATGCAGCTCGGGACCCGCCCCTTCCTGACAGAAAGAGAGCAGCAAGAGCGAGTGCTTGCTGTTCAAAAACACTTACCATTAGATTAAAACAGAATTTCCTGAAGCTCCGCCATAAAATCAGATCGTTTATTATGGCGCATGATTTAAGATGAATGTTCACGGTAGCCGTTCGCTCCGCACCTGCATCATCCTTGCTTACAGGGGAACAGAAGAAGCTTGAACAGCTGCACTGCCATCACTCCCAATCACTTGAGTGTTAGTGGTTTAAATTTATCATCCATGATGTTTCTACTGTCAAGTTTACTGTCTGAAATGTAAGAAACTGCTACTACAGGTAATTTGTTACGGACAGCATTTTTCAGCTTTTGTGGGCAATTGTGGATAATTATTCAGAGTTGATGAAGCAAATTTGCCATTGGCCTACATATTACAAGCACCGTCTTTGACCGCTTTGTCCTTTGCCATTTTTCTCCGCACACCTTGTTGGATACGAACCCTTTCATAACGGCAATACATTTTTGCGAGACAGTAATGTTGATTGAAGTCCCAAGAGGAGAAATCGTGCATTACCAAAGCAATGGTGAAATGTCTTATGTGTACAGCAATGTTAAATCTGCTAGTAAAATGGGTGCTAGAAAAAACTGCAACACATTCATCACCTGGATGATGTTGCAATGTCGAGCAAAGCACCCATGAAACCATGCTTGTCAGTCTGGAATTGAAAATCGGCCCATTTTTTCTAGATCTTTGAAGGAACATGTAATGGAATAAACACAGCACGTTGATATGGAGACTTCCCTCAAATGGCAAGACTCTGTTTCAAAATTCCTGTGACAGCAAACATCCGTTCTGTCTGCTCAAGCAAAACTCTGAATCCGTATAAGCTTCTGAGGTGCTGTCACATCATTCAACCTGCAGCCAATGAAAGAATTTCCTTAGCAGGATCAGTAACTTTGCTTCCTTTCACAGGCTGAAGGATCCTCTTTCCTGCAGATGGGAGCCTCTCTGGAGCAGCAGATAGTCTGCATGTTTAAGGTACGACTACACCACGTCCGTCAAAGTCAACTGGTAGAATTAATTCAAGAAAGAGTAGCAAGTATTTCTAGATATCCGGATTTAGGTTAAAGCCTATGATTGACAACTTAATCTGGGACCACGTTAGAGGATAATGAGGCTGATTAACACGATGCATGGACATCGTGACCACAATCGAAGGAGGAATCCCCAAGATTAACACAGATTGAGTCATGATGGAGTGGACAAATTGCCATCGGATTAGAAGGTCGGGACATCTCTGACGTTTCGCAAGGTTACAGGATAATATCAGTTACGTGATAAAGTGTGTGATCGTCCTTCCCTAATTGTCCAAACTGCGAGACAAATCAATCTGTGGAATATGTAGGAAATGTAGGATTTAAAAAGCGAGTTCTCAGGCTTCCTATCCTCGTAGTCAATTACTCTACGAAGTAACAAAGTGTTTTCCTTTGGTCCATGTTTCAGCTTATGGAGGAGTACGACTGGGGCGAGTTCACGGTGATCACCAGCTTTCTGCCGGGATACGACACGTTTGTGGAAATAGTTAATTCCTACACAGACACCTCCTACTTCCTGTGGAAACTACAGGATATCCTGTCTCTAGAAATGTCTGTTGGGTCAAGTAATGTGAGAACCAAACGCATGCTGCAGCAGGTAGGACTCCAAAGACATGTAGTTGTGGCTTTGTTGCCTCTCTGTGCTACAGGTTTCCACTGACAGGTAGTTGTTGCTCCCTGCAGGTGGACTCTCAGGTACTGTTGGTGTACTGCTCCCATGAGGAAGCCCAGTACTTGTTCCATCAGGCGGCTGAAGTGGGCCTGCAGGGGCCGGGCTACATCTGGATCCTCCCCAGCCTGGCTGTGGGCAACCCAGAGAGTCCGCCGCCTATGGGCTTTCCTGTCGGTGTGATTGGCGTGATTACGGATCAGTGGAGAAAGAGCTTGCGGCAGAGGGTGAGGGAGGGTGTCGCCATTGTAGCCAAAGGGGCAGAGAGCTTCAAGAAGCAGCACGGGTTTGTTCCCGAGGGACACGGTGACTGCAACAAGCCGGCAAAACACTCAGAAAACATCACTCTGTTCAGGTATTCCTACATATACAGACAAATCACAGTAACTAGAAAGCACTTCAAAGTTGCGCGCCAGAAGCATCTGGATCACCATCAACATTCACAGTGACAATCGTGCTGACTGGCTGATTGCTGCCATGAAGCTCTGCCATTATTCATCATTGCTGTAATGAACCTACGGGCCAAATGCCACTTAATTGTGCAGGATTGTTGGGACAGGACGTATGTTCATGTCACCTAAATATGGCTGTTGTCAGTAGTTGATTGACCGATGATGAGATGGTATTTGTTATAAGAGTGGTAGAAAAAAAAAAGCACAAATTCGGTTGAAGCAGAGACTGAAGTTAAAGTCCAGGGTAAAAGTTACAAATAGGACCGAGAAGGAGAGCATTGATATAGATAATTGCCTTCATACGGACCATAGAAAGGGAGCTCATGAATACACACACTTTTCATGCGAGCTCACCAGAACGACTACTTTGACCCTGTCACTGGTGGTTGGAAATGTAAATTGCCCCGGATTCATTATTCAGATCCCAGTCTGTCATGGTTGAATCCTTTAACAGACAGCCCAATGTCTCTGGAGGAAAAACCTGAACCTCCACCAATCAGCTAACTCCATCAGCCCCTAATGAGCTGCTGCAACCCTCCCACCTTAGATTAAGTCATCTCAAGGGAGCTTTAGGTTTAATTAGGAGGTGCTCGCTGTAAGTGTGTGTGTGTGTGTGTACAAGTGTGCAAATTCAAAAATGCTTAGATGTAAATGAGAAGTTTGATGATTGTGTATCATTTTCTTTAATTGCATGAATGTCTACGTGGGTTGCAGGCACATGATGAATGTGACGTGGGAAAGAAAAGATCTGTCCTTCAATAGCCAAGGCTTCCTCTCCCACCCCTCAATGGTCATCGTAGCACTGGACCGAGAGAGACTCTGGGACAAGGTACTGGGCACCAGCATCGGAATTTTACGAACACACAACACAACCGCTGGCACAAGACAAATGACGCCTCACATTTTTACAAAACAGTATATTTCACTGTTCAGCAGGTTTAATTTAAAGGGCTTTTTAATCTGCAACATAACTACAGCCATGAGATGAATTTAGATTAAAAGTACAATTCTAAAATCTAGTGGAGACTGAGATGAATGTATGGCGTTGAGGCTTAGATTAAAATGTACAAAAACAAACAAAATGGTGCTGTTTGTTGTCTGTGAATTTCTGTTGGAACATTCTCCTCCTCTCTATCCTTCTGTTTCGCTCGCCTTGACATTTCCTCAACTTTTTTTTACTTTCCCTTTACACACACTCACATGGGAACAAGCACACACACGCACACACACACACACACACACACGCGCACGCGCACACGCACGCACACACGCACACACACACACACACACACACACACACACACTTCTATGGTCCACGGTTGTATTGAAAAAAATCTACTAAACAGAGAGACCTGAGCGTAATCTCACAGCTACAGTTGAACTCATTTATTTCTGCTCTGGAAAGACCAACCTACTTCATCAATGTCACCTCCTGCCTGCTTTGTGGAAGGTGTGTGTGTGCGTGTGTGTGTGTGTGTGTGTGTGTGTGTGTGTGTGTGTGTGTGTGTGAACATGGGCTGAAGTGGGGTCTGTGTCCATTTACAATGTCCTTATGTTCAGCTGTGGTGTAAAGACACTGTGGGCTGTGCACTGCTCTCTTGTTGTCTACACACACTATCGACAGGACAAACACACCACTTTAAATAGACACACACACACACTTTTGCCTCCATCTCTCCTTATATCCTCCTCCTCCCTCTATGCCCCCCTCCACTCCTGCTTGTGTCATGTAGCTCATCCATTATGGCGACAGCTTGTGGTGTGGCATGCTCTTTTCAAGTCCCTCCTCGCCACTGTGACTCCCTGACAGCTTAACATGCTGTTGTCCCTTATCGCTGTCTGAAGGGTGCTGGGTGAGAGGGTGGGTGAAAAGGTCCTAGTTCTGCTCTCCTTAATCCATTTCACTTTCCCCCAAACCTTTTAATAGCACTGACGAAGGAGCATTACAATACATTTCAAGGATTTGTCGTTGAGAACTTTGAACCTTGAACCCAGAGGTCAGCTGCACTTCTCTGCAACCCTGCAAATGATTTTCCCCTCAATGTCAGATTAAAGAGCCAAGCAAAGACTCTTAATAAAATAGTAAAAAAAAAAAAAAAACACTAGTTCACTGTTTCCAAGGCGTTTTCAAAGAGCGTCTGCATCAAAGAACTCAATCAAAAATGTATCACAGTTTTAGGATTTTTCTACATCTGAAACAAGCAAAACCATCTTTCTTTGGAGGCATTGATGTGCTAACCACACACACACACACACACACACACACACTTTTCTTCTGAATTGTTTAGACAACTCCGACTGAATACCTTACCTATTCCTAATGACAATCAAAACCAGTTATCTTGAAACAAGTCTACTCACTCTATTGTAAACACTGTAATGGCCCGCACATAAACAGCATGACACATCTAGGCTGATCGCTTGAACTGGTTCCATTTTAAAACAGTTGTATCAATAATTCAATAATCAGTCGACAAAAAGAAAACAAGCAGGATGTTTCAATAATTTGGTGGTTTGCTTTGTTTCAGGTTAAAATGCCCCCTCCCCCCCGCATCAATGCCTTATTCAAAGCCTGCTCAGTCTCCTCAGTATGCATTAATGAACTGCGCTAATCTTTCATCTTCTCGTCATTTCCTGCAGTTCAGCACGTTCTCATTTTCTTTTCTAAAAGAGAAATCATTCATCCTGAGCATGACGAGACACGTGGGGCAGACAGGTGCACGGTGCTACATGTCTTCACTCGGGCAATTCTCTGTCTCCCATATCCCCTCACTCCCTCCCTCCCTCCCTCCCTCCCTGTCTAGGTGGGTACATATGCTCGCGGGATCCTTCAGGTTCGCTACCCGGTCTGGCCTCGTTATGGCAGCTACCTGGAACAGGTGTCTGATGACCGCCACCTGACAGTGGCTACTTTGGAGGAGCATCCCTTTGTCATGGTGGAAAATGTGGACCCAGGCACCGGCACCTGCGTCCGCAACACCGTACCCTGCAGGCGCCAGTCCAATAACACTGAAAGGTATACACACACACTCGCACACACATCAGCCAACACATGCCTACCCTCTCTCTCTTTCGCTCTCTCCAAATATACAGTATATATTTTCTGCCTTAATTCCGCTATGAGTAGACGTTGAGCCGAGATAGGAGGGCAAATCTCCACACTTCATTTAACAGAGTAATTGTCTGTGCTGAATGTCTTTGCACATTCACAACACACCTCCAGTGTCACACACAGATCACAGCATGGCAGAAAATAGCCATTAAACAGCTATTACCTCCGACTGTTACAAGCGGCACACGTGAGGAATACTCAATGCCTTCCTTGCACTCAGACATCCACAGACTATACACAACGATGACATAACTTGTAGCCTGTCTTAGATTTTACTACTGAACTGCTTGAAGAAAGCGGCAGCACTCTGCTCAGCTTCATCGTTTCTGCTGTGTATCTATTTCACAACCATTCTAATTTCAAATCTGTGATAAACATTCGTAAAGGGCGCTAAAATCACAACTGAGCGATAACAATACCGTGTACATTCAGTCTCCAGTAAGTCCTGTCTTTGTTGCATTGTACTGAAGTGTATTTTGAATATTTTATCCACCGCATTTACATACAGTACATGAGTAGAAGAAAACATCAGTGTGTCTACAGTGTGTATGTCTGTGTATTGGTTATGCAGATTGCGACGCTTCCAATGGACGGCACATTAATTAGAGAGAGAGAGAGAGATGTGGCGGCTGTTGTTGGGAGCGATGGCACATTGATTGCCAGTAAGGAAGATTTATCTGTCCAACACGGGGACATCTGTCATAGCACGGGACAATCTTTACCCAATCGCGCCATCTTTCACAGTTTCTCTCTCACTGGCTCCGTCTCGCATGTGCAGGGAGAGCAGCAAAACATGGAATGAAGAAGAGAAACAAGGAGGAGGTTCCCCGTGGAGCAGATGCTTATCGTCCTATAATGTTGTTGAGTTTTCATTAGAATTCTTTCTTTGACAGATGACAGCTTTTTTTTTTCCAGAGCAATGAGCATCCAGCACCTTCATTCCTCTTCTGACAAAGGGGAGGAAATCCACTTTCCAATATTGGCTCATTTCAAACACCTACATGTTGGCAGATAAGCCAAAACATTCAAAAGTAAATCATATTTATAAGCTGCATATTGTGTACTTTGGACTTTTGGACCTTCATTTCCTTTCCAATTGAAATGGAATAATGTTTTGTTGTGTTTCTAATTCCGATTATAGTTGGTATCCAATTTGAATTTCCATTTTTGATTCTATTCATTTCATTTCTGCTCTTACTTTGTAAAATATCCGGAATCTAAAACATTTTGAAAAATATTGATAATAGAACTGGTCTCAAAAATCATGTCATTACTTCACTACACAACACTGATAAACCCGTGATTGCACTTTAAAAGCTTCTCCTCCTCCTCCTCCTCTTCTTCTTCAATCAGTCCTCCTTCACTCTTGCTCTACTTCCTCATGCTGGAGCCAATGTCCTGTCAGGCCTTGTCTCGTCGCGTTTCCTGTCTTAAGGATTCAGCTGAGTCTCCCTCTCTCTGGTCCAACTCCCTCATGGTGCTTCCCTCCACGCTGCACTAGTTTCTGGGCATTTTGAAGAACACACCGTGCCACACAGCTGTTGTTGATCCATTTTTCGGACGTTTGTGTGTTGGCTGGCGGTGGAGGTGTGGGAGGGAGAGAGGGAGACGGTGTGTTTGTGTTTGGGCATGTGTGTGGAGTGTGTGTGTATAATGGTGACAGGTGGCCAGCTCCATTCAATCTGCAGCCATTAATAAACTGCATATCGGAGCTGTTGACAACTTCAAATAGTCAGATTTGTAGAGAAATCGATGCCTGCAGCAGGGAAAGCAATTGACTGGCATCTTAATTAACTGCTTCGGTTTTTGTCTAATTTCCCGCTTATTTATCCATTCACAGACTTCTCGACCTGATTTGCTGACTCACTGTGGCTATTTCAATCTCACACACACACACACACACACACAAGCACACACACGCACACCCCATGATTCCTAATCTGCTCTTTGGCAGCTGGATATGAAGAAAGACGGAGACAAGGAGCAATTCATTATTCAATATATGTCCCTAAATGTTTTACAAAGTCTGCCTACTTACTTTTTAATACCTCTGCTTTTGACCGATACCGTCTCTCTACCTGTCCACCTCTTTTTGGTGGCTGTCCATTTACTTGTATTCTTTGTTTTTCTTTTCACTTGTGTCTTACTTTTCCTGTCCTTCTCCGTTCCTACACCCCATTAAGTACGGAGGCCAAACAGAGTATTTGTGCGCTCCTCTTCACTCGTACACTACACGCCTTAATAGCCGCAGATTAGAGGCCATCACAGCAACTCAGCCGTCTCGTCTGGGATCTGTCAGAGTGGCCCTGTGTGTGTCCGTGTGCACCCATGCACTTTTAATTTTTAGATGGCTCCTCATTCTGCCTGAAAGACAACCATTTAACAGAGATCGATTTCAACTAATGAGCCAGGTATCGCCCGTCCTTCACTATGCTGTAGTAGACGATACAACTATTCAGACCGAACAAACAAAGCTTTTTCTCCCCTCTCTCCTCGCAGTTTTACCGGCCACTCGGAGTCTTACACAAAGCTGTGCTGTAAGGGCTTCTGCATCGACATACTGAAGAAGCTGTCCCGCACCATCAAGTTCTCCTACGACCTCTACCTGGTCACCAACGGGAAACACGGCAAACTGGTCCGCGGGACTTGGAACGGCATGATTGGAGAGGTGAGGTTACGAGAGAGTTATTTAAAGAAGGCTGAGTCCCTCTGGATAAAATGCAGCACAATGTTTTACTGGCCAGCCCTCTACACAGAAGTGTTAAAAATGCATAAAAGAGAGAGTAAATGTGTTCATGGAAGTGCTCTGAATGTCTTTAAGTGTTGACTAAACAAAAACAGTTGCTAAAGGTGGTTTACTATCACCTTAAATTAAGCAAGAAACACTGCCTTTTTGCTTTAAATCATGAGTTCAATGAAGAGGGAGCTGGGTCGATCTAATTAATTTTACTTAATTCATTCTGGCCTTAGGGACAGAAAGTGAAACCATTTCACGAGGTCGTAAACAGTCATTTTCATCAGGATACCCTGGACCAGTGAATATAACAGGCCGGCCAATCCAATCATACAAGCCTTTATAGCCTGTAATAAACATAAGTGATCCATTATGCACTCTGCTTGTAACACATTATCAGCAGATGTAGGGGATAAAAATAGATCAGTGGCGACAGCTCTGTGTTTTCTTTTCTATTAAATACACTGCAGTTAGTTTGCCTTGATGCCACAGTGTGCTCGGTGCTCACCAGCATGGGGATGGTTTGGTAACTGGGTCAGTAGTGTGAGGACATTCGTACACATGTAGATCATACGCACACTTTCTCACGTACGCTAAACCACCTCCACTTGTGTGTGCACAGAGGAGTGTTCTCGCCTGCGTGTCGGCGTCTGGAGACCTCTGCTTGCGGACAGAATGTTTTTCAAACCACAAACACCATTTTTCCTCAAGAGGCTCATCAGAAAAGCAACAGAGGAAGAACTCGGCTTTGAACTCCAATCACGTCCCATTCTTTCTGAATGCACAAATAGCTACAGACAAACATTTCACTCTTTCCCTCTCTGTAGCCATTATGAGACATTGTGACTTCCATTTTCAAAAGCATTGCTCGGGAAATTCAATATTTACTTTCTTGTTCAAAGAAAATTGTGCCAATCAGTTCTTTGGGACATTGGGAAACAGGTTTTTTGATAAAATACATACAGTCTGGCACTAATGCATGACAAACACAGGGAAGGATATTCACTGCCTGCCTCTGCAAACACTGCGGCTCTGCAGCGCTCCCACTTTCCCTCCCGTCTTCCCTCCCTCAGGTCTTCTACAGACGAGCCGACATGGCCATCGGGTCTCTCACTATCAATGAGGAGCGATCTGAAATCATTGATTTCTCCGTGCCGTTTGTTGAGACGGGCATCAGCGTCATGGTAGCTCGCAGCAACGGGACAGTTTCCCCATCTGCCTTCCTTGGTGAGGAAAAACAATTGCATTCCTCTCCACCATCTTATATTTGATTGCGCAAGGTCAATCCACTCATACCTGTGCTGTGTGTGTGTGTGTATTCCAGAAACAGACAGACTACAACTAAATCCCCTCACATACACACACACACACACACACACACACAAATCCATTCTTCAAAACATCCATTCAAAGCTCTCTCCTCCCACCACACATGACCGCCCACCTTCTGTAAAAAAAAAAAAAAGAAAACATGATTTATTCTAATCCGTGTTCTCCCTCTGCGTGTTCTCCTCTAGAGCCTTACAGCCCAGCAGTTTGGGTCATGATGTTCGTAATGTGCCTGACCGTGGTGGCAGTGACGGTCTTTGTGTTCGAATACTTCAGTCCAGTTGGCTACAACCGCAGCTTGGTCAGTGCCAAGGGTGAGTTAGTTGCACGACTCAATGTCACCATTTCAACATCACAGGTAGAAGTGAAGAGGTTGTTTGTAAAAGAAATTATCACTTCAGGATCGCAACTGGAAGAAATTTTTTGGTGGCATCTTTTATTTTCAGACCATAGCATGATAGAAATACCTGGTTATTCATAGTTACTGTAGTTCTAAGTCGGCGCTCCCGTGACCTGAAGTTGAGTCACGCCGCTTTGTGTTTCACTGTAAGCTCATGCTCAGCCCTTTCCACCTCTGTCCGCACTCTACTCGCACATTGTTAACAGTTCCTTAACAGGATTTTGGGGTGAGGGCTAATCAATCCCGGAATGCGGTGCTGACAGAGCGTGCCTCGTCTCCAGGTCTGAAAGGTCATTTTCCTGTTTTAATTAGCATTCGTCGCTACGCTAATCGAACCGTGATTGATGGCGCTGGCAGCTTCTGTTGTTGCACATGAGCAACAATGGCAGAGAGTGATGGAAACGGGCCGCGGCTGTAAAATGATTCTGTTTGAAACTTTGCAGACGGGCATGAGATGGCTTCAGGTTACTTGCACGGTTAACGACATTTCTTCCTTGATGAAAAAACGTGTTAGAAGCAACAGAAGTATATGATGTAGGCCATCAAGCTTACAAATTGGCGAATGATGGAAGGGGAAGGAACGTTTCCTCTCTTCCTACGAAGGTCTAGTCTTGTGTCTGCACTGAATGAAGGACTAAATAAAGGTCTGACCACTTCAAACATCCCTTTCCTCAGATCCTGGCGGTCCTACCTTCACTATAGGGAAGTCAGTTTGGCTTCTGTGGGGAATCGTCTTCAACAACTCTGTCCCCATTGAAAACCCTAAAGGAACAACTAGTAAGATCATGGTCCTGGTCTGGGCCTTCTTTGCCGTCATCTTCCTGGCCTCTTACACTGCCAATCTGGCCGCCTTCATGATCCAGGAACAATATATTGACACAGTGTCTGGACTGTCTGACAAGAAGGTAAGAGACTGAATACACTGAATTAACCTCAGTATGATTAGGAGCGTAATAATCGGTGCTCTTGTCCACTCAGACATGAAAAAAAGAGTGAAATGATGACATCTTAGCACTGCTCCGCACTGTGTATTGAGCGGTACATAAATGGACGAGGGACAAAAGACTGGCAAAACCTCAAACATGAAGTCAAATCAAAGTACTTTGTAGCAAGCACCACTGTCCTTTTCTTATCAGCAGGGTGCCCAGTAGCATGAATGACTGATCAATTTACAGCCTTCTGTCAATACAGATGGTGTCTGTGTCTGGACTCATCCTGCCAGTGTTTGTGTCTGTCCATCAATAACTCCCCCCCTGGCCCCCGCCGGGTCGTCTTCATTGCTCGTCTCACTCACACTGTTAACACAAGATTGCGAAATGTCAGCAGCAAAAAGAAATAAATAAAAAAAGGTTGAGCCAGAGAAGCCAACAATACCCACGCACTTTCTCTACCACTTTGTGCCTGCCTGCACATAGACAGATCCACACACACACACACACACACACACACACCCAACCTGGATGCAGTGCCTCAGAGGAGCTTTACAAGACAGCACTTCATTCTTCACATAGCAAAAACAACTCCCAGGCAGGGATCAACTAAGCCCCCTCAGTGATCTATAGCTGCATTAACTACGTTGAATATATTAACTTTTTGCAGATGCATCATACAGGACTTATATAAATTACACTGCAGAGTCGACCCTTAGTCACACCCTAATATTGATACCATAATATGAAAGAGGATTAGGTAGATTTAGGTCATAGGCTGAAGTCCCGCTATCTCTCAGGTTTTATCTCTAATCCGTCTTGGTTGCGTGGGCCTTTTTCTTTTTTAAATGAACAATTGATCATAAGAGAGACATGCAGCAGCTAAACTACAGTACAAACACACACACACACACACACACGCATACATATACACACACAGACCCACGCACACGTTTTGATTGGCCCATTCGTGGGCGCTCAGCTCAGAAGGTCAATGCTGTAACCGAGATTAACAGAGCTTTTCTTTTTACAGTCTAATTGAGGTCTAAAAGACACATTCCAACGCTGTCATGTGTTGCTGTCAAAATGTAAACTTGCTGGACACAGACTGGGTTAGGATCATCTATGGGCAATGAAATGGTTAAATAAATGTGTTGAGCAATATCAGATTTAATCCATTACACTTCAGCAGCAGAGCTCAGCCTCAGATTACATCACTTTGGAAATAATCTAAATCAGACCACATTTAACTGAGTAGTCCCTTCTCTTTTTGCCTCTATTTCCAACTTCTTCACTCTGATCATACTTTCTCTTTCACTTATTTTGCTTTCCCATCTCCCATCTTTGTCGGTTCGCCATCTTCCTGCTTTTCTCTCACGCCTTTTTTGTTATCTCATTTCATCCTTCTCCCTTCCTTTGTATCTGCCCCATCAACCCCCCTTTTCCTTTTCACTCATTCATTTTTTTTCTACACTCATCTTTCTTTCATCTCTCTCCTCCATCTCCTCATCATTCATGCCCTCTTCTGCTCCCTTTCTCCTCACCTCATTATATCCGCTCTTCATCGTCTTCTGACTATCTTCTCCGCTCTCACTCGACTCAGTCTCTCTCTCCTCCCACCTTCTCCTCTTTCTCCTTTCTCTCTATCCACCCTCTTATTCCTTTCCTTCCATCTTCTCTCCCTCATCTCCTCTCCAACCGTTATCCATCAACCCTCTCTCCACCTCTTTCTGCTCCACCTTTTCCACACCCATTCCTCATCTCTCTTCCCTGTTTCTTTCATCTTGTCCTCTAACTTCCTAAAGTTTCAGAAACCACAAGAGCATTACCCTCCTTTTCGCTTCGGGACCGTCCCAAACGGGAGCACAGAGAGGAACATCCGCAGCAACTACCCTGACATGCACACCCATATGATGAAATACAACCAGAAGGGGGTGGAGGAAGCCCTAGACAGCCTCAAAACCGGGTAAAGCGTCACTTTTTAATGTAACAAATGAATTAATAATTAGCTAAAAGGTTACTTTGGATGAACTATCGTCATAATTTATGTATCACAGAAGGGATTGGATGGTGTATTTGTTTCTGCAACAATGGATGTATTTTTAGATGTGGAAGAAAATGCTATCTAACGTAGCTTAATTTACATCTGTTTTCATGCAGGAAGTTAGATGCCTTCATCTATGACGCTGCTGTGTTAAACTACATGGCCGGGAAGGACGAGGGCTGCAAACTGGTGACTATCGGTAGCGGAAAGGTGTTCGCCACCACAGGGTACGGCATCGCTCTGCAGAAGGAGTCCCACTGGAAACGTCCTATTGACCTGGCACTCCTGCAGTTCCTGGGAGACGGTGGGTTGCACACATGCCATCACGCTGTTCTGCGCTTTATCTGTTTACTTCTGTCAACACACGCGCACACCATGTGGACCGCGGAATTGGACTCAGTCCAGTACAGTGTGTGTGGTATCAGCAGGGAACGGGGCTTACAGGGAAGAGTTAATATCCTCCAGAACAGCAGGAAGTGTGAGGGATATGATTATCTCCATTTCACACTCATATGCCTACACATGGCGTTAATATCCCCCCTTCTTGCAGAGCCTGACAGGACCCCCCACACACTGACCCCAGTCTGAGCTTCTCATGATAGTGTTAGAAATATGCAGTATGTTCATGGTTAACATACGGAAACACAGTGATAAAATATGAGGTACTCCCTTGAGGCCACAGGGTGTTACACAGCCCGGGACCTTGCAGGATTTTCTGCCACCTGTCCGGAGTCCTGGAGGTGTTGTTTGTGTGGAAATGATGGCTAATTGGAATGTGTTTGATGCCGTATTTACACCGCATTCAAGTTCAAGAATTTCCCAGTTTCTAATTTGAGTTCATGTCAACATCAAAGCAGTAATTACAAGTGGGAATGCCAGACGTGTCAATCCACTGACATTCCTGACTAAATAATATGTCAGTGTCTGAAAAAGAAATGAGAAACGATGATGCCACTTGTCAGCTTAAGGTCATAATTCAAGGTAACTCTAGCCCCATTTAAAGTGCGTTAATGACTTTCGGGGAAACTGCATAAAAACTAGGTCAGAGACATTGTTATTTGTTATCACTTGGAGCATTTTGGGAGATATTTCCTGTTCACTTAACCAGGTCTGTATGTTTAAGAATGAACCTGGAATCCCAATGTTGATATGGTAAATTACACTACCAAAGTGTAAGAAAAACATGCATGATGAAAATAGATTATTAGTTATGTAATGTTTTTTATATAATGTTGCTCACAGTTTGTCTCTTTTTGTCTCTCTTCTCATCTCACACACTTTCTCTTCCTGTCCAAAACCTCTTTCCTCTACTCCCATCACCCGCCAGGAGACACCCAACGCTTGGAGACAGTGTGGTTGTCAGGCATCTGCCAAAACGAGAAGAATGAGGTGATGAGCAGCAAACTGGACATCGATAACATGGCAGGTGTTTTCTACATGCTGCTGGTGGCCATGGGCCTCAGCCTGCTTGTCTTTGCCTGGGAACACCTGCTCTACTGGAAACTACGACATTCCCTCCACAAGTCTCACAAGCTCGACTTCCTCTTGGGCATCAGCAGGGTGAGATTAGAACCTAAAATATGCAGCTGGTTGATGAGTTTTTTATGTATGGGTTGTGTTGTTTATGAGTCCTTGTTTGATTTGATAGCTGATGGCTTCGTGTATTGAAATGAGATCGAGAAAGGATTGAGAGAGTGACGCAAGCATTGATTATTTGGTTAAGTAACTGATTGGCTGGTTGGCTGATGATTGGATTATCTGAGAAACAGCTTGGTTGAGTGATTGAAAAAATTGGCCGGCTAATTGTTTTGACTCAAATGGTTTGTTGTTAATTCCTAAATTAGATCTAATGAGCTGTTTTACATGAAGAGGTACTTGAGCACTGATACATTTGTGCAAATTAATGGGGATTTGTGCGTAATTACATTGTAGAAGTGGAGGGTTAAAATATTATTTGAAATGGTGCTGCATTAATGAATAGGTGGGAGAGAAGTAAAAAGAGAACTGTGCCAATGTTGTAGATCATTCAGCATGTAACTTTGCTTGGCGAATTTTCAGCTTACCACTGCAGAGTACGCTGATGCCTATGTTTGGAATCTGGTAACTTAGCAGTGCCAGCTTCATGCCTCCAGCTGATGATGGGTCATGTTGCAATTGCCTTCTTGTAAAATTGCTATGACATACTGTACCATTCTTACATTTGTATGGAATTATTACTATACAAATGTGAAAATACTGTGAAAACAAAGGGCACCGTAGCAATACTTGTTCAATGCCAAGAAAGAATGAATGGATACCAAGGGTTGCAGGAATCTGGAATTAACCTTGGAGTGACTGGACATACACACAAGCCTCCATTCAGCACATTTGCGTCATCAAATTTATAGGTTGCTATTAGGTGAAATAATTTCTGAGAATGAGCCACACATACTGGAGCTCATTTAACAACCGTTTCCAGTTTTGTCGTTGAGGCAGGGTAAACAAAACATTGTGGTCGATTGACTAAATCCAGCTAGCCATTGCCCAGACATGCAAGATAAACGCTTTCAAGTGCACATATGTGCTCTTCTTCTCTCCTTCTGTTTGTTAAGAATATGTTTGATTTGGAGGTTCTATTGGCTTGTTCTCCTCTGAAAAGGTGTTGCTGAAAGTATGACCAGGAAATGTCTTTCTCCCCTGCTGTGTCATTACGCCAGTGTATATGTGGGTTTTAATCAGATTAGCAGCTAAATGAATATCTGATCATTAATCTGTAATGGGGCACCCCAAGGGCCAAATTAAATTTGGCTCTTTCAGGGTGCTGTAAGCCGACAGCAATCATAGGATTTGACTGTTTGTGTTAAAAGATGATTTGCAGAGGACTTTCAGAGTGTGTGTGTGTGTGTGTTGGGCTGATCCTCCCATTGCCATTCTTTGAACCCCGGGAGAAAGTGTAATGAATCTGTGACAAAATCAAGCCTTCATGATTAAATTGGATATAAATGAAATCAGTTTTTCATTCAACTGCCCGCTTTGTTTACGATGAGGAAAATTGTCGCTTTGGGATGTAAAAACTGGTTGAAATCTTGTCTCTGGTATTTTCTCTAAAGGACCACTAAATTGATTCAAGGTTAAACAATTTATGGCCAACTAGGGATGTAAATATTAATTATTGATTAATTGTTGTATGAAATTAACTAGTTACGAATTAACTAGAAAATTACGTAATTATGCATGCTATCATGATCTCTCCCCACTCCTCCCCCATCTCTTTGCTCTGTGGGCTCAGAAACATGGTGAATTGGCAGCTTACTGTGATGGGATACAGTGTCACATCATCAAGCCTCGGACTAGTTAAAGTATATTTCAATCAAACCCACATAGGAGGTCTCTCACGTGTACTGAGCCTGAGTGTAATTTGTCAAAAATATGTACTTGACTGCGAAAACAAGCATGTTTTTCATTACATTGGATTATTTACCTCGATTATTACATGTAGGATTTATTCTGCTTCAAAAGATCAACATCTGTCTATGAATGCCTGGACGCATACCAGGCTTCTAAAACATGTCCATAAAGCAAAGCTGATTGTGCCGTTTCAAAACACTGGGGAATTTAATAAGGCCTGACTTGGGCAGCTCATTCAGGGATCCTTTGCCAACATGAATATTACACTGCGACACAATTGTCACCATTGTTAAGACGGTCCAACAATCGATTAAGGAAATTGTTGAAAATTTGCATCTCTATGGCAAACTATTTGTTTAATTATAAATAATCTGTTGAGTTCAATTAATGTTCCACCTCTTTTTTCATTCCATTGTCTTCTTCTGTCTAATCTTTTTAATTCTCTTTTTAATTCTCTCTCAGGGTATTTACAGTTGTTTCAATGGAGTGGAGGACCCTGGACATTCATCTAACCTGGCCAAGCCTGACCTGACATCCAACTATGCTCAAGCCAACATGTTGAAGATGCTTCGGACTGCCAAGGATCTGGTTTCTACTGCCAACGTTGAGAGCTCCCTGGACAACGCTGCAAAGACGATAGAAAAGTTGAGTCGGCATGGCAGCAGCCTGCCTTTACGAATACCTGCAGTCGCCGCGGACACCATGCCAGGGGCATTCGCCTATGTCACAGAGAACCACTCCACCTTCCCCCAGTGCTCCCTTACCTCACCTCTGACTGCTGTAACCGCTCTTAAACAGCAGAGGAGTGTGACCAAACCCACTCCTCTGCGATACACCCTCCCCGCTCGCTCAGCCTCCTGTTTGTATGACCGGCCACTTCCTGTGTCCAGTCTAAGCAGCCCCCATCTGGCCATGGGTGAACCCCTCCCTCATCAGCACCCTCATCACTACCAGACCACTGGAAGACTTTATGTAGACACACATCCTCGTTCGTCCTTCATCCCATATAGTGAGCTGCCAGACATCTTCACCTCTCACCCTGTCTCCTCTGTGTCCCCTCAAAACCCAGAGGGCTTTTCCCGAAGGAAAAGGAGGTCCAAGAGTTTCCAGTACGAGGACCTGGAGACTAGAAAGCACAGGGAGCAAGAAAAGACTGACAAAACTCCTGTATGTTTGACTGAACTGAAAGTTCACCATCTCTTGGACAACCATGTCTCAACCCCAAACATTGACAGCCTCTACGCTGGGGAAGTGATCTGTCCTGGCACAGAGAGCTACAGCTCCTGGCCCCCGGAAGATCTCATGCTCAAAGGGAGACGCAGACACCGCCGCCCGTCTTTCCTTAAAGCCACCTGGGGTAGTGAGCAGATCCGTCAGCTTGACGAATCCCAGTCATCCCTTTCCGCATCTAGCCAGTCACCCTCCACCCTCCCCAACCTATTCCCATGCATTCTTACCCCAACCACAGCTGCTAAGGCCTACAACCCTGCCCACCTTCGAAACAACCTGTGCCTCCCACGGAACCAGGCCTACCTCCATATCAGGCAGGACCAAAGGAGGCCTTGTGGGCGTAAGGGTCAGAGGCTGCGTTACTCCCATTCCACCCACCTACCAACATATGGAGAAGCAGTAGGAAATGATTGTGGGTTAGGGCGGGGAGCTGTACGGCGAGCTACCAGTTTGCTCAGTAGACAGTACACCCACTACTTAAACTCATATCCTGGACTGCCCCTGTATCATGGCCCCATGGACATGCAGCACCATACTCAGGCTTCCAGTAGCCACCCCAGCCCCAGTCCAGTCTGTCAGCTGCTGACTTGTGGTGGTGGGCAATGTGGGAGTCAGCGGGCCATGCTGTACCAGGACAGTGTGTATGGGTCGTGCAGGGTCTATCAAGGGTCCCAGACTGGATCCGAGGTCCAGCTAGGTCAGGGAGCAGTGGGCCAGCCAGTGGGCAGCCCCTGTGTACTTCGTCCATGGAGACGAGTGTCTAGTCTGGAGTCTGAGGTCTGATGGGTCCCACAATGAAATCAAAAGGAGCTCAAAAGATGGACACCAGTGGAGTTATACAGGACAAGAAACTTTACCACTGTGGAATGTGGAAAGAGTTGTCAGCTGTTTTATTAATGTCAGGGGAAAATACTTGTTGTAATAACTTGAAGTAATTGTTATTTTTTTGTGATTTATATCTGCAGTGCTGTGTTAAAGGTATTGAACTGAAGCATGGGTATGGAGTGATATTTCATTGGCCTGATTAAAGACAATCTTACTACGTATTGTAGTCCTGGGTGGCACACATTTTCCGACACTTGATTCTTAATTTCTTTAGAAATACATTCTTAAGTATGAGTGGCCCACAACGCTACAAATCAGGACTCTACTTTGTGAGTGAGGAAGAAATTCTGCATCATAAAGAATCACAGATGGACTGCAATCAATATTATTTTGTGGTAGAGTTTCATTTTAATTCGGATTCTATTCATTTACATTGAATCAATGTGTATGAAAAATAATTTTAAAAGGCCCCTGATCATTCACATTTTCTACATTCTTCCAAATAATTATAACTGTATCTACACAAAATGTTGCCACCCAGGACCATTACATGTAGTATGATGCTCCAGTATCAGGACATGTAATGATGTTTACAACTGATGACATGTATATGGCAGTAAGTTAAAATGACTGCTATCAATTTGTCCTTGAAAAGATGAGTAGGAGTAGGCAGGTTTTATTCACTTGCTGCTTTTCTTACTACAATGCTTGTGTGTTTCTGTGCTTTAGTGTCCACTAAGACAGTTCACGGTGTTGGTGCATGGTTACTCAAACTAGGAACCAGAGATTTCATGCTGTGTGTTTGTGTGTTTTCTTGTGGATAGGTGGGATTAGATTGTGGTTGCCATTGAGTAGATGGGCTGTCTACAGCAGGAAATAAACAACAGAGGAAGTGAGGGACTGTCTCTTTAAATACAGCAACCAAAAACAAGCAGTCATTGTAGCAAGCTTTGTAAAGACAGCTCTGGCACACTTCAAGAATTTAATTCCAAGAGGACACTCAACATTACCTTAACACCAGGGAAACAATAGCTGAAGGATTCCTTGACTAAATAATGATTTTGAGAATATTGAGAATACTGAGTCATATCTTCTGTTTTGGAACTAAACCATGTGTGTCTATATCTGTGGTGAATTAGAGTAAGCAGAACGTTAGTGAAAGCAGTCCATATGAACACAGTCTGTAAAGTGAAAGTATTGGGATAACACAGACCAGCACTAGATGTCATGACCCTTGGGTTGTCACTCCTCACCAAATCTCAGTATGAGGGCTAAAGTGCAGCACAATATCACACAGGGCCTCAGAATTAAAATGTATTCTAAATACTGTACCGATACAGATAAAGTGTGTTATTTGAGGCCGAATTGGTGTCATACTCATGTATTCTACATATATTAGGTATTTATAGTCACTTAAAATTTTGTAATCGCACTTCTGGCACATTCCGAGTTTTTTGTAAATCTGTTGGTTTGGCAGATGTACTGATGTATTTGTTAATACGGTATTAACTCTTCCAGTTGGCCTATATAAATCATTTCATCTCATTTCTTTTCCACCGTTTTATATTCCTCCCTCCCTTTCCCTGGCCCTTCTAACTGTTTAATGATCAAATTTAAATGAGGTAATTGAAAGCTATTCTA
Source organism: Genypterus blacodes (assembly GCF_046128005.1). NCBI lineage: Eukaryota > Metazoa > Chordata > Actinopteri > Ophidiiformes > Ophidiidae > Genypterus > Genypterus blacodes. Next base: position 7,165,548 of record NW_027466867.1, read on the forward strand.
GTATCTATATTACCAGGTTTCCTTACCCTGTAATTAATCACTTAGACCAATTAAAGAGCCTTTTTTGAATGAATATGCATTTGTGCTTCTTCCTTCAACAGCCCTTATCTTTCTGATGTCCATCCTTGTAACCTTGCAGAGGTAATTAGGATTTTAATTGGAGAAAATGTCTTAACTCCTGCCTTAAAGAGGGTGAAAGAGTGGAGGAAGGAAGGAAATGAATAGATGGTACAAGCGGTAAAGAAGGCTTCTACTCTGATCTTGTTATTTGGAGGTCAGTCATGTGCAGCAGCATCCTGGAGGAATATGCTTTTGATGTTTGCTTGCTTGTGACTGACGCAAATACATCACAGCAATGGCAAGTGGCAAAATCTTTTTAATTTGACTTCACATCCAGTGGAAAGCTTCTGCGCTCGTTTCTGTACCCCAAGTTAGAGAAGTTTGTGGAAAAGTTCATCAGGGTATTTAGCTCAAATTTGTGAAGCTCATTTTAAATATATTGTATTTTAATGTACTGGCCAGCTGACAATCAGCTGAAAATTGATTTTATTTAACATTCCAGCAGCACTTGCCCAAAGCAATTTTGAGTGACCTGTTGCCATGGTAATTACTCTCTCTATGGTGTCGCTATGATAAAAATAAGATTTCATGCCAGAGGACAAATAAGTAATATTGGAGTGTCCGAACATTGAGCTCTTTGATTTTTCCATTACTTCCTCTTTGTCTTTGGAGAATTTCACTATAATGTGCGATTTCACTGCTGCCTCAGTAGTGATGACATGTGAATTTTGGTGTAAATAAGCTCCTCTCTATCATTATTGGGTACTCTATGTTGTCAGCGCCACATGCAAATCTCAATACCTACAAAAAGCGATCTGAAGGTGTTCTTCCAAGCGAGACTGCGATCACATGTTTATTTTAATTTTGCTTACTTGCTGGTTATACTTGTTCGAAATTTGAAAGCTGTGATTCCCAGTACCGTGCCTCACACTTTATATTGCATTGTTCCCCTTCACCTACAGCATGTCGTCTGTTGTTGCTATATCGTCAGGTCTCGGCCTGGTTAAGGAAATTAATGAAACACACTCCTTGAAAAGAATCTAGGAATAGTCAAGGGCAGGATATGGGCAGTCGAATTGGCCTTTGACAAACCAGACGTCAAGATTCACTGAAGCCACTGCTGTCTCATCCTGTCTAGCCATTCCAGTCAATGGCTGGATGCCTAGAAGGATTGCAGACTGTGAGGGAGTGTGTTGGCTATGTGTGTGTAGTTGTTGCATCAGGATTGATGAAGTGCCTGCCTTGCCAAATAATGAAAGATGTGAGTCATGCATATGAAAACATCAACTGAGCACCTGGTACAGACCGCAGACATCAAACACACAGTCTGGGCCATTAACAGCCAAACTGAAGTAAAATGTGAGAATACACCATATCAAATTCAGTCAGGTGGAACTCTAGGGAATCCAATAATGGCCACAAAAAAATGAAATCACACACTATTACAATTACTTAACATTGCTCTCTTTCTGACTGACTTTCGTAACTGAATGTTACTTTAAATGTTCACAGATGCTGCTCATACCTACATAATCACACAGCAGCCCCAGTGACCTTGAGAAGGTCATCAGCCACAATGGCTTGAGTCACCAGAGGGCCTGTCCGGTCTCCTCACACCTCCCGCTTGTGAATAAATTGCCTCATGTATCGCAGCAACAGCTCCAGATGCTCCAAGTCACCTTGAGACAAAAGGCAGGCCGCTGATAGGTGAGAGAGGAGGAGGAGGAAGGAGAGGCGAAGCAAAACAGGTGGGAGAGGAGGGGGATAAAAACAGATAAGAAGACAGGGAAGAGACGATTCAAAGAGAGTCGTTGTGAGGATGAATTTGGGCTGAGATGATGATGGAGCAATTTAGAGATAGTGAAGTAGATGTCTGGAACTGGATGGTGAGGAGGGGCAGAGATAGGATGAGTTACAGCGCAGGAGGAGGGAGGGAGATAGGTAAGCTTTGTGAGAAGATGGAGAAAATAGCGGAAGATAGGTAAGAGCATGATGACGAGAGAGGGTGAGATAGGACTGTGAGAGGGGGGAGGGAAGGAGGTGTGTAGGATTGTTGTCTAAATTGAGGGGTGATTAAAGGATCTACTGTAAAAATAGAAGACTCAAGATCGTTTAAGAACCATCTGTAGCTGGAGATCATTAGACAAACACAAGTCCCAAAACCCCATTATGAGAAAACTGTGCTCCAATTACTGAGGGATCATACAGGTCAGCCTCCAAAGAGAAGCCTTTACCCCCGGGCCCTGGAGAGGAGGCTCCAACTGAAACTCAGATTCAGGAGGCGCAACGCTGAGTCCATCCTGGTCGTGGAACAGTGGACCAGTTTGTTACTCTGGATGCTGGAGGGCTCATGGGAGTTTGCCCAACCGGTCTACACATGCTTTGCGGTTTCTTGCAGTATATTGTGGGGGTTGCAGAGAGAATATGGGGCGGTAGGACTGTCCTTACAAGCCAGCCTGTTTTGGACCAAAGCGAGTGCTGTGTCTGTATTCTGAGGAGTAAGTCAAGCATGATACCCGATGTGTGTTGGACTCAGGCTATACCTCGTCACCGATTCTGTTTGTCATTTTCATGGAGAGAACCTCAAGACGAGCCAAGGATTGCAAAGGGTCTGGTTTGGTGACCTTAAGATTGCATTGCTTCAGACAATGTAGTTCTGTTGGCTTCATACACTGGATCTGTTTGCAGCTGAATGTGAGGCGGCTGGGTTGAGGATCAGCACCTCCAAATCTGAGGCCACGGTCATCTGCCGGAAATACTGGATTGTCCGTTCCGGGTGGGTAGCGCGTGAGGAATAAAACTGCTGCTCTTTCGCATTGAAAGGAGACGCTTACAGGCACATCTAACTGAGAGGACGCGACCACAGCTCTGACCCAGAATATGCTGGAGGGATGTCTATTATGGCTAGAAAGGAGGTGGAGAACATGGCCAGGGAGAGGGACATCTGGGCTACCTGACTTAGCATGCTGCCTCCGTGACCCAACACAGTGAAGCGATGGAAAATGGATGGATGGAAGATGGCTTTGCTTATTTTCAAAGCGAGGTCAACCTTAACAATTCTTAAGATTGATTTGTCTTATTGAGTATAGAAAGTCATATTTCCTGTGACATTTCATTGGTTCTACCATGGACCGATGCTCAACTTGCCTACAGTTTCATAGAAATCTGTTCTGGACTTTACAAGGAATCATACAGAGAAAACAATCAACGCTATCCATTTTTAACTAACCAACTAACAAGCCATACCATGACAACAATAGTTTGCTGTGTTTTTGGTGTACAGGACTCAACCATTAAAAAGTTATATTTGTTTTAAGATTAACTTTTGAACTTTGACAATCTACTTTCAAGTAGCTTTACTTGAATACTAAATACGCTGAAACAAAATCATTCAATTCTAGTTTAGAGGTGTGTGGTGACATGTTTAAGCTTGTTTCAAGATATTCTATGCAAAGTTTCCCTCATTCCATTAATTTCTCATCATCAGATAATTTATGTGATGGTAGAAATGTCTCTAGATGATAGAATAAATTGGTTGTTACTTGTAGTAATTGATTATATTGTTTAAAGACAGTGAGAAAATTCTGGAGAAAAACTCCTGATATCTGGAACTATCTGACACGCCACTTCATTAAAACCTTTTGTGTTTTGGGAGATTACAATATTACAAGGAAACCCACCAACACCCAAACAATCATCATTACCGTTTCACTGGGGTACATGCAGAAAAGAGACAGCTGCTGGTTGTTTAGACTTCCACCATCATACTAACTAAGTCATCAAAGCAATGCGGCAATCCGAGTGTGACAGCTGTCCGTGCATACAAGGACACTTCATTGTGCTACAATATGCAATTAAACTTTGAATTTGAATCAATCATGTGTATTTTTCGGTGTGTGTGCCTATGTGTGTCGGCGCGGCCCCGCTTGCTTCCGAGACGAGACGATTGGATCTGCCAACCAGCAGGAACTTTAATTACTTCAGCAATCTCCAGGCTCACTTCACACAATCGCTCCCATCTTTGGTGAGGGAATGAAGCCGGCATTCAGGAAGTGGTGATCCCGACCAAGCATCCGATTCATCTCTTCTCTTAAAAGAGGAGATCAAGTGAGCCAAACAACACAGAGTGTAGAGATGCTTTGCTCTGGAACAAATTTCTTCCCTTTGCACTTTGATATAAAATGTCCTATCCACTTCAAATGAGAAAGAGGCCTCCGCTAAAGGAGATGAGGCAGAAATAATTTATTTTGTGACTTAATAAAAACAGATTGCATCTAAATTTAGAAAACAAATACACCGAGATTACAGAAATGACTTCAGAAATACATTCAGTATAAAATGAATAAGCTATGTTATTTTTTCCCTCTTAGAGACTGTAAAGTCTAAGATCTGCTTTTTTCTATCAAGTCAAAAAATGTTGATGAGAAAAAATGATGATGTGGCTCTAAACCCTGCAACATATGTGGCATTTTTTCTGAGCTTCATATTAATCAGCCTGATTTTTCATCCCTTCCAAACTGTCACCGAGCTTTATTAGACGAGAGGTTCCAATCCTGAGGTGCACCGGTTTCTGAATGAGTTTTCAGGCAGCAATTTCAGTGTGGCACAGCCAGGTCTTTGTTTCCATAAGGCTGTGTGTGCATAGGCCATATATCATCAGCTCCGTCTGAGGACAACCGGAGAAGCCGCACCCACAAACACCGAGCAACAAACCAGACTGGGCTCAACTCTTCTTCCCCTGTCTGTAAAATTAACGTGCCGTCGCTCAGTTTTTTGGAAGCTCGTGGATATTGTGTTGAGAGATCAGCAGATGAAAACTACAGCTGTGATTAGCGGGTGTTGTACTGCTGATGTCCTGTTAAAGACACTATCATACCCACACTGTCGCCTCTCCGCTTGCCCTTCCAAGGTGACAGCTCCTGGAGTGTTTTGGCACGGATCACTTCAGCAAATTAACTAACCACACGATGAGCCACAGACGGCACTGCCAAGGAACCGGGACACACGCGCGCCATATCATCACAGAGTGCGAACAGACGTCCTCGAGTGTGCCAACATGACACGGCAGCATACACATACACACGCACGCATACACACACTGCAGGGTACAGAATTTAAAAGCACAGCCCTCTAATTAACCAGTCCCACCCCCCTGACCCAGTAGCCAAGAGCAGCCTTATTATCAGCCAGATCTTTACCCCTCTCACACTCTCTCCCATTCTGCGAAAACCGAGGTGCAGCACTCTGCTACCCTAGAGGAACACCAGCAACTGAGAGGGAAGGAAAAACACAGTCGGAACGTTATTAGTGGAGAGTTCTACTTTTAAATAGGATTGACCCCTTTTTTACATCATCACTTCCAAGGCACTGTGATTATGACATTTCACAACTGGCTGATTGCTCCTTCTAACACACTCCTCAACTTTGCTCACTCACCTTAACTTTTATGTTCTCTCTCTTTCTTTGGATGGATTGTACAATTTATTTTGGTCTTTAAAAGTTCTATCTGTAAAAAGATCTTCCTTTTTTGCTGTCGCACCACAATGCAGCCGATATGACAAAGCTGTTATTCCTTTAAATCCGAGAGCCAAGGTCAGGTTGGGAATGAGAACTTCCTGTTGCGTCACTAAGCTCGTCCTTTTCTAGAGCGAATTGTTTTGTTTGTACATTTTGTGTGCATATGTCTGCATCAAATCATACAAATATCTTTGGGTGCAGGCAGCTGTAAAAGAGCGCCAACAGACAAGCGAGCGAATGGAGGGGAAGGACGAGTGTTACAGGCTGACTTGAGGAAAGTCCATTTCGGTTTGTACCCCAGAGGAAATCAGCGAGGAAGCAGCAACTATTACAAATTTGGAACAATGATTCCGAGCCAGTGGGTACAGGGACACGCCGACCTTCATCGGGACCGCAGGCATCATTTTGAAGCACACACACATTCAGCTACTCTTACATTTGCTTGAACACACGCTCCCCCTTACTCATCTGTATTCTTGGTAGATGTCAATACACTGTGGACAATTCAGTAGGGAAAATGTGTTTGCTGTTGCAGGGATTGTACTTCTCATTGTACTACTGTGTTTCATTGTTGATTTGTGCATGAGAACAAAACTGTGGTGACTGATTATTGATCAATAAATCAGGAAGCCAGCATTTCAGGCTTTCAAAATACATAATGTGAAATCATACCAACAATGGCAGCTATGAGTATATGAAGTGATAAACTTGAAGGATTTGTATGTATGTGAGTGAGTGAGTGAGTGAGTGAGTGAGTGAGTGAGTGAGAAAACACCTCTGACTTCACAGTATTTCTGAGTTGGGAGTTTTTTCTACTGTGTGTAAAAAGGGGAAGATTCTTTTCTCCCTTAGCACATAAGGTGTGTTCTATATGTATAAAAATTGTAAATTTATATGTGTAAAGTGTAAAGGAAGGCATACCGTATGTCAAAGTTGACTGACTGAATGTTTTTATAGCTGCTGGTAAGCTTTAGTCACCGTCTCTGGAAGCTCCCTCATTTATCAGAAGCGGAACATCTCACACTGCGATCACTCGCCGGCTCACCCAGTGCCTGAGCGGAGGACGTGAAGTCAAGCTCACCTGTCGACAGCAGGCATGAGATCCCCATCAGGCATGTATCAACCCAGACTATCAGGTGAGGCTGTAATGACAGGAGAGGAAGGCGTATTTAATAAGGAGAGTTCTCCCTGCAGTACTGACAGGTGAACATACATACTCATAACACTTCTAGACTGTTTGCATGTGTGTGAGTGAGTCTGTGTGCGTGTGTATGGGTTTGTCCGGCTGTAGATGAGGGGACTGTCCAATCAGTCATGCTTCATTAGTTTTCTTTGAGTGCTTTGAATGTGTTTACGCCTGAATTAGTGCCGCCACTGATCCGTGTGAGAACGCTGGCTGAGCCACAGAGCCCAGCCAGGACTCCATTCATCTTTACCTGTCTACTGTCAGACTCGGGCTATTGACTGCTAACCTGATACAACAACACACTGATGAGGGGGAGGGAGCTGGGGGTGGGGTAAATAGGTTAATAATCACAGTGAAAGAGATGGCATCAGACAGAAAAGGCCATCAGACAGGTGAAAACAGCATGGAGGGAATAGTGAGGAGGAGAGAAAAGAAGAAACACTGACAATGAGAGAAAGGCGGGAGCAATTGGGAATGAACAATGCTTCAAATCAAACTGGACAGAAGCGGCGGAGAGAAGCGCAAAATGTTTTTTTTCTGGCTATACAAATTGCTAATCGCCTGTGCCCGTTCTCCTCTCGTCGGGCGACACGTGCTCGAAGATAGAAACTGCTGCTATCGATTAATATCCAACAAACAGGCGCCGCTCATCACAACACAGAGCCGCGGCGTTCCAGTTGTGTACTTATTTATTCATGCTGATTTCATTTCTGACAAGGGAGCCGCTCGCCTTGCTGCATTCAAATAAAGCCTGATGCGTTCATCTATTATGAACACTCACACAGTAAGGGAGTAATTGCAGCGCAGCGTTTAATGTTTTTTAATTCACAGTAATCACATTATGCCTTGACAGTTTATAGTCTATACATGTTTTAGAAGGTTTGTTTTCTCTCCTCCTTTCAAGCTTTCTTTCTTTCTTTCCGCCAGCCAGAACAATAAAAGCTCTACATGACATTACATCTACAATAGGTTTTCTTACAGCGTGATGAGAATGCAAATGGGAGTTGTAATGAACACCTCTGTCAGGTTTGTAGATAGTGCAGCTCCCAAACCCACTTAAATGGCTTCACGCTCTACATCCCTTCCCCATCTCTTGTGCCCTACAACCTGAAGGAACAAAAAGGGTCCACGCGATAGAAAATGAAATTCAAACTAAACCCAACCCATGGGTGTTGAAGTTGATATATCTCAACATCAGTGTTTGTGTGTGTTTGTCTTCTTTGAGAAGGGGGGGGGGGGGGGGGGGGGGGGGGAGGGAATCTGGACTTGATACAAGTCTAATTGGGGGAAGAAATCTGCCGTCCCAATTGATGCAGGGTTAGTAATTGAGGTCCGGCTTAGGTTGAGCCTCCAGGGAAAGAATCCAAGTTAATGCGGAATCCTCAAAGGAACGCTAAACCAAAAATATAGATGTGTCCTCTTGTGCACTCCATAGTTTCGAATACTAAATGATTTCGCTGAACTATTGCCATTACACGTTTCCCTTTTTAAGGACAGTTTTTGACCTTCAGTAACCAGGTTCTCTTTAAAAGCAGCTGTGAGACTGAAGAGGTCACACACTGGATTCCTTCACTTAATTCGCTTACACGCTGACTGATTAGCTGTTGAAAAGGCTCAACAGGTAATCAATATAAGTCACCAACAGTGAGAAGGTCAGTGTGTTACAAATATTACCGTAGTAACTCAGTTAATGCTCTGTGACCTGCACAGTTCTGTCATTAAATAACTACAGAGATCTCCTGTTTGAATACCACATTCTGACAAATTTTATAGTGCCCGTTTCACCTTCATAGCCTGGACTCTTTCATGCATGCCTTTTTTCGAATCAGTTCCCGATTATGCAAAAATTAAACACATCAACTTAATATAATCACAGTTACACATATCTGCATAATTGTGTCTAAAAATATTCACCATTAGAAGCTGTTTGACCCTGAAACCCGCTTTCAAAGTCTCCAACTATAACCGACATCAAGTGCCTCTCCTCTCCTTTTCACAGAAATCAAACATTTCACCTTCAAATCACTCCCTTGAATCCTCGTCGGTAACGTAGTCTTTCATCTGCCTTTCAGCCAGACCTTTGCTCCGAGCTTGCGGCTTATAATTAGACAGAAAAAGGGCAAAAAGGCAATTATTGTTCACCTGAATGACAAAATGATCAATTGGGGAAAATGTAGTTAATTGCATGTCTGCACGAACAGGAACGCATGTAAGCGATTAGAAAAGTGTGTGTGTGCACTGTATGGTTGGCTGCTGTCCACATGGCAGACCCACACTAGTAGTCCTCTCTTCTGTTCGGAGGTCTACAGAGGTCTATTACAGCTTCTCTCCCTCACCATCTCACCTGAGGGCTCCGATGAACACAGCGGTAATGGGTGCATCACTCGTCCACTTCTCTCCCCTTCTCTCTTCTTGCTGGAAAAGGAGAATGAAAAGCAAGAGGTTAACGAGGCGAAAAAGAGCATGTGAACACACACGCGCGCCCACACACACAGCAAAAAACTTCTGAAGTCAAAGAACATTACAGTACGTATGCCCTGTTGTGACAAACAATGAGGAAAAGCTGCAGTATTTCACTTATCAGACATATAAAAATAGCCTTATGTCAAAAATCTCAAACTCGCAGTGGATGAAACTAACTTTACTGTCATTAAGCCAGAGTGATTACCGGACCGAGACATGTACCTGCTAAACTGGCTGTTATCAGTAACAGCCAAAGTTTACCAGAGTTTGGCAGTTGGATCGTGTGTTAATTTTCACCCCGTTCAGCTTTAGGAGAAGTTGCAGTTTCTGGCTTTAATTTTGCTAATGATTATGAACACAAAGTCATTTCTTCGCAGGAGTCTGACTTTTGAATTGATTGCAATCAAAACCAGTTTAACTTTGTTGAACATTGTTTGCCCTGTCTGTCAAATACACATCTTAAGGAGGGAGGTGAGGGGGGGTTCTTTTACACAGTTCTGTATACTGTGTATGCGTGTGGAGAATGTGCGGTTTGCAGGAAAGTGCTTGTGTGTGTGCGTGTGTGCGTCTGTGTGTGTGTTGCTATGTGTGAAGTGCTATGAGAGGATAGGACATGCTAGTGCCCGGCTTGCAGAGAGGGGAGGAATGACCTTGGCCATTTTATTGAATTAAAGTTTTCCTCATAAAGTGAGAGCGACAGGCGAGGCAAAGGTCGGTCACATTTTTAGGAGCCTAATGCGCTTCCAACATGTTCACTTTATAATGTTGTTGCTGGGGCTGGATGGTTTAAGTAATGATGGCATTAGTAGCTATGGAAAAAACTTCTAACATTTCTTCATTAATTCATTACTCCTTACAGTTGAACAGTTGATCATGGGTGAACTCTAACTCCTCCAACACTCATCATCATATCTTTACATGCTCATTAAAACCTTGATTATACACCATAATTAGACTGAAATAGGCATAAATTGATGTGGGCTTCCTCTCGGTAATTTTTCTAGATTCTGCAAATGCAATTCAATTAAATGCATTTAAAAAGACCCATTAACCCTATAATTTGAGGAAGCAATGCCTCCATTTCTTCACTTGCGAAAATTCACATCCGTGCCATTTAAGCAACAAGTGGTCTATACGTTGTGAATAAAAGAATCCGGTTAATTCCATCCATGTTTTCATCTTACTTCACATTTTTGCATTAATCGCAGTAAAGATAAAATTAAAGTAAAGTCTGCATGTAATTGTATTGAATGACACAACACAATAATAACTTTCAATCCCTTTCTGGTCTGAATTCACATCGCTCCCTCAAAAGACAAATTGTGACAAACTTCAATCGCTACAAATGACACATTTCAGCTTGAAGCTTGTATTCAAAGCTGCCAGTTCACAGTTGTGGCGAATAATGGTGACAAAGTGGCTGAAAACGCTTGCGCAAAAAGGAGCAGACTGGGCAAAAGCTTCCGTGTTAGAAAAGGAAGCGACAGCAACACAAAGGAGGGTGTTGTTTAAAAGGTCTCCGGGGTCAAACACATTTTTAACACCTGGACGAGCTGCCACGGAGCTGTGTTACTACGGGGACGGTGTTTGCGTTTGCAGGGAACATGAGCCGGAGCGAGATCACAGGAAGATCACAGGCTGGCGAGTAGATGTGAGAGTGGATTAGAAAGGGTGGATGAGAGAAAAAAGACGCTGTGGGGTGAGCGACCCCAGACTGAGAGATGAGAAGCAGATTGCAGGTGACTTGCTAGACAAATAGAGGGGAGCATTTTCCTAGCAACAACACCAGTCAACTGAACAGTACAGAAGCCCAAAAGCGGGGAATAAATTTGCTCCAGCACTGTACTCATAAAATATCATCATCTTTCTGTCAGTAAGGCACTTAACATGTCTTACACTGTGATTCATGTTTAATAGCCTAGTATTGTATTTGACTCCGAATACTTATTGAATTAAGTGGAAACTCCTGAATGTACGTGTAACCGAGTACTTTTCCTCTCCGATATTGTTATTTTTCTACTTCTTCCAGCACTACTATCAACACATATCAACACACTGTACACAAACATACACAGCCGATATCCACAGGAGAGAGATTCTTCACCCCTTGCAGTGTTTGCACACACATACGCATGGGTATAAATAACACTCTCTCCACCAAGCTACCCTGAGATGGCTGAGACGGGGGTTCGTCTCTTGCCAGCTGCCAGGCTTTAGCCGGGTTTCTTCAGACTGCTCGCAGCCAAAACATTCAAGCGCTGCCAAATATCACCACTCTGAGCCCGTTCACCCACATGAACGCAGGCGTCGTGTTTCTACACACAGACGCGCAAATAACCGTCTGTGCAACAGCGTCGCGGTGGCCTAGAAGTGAGAGAGGTGAACTGGTTGCCAGCTGTGATGAGGGAGGGGGGGAAATTAGATAAGGAAAAAAACAAAACACTTCAGTCGAGCCCACCAGTGAGATGCCCTGGAATGAGACACTTAACCCAGTTGTACATGGCAGATGTACTGGGGCAGCTCCCAGTTGTTAAAAAGTGTGGTGGCACTGGAGAGGAGCGACAACCTCGGTAAACTTCCCCTGAATAAAATAAAGGGTTGAGCCAGGCTGAATGTTCATTACGCTCATTATACTGTACTACCTTCAGGGCCCTTCGGGAGCTTTACTCATCACCTTCAATGAAAACTCTCTCATTGCTCTTTCCCCTGGCGAAGGCGGTGTAGAGCTGCCGTAAGCGAACACAGGCCGAGGAGGGTAGATGCCAACTTAGTAATTCTTTTAACCCCCTGACTTTGGTTAATGGTTACTGTGAAAGCCAACTCACGCCTTACAAAGGTGAAAGGAAGCCCATCATTTCTCGAGGTGAAGCATCTTTGGCAGGAAGATCCTTTGACCCCCTCTTTGTCCCTACAGCAACCTCACCCTCATCATGAGCACCACCTCCATCCTGTCTACATCACCTCAAGTGGATCTTTGAATTGGCTTCCGCGTGGACACAGTCATCGCCGAGCTGGTCCCAGAATCTTTCAAAGATTCCCTTGAAGCCTGAGGGTTTGGCAGTAATTGATAACAAAGGTTTCTCTGGCTTATCTTGAGGAGGCCTCGCTTGAGATCTCATGCATAGCAGCAATCCACTCTCCCTATTAACATCTCAGGCAAAGTCTCCTGCGGGAGCAGCCGGATGTGGGCAGACTCCTCTCCCCTGTCCCTCAATAGTGATGATGTCATTATGGGGGGTGCTCGGGCCATTCATGTCACTTGCTACAGTAATTTGTACCCTGGACATTGTAGGAATGGTGCTCGCTGCAACTCAACAAAAACACAAATGTAGACATATTTGTGCTCCAATTGTTGAAGTATATGACTATAATATAATACTACTAGTGTTATGCGAGGGACAACTTTGAAAGAACAAACAAAACTCTTTCATATTAGTATCAGAAAACAAATGTGAAACAAATGATACTGGGATAAATTCATAGTTAAATTGGATGCATGAACAGCATGAATATTTAACTGTGGCCTTGGGCAGCTCCAATGACCTGGTCAGCCTTGTCTGGCTATTGTCCTCACGGCGATTAGCTGAAAAGCCTGACAATTGTTTGAAATGAAACACACACGAGCAGCCGCTTCGGGATACACAAAGGAAATTATACTACATGACTATAATGGACACTATTCATGAAAGGGTTAGTGTGAGAGCACGAGTTTATACAGTACAGTACGTGTGGCCTCAGGTGGTTCCAATGTATGAAACATGAATATTTACCTGCGGGCCCCGGGGCGACTCCAGTGACTTGGTCTGCTCCGTTCTCTGGCGTCTCCCCTCACAGCCATGATCTGAAAAGGCAGATAACTAAGTTGTTTGAAATTACACCCTGACAAATACTAACAACATGTGAATACCTAGAAAACGAAAGAAGAAAGAATTATTTTGAGGTGGATGTTGATGACTGTTGTCGAGAGCAACACCAACTTCCAGAACCAGAATGAACTACTTAGAGATATTGCAAGAAAATCCATTTGCTGTGTTTTTGCCTTTATTATGCAATGACTTGGGTTTAAACGTCGTGCCAAGCAGAGATTTGTTGAAGGCCATGGGATATGGGATATTCTGAACCCTTTTGGTTTTCCATATCCAGCTTCCGACCTCTCAAACACGGTCTCAAAAGTAGTGTGTTCTCAAAATAAGTCTGGACGGAACGTGCGTTGAAAAGAAATTTTGGCTCCCGTTTCATTAGTTATGCAAATAAAAACTGAAACCGCGCATTCAGTATTTATGCAAATGAAATTAAAAGCAGCCTATGCAAATGCGGGACCCCTGAACAATGTTTTTGCCAAGTTTGGAGGCCGTTGTAGGCATGGAGTTCGTTGCAACTCCACACAAACGTTTTTTCGACGAGAAATACGGTGGCACTAAAGGAAAGACAGACAGCGTCATCATTTTTAAATAAACACTACCACCCAAGTGCTAAGCCCCCGTAGATTTAGTGCTTGTGAGCAAAAACCCCTGAAATGAAACACCACCTCTGCTTACCAGGTGACGTGTAGGGTGCCAGGCCAAAAATCCCTACCTTAACCTCAAGCTTCCTCATTCCTGCCTCTAAACACAATCTGACTGAGGACAATGTGACCCAACACAACACAGGCCTGAGGCAGAACAGGAGGGTAACACACACACACACGCACACACACAAACACACACACACACACACACACACAGGCATGTGGACTCACACACGCTCATGAACGCAGTCATAAACACCACATTTTCTCCAGCCCTTTCCCAGAGTGGTATCTGATGGTGTGATGGAGCGTCGGGTTTGTTTGGTTGCTCAGAACAGAGAGGAGGTGCGGAAGTCGGCAGATAAGAACTGGTCGGACCACATGATTGTAAAAAAATACAACCTTTCTTCTGCGCTCTCCATTCTCTAAAGATGTGTGTACTCGCGCTGTTCTGTCTCCAACCCTCATCTTTACTCCTCCACCTCAGGCACCACACACTTTGTGTCCGCGAGGCTCGACTGTCATTTGGTGATTAGACACAGGGTCAGGTGCAACATCCTCTGAAGGTGCTAGAGTGCAATGAGCAACACCAGACACACACACACACACACACACACACAGAGGGGGATCTGTCACACTTTCAAACACAACATCTATGAGTGATAATTGGCAACTTCCTAGACCAGCCAACACATCCACTTTTCCCCAAAGACGGAAAATCACTCATGTCCACAAACACATGTCAACAACTGCAGACGTATGTTGCCGTGCACACATCCGCAAGGTGAAAACAGTCGTAAGAGTTTGTCACGTGTAGGTCAGGCCTGAGCTATGAAGCCGGGAAGCTCATCACAGGAGACTGGATCGATTTAACCATAAAATATTACAACTTTGACCTGTTTTTCCTCACACACGAAACAACACAACTGTTCTCGTACAGCTGCGCACACAAACACATACACACACATATATGCCTACACCTGGTGCCCACCTGGTTAATCTTAATCATGGTGACACTCAACTCTGCATTTTGCACAGAGATAATGGGCAAGTTCAATATGAGCCCATTGTCAGACAGATGGGCACCCAAAGGGGGTCTTGGAGAAACAGCAGCCCCCATCCACCTGCCTGTCCCGATACGTGACCTCCAACCTGAAGCACGCCACAGGGCAGATGACTGACTGCATCAGACTGCAGAGGGGCAACAGTGAACAAGCAGTTTTGGTGGGTTTAAAGAGCTGTGTTGTAGTAAAATGATTTCAATTTCATTTAAACATATTTGGTGATTTACAGTGTGTATGTTAGCAGCGGAGTGTAAGAGCTGGGAAGGGAAATGAGACGACCTTGATAAGGGGCTTCAGATGGGGGGGATGAGAGAGAGGGGCAGAGGGAGAGAGGTGCGATCCCTCCCCCTCTGTGTATCCATTCTGGAGAGTAATGGCTGACCACAACCATTCAGAGGGAAGGTCACACAGATGAACATAATGAAAAGCACATTCTATAAACACTTACATTCATTTTTCTTTCGTAAGCTTCTCATTTTCTGAAAGGATTCTTTGGTCCAAAACTGAAAATACTTACTTAGCATATATGTGTGTGTGTGTGTGTGTGTGTGTCATTGTGTCCCAGTGGCTTATTCACACACATGAGCTCAGACTTTAACTAGATAGTTCAAGTTCAAGAGGAAATGCGTCTGTCACCTGTTAGATACCAGCATCACACACCAACACGGTCCCAGGGCCTCCTACTGGTCGCTCACCAAACATCCATCAAACAAACAAACCTCTCCGGACACGCATCAAAGGTCAGAGTGTGACAGGGCAAGACGAGGGGTTGATCGGAGTGACGGCGCTAAGTGTGGTGTGGTATTAGGGTCGGAGGTCACGTACATGAAGCATTGTCGAGGTGCTTTTGACACAGTTACCGCAAACAAACCTCTGGGTGGCTGCTGATTTGAGATGTCCTGTCATGTTCCGTTATGATGACGACTCGCGACACAACTTTTAGTCCGACTATAGCCACAATTTGCCCATTGAGACTGATTCCTTTTGACAGTTTGGCTCGTGGCTGACAAGAGACTGACTTTTCCTGGATTTGAATAAAATAATAATACACGCCGCGTGTCAACAATCATTTCTCAGTCACTTGAGAACATTTGGTTTCCTTAAAAGAGTTTAAGTTTTATGTGTACAGATGCAAATTCTGGCTCGTGTTGTTTGGCACTGTAGTAGAACACACACAGCTGTGAGTAGAGCTCTGGATCTCAGCTTGTGTCTATCATAGATGTTCTTCATACGCCCGCTACACCACCTGAGGTCATGCATGCAAGATTCACCTTGTCGCAAAGCTAAAGTTCCATTTGCATCTGCTTTGGATGTCTTCTGGCTTTTTCTGCTGAAATCCATCCGGCGGCAAATCAACCTTGTGACTGAATCTAGTACATTGATTTTAAATGTTTCTTAATATGCACTGTCCCTATTAAATAAATCCTAAAATATCCATCTTCTCATGAATTCTACATTAAATTTGACCGTCTGATCAATAGTTAACAAAGTGATATGGAACGGTACTAAGATACTACTTATATTTACAGTATTAATGTCTGTTCTCAAAGCATTTGTGAACCAAATAGTTTTGCTCTCACAGGAAAGTCAGCGATATAGAAAAAAAAAACGCCTATACTAATTCAAATTCCCTCCTTTGCGTGAGGAAATAAGCGTTGGAGCCGGGGCGATGCGTCTGTGTTGATATAATGAGCAAGCTGTGGATATGAATCATTTCCGTCGTTGCAGGTACTACAGTTCGGCGCCCGAGGCAACGCGCGGTGATTGATAACTCGGATGATTACACTTTGCCAATGGGGGCGGGAGGAAGAGGGAGGTGTTGAGTAGAGGAAGAGGGGGAAAAGGAAGGGGACATAATGACACTAATGATAATTACAGAATTGCTAATACCTGAATCTTCAAGTAAGTAGCTGTGCCCCTTAGTCCTAGACGTCGCAAGATGTATCCTTTCATTACCTCATAGCACCAGAGACTTTTAGCCAACATCTAATTTTAATCAAAAGATAATGGCTTAACTATGGATGTCACTGGGGCTGAAGGTGCAATCACAACAAAGCCCCACCCTCTAACTTTAGTTAAGCAACTTCAACTTGTTCACTGTAGTTGATATTCTCTCCTGTTCATAACAGTTCAACATACACTACTAAACAAGTTCAATATTAGCTTTAGAAACTGGTTTTGGCCATCATCATCATCCTCATCAAATGTCTACTTATTCCTATAAACCCTTCCATGTTTTGGGACGCTTTCCTACATGTTCACGTGGTCTGTACACCCTCATCCACTCCACATATCCATTGTTCATTGTTTTCGTGATGCATTTGCAGTACGAAAAGCAACAACAAAACAACAGCGGGAGTCTAATGCGTCACTTTTGATCATCACAGAAGCGTGTGGTCATGAATGAAAGTACTTCAAGTTCCAATCACAGCTAAAAGAAGGGGAAACAATAATAAATGCTGTGAAATTACAAAGAGTTGACGATAATATGATAACATTCAACGGTGCTTCTGAGCTTGTATTTTTATCCCCCCCAAGTCTTGCTGATAGTTGATTGTGGCTCAGTAGCCAAAAATATTCTGTTTGATGCAAAGCCGGAGATTCCACTCGACACTTTTGAATCAGTCTCTCTCCCTTTGTCGACTGACTTTTTGACCTAACCAGAGAAAGGGTTAAGGAATTCATTTGATTGTTGGAGAGGTCTTACTTGACAATCCATCAAGCTTGTTTTGTAGTTGGACACAAGTAGAAAATTGGTGCCACTTTCTTTTCTTTTTTTAAATCAGCGAACAACAATGGCACTCCACTTTCAAAATTGACTTGTGCCTGAATTTCTACAGCGTCAACTTAGCAGCCCTCGCCTAACAGTCGACCCCTTTAGCAGATTGCTAATTGCTGGATGGTGGGGCTGCGCTTTCCCAAACCAGACCTGACAGCATTCAGTGGCAGACTCAGAACATCATAACAGCTACATGAAAGAAATGGAGTCGGTGAAAACTCTTCAGTGTCCCCGGGTGGATGGTCCAAAAAAGGAACAGGGTTTGTCTCTCTCTCTCCCTGTGTGTGTGTGTGCGTGTGTGCGCTTGTGTGCTTGTGTGTGTGTGTGTCCTCGCGGCTGCTGTCAACATGTTCTCTAAAGGTTGAACCTGCTCACCCTCATTAAAACAAGTTGGCGGAAAAATATTTACTCTCTGCATGGCTGGATGTAGACGCAGCAGAGTAACGCGTGTCTGTGTGTGTATCAGATAATAGCAGTGAGACCTACTTGAGCAATTCAAATTCTACATATATTTCAACAGTAATCTCTTGTGAGCCGTCAGATAAATGGAATATAAAGTCGAATAGTTCAAGTAAAGAACGAATCCATGGGTAAATATGTTCATTACCTGAGGACGTCTTTCAATCACTCTCTGACAGTGATGGGCAGTGGGCTGAAGCGCTTCCTAATTAGTCAGTTCTGGGCAAGGAAAGCCAACACACACACAGACAGACAGACAGACAGACACACACACACACACACACACCTAACACTAACCCTCTTCTGGACAATGCCTACAGCTCACTTTTCAAACAGCTCTCTCTCTCTGTCGTCACCCATTCGTGCGATCTTTGGCCTCTGAATCTTATAAATCTGTACTCCATGGGTCAAACCCCGAAATACCACGACGGTCTGGATGATAAAGCGGTGGCAAATTAAGCCAGCGGGTACGTAACAACAACACTAATGGGTTCACACAAACCCACTGATGTCCTATTCAGTAAGAGAAGAAAAAAAACAATCTGTTATAATCCGCCCACCTGTTTCAGTGAGGGAGAGGGAGACATGGAGGAAGATACTGTTGGATATTAGGAGCAATTTATTAAAAGAAATGAAACAAAATGCTTGGGAATCTTCAGGAGCCAAATATTTTAAGGTCTCATCTAAGAGGTTTGGCTTTATGAGACAGTCTGATGGCTCAATTCTTTTCGAAGAAGGCGGACCAAGGGTAAGCTGAGGGAGGAGGAGAGACGGAATGAGAACAGAGGGTGAACGTAGCAAGAGAGAAGAGTAAGGATGAATGGAGAGGCTGACAGAGAGCCGGCGAGGTAAGGAGAGCTGTGTTTACGCCAGTCTGTGCCACAGTTGCTCTGACCAGTCCCCCGGCTTTGGCTGGCAGATGGGTCCTGTCACGGTGCCGCCTGAAGGATGGCGACCCGCGCCGACGTCTTTACAAGGCACCGACACACACACCCGCGCGCGCGCACATGCTCGAACAAATCCGCACAGACGCCACGTGCTCTCTTGCAATTTCACTTTCTTGCCAGCATGACGGTGGCGCTGACAGATTGAGAGCAAACAAGCAGACGGGCAATCAGCTCAGACACCTGAGCGCGCCCTAAGGACCCCCGCTCTCGTCGGCAGGCTGAAGCGACTGCTGGCTACACTGCAAACCACCAATTAGGTGCTGGGGAAAAAAAAAATCTCCATTAAAAGACCAATTAAAGAGCCATTACGGATTAATGAGAAGAGTAGTACCTGTTAGGTGTAAAGCAGCCTAACGGGGACGCAGCAGACTCAACAGCTGAGCACCGCCACAGCAGGACACTTTTATTGGACATGCAGTCAGACGTTATCAAACGCTCAGACATCACGCTCAGCCGTTTAGGGTTGCGATGACAGAGCACGCCGACATGACACGGGGGTCAGAGCTCGCGTCACGCAGCCTGTCGTCAACCCTTTGGCCCGGTGAAACATAATTGCCCCAAAATAATCTTTTAAAGAAAGCCCAGTTCAAAATGGAGCGTGTTTGCAGCGGAGCACGTAGAGGGAATGATGGAGGTAGCGTTTCCTGCGGGGCGGTGATGAAGTGAGCTGCCACTAAACTCCCCTTTCAGCCATTAAAACACGGTGAGCTTTACAAGGACAGGGCCAGGTATGATTCACAGGCTGAAGACTGAATCTGTGCTCTAATAATCACAACTAAACAATGTGATTACCTTCCATTTCTGTCCACTGCGGTCGCGTCTCCAGACACTTGTGAATCTGTGTTTGTGTGTGTTGTTTGTGTATGTAGCAGAAGGACACTCGTCTCTCTCCCTTTCCCTCTCCCTCGCTCTGAGATATATATAAATAACGGAGGGAGCGAGGGTGAGGGAGAAAGTGAGACAGAGACACGTGTCCTTCTGCTTGATATCGCAGCCTCCATCTGGACCAATCAATACAATCCTTCAGAATGACTGTCACAACTGAATTAATTACCGAGGCATACGTAGCACAGACACACACACACACACACACACAGAAAACCAAGCATGC
The DNA here is from genome assembly GCF_046128005.1 of Genypterus blacodes. Taxonomy (NCBI): domain Eukaryota; kingdom Metazoa; phylum Chordata; class Actinopteri; order Ophidiiformes; family Ophidiidae; genus Genypterus; species Genypterus blacodes. The sequence continues at coordinate 7,185,641 of NW_027466867.1, forward strand.
AACACGTCTTACTCGTACAGAAACATTCCATGTTACTTAAGCGTGGAACATGCACATGCAAGCCTCATTAAGCGTCGGACAGGGAGAATGAATGAAATCCCTCTCTGTTGTCAAGGAAGGAGCGATCACTTGACGATGATTTGATTACAATCCAATATACAAGCTGAAACAATATTTTCTTTTCTTTAAATACAGGCGCTCTCTCTCTCCTCCCCCTCGCCCCGCATACACACACTCTCTTTCTATACGTCTGTGTGAGTGTGTGTGTTTGTGAGGGGGATCTATCCTTGTTACATGCTGGCAGATTGACTTTGCCTGGAAAAAAGATATCATGTGTCCTTAGGGTCACATTTGTCTTCATAGGCGTAATGGTAAGACACACACACATAGAGAGCGGGGGACTGAAAGGGAGAAGGATGGTCAATAAGTAATAAATAGTCGGGACAACAAGAAAGGGAGAGAGTGAAGGACATCGACAGAAAGAGACAACCGGGACGCAGGAAGGACAAGAGTGAGAGATGGAATGTGAAAAGTGGAGAGGTAAAGCGGTGATGTGAATGTTGCCTGGCTACACCGAGTATACGGATGAATTGGAGGAAAGTAAGGAATTTGGGCCATATTTTCTCTGAGCGTTGTGCCCAGAAAAGACCATCCCGTGATCGTAATGGCATGGGAGTGTTGGAACAGCTGGACAGGGCTGCCGGTTAGGGATCGAGTGCAGCACACGGACATTGGATGCAACAAATAGCTGTCATCTTGTGTTCTCACTCTAAAACTGGACATAAGTCTCCACGAAAAACAGTTACAAGACATACAGGTTCACGTGGGGAGATGCACACCGCTATCACATGTGATCAAATAGTTATTTTCAAAGTGTTATATTATTTATTGGCCGGAAAAATCCCCTGAAATCCAACAGGGCCGAATACACGAAATGTCCAATTTGGGGGGGCTTTCGTGCTTTTGGGTCAGTTGAAGATGAAAAGGAGAGGAATAAGAAGAAAAAAAAGGAGAGGGGAATTGAGAGAAGGGGGAAAAGGAAAGGAGATAAGGAAGCACAGAGGCAAAGGAAGAAAAAAAATCATATATGGAAGGCAAGTACACATTATTGAGTGTTCCAAACAATGATAAAATCCATTATACACACACACACACACACACACACACACACACACGCACGCACACGCACACACACACACACACACACACACACACACACACACACACACACACACACACACACACACACACACACACACACACACACACACACACACACACACACACACACACACAATAGGGTGAGGTGATGGGGTGACACTTAATTTCATTACCATTGACATCACCAGTACATCATTGCTCATCTTTCTTCACAGCACACACACACACACACACACACTCCACCCCTCCCTTGGGTATACATAGAACACATACACAAATCCTGTTATGAGAGGGTACACACCGCAAGGTCACTTTGTGTGTCTGTGTAAGCAGCGATATTAAATGTTTGGACCAGAAACTGCACTTGATGCCACTGCAAACACTGCCCCCACACCAAACAACTGTCGTCTGTTTCTGTTAGTTTGTGGCTGAAAATATTCAGTCGTCCACTCCATTAGCTGAGGACACACCGGAGCAAAGACCAACAGTGTCTTTGTTAAGCACAGGACACTGGAAACGGTGGCTAAAGACTCACAAAAGAGAGGAGAGGAAGAGACAGAATATGCTGAGAGTACAGACACTGCATCAATCCTAAATATGCTCTTCTGTTATTAAAGATATCATGGTGCCACACACACACACACACACACACACAAAAAGAAAGAGTAGTCAGAAAAAATGGATTCTCTACTCTACAGTCCGTGTTGCAAACCTTTACACACATTACCAATTGAAAAAACACAATAAAGAATTGAGAGTTGTAGTAAATGATAAGTATAATGGGTCTCTCTCTCTTCCAACTTTATCCTATCTCCTCTTTCCAAGTGTAGAAGTAGAAATGGGACGGGGGAAATTTGGGAGAGGAGACAGGATGGAGAGGGGAAAGCAGAAAATGAGGATGAGCACAGCCATATGGCATGGGGATACAAACACATGCTTGTTGACAAACCTACATTAACTCTCACACACATGGGGGAATGATACACATACATCACACACACACACACACACAACCATGGATCCTGTCCCTTTAGTTGACCATCAATCATTGCTGACATGTTATTAACCATGATGGCTCTAGTGGCTGTATCTATATAGAGAAAGGCTGTCTGTGTGTGTTTATTTATGCAGAAAAAACACACTCACACAGTGCCAACCAAGAGTCATGCAGCTGTCACGCTTTGAGGGAAAATACAATTAGACTGACTGCTATTGTATCTATGGAAGTCCAAGTCCAAGAAACACACCACAGGCTTCCATAGCCAGAGATGTTCTTATTACTATTGACAAATCACCTGCACACAAAACAAGTGAGAAACAGACAAACAAAGAGTGTGTGTGTGTTGGTGGAGGAATAAACGGTGTGTGCGAGTGTGTGGGTGTCCTGACAAATCAGCAGAAACACACAGCCCACTTGGCCTTTCATACAAAGACAAATACAAATCAAAAACGATAACATAATAACAAAGATGGCGCTTGCCTGTTTGACGTTCCATTGCTTGATTTCTTTGCACCAAAGTTCTTCAACAGCCGGTAAAAATCCACTTTCCGAAACGGGTCACGACGCCAAATCCAGACATTTAAGATAGTTTTGTGTCTTTTCTCCTTGGAGACGGTTACATTAGATCAAACCCCACGCAGGTTTTGTTTGTTCGTTGTTTTTTGGACTCCACTCTCATTTTACTCAATATTTGCTAAACCTTCTTCGTCATATTAGGATTCGTAAATTCGCAGCTACAAAGGTCATCCGGTATCTGACCTGTGACCCCGGCTGTGCCTCAAACATTAATCATCGCATCCGGTGTAATTAAAAGCGTTAATACAGGCTGAGTGAGTAATGCTGCCTTCACGTACGCCCCGGCGTCTCTCACGGCGCGTACGTGAATGTCACACATTCCAAAATGCTCTTAATCGGGAATTTAAAACAATGGAAGCCCAGTGAAAGTTTTAAATCTTTACACAATATGACCTTCAAGATTCTTACTGTTAATAATTGACCCGGTTTCCCTGTTTTCTAACACTGCGCTTTAACAACATGTCCCTAAAAGGTCACCATGGCTCTCCACTCATATATAATACTGAAAATATATGAAGGTAGAAAAAGCCAGCATGCACACCGTTCTAAACTGAATTCAATAAGTTGTGTTATTAATTACCTCCATGCTTTTTCTGCACTGGAAATTCAAATTTCAGGGCCCTTGATTAGAAACCATGTTATCTTGTGCAGAGGTCATTGTGGGTTTTGACTACTTTAACATCCCCCTCCTCACTTAATTCGGCCTCCTTAGACTCACCCAAACGTAATAAAGAAAAAGGCTTCAGAGGATGACATCATCATCAGCAGTGGAGGAATTTTTGGGATGAAGACTATAGCAAGGAGAAGAACCTCAAGCATCGTCAGAAAAGTGTGTAAAACTGCAATATGAAGTTGGAAATAGTCAGTTAGAGGTGTTGCTTCTCTGGTTTAATAAGCACCTGATCAAAGCAAAAATAAACTCTCCACCTTCAAGGTTAAACATCATTCGCATCATTAAAATCCACTTTACAACCACTGGCATGATAATAATGTTAATGACTGAGAGGAATGGCATTGCCTCTGCTGCTCCCCTGGCTGAACAAAAAACAAGAAGCCCGTGTTGATTTGCTCTGTGACGGCTGTGTTGCAGGGGATGTCCCTGCTGGCTGAGGATGACGGCTGCAGAGAGGCAGTGGAGTGACTGACGACTCCGAGATAGTCCGTCTGTCAGACAGAGTGATGGCTGGGAGACACTCGCTGGCAGATCAGGCGAGACGAGAAGAAATAAGAGGAGAGGAGGAAAATGAGGAGAGACGGGGGAAGCCTGGCAGCTCTGTCTCTTTCTGTCTGGGGAGATTTGGAAAATGGAGACGGCACGAGAAACTGTTCAGGAGGCCTACAGTGGGAGCTGCGTTGTTGCTGTTGATGAGTACCTGCACTTATTGATTAAAACGTTTGAGTGGAGGAGTGAACAAAGACTCCATTAGGCTCCAGCCAGCGTCGCTTGTTTGGTGATATCAATGTTCCACTTCAACTTCAGTGAAAGCACCACTTAAAGCAAACCTAATGAACAGCTTAATTGAACAAGCGTATAATCTACCAAGCATCTTAATCAAGGATTTTGTTGTTGTCGTTCTTGTTTACAGAACATTCCTTTTTCACAGTAGATTGATTCTGTTTGCTGTTGATGTAATAATGTACACTACTTATTTACTGTTAACTATTTTTGCACAAATCCAAGGGTAAATGTTGTCGTGTCACCCTAAGGGTCAAATCTGTGTATAATTGGGACAATTCTAAATTTGCATTCATTTGCATTTTGTCCTCTGTATATAAATATGTACTTGTTGGTCTCCCTGTTTGTGTTCTATGACATGTTTTGTTTTCATTTCCTCCAAAATAAACTTGAACCTTGACCCAGACAGAGGTCACGCCCTCTTAAACACATTTGCATATGCATTGCCAGAGAGTCAGTCAGTCTCCAGGGGTCATGTGTCTGGTTCTCTTTCTCAGGTTTGCTTCTTCCTGGCTGCAGATATCCAGGACAAAGAGCAACACTGAGACACATTTGCATAAATTCTCCCCTTTCCCTTTTCTTTCTCCTCTAGCTGTACATGCACTTCCTGACAAATTGTATTTCCTCCGATTTTAATCTAATTGGCCTGCTTCAGAGCCAAATGGTTGGTCTATTCTGTGCTCTCCAGCTTTTACCATCGACTTTCTCCTTTTCAAAAGTGTACTGTATACACTTACACACATTGTCATCAGTATTCAGTCGATGACACCAACACATTGCCCCAGTTTGCATCTCACGTGATGTCATCCATTTCATACTTTTGCGCAGTGATGATTTCTTTTGTGTTATAGAAACTTTCCATCAAAAATACACAGAAGATAAAGTTTGGAAGACCCAGCATACTGACTTACGAAACATAACACAACGTCCTAGTCCTCTGAAAGTCCTCAAAGCCTCGTCTATTCTGCCAGTACAAAAATATTCCCTCTGGTGTACAATGAAGTTGAATTTCGACTCATTTCACAAGGTGTACTGCCATTTCATGACACAAACAAGGATAGAAAGCACGTAAGCCGTTTATCATGTCTGGTTTTCATCTTTTCAGAACCAAGACTGGAGACTGGCACTATATTTCGACAACTTGAATGTAATTTAACTCTCATGTAAATATTGTAGTAAGATAAAAGAAAGATCAAGTACTAGTCGCTTGTGTTTTCTAGCTTTTTCCCTGTATGACTCATCTTTGATTCTCCTTTGTGTTGCTCGAGCCTTCACCCACACACGCATCTTCCTCCTGTCCTTTTGGTATTGATTAAAATAACGTTCCAGTGGTCTAGGGCCATAATCAGCACTTGAAACTGCTCATTAAATCGACATCTTGGAGCTCCAGGAATACACTGCCACTGCAAACCAAGTGCAGATTACCCATTAACCGCACTCACAGCCAGAGTTTGATTTGCTAGTTTGTCGACCGTATGCCCTAAATCTGAAAGACTTACAGTTAAAATCTCCAGGCACTGCAGGCTGAATGACATGACCCAAAAGAGAAAGTCCAAAAAATGTTTGATTGGTCCCTTCACTGTGCGAGCGTCACTGTCCCCTCCCCTAATTGGCTTCCTGGTGTTTCCTCCCACTGAGATAATCTCCAATCAACCATCTGCCATGTCATCATCGTGCGCCACCGCTCTGCCCTTCTCTTTGTTTCTCTGCCATGTTCCCGCCCTGTCCTGCTGATAATGTCGAAAAGCAATATTCCCACAGAATAGTCATTACACAAAACGCCATGTGTGAAAACAAAACTTGCGATTAAAGGTGCACTGTCCTTTCTGACACCGTGTGTGTGCGTGTCTCTGTGTGTGTGTGTGTGTGCGGGCGTTTGGAAAGGCCCTCCTGTGATGGATGTAATAGGCCAGGACAGATGGCCTCAGCAAAGGTGGCCCCACCATCCACCTGCCACACACGCACACACACACACGCCTCAAACACATCCTCAGTGTTTAGTCTCGGTTGTTGTCTGTTCCAGTCCTAGCCTTATTCTGTCGCTCAGAGCAGCGGGGGGGAGCTACATCTGTGCCATGCTTGCTGCTGATGTTGGTACGGAAATAGAAATGAGGAAATCGGCATTTGAACCAACTATTCAGCTGTCTGACATCTCAGAGTAAAAATAACCTGTTGGCGACATGGCTGCCTCTGTGGCGTTGGGTGTTGAGTCACAACCCGCACGTCATAACCTAGTACAGTGTCGGGGAGTGTGAGCTAAGACTGGAACTGAAACGCTATTTACGGTCATCAACAGGAGTCAAATTTGGTTACAAGATTTTTCTATCGTAATCCTTCATTTCAGCTGTGTTGTACTTTATTTCCAGTTGAAAAAGTCAACGGAAAACATTGTTGGTGTCTGTCAGCTTCTCTGCAGATTTGCCACTTTGCACGCAGCAGTCACATAAGGACAAAACCATGGCAGCAGTGGCACACAGAGCAATTTTCTACTATGACAGAAGCTTCAATAGCCCGGAAAGCAATGCAGCCAGAAGGACACAACTACTGCGTTTGTTTGCTTTCAAAAAACAATGATTTTTGCTGTTATTTGTTCTTCCTGTGTAAGTCACAGTAGAGTCAGAGCCGAGAGACTGTAGCTTTTGTGTTCTCGATTTGGTTTCCCATGAATGAATTGAGGTCAGACAGTTGCTATAATTTTTACATTCCTTTCGTTTATGGCGTTGTAAAACTATGTCGTATTAAAGCGCTTATAAACGGTAAACGAACCGTTCTTTATATCAGTATACGGCACCAGTGTGTCTCATTTTCAGACAAAAAATGCTGAGAAGACTAAAATTGGAACAGATAAGAATGATCAAATGAATTATGCATGTGGCATAAACAGGCTCATTAAGTCCATTAATGCATTCCATTTCATCTATTCGACATAAAGTGTAATGAAAACATACATTTACACTACTGAGTAAACAAAGATTAACATACTGATTTTTTTTATATTATCATTTATTTGGATTTGGTTCACAAATGTTACATAGATAGGTTAGAGGGAATTGCACAGAAATCTCTGGGTTTCACAAACAAGTTGGGTTTGACAGTGCAAGAACATCCAAGGATGGCATTTTTCCCTCAAAGTACCTTGCTCATAGGCCCTATGTCACTGGCTATTAATGTCACTTTCTCAACCCACACTTTCCCAGCCTGCCTTTAGAAGTAGTGACCCTCTAATCCCAAACTCTCTTCTCTTAGATCTCGGCTTCCCCCTGCTTCCGTTTATCCGTGCGTGAATGGCAGCCAAGAGGGATCGTCCAGAAACACGATTTTCCCTACAAGAAGTATTAACGGTTAACACTTAACGGCGAGAGCTGTCAGACGGTTTGATATCGATGGAGAAGGGAAGTGGGAGTGTTTGGTCACCTACAAAGGCAACAGGGTGTCTGAAGGGCAGCGAGTCAAGGGTGCATCGCCACATGCATTCAGCAATCAAACGTGTTGCATACAGAGACAGGAGGCAAAGCCCCGAGGAAGGATCTATCAATGTGATTAGATTAACTGGCCAACAAAATGGAACCCCCTAATGCCTGCATGTTGTGTTTGTACACACAGATAAGCTACTGTATCATATTGGTGTAAGTTATCACGTATACATGTACAAGTGTATTTGTATGTACGCTTACATGCTTGCAGATTTAATTAACTTCATCCTGTTTCTTTCTTTACATTTACCATTATGTTATTGTGTGTAGCACCTAGGCTGCCGTTGCTACAAGCGAGGGGTAACTAAGGCCACAATAAAGAAATTCAAAGAGCAGTAATTAGAATGGTGGCACCAGGAAATCCTAATATAATTACACTGGGTTGTTTTTGTAGAAAACAAGAAGAGGATTAAAGTTTAAATGACTCATTTGCAAAGACAAGTAATAAAACACTCTTCAGTTGTGTGGTATCTGGGTTTACGGGTATATAACGCAAAGTTCATCATACATTATTAATGAGTGTTATATTAAAAGTAAAATATGCACAGTACTTGTCTCTCCTGTTACCCAGTGGAAGTGGAGCTATTGATTGCACAGTTTAGAAGGAGAAATGTGCATAAGGCAGATTACAAATAAGAAAACACTGCAGAAGTGTTGATCACACTTGTTAATGTATTTGCATATTTTAATTTTGATTTCAATGCTAATCTACATTAATTTCTTTTAACTAGACCGGGTTAATATTATTTAATGAGATAATTTGGCTGTGCTCCTGGACAGAACAGTGTGGGAAAGAACTGGGATTGACACACAGCAACTAAACTCCTCCAGGAAACCAGAACACACAACTGAGCTTTTTATCTCTGTTTGATTATTTGAGGCCTTGAGGTTCAGAAATTCATTGCCATGTCAAACAAATGGTAATTTCATATAAAACACTTATGTGATCCTGTCAGGGACCTTTGAACAGATAACCTGATGAAACAAGCATGCGTCGGTGCGCGCTGTATTTTGTTCAAACATGTTTTCATTCAAAATTGATGCTCCAAAGCGAAGCAAATTTCCACCAGGGGACAGTGGAGTGAGTAAAGAATTGGCGCGTGTACCTGTCTACTTGTAACTCATTCCAAAGCCTCATCTCTATCACATCAAATATTTAAGTGGCTTGCAGAGTAATAAAGTTAGGATTGATTAGAGGACGTGCCCCCTGCGTTTGGACGCCTGGAGCAGGATGGAACCAATAAGGGGGCTAATTAGAGGTTGAAATGAGAAAGAGATTGAGATGGGAGAGAGGGGGGGGGGGCACTTTTATCTATCTTTGTGTTGGCATTTGTATTCTATGCATTTATAGTCAAAGGGCATGGCACAATTTACAACATGATCACAAACTGCTGTCATATCGCTTTGAGTGAATCTTTTAAACGATGGTGTTAATATGTTGGGAATAACCAGTGAGAGTGTGTATCCAGGCATTATCAGATCATTCTCTCTCTCTGTGTGTACAGTTACATGTACAAAGTCACAAATTGGTCTTTCTTTTCTATTACAGGCTTAATATTCTGCAAAGTAATTGGATGCCATCTAGTGGTCACCTTTGATAATGAAGTTTGTATCCCCAATTTGTAGCTACGTCTGTCTCTACGCTGTCAGAGGAAAGTATGGAAAACCCGAGTCTTCAAACTTTTCATCCTAGCAGAGTACTTGAAGACCTTGAACAGGTCTGAACAGCCTCCGAAGCTGGAAAACGGGAACCAGCGAACAGTCCGTCTGCTCCCGTGAATGTTCCAAAAGGAGGAGGAGTATCGCTGGACAACTTCAATGCTGACAGAATACTGACCTGCTGCCCACTGACACACACGCACCATCGTCACAGAAGAGCCAAAACCACACGTGTAAGGCGAGACACCGTGAAACACAGACTCCCCCGGCCTTACGGATTCCCTGTTACTCCAGACCACTCCCGCCTCATCTGCCAACTCCATCCCGCTGAGGTTACAGAGGGCCTGGAGACAAACTGACGCCAAGGCCTGATGGTCAGAATAACGGAGCACGATGGCAGCAAGGCGGGATGCTGCGCCTCGACGAAGTAGCAGTTCCTGCCGCTCCGCTAGAGGACGCAAGAGGGAACAGAAGGACTTACTTACTGTGCTACCTTGGAATAACAACAACTTTTTCGAGGGCACAAGGGAAATCAAAGAGGTAAACTTACAGCTATCATAGGACATGCGTGAGATGGCCTGTCCAGCATGAAGAAGCAGCTCCTCATCCGTGCTGGTCAGTGTAGACAACAGAGCAGGAACCAAACCTGCTTCCACAAACCCTTTACGGACCACAGCTGAGAGAACACACAAAGAGACTCAGTGAATTAATGGAGAACCACAGCTATAATGTGCTCATATGATTTATCTGGGTTATGTAGGAAACTTACACTCCTTGGCGAGTTCAGCGAGTAGTTTTGCCGTCAGCGCAGTTAGCGGTCCTCTTCTCATCAGAGACAGGGCCAGAATAGGCAGGATCCCACTGATCATCACCTGCTCAGGGGCACCTTTCTCTGGACACCAGGAGAATTAGAACAAGTCAACATCGCACTCACTCACACACATTGGCAAAGTGAATGTGTATAGATGTGTGAAAGAACTCACCTCTCTCCTTAATCTTAATCAGCACTGTGTTCAGGTGGGGCTTGAGTTCACCTTCAATCAGCTCCAGACCAAGAACTCTGATGGTGCCAAGAGCGTTGTTCAGATCATCTGTGGGCAGCAAAGAGGAAGATGAAGACAAAGTAATGCAAACAATGCTAGCTGTGCATATGCTTTCAAAAGGGTTAAATCGTTATTACAAAGTTGTTGTACTCACCATTTGGCGTGTAGAGGTGCGGCCGACTGGATCCACGTTTGTCCATGTGCGCATGTGTATGTGTGTATGTGAGCGGCACGGTAGAATGTCCCATTCTGCTCCGTCCGCCTGGCAGTGGACAGTTGGTAGTCAAACCGTGTCAAATTGTTGTTTTCCTACAAAACACTCAGGACTTTGAATGATTTTCTCCCTTTGCTTCTTTCCTTCCAAAACAAACATGATTGTCTCTCCGTTTGGTACGAGTAGGTGCATGCAGCCGGCTTCTGTTCGCCAGCCAACTCTCTGTGTTAATACAAAGCAAATCCCTGGTAAGTCTCTTCTCTCCCCCTCCCTCTGTGTATGTTTACAGTTCAGGAATTAGCAATTCCATTCTGACTGAACCTAAAATCCCCCACAATGCCTTTCAGCTACCAGAACATTCAGGCCAAAATCATCACAAGGCAAACAACGAGAGCCGGTGTAGTTATGAAAATTAAATCTTTATATTTCAGCACTTTTCAGACACAATTTTCAGTACTGTAATACAGAATGATACATGATCAGCTGTAAATCTACAAATAAATACAATACAAAAGGAGACATTTTACAGAGGGTTAAAAATATAATCCTGATTTCCACTCCACAGCCTCTCTGGAGTTTCTCTGTGCTTCTACAGGTTTCTCATTCTCACTGTACAGCACGTTTACATCAAAATAAAAAATAAACATAAATGGGTTTAATTAGAAATCAAAAAATATATATGAATCTGTTTCTACCAAAGGAACAAAGGATTTGCGTAAGGTTAAGATATAACAAACTATACTGGTGTTCAGCTCTTCATGACCTGATCTTCCTTCACAGCTGAACTGGCACTGAACAACCCAGCTTCCCTTCTAATGTGACTGTTTGTATGTGTGATGCCTCTATAGGCCGCTGAAAACCTGGATTTGCTGGGCCGGCCCTGAGGAGGATCTGAGGCCAGTGTCACTCAGTGGGTCAGAGTGTTCCCAGCTGCATCCAGACCAGTGGAGACGGTCTCGTATCCCACAGACACCAGCGTAAGGACGTTGCCCTCCACCTCGTCAGGCTTGCACTGCTCCACTTGGTTTTCCACCACAGGAACAGCCAGTCCAGTTTCTGTTATGATCTTCTTCTTATTTCTACTTTGCCCCTTGGCCTTTGACAGGACCTTTGCGGGGTCTTTGACCCCTGCAGGCACCTTGTGAGGTTTCTCTCCATTAGTGGGACGAGGCTTTCTGTGGCGCCGGCGGACGCGCCGCAGCGGTGGAGTCGGATCGGTTGCTGCCGCACCGGACAGGACCCGAATTTGTTGTTCAATTACCATGATGATCATGTCCAGTGCAACATCCAACATTCCGATACCAAGGCCATGAGTGACGTTATCAAACGCTCCACTGTTGACTGGGTCCTTGAAACACTTCCTCATATCCTCCAGGTGGTTCCTGAGAGAGGCAAACACACAGACCAATCATTACTTTTCCTTGACTCTTGATTTAACATGATTAGTATTCTATTTAAAATCATAGACATACATACTTAGTTTCAATAATTTTGGACCAGTGTTGTACTGTGTTTGTCTCTGGGATGAGCTGCTTAGCCATGTTGACACAGTCCACATAGTCCTGAGAGAAGTCCCTCAAATCAGCACACAAAGCTTGAGTGTCTCCTAAGAACAAACATACAATAAGAGACTCATCTTTTACAACCGTGTTTACATTCCTCACCATGTGCCAATAAAAAAAACAATCTTACACACACACACACACACACGCACACACAGTCACCTTACCTTCAGTGAGTTTAGAGAAAGATGAGGATACAGAGGTGGTTGTGCTCGGTGTGAGGCCGAGTACACTGAGCGACTCAAGGAGTGATTTCTTGCTGGCCGGGCCTCTGCTGACCCGAGTGTAGGCTGCCAGCGAGCGCAGGGACATCTTCTCAGGAGAATTAAGGCGCCGTTTAATCTCATCATAAGAGATTAGATACTTCCCTAAAAATTAGAGGTGAATTCATCATTATTTTGATTCATTAGTCCTTGAAACACTCAACATTAAATCAATAATATCTTTCAACAACCGCACACTTACGAGCCTTCGATCCTTTCATGTTGGGATCCAGGAGTGACGACACCTCCGCAAATGGAATCTGTGTCACGGAGTCTGAATTTAGGTTGGTGTTTGGCGCTGGGTCCTGATTCTGGGGCACATCGTCAGTCGGAACTGGGACAGTAAGCTGTATCTGGGGCTGAATGTGCTGAATGTGAGGCTGTAGCGTGTGCATTTCCACCTCATTCTGTTCTAGTGGAGTGTGAAGTTGTACTCCTTGAGGAAGTACAATTGCGTTTTCTGGTAAACCTTGCAGAGTAAGGCCCCCCTGTCCTATGCTGGTTTGATCTGAAGTTACCTGAAAGATGCCCATTACTGGTTTTACCACTCTGAACACCATATTCCCCTGGGCATCCAGCCCCACTACACTTGTAGATGGGTCCATCCCTTTGCTTAATGTTGCCTTTATCACTGAATAAGAGACTTAAGCGGTTTTAAATATCAGATCAGGTTTCCCTAGAAGCTTGTGTAGTGTTATAGTACACCTTTCTGTTCTTAAATGCTTATGGATAGAGCCGACCTGATAAAGGGGGAGGGTAGATGAATCTATTCTATGGCAAAGGTGAACTCCACTGGGCTTGAGGATGTTGTCATCATTCACTCTCTTGTTAGAGTTTTTTTGAAGTGCATCATCGCTCACGGCAGCATGGGAGTGGGAATCTTATTCTGAAAGGCAAAAAAAAGGTTGTGAGAAATTGTTAAAGACAAACGTCTGAAATTAACTTTACATTCAATTTCTACACCATGACACCAAAGTGCGTTGTGTTTGAGTACTTCCGGCAAATGGATTGTGTGACGGTGAATCCAGAAGTTGATGTGATGTTGTCCAATTATGTACATTTTATTGGTTGAAGTATTATTTTGAATGAAAGTGCATAGAGGTTAGAATATCGTGTATGTAACGTAGAATTCCACCGTACGTCTCCACTTGTATGCCGTAACTCATACATGTATACATGAATGCAAACATACATTGTCTTCTTAAAGTGCAAGAAACACGAGGTTAATAATGGCTGCATGTCTTAAAATGCGTTAGCCAAACATTGAACGAGCTTTGTTAATAACTTTCAAAAATAACAAACAAAACACGCTTTTTTTTATCCACAACACAATTTTGAAATAAGTCAGGGCCGTTGTAAAACTTTGTTGATATACTTGTTTAAATTAATACACGCTGCTTTGCTTGTTTCATGACGTAAATAAAATCCACACTGCACATTTGTTATCGCGACTAAACAATCATCATGGCTGCCAGGCGCTGTCTGTGCTGGGTGGTTTTTGTACAACGGGCCTAAAACGAGACACGACGGGGTAAAGACTGAGAGATTTTGTGCCGGTTCTGATATAAACTGTCCGTATTAAAGTGCTGACCGGAGATGCAACTAGTGCCAGACCGGTTGTCCCACTCACCGGTTCGCCGTGTGTTCTTTCGTAAGAGGACACTGATCCTAGAACGGCCGCGTCGACGCCAGCGACATTTTCTCTTCCTCACCAGCGAGGCTTCGGCGGGTTGCAAATCAGCTATACGTGCACTGCTGCCGGAGGGATGTAACCCCGCCACCTATTGGTTTTCCTACATGTCAATCACTTTATACGCGATTTCCTATAGGCTTAAATTGCTGTCAGTTTAGCCGAGGGGGTGGGATTTCTGAGTTGCAGCCAGGGAGTGACGTTTCTTCTCATTCGTCTGTTTTACTTGACTTCATTTCAGAAAATTCTGTTCAACTTCTCAATCGCCATCACGCAATGATTCGTTCTTTAAACAAATTAAATAATAATATACTATAATAAATATTATATAGATTGAAGACTTAACTTATTAAAACAATAATCCAGCTTTGTCAATGTAGACTTTAAGAACTAAACTAGAGAAGAACTAAAGAAGCAATACATTTATCTAAACTGTGTATTATATTGATATGATTTCATGGTGTGTTTATCTGTATACACAAACACACACACAACTTCGGCTGCCCATAAAATTAGCAGGAGTCAGATTTGTAAGTTCAGTGTTTTGGATAGTCTCATTCACATTCAACCAAGATGATGTAAATATCCCACATACCCACAATGAATTGAATAAGAATGAGAGACAATGAGAAATGCTGGAATCACCACAGGATAAGGTCTATTCAGTCCACATCTCCTATATTCCCCATAAACCAAACCGTGATGCAAACATCAGTAAAGATTAATTTATGAAAATGTAGGCTTACGTATTTGCTCAAGATGTGCAGTCTTTGTCTTTTGGCGGTGCTCTCTGGGACTGTAATCTCATCCTGTGTCCTCTTGATTTGTGGTGCCAGAGTGGCACAGGAAGGCATGTATTCTTGATGATCAGGGCATAGATCCTGCAGGCGGATACAGTAGGAACTGACTCGTCTGCAGATGGACAGGGTCATGATCAGAGACATTCGATGCAAGAGGCTGCCCTGCATTTGCATTATGTAAATATGTTGGATTTCTGTCGTGATGCAGGAAAATAAGTCATTATCTTAAAGAACACTGAATCAGACTCTGGAACAAACAACACGTTTCCATTTGCCATTTCATTGCAATTTATTTGGGTACAAAAAAAATGTACAAAATAAAACATAGAAAGTAGAAATTATGAAAACAATGTCAATAACAACAATTTGGTAACATAAAAGGCAACAGTTAAATAATTCATTAAAATACAGAGAAGTTATTTGGGAAAGCATGTTGTGGTGCTATATGTATTCAATGCTCGGGGTGAGCACGTCGACACAAAAGCATGACATGTAACGGTCATGTTTGGTTGAGAAAAAGGCGAAACTCTGTGTACATGAGAATATGTCAACATGGAGTTTGAGTACAGAAGTGCACAACAATCATAACGATCGAGTCTTTTACTCAGTTGTCCTTGTCTAGTTTCACAGCCTGACGGTAGGCCGCTGGTCATTATGAAGATTTTACACAGCCAATAGTCAAATATCCATTTTGCTTTTCTAATCAAATCCAGGTTCCCCTCTTATGTTAAACCACAGCATTTGTGTTATGTCGAGCTCCAAACATTTGAATCCACCCGGAGCAGCGTGACATCCGAACAGGCGACTGCTCAGTGTTTGCGTGTGCGTTGGCCTCCGGTGCTGGTGGTGGTGATGTAAAGGAGAGGCTGGGGCTGCCGGAGCTGGGTTACTTTCTTCAGATTGTTGGCTGTGGAGGATTCAGCAGTCGAGCCTGTGGTGGTGATGGCCGTGAAAAGATATGAGACATAGAAACAACCCAAACATTCTAATAAAAACATTCTCTCCAACGTTACAGACACAATGGTTTACCTGTTTGCTGCTGGTTGCTGTGTGGTGCCCTTAGTTTG
This sequence comes from Genypterus blacodes, assembly GCF_046128005.1. Classification (NCBI taxonomy): domain Eukaryota; kingdom Metazoa; phylum Chordata; class Actinopteri; order Ophidiiformes; family Ophidiidae; genus Genypterus; species Genypterus blacodes. The sequence goes on from NW_027466867.1 coordinate 7,201,605, forward strand.
GTGAGAGGAGGGACCCCTCTGTACTGGGGACGCAGTTGGGGAGCCTGGGGCTGACCGTTGATGTGGAGGTGGGGGTCTGATGTGCTGTCAAGAGGACGGAACCTCTGGGCTATGGTCGTCTTGGTTTGGAAGCTTGGCAGCTGTGAGCAAGGGGATGAATTATTTAGCACCCTTCCTCTTACACACTTTTGTTGAGAGGCTGTTTTTCTGTTGAGTTTTTCCTAAAGCAGTGTACAGCTGACTAATAATTGATAAGACAGGTGATGATTATTCGTTTAAGCTTTTACTACAAAAATAGTGTTTAATGTAAATACATCAGAGTCTCTTGAAGCACTTTTTTGAAATTGTGCAGTAAATAAAAATACTCACCCCTTGACCAGTGACCTCGAAGGAACGTGAGCGCCTCTTCCTGCGGCGAGCCTCAAAGTCCACATCACGGGGGGTTTGGTTCTTGTTGGTGACTTGGCGGTTGCGCGGGCGTGTCCACGTCCCCTGCAGAACGGGGCCCTCCCCAGTGCTGCTGGACAGGTTGTCGTCTGAGGTGGCGTGTCTGAGTTCTGGGCTGGGCTGCCTGCCGTGCCGCAGGGACAAACCTCTGGGGGGCGCCTCACTCAGAGAGAGGCTACTCTTCTGCTTCTTGGGGTCCAGGGGAGAGGAAGGAGGGGGCAAACGCAGAGCATCCACCTCCAGAGCTTTAGTGCGTCGGCGGGCAGCCTTTACTGCAATGTTCTGAACCCCCTTTAGGATCTGCTGCCTCTCTGTGGAGAAACAAAGAAAGGGTCGCTGTATGAATTCGATCACCAATTTAAATATGAATTAGATATCTATTTTTGATGCATTCAGTTACACGTTGTATGTTTCTTGGCAAATATCTGAGAAATATGCATTAAAATACAATGCACCCTAGGGCCCCTAAAATGCTAGATGTATAGATCAACTCAAGCACCAAAATCCAATGAGAAGCCTCCGTATCTGACACTCACACTTCTTAGGCAAGACAACTCACCATTTCGTGAAAGAGGGACATCTGCACCTGCCTCGCTGCTCTCGGGGGACGAGTCCAGGTGGCTGCTGACACTGTGGCTGAGATGGCTGTAGCTCAGTGAGCTCTCTGCCACCAGTGGCTGCAGCTGCAGGTGGAAAACACACAGAGAGGAAGTATATAATCACGCATGAACAGGCATGGCATCCTCCTTTTTTTGTTTCCTTCATTTTAAGGTTATTTCTAGAAAGGAAGTTTGTATTCAAGTACTCATACATACAGAGATCTCATAGCACTTCACTCCAAATCTACGAGTGGAGTGTGTGATGAGTCATAACTCTCCTTAATATCATCTTGTCTATGAATCACACCTCTGATACATTTCAAAATAAAGAGCATTAGATGGTTGTAATGCTTCTTTGCACTCTGATACAATGTTTCAAAAGGTAATGATGTGGGTTTGCAGTTTGTAAGATAACTAGCAGTGAAAAGGACTGCTGCAGATGAAAGGTAACACCTAACTAGGCCGTGTTATTCTACAGCATGTAGGTCACTGCTCTGACACGCCTGTGAATTGAACCTGTGTAGATCCATACTGGTTAGAACTGCTCTCACCTCTCTGTTGCCCTTTCTGTTGACGTGGATGGGAGGCGGCGTCATTAGAACCGAGTTTTTCATCTGTCTGGCATGAGGGCTGCTCTTAAACACTTTATTGTCTCTGTCACAAGAGAGCAATCAAACATGACAAAGTCAGTTGAGTTTGTTGTTTGGATCTGTTCTGCAGCTCTGCTCTTTAATGACGCTCTTACCCCTCTGACTCCGGCAGAATCGGAGGCAAAGTGTGTCTGCGGATTTTAGCTTGTGCTCGTCTGTTATCGGGCCCCATGTTGCGTATGCTCTCCTGATCTGAGTCCATGTCCTGCAAGTTGTCACGACACTGACCGGGAAGGGCGATCCTGGGTAGAGAGCCCTCCTGGACACGACACATTCAGAGAGACACGCGTCAACACAAGCACTGGAATCAGATTAATCCATCTTTAAAAACAAATGTGATTATATGTAATAGATTTTGCAGTATGAAATGGGCTTTTTGTGAGTGTGTATATGTAATTCCTTGCATTCTGAGGCTACCTTGATGGTACGTCGAGTGGTCACTTTATCCAGGGCCATGGCTCTGTCCAGTTTCCTCTCACCTAGCTGCCTCATGTACATGTTATACAGCTCCTGGAGGTGGGGGGGTACTAGTAGACTATGGTCTGGAACACACAAAGATACGATTCAGCCAGCCCTTAAAAAAGTTTCTATGCCTCCAAAAAGCCTCTTGAAAGAAATTGATACACACCGTTGATGAACTGCCTCTGCTGCTGTATGATCTCGTCACACAGGTGTCTGTGCTGCTCGAAGCGCTGCACCACAAAGTTTTTCTGGCGGATGACGTTGTCTTTGAGCAGTGCCTGGGACTGTATCTCGGCGTTTTCGATCTCCAGCTCGTGGACCTTGCAGAGGAGGCACAGGACCTCGCGCTGCTCCTCTGAGCTCACTCTCCGAGGGAGCAGCTCCTCCAAGCGCCGCGCCCGATCCCGCAGCTCCAAAAACCTGCGCTCGAGCAACACCTGAAGGACCGACGAGTTAAGAAAGGAAGTCAGATTTTGTGTTTGCATAACTGCTGCCTGACATCTTATCTCTTAAAGCTGGTGGACTCCTACCTTCTGTTTGTGGATCTTTTTCTGTTCAGTCATAAGTGTGACCAGGTTCTCCCGGGCCAGGGCAACCTCCCGAGTCTCTGAGCTGTCTGGGGGAGACTCTGGGCAGTCCGACTCCTTCTCGCTTTCATCCTTATTCAGGCTTTCCTTTTTCCTTTCTGCACGCCATTTCCTTCTGCGTCGACTCCGCTCCTGCTCCCAGCTAGGAATAAACACATCTTCAGTGATTATTACAACCCCTGCAACCCTCTGAATATTATACAGCATAGGTATAGTGTATATTGTTTGATATTGGATATTGGAGGAAGGAAAGCAAATCATAAACACTGACTCTGCAATGGTTAGCAGATGTTTGGAGGTGTCTATCTGGATCTCCATGTTGCTGTTATCAAGCTCCATCAGGCTCTTCCTGATCTCCATCTGCTGGCGGAAGGCGTCCAGCAGCTTCTCCCTCAGTTGGTCCATCTCAGCCCGACTCTGCTGACTGGAGTGGGCCTGGACCTCCGCTACCGGACGGGACACAAGTGGAGGCGGAATTTAAGATTATGCAGCATTTGCATCAGTTCCAATATGCACTTTTCAAGATTTCACAGTATTTATGAATCAGGCCAAAAGAAGGAATTACGAAGGAACTGTGTACCGAAGGCGGAAGAGGACAAGGCTTTACCCTGGACATGGCGGATGTCAGCCCTGTCTGAGTTGAGCTGGCGTCCTGCCTGATCGGCGATCTTCTTCTTGAGCCTCTGGATCTCACAACGCAAGTCTGAGATGATGTTGGTGTACTGAGCAATGTGGTATGACACATTTATCAGGTTCTTCTTTACCTGGAGTGCACAGACAGAAATGACCTCATGTTTACACAGATTGAAGGACTATTCCTGTGCTTTCTTTGTAGTGAATGAATTAGAATCAGTAGTACTAGTTACAAATAAAACATTATGAACAAAGTTGACATAATAGAATACAAACTGAAGGATAGTTTTGTGAATTTGTGGAAATGTTTTACCCGCTTACCCGTGTTCGAATGCTTTTGGCACGGTCAGCATATGTCAGTGTGTTACGAGACTCCTCAAAAGCCATGGAGGCGGGGCTTATATGGGCGATCATGACCGTACGACTGTTACCGCCCAAGGAGTCCTATTGAGCAAAGAGAACAAGAAAGCAAGGAAGAACTTAGAAGACAGAACTAACAGTGTGGTGGAAGTTGTTCAGTTGAAGGATTGTTAAGTTGCCAAACCTTCAGTAGACGAGTCAACTTGCTGTCTCGGTAGTTGACATACTTGTGGCCATTCTTATCACTCAGAGCATTGATGCAGTTGCCCAAAGCGAGGAGGGAGCGGTTGATGTGGGCGCCCTCCTTCAACCTCTGACCCCTGTTCTGAGTCTGAGAGCGAGCGACGGGGAGAGAGAGAGAGAGAGAGACACAAAGACAAAGAGAAAGAATGTTGCTTCCATTGTTGGCCAGCAGATGGCATCACATCCTACGGTACATCCATCAATACTTTGCCAGGTTCATCCATCAACTGCCTCCAGTAATTAGAAAGAAACACTGTTCGCTAACTGCGTGCATTTCTCTTCTTTATTGGCAGAGAAAATGTTCCAAAGTGACAAACGCCTCTCAGTTCTGCACTTTTCATAGTGAAGGCCGTAAGCATGATACGTCAGGAGAAGGCTTCAGCTGGTTAACCTTTCAAACAGTCTCCATGGTAAGTAAGTGCTCTGACCCAAAGACTGTTTCAATGTTGTTTTTGTGGTGTGCGGAGGACATGACAGTGTTAACATGGGTAACAAATGACAAGCCATTCATCTCAGCGGCGCACAATAGCAGACTCAATTTGAATGCGACAGCCACAAACCGCAAAAGTGATCTCTCAATGAACTGCTTGGAAAGAGAAGGACAAAGGGAGAATAAAAGCCAAAAAACTCCTTGGTGTGATGGATACTCGTCGCGGCCGCGCTCATACACCACGCGAGGATTAACAGTATGGCGGCACTTCAGGGACAACATTCTCAAAATAACAGATAACACCGTGTAAGTGGCTGTGCTGGAAAATGAAATTGGGCCTGTAGCAACAACGTCTATTTGGTAATCATGGTAATTTGTCGTACTGTCGGATGTGATCTTCCTATAATGGTTTGGCAGAAAGACATCATTCTGGATTAGGTTAATTGCAATTGTTTCTCATTTGTACTTTGAGTAGGTTGTTTACTAAAACGTCTTGGAGATGCTTTAAAACCAATTGTTGTCCTGATCCTAAGGTGATGAAACCTATTTAGACAGAAGGTCAGTGAATTACTTAAAGTGCCAATAACTCCAAAGTGGGCTATAATGTCTATTAACGCCTCCTGAGGTTTATATGAATATCAGTCTGTGGACTCTGGACTGTTGTTACATATTGTGGTCCTGTGCTGGTTTGAACAGGCAGCAGTGTGTGCAATGACCACAGCAGCCTCGTCTTTGAACTTGGAGGTGGTCTTGGCAGGAACATGGACACCCACAGGGATATAAAAAAAAAGCAGAAAAAACATGCACCTATCTTTTATCAGTCAGGCTCACACACACACACACACACACCTGCGCTGCTCGTTCAGACCCAGCGAGGTCGATCATGAAGAGGCGTGCGAAGCGGACCTCCTGCAGGACGTCTCGGCACCGGCTTTGCTGCTTGACAGCCACCTGCAGCACAGCGTGGGAGCGAGACGATGTCTGATTGGCCGCTGTGGGCTCCTGCGTGCGCTGCTTGTTGCCCCTCATTAGCAACTCCATGATCTGAAAAACAGACATGTATGTTCAGCTGCACTGGAAGAAATCTGCCCTATGACCCACAAAGCAGATCTTTTGTGGAAAATAGGTTAGAAGTTAGAAGGTTTGTGTGTGTATATGTGTGTGTGTGTCCGTGTGTCTCACCTCCTGGGCATTGATAGTTGACACTTCGGTGATACCAGCGACCTGAATCACTCCTTTCGAGTCTTCTCTCAGGTCAAGGAAACCCGAGGAAGGGTTGAGCAGGTCACGGATCATCTCGTTGTAGATCTAAAGAGACGGAGAGAGCAAAGGACAGAATTACCGGCTGAATGCATCCCCATCCACATCAAATAAACATCTTGAGACATAATGCGGCAACCTTGGCGATCCACGTTGCTGAGTACAGTAGAAATTGAATGCAACAGTTGCAACAGTCTCCATTTCCCCATAATAGGCGTTTCCTGTTGCAGGAAGTCATATTTGGGGAAGTGACCACTGGATGACAAACAGGGAACGTCCAGGAGGATGGAATTCTGCGTGTGTGTGGACAGACCCCAGCCACAAACTCTAAGATGGCGATGCTTTCACAGACACTAACTATGGGCTGTTTATTGTGTTATTTTTTAACAGAAACAAACATTCTGCTCCTTCGTTGCTGCCAGAAGAGCTGTGCAATACAAGCATGGAAGGGGAGCGAACTGTGTGTGTGGGAGCGGCCATGCATGCCTGCTGGAGCATACAAGTCAGTATATTTGTTCTATAGAGTGTATATTTACGAGCTTTTGGCGCATATGTGTCGTGTGTGTGTTTTAGAGCCTGAACGCGTGAAAGAGAGTGCAGTCTGAGAATGAAGAGGAGCAGATGTGTACGTCGCTCAGAGAGGCTGTAAAACGCCATTTAACCTCTTTGTGTTGGGACAGCAGTAGCAACAGATTGCTCCCTGGTAACGGCAAACACACGACACATACACAGCCTTGTGTCAGGATTTGTACGGAAGAGTTCAGTACGAGTCAGAGAAAATCAAAACTCTGTGCTTGACATTTATTATGAAAATTTCCATGTCCACCCACGCAGCACATCTACGGTACTTAAGAGCAACGTTTGAATAACAAGATCAATCCCTGAGCATAAGCACAGTGCTTTGAAATATGGGTTACATGCAAAATCATTTACCTGAACACAGAAAGTTCTTCCATTTTGACATTTTCATTGTGAGCTGGAGGTCGGATAATGTCCTTCTCCATTTCTCTCTTGAAATTCAGGTTAAATTCTTCTTGAATTCTTTCTTTCTTTTCTTTTCTCTGTCTCCCATGATCTATTTTCAGGTCCCACTTGGACAAACCAAAGCCGCACATACTACAAGAAGCATTCATCTTCATTAACACACTCTCACCTTGTGCAATCCGTCCTTAAAAAACTTAAGAACCTATTTTCTGCCCCTAAATGAGACTGCTGATGTTACATAAAAAGGTAAAAAATGGGAATTGAATAGGCCTTCATGAACGATGAACAACAAAATGAATTCTGTAACCTCAATAACAGATGACGGCGAGGCTCAGCCGCTGCTATGTGCCACCTTGCTTGTCGTTATAAAGATTAGAACCCGGAACAAACTCTGGACCAGTAGGCACACTGAGAAACTGCCATCATTTGCCTTCTTTTCCTATCATTCACTGGCAAAGGCTTTTTAGATAATCACTAAGCCAACATGAGCACAGATCACTCCACACCTGCGGCTTTGTGGTGGTTTCAGCTCCGATTGACTCACTTACTGTGGTGTTTTATAACCGTTGTTAATCTTTATCCAACTTCTGTGGGTGTTGAGTAGCAGATAAGCGATAAGAATGACAAATATCCTCAGTCCCTAAGCATGTTTGGAGTTTGATCTCCGCTGATGCTACTAGGTTGGTAATGGACCATCGTGCGATCATACGTTATATAAACATGGTGGCTCTTCTTGATTCAAAACCGGCACTGAATCCCACACAAAAGCCATTAATAACATCGATAATACTTGCAACGGATGATCTTGGTGGTGTTTTCTCACCTCCAGATATGACATGGAGACGCTGTACTGCATGTCGTCGCTGGTCTCCTCGATGGCACGGAACAGGTCGTTCAGTGTGCGTACGTAAATGCCAGGCTCCTTATCCGTCCCCAGCATGGTGTATGTCTTCCCACAACCTGAAAAGACAAGATGAGATTGAAGAAAAACGGCGCCAAGTACCCGTACCTCACCTCCTCAATCTAAATGAAGCCCAAAATGGATTCAGAATTTTCTCTAGGTGTTTGAGTGTGTTAGGATTGTGTGATATCATAAGTTTTTAATGGATTTATTCTCATTACCGTCTATAATCTTCACGTTAGATTAAACCCGGGTGCTCCTCTTGCACCTTCTCTCCAACGCAATACAGCTTCATTAATAGATAATTGCTGATAACAATAGATGATATCTGAGTGTGTGTTTTCCATGCAGAGTGGCAACCTTGAATAAATTCTTCCAACAGCTGTCCATAATTTTATTTGTTATTACTCGCTTGTCCCTTTAATCTCAATCTCTATGGATGCTTTCAAATGCTGTCATTACCTTCATAAAGTAAACTAACTCCCAAACTAACCGTCTTGCTGGAACTTTTCATGCTCTATCTGTGAAATGGTTCATGCAGTCTATGTAGGTGTGTTCACAGGTATATGAGCTTAAACCTGCACAAGAGGATACAGATCTCTAAGACAGACGGACAGACAGAAGGAGGAAAAACAAGATCTGAAGGACAGATGGATGACTTAGAGAGAGGAGGGAATAATGCTTTGGCGGTCTGCATCATCCCACTGAATCAGCGGGACGTTGAGCGTAACGCATTTTCCAATCAGGTTCATGTGGAGATTCAAAACCAAACAGGCGAGGAAAGGGATGTTCATATTTCTGATGAATAATACAGAGGCGAGTGAGGTCTTATAGAATAGCAAAGGCATTTAAACGGTGAGTACCACGCCTCTATTCATTCAGAACGCTGTAATTATTCATATGAGAACCCTGAACAAAAGCATAAGTCCACACAACCGCGTACATGTACACGCATACATGCAACAGAGCACCTAGATACAAAGACACACACACACACACCTGTGGGTCCGTAGGCAAACACAGTGGCATTGTAGCCTGATATGAGGCCTTCAATCAGTCCTTTGGTTGTAGCTCGGTAAACCTCCTCCTGCGAACGAAGAAGAAAATACGAGTTACATCTTCTACTGACTGATATTCATATTTGCAGGTTTTTTTTTATGTATTTTCTTTTGACTGACTTGGCTGGCTAGGTAGTCGAATGCCACATCGAACATGTAAGTCTTCTCCCTGGAGCGGTTGGCACGCAGGATGTCGTCTGGGTCCTCCATGGGGTCCATCAAGACCACCATCTAGAGTCAAGGAGAAGGACACAAACGTCAGGTGGAGACAAGGGGAAGTGAGGAAGAGGCAGTAGAGTGAGAGATGGATGTTTTCTTCCACCATTGAATTCAAACTGTCATTGAAAGCTCCTACAGTAGGTCTGAGTGTGTCCTTGTGACAAGAATAGCAGAACAGGGACAAGCGTGTATGCAAAGAGGCGTCCGTTGAAGCCATCTGTCATACGCTGAATCCTGCCTATATAACATATAACTATACAACCAGCCAACACAACAAGTTCATTCATTGCATCTACTGTATGTGAGATACCAGCTCAATGAAGTGTATTCAAAGACAACACAGGGAGAGGTCGGGTTGTACAAATGTGCTTACAGTGATCGCAGGAGTGTTTGCACAGTAAAGGTGTGCGTCGCTCTGTGCATAGAGATTCAGCTGTTTCATTGTTCCGGATGTGCCACCAACTGTAAATTATAGCTTTCCAAAAGCCTTTTCACCCGCTTGATCGTCACGAAAACGGCACCGCATGATGTCAGACGGAAATAACTGTATCACTGTTGACAACGGATGGAGCGGATCGATCAGAGCTGATGTAATTCACTGGGAGGGTTAGTTTGTGGGAGCTGAGGGACATTTGTTCAGCTCAAAAAAGGGTTTGCTACTTAACCGGTAGAAAAGTTCAGAGAAGAGTTGCAATCAAAACAAGTCGCTGTCAACCGCTGTGCTAATTTCAAATAATCTCTGACTGAGGCATTGCTGTGTGTGTTAGCGCTCTGTTCTGTTCTGCAGGGGTTTTCCTCTGAGACCCGCCGTGCTGAAGCACCCGGCGCTTGTTTGATGACCCCTCAACCACTGAGCCGCTCACTTTGAAGCCTCTCAATTGAAATTCAAGAGGGGAGATCTGACTTTTAATAAACTGACAACGGCCAGATGAAGGGAGCGGCCCGGCACAGGGGCCGCAATCAACGTGAAGGGCGTCAGGAGAGGGAGCTGGATTACTAAGGGGGGAGGAAGAGGAGGGTAAGAGGGAAGAATCTAGCTTTTTCCTTTAATCTGCAACAGCGACAACACTGCGCATGGAGAGGAAGAGACCCCGCTGACCAGAGGAGGCAGAGCAAGCAGCTACTTTCTCTCTAACGCCTCGCCTTTCCTTCCTCCTCACCCTCCTCTTCATCATCATCCTTTTCATTTCCTGCTTTTCCTCTAACGTTTCTTTCCAGTGCGACATCTGATTGTGTTTCACAGGAAAGTTACCGTCTCGCATAGAAGATAATACTTTTCTCTGCCTGTTTGATGCCTTTGACAGCCAGCTCTGCAAGTACATGATTGTGTCCTTGAAGAGCTTGGAGGTGTCCGTCAAAGGTGTGTGTGTGTGTGTGTGTGTGTGTACCTGTGTTCTTACAGAAAGCTGATGAGCACGGAACAATGCTCTTAGATAATTGCGGTAGGTATCAAATAGTGTGTGTGCAAGTGTGCATGATTTTGTCAGTGGGAAATCATTAAGGCGCAGGGTGTTGATGACACCTCTTTTCCCATCTGTCATCTGTGTGTCTTGTAACAGTACCTCACACAGTCCCCACCCATGAACGTGCACACACACCAGCTGCTGCCCGGAGAGATTCTATGCCACTAATTTCTTTAAGTCTTCTGATAAGGTGCTGGCTTTAATGACAGGCGCCGTGGCAACAGAAGACTGGATGTCTTGGGCACGGACCCCGAGGGCTTTATGAGGGAGATATGGAGTAAGTTGATGCCGGTATTGGATTATAGATAAGCCCCATGAGTTTGGAGGACGTTGGCCAGCACAGGTTCTGTCCTATGAATTCAACTAAGTGGCTTATGAGAGACAAAAGCGTGTTGAGGTGAAGAGCGGGTCAATAACAGCTGTTTAGCTTTGACGTCTAGTGAGGCGAGGAAGGAGCGTTTGGAGACACAGGAGTCGAGGAGACTGACTGCATCACTCGAGGCCAGTGCTTGTGTGAAGTGAGCCAGCGAGGTGACGGCATGTGTGTTCTGTCGTACTTTTTAAAAACTGCACACACTCACAGGCATCGGGACACCAGATCAATGCATCCCTGAATCTATCAACAGTCTCAAAAGGGATGATTGATTAAACGTCATCATTTAGGAGTGGAGGGGGGGTGACGGCTGCTCGGCAACCCATTCGACAAACACAACGCGCACAATTCAGTAAACACACACAGAGCCTGATAAGATAAACGCAAATGTCAGACTGGTTCTGGTAAGTGGCGGGCGAGCTCAAACTCTTGACACGGATAATGAGCTGCAGAGAGGCAGAGAGGCAGAGAGGCAGATGCTTCCAAAGCACCAGAGTATAACTAGGAGCTGACACCTGTCTTCCCTTTGAATCTTGGAAACACAAAGTCAAAGCTTGGAGAAGTCACACAGCAGATCCTTTACATTAGTTTAACTTTGTTTTCACTGATTAGCGCTGAAATCCAGAGCAAGTCAATCGAATTTTGAATCAATTCCTCCTGAAGTGCTTCTTAAGTGATATCTACTCACTTGACTTTCTTGTCATCCATCAGTCTGGCTGTCTGAACGCTCACTTTGTGTGTCTGACCCGACACCGCGTCTGACCTTCTATGAGAAAGCAAGTGAGCGCCTTGAGTGTATCACGGAACAAAGAAGCATCTCAAGCCGTGGTCAAATTCAATAACAGATTATGGGTTGATGTCGGGGTCAGATTTTCCACTGGAGATGGAATTGGCTTCTGGCGCTCCATCCAGAGGGACACAGCACCCCACTTGTGTTGGCTGCTGACTAATTCATGGCACTCTGAAGGAGATGTCAATTTTGACGCGAGCGGGCCCGGAGCCTGATTGATGCAAGCGCCGCATGAGAGGAAATGGAAAGCAATTTGCTGGTCGACAGCCTCTGTAAACTATCATTTCTAACAGTTTTAATCACGCTGTCCTACATCACAATAGACATCGCATACTAGAGACACTTTCAATTCATCTCGACCCCGTAGACTGACAAAACAAACGGCCACTGTGTGAATTTACGCACTGTGGCCGTGCAAAAAAGAAGCCACTGAAATATTCATATCCTCACATGGATCACACAAAGTCAAAACAACAGCTTGGTTCTGCAATGACATGAATCCAATTAGGGGTGATGGCATTATCTCAACGCTATAAAAAGCAGTGGGGTGTGATGGGAGAACCTTTGCCCCCGGTCTCTTTCCTGGCCGATAGCTTTTCTAATCAACACGACCCGCGGCTCAGGTCGTTAAAGCGCCGGGGTTGATTTGGTTGGCCATCTTGCTGATTACAGCACGGCTCGATCCAACTCTGGATCCATAATTCAAAGCCTGGATGTGCTGCGGTTTCACCTGCCTGCCTGACTTGGCTGCTTCTCCCTGGCTGTCTTACTTGCTCCACTATTGTGTGCCAAGTGGCTAATGATGCCAAGACAGGCAACAAAAGTCAGCAGTCATGTAGTCATCAGCCGCAATTTTTTGGAACCGGTACCGCGTTCTATCACACTTAAAATGATGGTGTGGTTAAATAATGGATCACAGATAAGATGACAAAAGACCACTTTGAATCAAAGGAATGAGCTACAGACAAGAATAAGACAAGGCTGTTATCATGCCCAGTACCAATTAAGTATTCATCCTCCATGACTGGATCAACAGGTTTGCATGTGTCCACTTCCACTTGATTTGGACAGGCCCAGTATACACAAGTATTAAGTAACTATAGCTCAAGTTTGGTGATTACATATCTGTTCGCATCAGGTTTGGATACTGGACTGAAAGAAGGAGATGAAAAAGTATGAGATAAGGATGCGTCCCGGCCGGATGGCTCCCCCGGGGGAGGGACTCCAGGCCATGGGGCGCTCCCAGAATGAATAGGAGGTGTTATGTATCCCATCTGGCCTGGGAACGCATTGGGATCCCCCAGGAAGAGCTGGAGGACACGGCGAGGGAGAGTTACATGTTGGACACTTTGCCGACTTGTTGTCTCCGCGACCTGGACCCCAACAAGCCCAATTAAGGCAACATCAAAACTTTGGGTTAGCGTTTAGGTAATGATTGTTTAATGATAATTGCTACAGTCACATATGTATACCCAAACAGTTTGATTTGTTGTTACAGGAAGTATTATAGAATTATGAAACTTATTAGTGAAGCAGTAACAGAAATTACAAAATTCATGTTCTGACATTCGAGGAGTCTTTTGTCAGTTACTCCCACATAACTCACATCTACAGAGAGAGAGAGGGAGGAGAAACACAGCAGGTATGGCGTGAGGAAGTCTGATGGACAGAGGTCATCCATTCAAACCACTATAAAGGATCTATACTTAGCTAATGGGGCGGCTGAGTCTTTCTTCTTCTCTTACGAAAGCAAATCTGTCCTGGCGAGATGGAGAAGGAAACGTCCCTTTGAGTAAGGAGATGTAAAGGAGGTCTGAATCCCAGCGATAGCATCCAACCTCATACACACTCTTGCGTCATTTTTTACGGCCGTGGGTTGTGTCTTGATTTTATGGCTCTGGTTTGTGGGGTCACGAGGTTACGTGCTTCTTTTAGCCAGCGCATAGGCCTGACCTCGCATGCATCACAGAGATAAAGGCCGTCGCTTTTGTCCGAGTGCATGTGCAGTCATATCTAAAGCGCCGGTCCATCTATGCATCTTGTTTTCCCCCAGAGACTCTTTTAATCCTCATCCCTCGGTGACATTGTGGTTACCATGGGAGCGGGGATGGATGTGAACCCCCCCTCCCCACCACTACCACTCCTCCTCCTCCTCCTCCTCTCAGACACCTGTTGCCATTACACTAATAGAAAGGAAATGGAAGCCGTACTTGCCATATGAAGCCATAAGTATGCATGTAGCCGTTGGATTTGTCAAGTACTGCATTCTAAAGTTGGCAGTAGGCCAGTGCTGCTTTTCAATAGACACACTAGAACGGTGGCAGAAGTTCAATCACCTTAGAAACATTATTTTGATTATAGGGTTTCTATTTTAAGCAACATACGCTGCTTTCTAACGAGCCATCTGGATGCTTTGAAAGAAAGGGGACAGAGGCAGTAACTCACACCAAGGACGGCCGCGCTGCAGCAACAGCTGTCTCCTCCTGTGTTTGCCTCAAAGATGCACACACACAGGGGAACCAGCACATACGCAGGCAGGTGTGAATCTACTGTATATGCGTGCAGCCCGTACGCACATACACAGTGTGTAATGATCTCTCTCGTGCCATCCGTCATAAGAAGAAGAATTAAACACGTGTTGCCTCTCTTTCAATACACAATGACAAATCGGCAGAGACTTTTTTACTACAATGTCTTTGTTTTCCGTGAGAATACAGCAAAGCAAAGCCAAGCAAAGCACACAGGATCAGGCTCACAAAAAAGGCCTCAGGTCTCGGCGGTGACCTTTACGGTGCAACCTTTCAAGATGCTTCTTTAGAAGTGCAACCAAAGCTTTGGAAAATCCGGCGTCCGGAGCGTGGCAGGTTATCTGATTGAAACACTTAGAGCTGACCTTCCAGCACCCCAACAATGCTCCTATAGATCCCATTTCAGGGGCTCTGGAGCACAGGGAGGTGTGTGGCAGATCACAGCATACCTGATACAGGGAGCTTGATTGCACGCTGTTCAAGGTCTGCTCTTCCTCTGAGCTTACAGACTCCAGCCATTATGTCTCTGTGCCTGTCACAGTGATGTCAGATCAGCACAGACAGACGGCGGTTGACGCAATTCTGACTCATACACACAGACGCAGGTCCCTGCAACAGGATTCCAAGCCTCTTATGCAACCAGAGGTCTAGAAAGATCAACCAATGGGTAAGACATGTGGTGTTTCCTTCCTTCCTAACTCATTACCGTCCCTTTTCCCAGTTATTCTCTCCCATCTAGTGTTCCTATTGCAACCACAAATGTTATCTGCACAGGAAAACAACTCGAAAAGAAGAAAACAACAAGAGGACTGCTAGAGAGAGATGGCTGCTGCTATCAAAGATCAAAGCTGGCTATACGGCCCAGAGGCCAGAGGTCAGGCATAACAAACAAACCAGGTCAATCGCCAATTACGCAGACGCACACTATAAACAATCAAACTAGTAAATACATTATGTGGTCTTTGTCACCTGTCTATTCCAATGCCAGACAGGAACACAGCTGCTGCTTTTGCGTCACAAAATGAGAGGAAATGACTTCAGTCCATCTGTGAACACCAGCATCCCTGTTCAAAATATGGTATTTTAGTTTTTGTCCATTCATTTGCAGAATTGTAATTAGGGCTCAATATGAGACTAAAAATGTTAATGGTGTTTTTTGTACCGTAATCATTCCTCTTAAAGTAGAGAGAAAGAGAGAAATTGCACCCACTTTGATACTAATAACTTCCATTCAGGTTTAATTAATACATTTTAGAATCTGTGTAATGGATGAAGAACCTAGGCCGAGTCTAATTCAAGTAGAATTCAATCATTTAGAGCATTTTTCATGTTTTCACGACACCAAACTTGTGGACTGAACCTGGCGTTCGTTTCTCACACAGAATGATACACGGCTTGTGGTGGTGGTGACACGGCGCCGTTATTACCATCATTAATTATAATTATATGGCGGGTCTCTGCCAGGTGTGAGAGACGGGAGGCAGGAGAACGCGGCTTGGAGATTGAAGGCGTTGGATGCGGCATAATGACCTTTGGAGTGGCTTTTCACGTGATCATTTTAGTGCAGCGTCAAGTCAACTCTCCTCTCCGTGTTCATGTATAATGACATCATTTGTAATAGTACTGTTCAACAACATCCTATTTTCAGGCAGCGACCATTTCATTCCATCTTAAAACGTGAAAAATGGCCTGTGGGGTTCAAAAAAAGCCTCCATTAGCGGCGCCACATCTCCCGCAGCAAACAGCACTTAATGAGCTTTCCACATGGCTTTGAAAAATAGATTCTGTCCATGAGTCTCGTGCATGAAAACCCATATCTCTTGTGATCATGACAACATCACACGTGTCCGCAGCAAGGACTTATAGATGAAGTGGGAATGACTTTGTTAGGCAGTGATCGGCAGAATCCCATTTTTGGATTGCAATATGGACAAATCAAGAAGTTAATGTAAATGTAAAGACAGGCTGTCCCTGGTTCATACTAAGATAAAGGAATACTGACTTTGACGCTCTATTCGGAAACCTCTGCAATGCTTTAATGTGCTAAAAACACACACACTGATCCACATCTATTCTTCCTTGCTACAGTACCACCGTGCACACTGAGTAAACACAGTCTGTCTCTCCCTACAAATGAAGGGACATTTTACTGTTATCTTAGCAAAATACAGACCTCTTATCATGATAAATCAACAGAATATAAATGTGACATAAGTGTGAGAGCCTTACCAGACAAACAACATGTTGTTATGACTGACACACTCAGAAAACCCCTCAGGACTCTCTCTCCCTTCTCCTTCCCTTGGCACAAAGGGCACAGGGGAGATTAGTGTGTACTGTCACCACACCAGCTCTATCTGTCTTTACCATCTCTGCCCTGCCTCCCTTTCTTCTCTGTCCTCATTTCCTGTCCCCCATTCGTCCCCTCTACTCCTCCATCGGTCCACCATTACTCCCACTCACCACTCCTCACCTCTTCCAGCGTTTCCCCCTCCATCTTTCATTTCGTTTTGACATTTCATCCTTTCAGCTGATTCTCTAATCCAGAGTGGCTAACAGTGAGTCATTCTTCTAGAAGATTCTGAGAGGGCTCTTGGCTGTTGATGTACATTTTGCCTGAGAGAACCGACCTTTGACATGACCTGCTCATTTAATGGAGCCAATCTGTGTCCATATTTGTCCAATAAAGACTTCTGGCTGGCCTGTGTGTCCTGCTTGAGTACAAGGTATTAGGTGGCCGGGGGGGGGGTGAGTGGAGGAACATCGTGCTCCTGTTTTGTGTTACAGCGTGGCGCATGCAAAGACCAGCCCATGTACATCCTATTAAATCATATCCTGAAGCTCTTCATTTCTGTAAACAAATAAAGAAAAATATGGCAGTGCACCATCATCATCATCACCATCATCATCATTAAACCTGATTCCAATTTTCGTGACATGAATGCCGCAATCTTCATCATTGTTCTGTTTTGTCTGAAAATAGTGACGCTCAATTTTCAATTCCTGAAACATGCCGATTGATATCTTCTCATAAAAAAGTGACAAAAAACCCTTTCAATAATAAAACTGAGAGAATAAAAAATGTTTAAATAGATTTTGTGCTGTGAATTTCTCAGTTTATTATTGGTTTTACTTTGAATACTCATTGAACAAATCCAGTTAAGTGAAAAATTGAAATTGAAAAACAATCAAAAATAACCTAAAATGCCTTGTTGACATGGAGCGTTTGTACATTGAGCATGAGATGGGATTAGCTGATTTGCATACATTAAAAGACCTCTGGGTGAATCGCTTCCTTACTGGCGCCCCTTGTGGAATAAGGATGACTCAGACGCCCTAGATGCCCATGGCAACAGCAGGGTGCAACAATCCCCGCTTGTCATTACACATATTGTGCGACAAACAGCTCGTATAATATCTTTCATCAGATCATCTGATTTCATAACGACATCATTTCGATGCATGGTGGTTTTCTGTTTCCTCTGGGTAATGGCTGCCGTTGGTAGCCCCAAGGAGGTTGTAGTCGGCAATAAGTGGGGTGTTTAGTGAAGTGGTCAGAAGGAGCTGCAGCAGGACCACTCCAGCCGCTCCTGTTTACCTGCCACGCCCTGGCCCCTCTCATCAGATTAGGAGTGGAGGAGCAGGGAGGGGAGGAGGGTTCAGATCAGACAGTGTCGCTGGAATACAACTCTCACACACACACAAACACACTCACATCCACAATGACCGCCATTATAAATGAACGTGATGTGTTTGTCCATACGCCCATTAGAGAGGAAGGGAGGGAGGGAGCGCGAGCGAGGCGAGGAATAGAGGCGAGGTCAGAGAAAAGAGAGAGGAAAGGGCGAATGAGCCTCTTAAAAACGTCCTCGCTGTGTATCCACCTGCACTTTCCAGGGTCAGACGGTCTATTAGGGTCGGCGTATTAACAGAGAGTAGGACTCTGCTCCGCGTGACCTCAATCAACGTAAAAAAAAAGACGTCTGCCTCTCCGCCGCTGTTGCCATTTTTAGCTCCGGTCTTGATCCTGGCTCTGCGTCTGTGTGCAGAGGTTAAATCTTCCTGCTAAAAAAGACGGCGCTATTTGTAGTTCCTCTCTCCCCCCCCCCCGCTCGCCCAACTATGCGAAACTATTCAAACACACTGCCTCGTTAAATTGACTAAGCGAGGATGAACTCTTCCCTTCTTCCTCTCCTCCCTAGTTTAAAGATTGCGCACTGGAGCAGAACGGAATGGAAGACGATACTACATTTGCAGCAACACGCAGGATTCTACTTAAGTTTTACTGAGTTTACCTCCAGTTTCCAGTCATAAGCTGCTGAATCAGGAGTCAGTGACGGGAATTCAGATCTCTTTTCACTGACCTGTCTGTATCTAGAGTGGCAGAAACTCTACACTGGACCGGCGCAGGTGCCTACTAGTCCACAAAGGAAGCAAATCTTCCAATTCATGGCGCGGCGTTATCGAGTCCCCTCGCTTGGAACGCGCTGAGTGCTGCTTTTGTTTCAGATCAGGGCCTTTAACTTGATCTTGACAGGAACCCAGAGGCAAAATGGGACATTTGTGTTTGCCCGCTGGCTGAGTTTCCCTATCAGAATGAGCCACCTGTTCTCTTTCCTCAGGTAAACACACCAATGAATGCACAGTGGGGGACATATTGCATAAGTCCCTGCCTCCCATTATACTGTAGGTGTGATAAAAATGAACACTTTTACGATTCCTCTTTTATCTGCACACAAACAGCATTACTACACGTGATATATTGTTACCACACCTACAGTCCGACCCCAGGCTACACTGAAAAGCCTCCAGCCACCAAAAACAACATAGTTACTGCCGTTTGTTATTGACAATTGGACATCTGTGGATGTATAAAAAAAACTAACATCCTCTGGTTGTTATTGCCTGCCTCCCTTACTGGCCCTCTGCTGTCCCTGATGGAGTATGGAGTGGACTGTAACTACTGAGGAGCAGCAAAGAGAAGAGCAAACAATGGCCCTGACCTTGTCGAGGTGTCTCCATGGAGACAAGGCCTCACTATAAAGCATTCCCCACTGTGTTCTCGTGACAGGTCAGCCCTGCCGAAGACATGCTTAACAAGTTCTAAAGCGAAAAAAAAGACACATCCTGCAGGTAGTAAACACTCGCAACGAGACGTGTGTGTGCATGTGCAGAATCCTCACAACACGGAGATCAAACTGATCTGGATTAGGGGATTAGGTTTACATCGGATTGATTACCAAACATCTCACCATGTGTAGTCCCCCAGAGTTTAAAGCTGGATGGAGGATAGATAGAACTGGATTCAAGGATGTGGTGCGAGGAAACCAAACTCACATCACAGCTGTCACATTCCTATTTGCTTGTTTGCTCATCTTCCATGCAGTGCAGCCGCCACCTGCAACTCCTCCTAGTCCCGGGTGGTCTGATGTCAAATGCATCGCCGCTCAGGGGCCCCTTACAAAATGCCTTCTCTTTGAAACTGCACCACCTCGTGTGGCTGCAGTGTATCTTTGACACAAAAGAAAGGCGAATTGGATTGTGGGCTGTGACACAAAGCGAGGATCGAGCCTCTGCAAATCGAATTTTCGTCATTCCCTGTTTCATCTCAAGTAATGGAATGATCAGAAAATAGTGGAAACCTGGAGAACCAATCAAGGAACGGTCTACATGGAACCTTAAATATATGTGACTGGTAACTAAATGAGTAAAAATGTGGTGAATTACTTTGCTTCACTGCATAATACTGAGTGAAAACACTATCACTGTTTTCTCTCCCCCATCCCCCCCCCTTTTTTTTTCCATGTCCAAACAGTATCAGGTCTCCTCAGGTGTTGTTGTGTTCCGTGTCTGTGATTCTTGCCCAGCACTGGCTGGACTGGTCTGTTAATTACCCAACCATTACCTCCTAACCAACCCCGTATCAACACG
The DNA here is from genome assembly GCF_046128005.1 of Genypterus blacodes. Classification (NCBI taxonomy): domain Eukaryota; kingdom Metazoa; phylum Chordata; class Actinopteri; order Ophidiiformes; family Ophidiidae; genus Genypterus; species Genypterus blacodes. Next base: position 7,221,523 of record NW_027466867.1, read on the forward strand.
CCTCTCCTGCCTCGATGGAGGTCCACTTGTTTGGCACGCTTACATAATTTCACTATTCTCACGCTGATTTCAGTTTACTTTCAAAGTTCCTGCAAAGTCCCAACATGAGATCGGTTTAGAATAAAAAGACACCGCAGCAGCTAACAACTCATTGACAGCGTGGCCTCGCTACACCTTCTATCAACATATTGCTCTAAAGGACCGATAAGCCAATTGCGGGTAACATAGTAACAGGTGGTCGAGCAGAGAGAGCGTGTGAGAGAGAAAGAGAGAGAGAGAGAGAGAGAGGGAGCAGGTGGCAGCAGGCTTAATCGGGGGTTAAAAACCTGTGCAGAGAGCTCATCTCCTCTGCTTAGGCGGCTTTCAGGTGTCTGCTTCTTACCAGGCCAGCCAGACCCACCCAGTCAGTCAAGTCAGGCACCAGCAGCCTGCTAATCTGTCTGAGCGTTACCTGCAACCCTGCACGGCCATATGGTAGATGGCACAAACAAAGGGACTTGTGTGTGTGTGTGTGTGTGTGTGTGAGCATATGTCACTGTTTGTGTTTGTGTGCAGCCGGAGCTATATAAGTGCACATACCTAGATACAGTATAGAGGCACCTGTTCTTAAATGTACTCCTTTTGGATCTTATGACTGTTTTGATAATTTGAGAAGCAACATTGCAGGTCAAAGTGAATCACACACACACACACACACACACACACACACACACACACACACACACACACACACACACACACACACACACACACACACACACACACACACACACACACAGGCAGGTTTATTTGGCTGGAGATAATAACCAAGCCTTGTTGTGGTGGCTGCGTCAGCTCGATGTCTACCTCCCTTACCGTAAGCTCTAATCCCCCCTGGCCTTTTTTAATGATGTCATGGCACATAGAAGTGCTGAAGTTGTTCTTAAGACTGTGTGTAATTGAATTAGAACCAAGACAAACAAGTCCCATCTCATGAACAGGGGATGATCTGTCTTTTCCACTTATCATGGATGTTGTTTTCCAGGCAGGAATGTTACATCTATAGGTAAATGTTAGTCATGCTGGCTTTATGTCTCGGTCAATTAAGAAAAATCGCACACCGCGATGTCTGCTAATGCCTCAATCGGCTTAGCCAGAGTGAGGAAACGCCTCAGCAGGGTCCCTGTCACAACGCTCATTATCGACAGCACCATCTTCATCATCATCGCACTCTCGCTCGCAGTATGGTTAAGTGGTCTCCTTGAGGGATGCGGCGCCTGAATGGAAGCTACGTCTGGTTGCTAGCAAATGTGGTCAGCGGGGAGCTCACACGTACAGTAAACGTACGGCGGCAACATCCTGCAAGTTCAAGATCTTTCTTTTGTCGTCTAAAACCCTTACTGAAAAAGAAAACATGACCTGAATGAGATGTGTTCAATGCCTCCTGCACTGTGGAAAATAGGCTGCTTGAAGTACAGTTCAATTCCCCACATGCACTCTAGTGAGGAAGGAAGTGGACACCTTCCATCAGTCACTCTCTAACAACTACAACACTGAGTCATCCACTGTCATGTAATACACACACACATACGCACATACGAGTGAAATGTGACATCTGAGCAAGACAAACCTATTACTTTTTGAAAAAACAACCTCACTGCTGTACACTGACACCCCTGCACTTTACCCTCTTTACAGGCCGGAAGAGGTCAGAAGCACATATTCCTCCCTACACACACACACACACACACACACACATTAGTACATCATTCACTCAAACCACACGTACTGCACATGCATGTCAGGATATCCACACACATAAACACACACTGCGGTAAGGAAGAGTGTCCCTCCTACCTGGTCGTCCATTCTGTGGGCCACGATCGTAGCCCCCTCCTCCTGTTCAGCATCGCTGAGGGGTCGGATCCTCAAGGCAACCTGCGGCGCACACAGAGTGAACTTAGCCATCCTTGAATTCAATCAATCACTTTTCCTGGATTGATGGGTTTGAAAATGAATTCAACCGTGTGCTGACTGAGAGGGAACCATAGCAACAGCGCGCAACTGCACTCCAGCTTTCACAGTAAACGAGCCGTCCCTCGTTTTGTTTTTGGAAGCTTTAGATATTGATGCAGCGATGCTGCACCTGCAGGCACAATACGTGAGCGTGCATGAGGGTCGACAATCCTTGAGACATAAACAACATCGACGTCTTGAGCTGGAATATAAGATTGCTGCTGCAGAGTACGTAATTTGAAAGATAGAAGTCCTTTGAACAGTATAGTGGCTCGTCCTGTGTCCTTTCCAGCATAGAGATATTTTATATCTTATGGACAATTGTTCTAATTTGTCAATTTCCTCGTCCTTCTGCCTAATGTACGGACAAAAAGCTGTTGCTTCCAGCGTTTCTTACGACATTATCAGACTGTAAGTTGCTTAAATAAATGATAACGATGCCATCAAACGGACAAAGTGGTGTCATCCAATAAGCAGTTACAACAGTGATGTCATCCAAAGTAACAGTTTTAAAACAATGATGTCACATTTATACAATATTATATGTACAGCTGAAATGTTATAAAATACCAAACACCCAGTTCATCTCTTACATACAGGGTAACTATGGTGCCAGTGAGCTTATTGGAGATCAGCAGCCTGCGTGTGTGAGGAGCAGCGTCCATCTGGAGGAAGGTTCAGGTCAGACCCCCTCAGGCTCAGCTGCAATAGGTTTTTAGTAACTCCTTATCAGTTTGTGCATTAAACGCTCCATATCAGCACAGAGAATAAAACTGCTATATTACACTCCAGGCTCTGTTGTAACGTTTTTATCTTCTTATCATCGGATTTATTCATTTATTATCTTGGCTGCAGTTATTTTAGTTGTTTTGATTTTATTGGCGAACAAGCTGTAAGACAACTTTCCCGTGTGGAACAATAAATATTTGAATCTGATGTTTCAAATTTGATGGATGAATCAGCTTTTTCTCCCCAAAGTCATTTAATTGAATCAATATTCCACTCAGTCAGTTTCCTGTCTGATGGAGCATTTTTCTCATAGTGAGTTATACCGTCGTAAAGGCATTTTGGAGGACTTAGTAATAAAGCACAAAGCACTAAAAGTGTCAGACGTTGTATTTTTACTCACTCTGCAAGAACTCTTTTCAAGAAAAGATTCAGATAAGCACCGGGGTCTGTTCACCCAGCAGAGAGCAGGGAAGAGAACAGAATAATAACGAGTGCTTTCACACAACCAGAAGCAGGAATATGATAGTTTTACCCTCAACACTGTTATGAACCAAAACAAATGATTTGATGTGAAATGCGTTGCCTGTTTGGGGGTCTGTGGTGTTGCTTCCAAAACAAAAACCTCTTAGTGTGACAGAGGCAGCTGGGTGATCAATAAGGCCACCTTCAGTCAGCACCCTGTAGAAAGTGTATTACATGCTAGATGAGAGAGGCCAGGCAACTGAAACAGCCATCTCAATAATTCAGGTACGGGGCTGAGGACACAGCAGCTTCCAGTGCAGGGCTGGGAAATCTATGCATGTGCAGATACATAAACTAATAATACAATCATACAAATACTGCATTTGAAATCATACTGGAAATCAACTGAAAAATAAAGAGTTAACATGCAGATTGTGGAGTTCCTTCATTGCAACTTCGTAAAATTTGAAGAAAATAGTTAATGATGAAATATCCTTTTTCCTAATGAAATATAAAAATATATGACACTTTTCAGCACCACGGATGTAATCAACAACGTGTCTACTATAATTAAAAGACCCCGTTTTCAGTTTTGGGGGGTGATAACAAGTTCTGCTAAAATGGTTTTGCTTACTTGTGTAAATGAACAGTTAAAGGTAAAACACATTGCTTACAATGCAGCACACAAGGACGATAAGCGGTTGAAACTTACAGTTAGTTGATGCTCCTTTGACTCTCCCGTGTCCTTCATGGTCACTTTCAGGTAAACAACGGATGCGCGTCAAACGGGACACCGGACCATCGTGCGCACTGACGGTACTTGCATCTCACCTTCACCGAGCCGCCAGGAGCCACAGCAGCAGCAGCAGAGGGGACTCGGATGGGATCTCTGGAGTCTCCGACCGAAACAGCTAAGCTACAGTACCTCCAGAGCCGGAACCAGCCTATCCTGGTCCCCCTTCAGCGTAGACGCGTCAACGCTCTGTCTCGCCTGAGCTTTCCACCTGCCAGTCTGCCACATGCGCTCTATGCGTGTGCGCGTTGTCCCTGGAGATCCACGGGAAAGGGGGGGGGGGGGGTGTAGCTGCGGTGTTAAGTTGCCTGTAATACACATAGCGACTTCCGATGATACAACGCGAACGTAAAGTACGAATACGCGTCCGCCATTGTTTCCAGCCGGTATATAATTACATACTTTTATTTTGAAAAAATAATCTATACGTCCTTGTTTACTTTCAATGTCAGACGTGACGACGCTTTGTGCGTTTTACGAGTTAATATCGGAAAATAACATTAAAACAGTTTTACAGGGAATTGTAATTTTAGTGTTTATGTTTATCTTTAAAAAAAGGTATTTCGCATATTTGTGAAAGAAAGGAAACATCTCTTCCTTACATCAATTGGCTCTTATTTGAGTTGTATATTTTTTTTTACTTCAAGACAGAAGCGTACAGACCAAATTATTCTGAAAGGCAACAACTTTGTCTTCAAAAGGCAGCAGTTTCTATGGCACCATAGTGACCCCTGCTGGAACAATAGGAGAACCCCATGCAAGTTTAGTTATCGGTATAGTATAGTATTTAATATACGGTCTATGTTATGATTGTTGTTGAATTAAGTCCGAGGGTAAATTAAAACAAGATAATTCCACTGTAAACTGCACTAAATGCAATTTTGTGACATTAATTAACCCCATTCATGGTGCTGCTATTTGCATATTAAAGAGCTGGAGACATGAGGAAGATGACCTCTAAACACGCATGACCTCTGAGACTATGCTGTATATGGCAAATGTGTGAAGTGGTCTGTTAATGGGACGCTTACTGGGAGAGTTCCCCTCCTGTGTGTTAGCATATCTTCTTGCTGTTGAGGAATGGCTGGGAGAGGTCAGTGAAAGTCCAGTCTGGGGATCAGACTTCACTGCCCGTGTGAATGGCACCCCAGGCCCCATTGTGTGTCCAGCTTGGCCAGAGAGAAGGATAGAGTTACGGACGCGATCTAATGGAATTACAAGAATAAAAGAAATGTTTACTTTAAAGTCCTTATAGTCAGGTGATCATAATGAATCTCAACATGAACCAACTTGTATTCAAAACTATTTTATTCAACTCACGATAAGACCTCTAAGTATGAGGTCACACACCAAAATAAAACACTGCTCTGGGTGGCTGTACAGTGTAACATGCACCGAAACCAACGATGATCAAAATCATTAATAAAAGAAACCACATGTATTAAATCTCTACACAAACACACTGTTAGTCCATAGACACATTTTACTGTTTGGATGGTTTGATTTGTCGACGAAAATATTCCAATATTCTCATTAATCTTAATTAGAGCAGCACAGCTTCCCAGGTGTGTGTGTGTGTGTGTGTGTGTGTGTGTGTGTGTGTTAGGTGGATCAGTTCAGCAGAAGACATCTCTCAGTTATCATCAATTAATGACACCTGAGAACATATTCAAAAAACAAAACAAACAGTGGTCCCATGTAACATGCCACAACAAACTAGAAAAATATATAAAAATGGCACATTGAGACAAAAGAAAAGGATTTAAAATAAAACCAATATAAATCAAACTGTCTGTTATCGTACACCTTATTTACAGAAGCTGGGCCCTACGTGATTCGAAAACACAAAGCTTCACTTGCAGGTGTGTTTGTGTGTGTGTGTGTGTGTGTCAATGTACATATTAACATACAGACCCCCCCGCCCTGTGACGTGCTGTCAGTTGTGGCTCTAGTGCTTCACAAATACCAAGCATGAAGCGTAACACTGTACAGAACAGAAAAGGCATGAATACCGTCACACATTTCACACGTTTCTCTTTGGAGACTTGGTTCTAAAGGTGTTGCGGTAATCCGGTGCTTCGTGTCAAAGCTCTGAAGGGGTGAATAGAGGAAACAATCAGATTTTGAGCAGGAGATCAATATTTACTTGTCAAACTGGCTTTGGGATGAAGAGTAATTATAGGCACAGGAACATGCTGTTATGTTGCTTAAAATTGCTCTATAAGTTGCTCTTCACTCTTCCGTTTCAATATTTCTGTTCCATCTTCGTGTGAATGACTCGAGCAAGCACAGACAGATTTGACCCCCTGCATTACTTCATGTAGAGATGACAAAGTTTGACTTTTTCTCCAACTCCTATCAGAGATTTAAATGGAATAACAAATTAAGACGCTCAGGTTCAGCAGCAAATTCCCACATTTGACTTTGATCTGGTTCTGTTGCCCAGAGACTGTTCCAGCTAGAGTCCCGGACCAAAGAGATTTGTGACCGCTGCAGGGCGCACGCTCTTTACGTGTGCGAGTCACTCGGCTCCTCTCGAGGGGGATGGACGAGGAGAGACGAGAGAGATGAGAGCGAGTCTACACTTGGAAGTCGTTCCCAAAGTGTCTGACCTGGTCCTCGGTCATGGACAGGTAGGTGGCCCTCATGCTGGGTGAGTACTGTGGAGTTAAAGACACACACACAGACACGTTATGAGCAGAATACATAAGAGCAAAGTGAAAGAAAATCACATTTACTAAAGAGACAGTACATAGAGGTACATGAGTGTTTCTCAATCCTGCTCCTGGGGACCCACAGCACTCCATCTGCTCTACTCATGATTGATGCCACTAAAGATGAACTAAATTAGGCGTGTGCACAAACTCTCCACTGTCTGAACACACCAATGTCAAGCACTCTGACAGTCACAGTTACGGTAAATTAAACAGAATCTGTCAGGATCAGGATAAAGTGAATTCTATAGCTCTACTCACTGCAGGGCCGGCTATAGAACTGGATGAGGGCAACATGCACAAGGTGGAGGGGGAGGAACAGTGAGGATTTCAAAGGGGACGTCACTCCCGTCCTCTCAACGACAGGGGGCGACAAACCCTCACTAGTCAGTAAACAAGACTTCAGAGGATGAGGACCAAAAAGTGTGAGAAGAAAGCCATGCTGACGTGAAATGAATTAAAGATGCAACAGAGGAGATGAGAGAGGGAGTCAATCCTGAGGAGTTGAAAGGAGGAGGAGTGCAGAAGACTTACTCGGTTTCTATACTGCTGAGAATATACCTCCAAATGTCGACAAAAACAAAGAGGAAAATATAGAAAATGAAAAGACACAAACATACATACACATGACGAACAAACAAAAAAAAAATATAAAAGAAGGTGTTAGCTGAAAACAATGTTGCAGTAATGTAGCAAGGAAGGAGAATTTAAATATAACACACATCTGCATGATGCTAGAGCGGCATAAATACTTCTTTTAACAGCAAAACTAACAACATTAAAAGAAGAAAATCGAATTCAGTCTTGCAGAATTTACATTTCCCAAACTGATAGTGAATCTACAATAAGACACAATCTGTTGGCATTCACTTACCAGGTCCATAAAAGTCTTTGAATGGACTCTTATGGATCAATTTTGGTATTTATTGAAGTTTTGCATGCAACAATAAAATCTAAAAGAAAATTCCCCAAATAGAACCATAGATCAGTGGATCCAGAGGGGTCCATTCAAAGGTCTAGGAGCTCAGTAGTGGATCTGTGGACCTGGTAAGTCCTTGCTAAATATCTCCAAAATGCTACAACTGTCAGAAAAAGAATGAGTCACCTAGTTTGGATGTAAATATATTTCCCACCACGTTATTGAGAAGCTCTGCCCGATGAAAATGTAATCTTTGTAATGTCGTAGCACAAAAGTGGCCCAGCGGGAGAGAAGAGAACCGTTGAGTAAAAATGTCATCTCTGGTGGGAACACGGCCTAAAAGAGACTTAGCTGATACTCACTTCATGATTAAATATTTAACACATTACTTCTGCCTCTGCTCTCTGTGCTTTGCTAAGCTGCCCTCTTATAAGTTATGGAGGACAGAAATAGGCACACTACGTCGCCGCAGTGTCTCCTTATATGTAAATACTGAAAATGTGGTGTTGACGACAGCAGAGAGTTAAATAAATCTATTAGGTTTCCCTGAGTTTCAAAGGCTAAAGCTGACTGGTTAGCTCAGAATGACATCACAGGAAGGACTCAGGACCCAACGCACCGAAGGGGGTGGGGAGCCTCGTCCTATCAGAGGCACGTTCTCGTACCGTGGATGCCCCCCGAACAGCGCCGTCTGGTTCCTGCGGAGCACAGAGAGAAGGAGAGAAATCAAGTCTAAATCCTTTAAATGTGTTTTACAGTAAAACACGTATTTGCTCCACTAACATGTACTCAGACATGGGCGCGTTGGAGACGGTGGGGGCGGCGGGCGGGTGCAGGCTGCTCTGGCTGCCCATGCTGCTGCTGTAGCTGCAGAAGCTGTGCACGTTGGTGTGGTGGGGGTTTTGCGAGCTTATCCTCCTGGCCCGCGGGTTGAACGGGTCCTCGTCCTCCATGTCGTCGTAATCTTGTTCCCTAGAGGTGTGTGGGGGGGAGAAACGTCAAAGAACGGGACTGACTTCATCAAATCTTCAGGTTAGAGAAGCGACAAAAGGGAGAAGTTTATGATCTGAGTGTCAGAGTGGGAAGAACATTTCTATCTGTGGGCTTAGATGACAATCATAACATCAGATATTCAAAACATACTACATTCATTTATAAGCTCCTGCTGATTACTGAATATAAAGAGCTCCATAAAAAGTTTTAAAATGTCATAAAAATGGTGGTTATCTGTTCTTCCAATTAACTCCTGAGATGAGATTTGAAAAGCTGCATTACTGCATGAATACAAAGTAACACAATAAAGGAGAGCTTCTGATTTTCAAAGCACTGAAACAAGAGGCAGCAAGACAGACTCTGTGTCATGTCCTGAAGATGTATGAATCACGTCTGCAGCTATCTGAAACATCACACACACACAGACACACAGGTTAGCTCATTCGCGAGCGGTGGAGGATTTGGAAATGAGGGCAGACACACACACACACACACACACACACACACACACACACACACACACACACACACACACACGCGCTCACACACAAAGGCAGACTGAACTTACCTGCAGGCGATTTGTCTCCACGCCCTGGGAATAGCGCACAGCATGACAGAGAAGGCACAGGCTGCCAGGAGGGAGAAGAGGCAGAGGTAGAGCAGACCCTCCACCCCATCATAACACACCCCCACCAGGGCGTCCAGGTAGTCCTACACACGCGCGGGGAAAACACACAATTTTCTTTATTATGTGGGCTGATACTGCAACATTTGAAGCCAGAAGGCAAACAGACAGCGAAGCTCTTAGACCGCTACTGTTACTCTGCTTTTCTGCCAGCCAGTGGGACATTCAAGGACACACACACGTGCTTCATCAGCGTCAGGCCGCTGTTCTGTCGTTCTAGCCTTTCGCCTCTGACTCTGCTCTTGGCCTAGTTGTGCTGCTGTCAGGTAGAAAAGGGGGCACTGACCTTGTTGAGCCCTCTGCAGTCCAGCAGGGCGGTCAGCTGGTGCAGGCTGACCTCAGAGGAGTTAAGCACATGCTGGATACCGAGCAGGTCTCTCTGCGGAGAGGCCAGGTCTCATTATCAAAACCCTTTCCTTGTATGAAAAATGCAACATCATACTGTGTGTGTGTGTGAGGGAGAAGAGAGAGAGAGAGAGAGAGAGAGAGAGAGAGAGAGAGAGAGAGAGAGAGAGAGAGAGAGAGAGAGAGAGAGAGAGAGAGAGAGAGAGAGAAAGAGAGAGAGAGGTACCTCAGCTGTGGGGAATAGTGGCACAGCAAACTGCAGCAGGCCCTGGACCTGGATCTGCATGGTGGTCAGGGACCTCTGGAAGATGGTCAGGGACTGCAAAACAAGGAAAATAGGTTTGAACACAAAGCGCACAGGGGGAAAAAATAGAGCAGAAGAAGATGAATGTGCAAGGCCTGGACACAATGGAACCCAGTCTGAGCGTCATGATGAGCTTGTAGCTGTGTCGTCTCACCAACAGGGGGCATAACAATCCACCACAATGGGTGTGTAAGTGGATAAACATGACCCACATGGCAGAGAGCACCTTCAACCACACTAAATGAACAGCCAAGCCTCAGGAACATATGATTTAAATCTGTCTCATCTCCGCAGTAAGATGACATGTTAAGTGGAACAAGGACACAAACAATTTCCTGAACCACATGGAAACATAAGAGCGTTTCCTGGATTTGACACTTTATTGGAAATGAGGCCCTCAAACAGCTCTCTTACACAATCTGAGCAGAGATAAAGAGAGAGATACAAAGTAAAATGGGACAGAGAGAGTTCAATGTTTGCCTGTCACCTAAGGTAATTTCCTGCATTTGCCTGTTTGCTTGTGAACTTTGCACCCGTGAGGTTTGTGTGTGTGTGTGTGTGTGTGTGTGTGTGGCGCAGAGAGACAGCGCAGAGACTTTGTTTATCAGGTAGGGTGACGCTCGTCTGCCCTCTGCTGATGAACTCTCTCTGTCCCCAAGGTACGACTACACGAGTTAGATAATGAGATCTGAGCCGCGCTGCCAAAGCTCCCCCTGAAATCGACCTTACACGCTGACTGATGTCGTGACCCGGGAGAGAGAGCAGGGGAGAGAGAGAGAGAGAGAGAGAGAGAGAGAGAGAGAGAGAGAGAGAGAGAGAGAGAGAGAGAGAGAGAGAGAATCCAAATCACTGGATTCATAGAATAAAAACTGCCTTTAGCATTGTGACGGATGTATTCACAGACTACATTTCAAGCCTAAACAAGGTGACTGGGGAGAGCGATGACTGAGTGTGTGAGTGTGAGTGTATGTTTTGGGTAAAGTTCACCAACAGGTCCCTCCTCACATGACAGGTGTGAGAATACGCGCCACGACTACATGTGGAAAAAGAGAGTAAGTTATCGGAAAAGTGACAGTGTTTGGAAAATAGCTGAGCTCCTCCCAAGCTTAGCAGTTAGCAGCTTTCTTTGTTATTTCCATCATTACATCTTTCCCTAGCTTATGTCATCCTTCCGCATATTTCCTCAATCTGTTCTTCCTTCTTTCCTACTCGACTTTGACTTTACCGATCTGATTTGCCCAAAGTACCTTAACTTTGTGTTTATAGATAGAGAGAAAGAGAGAGAGAGAGAGAGAGAGAGAGAGAGAGAGAGAGAGAGAGAGAGAGAGAGAGAGAGAGAGAGAGAGAGAGAGAGAGAGAGAGAGAGAGAGAGAATCAATGAGGTGAGACAGCTGGATGGTTCTGCCAGAGTGAAAGTTGGAGAGAATCAAATAACTTCAACATGTTCATAACATGTTCCGTACCTGCTGGAAGGGGTTGGAGAGAGTCTGGTTGCAGTAAATGTAGTAATGGACGATATCTGCGGAAAAGACACACACACACACACACACACACACAAAGTATGAGCTTATCACACCATCATTTCCACTTAAAAAGAACTGAACTTGCACTGACAGGCTCTGCTTCAGTGTAACGCTCTCATAATTGTCTTTCTGGTAATTATTCATCACTAAAAGCCTCTGTCACCATGACGCTCACCGGCACCGATGACACCCTTGATCTGGCTCATGAGGAACTTGTCAGGGGCCACGCAGAAATCACTCGTCCCCTAAAACACGACATGAGACAGAACAGTGAGAGTATCAAAGCGTTGTTCCAAATGCATGAAAAAGAAATAATGGAGTGCCAAAGAACCTGAAAGGGTGAAGGAAGAATGATTCACACACACACTGATCTGCCTCTTCTTCTGGTTGTTTTAGGATGTAACCTCCCCTTTTTTTGGAATGAGATGTTCCATCAACAAGCTCATCCAGGTGTCCACAAACTTTTGGCCATGTAGCGTTTAGTGATAGAGAAATCTTCTGTTCTAGTTCCAGGCACAGATCTAGGCCGCTGTATTCATGCCGTGGTTAAAGCGCGGCGGTCTCTTCTGAGCTGTGCTGTGTGAATGCTAAATGTCCCCGGGGCTTAGGACAAACTCCAGCAGCTCACACACAAACACACACACACTCCACACAAAGCAAAATCTCTTTCCTAAGCAAACCCCGGAGAGTTTGTTAGTAACAAGGAATACAACGTACATCTACATTTTAGGAGCTAGTTTGTAAAGTGGGATTTCCCTGGAAAAAACAAAGACGTCCCACCAACCGCAGACGTCCAAACATGAACACGCAGGTGCACACACACACTCACACAAACACACACACACATTCACAAGACGATATGAAATCAGTGAAGCTAATTCATGTAATTGCTTTGTGGACAGCTGTCAGAATCCCCGCATGAGCAATTATCGTCCTATTTGAAGTCGTGCTGCTGTTTGCTGTCAGGCGGACAAGAGAGGTTGACTCGGAAGCCTGCCACACACACACACACACACAGACGAACGCAGCATAACGGAGAGGCTGCGCAACAACATCAACGTCAAGCTATTGCAGCATGTGCAAACATTTTGCAAAACACGCCGATGGTAGGAAACGCACGCATGCTTACGGAGTCCAGCAATTACCTTCAAGACACTTCAGCCTTCAAGTGGAGCTGTGGAGGGAGGACGAGGATAAGGAGGTACAAGAGTACACAACAAGGAATCTTTAACCAACTAATGGCCGGATTCCTATCGTAATTGTCCTCGCCAAAATGGGATCTAACAGCAACTCTGAGACAGAGGCAGCACACACACACACACACACACACACACACACACACACACACACACACACACACACACACACACACACACACACACACACACACACACACACACACACACACACACACACACACACACACACACACGCCTCAGGCAGGTGAGACAAACAATACCAAGTTCACTACCACATTCTAGGAGCCTCTTTGTGGCCCAAACAGAGCCAGAAACTGTTTACCGCTGCGGCGTGATCGGATTCCAAAGCTGCGATTGGGATTGAGAGGTGGATTGGTCGATAATACTCCACAGTGAGGATGTGAGTGATCAAAAGCCCACGAGGTGACAGAAAGAACAGAGGGGCACTTTGTATCTCACTGTGACTTCAAAGAGTCTCATTTAAATGTAGGGAGCGGAGGGTAAAAAGGTTCAAACAGGCTATAAAAGATAATCCCTTACAAAACTGTATATATATGTTTCTGAGGGTAAATGGTAACGTTGTGTGGTAACGTTGTGTGGTAACGTTGTGTGACGCTCTGGCAGCAACTAGCCCTCCTGCTGCTGTGACACACTCAAGTGCAGTGTGTGTAAGTCACGCCATTCTCACAGTAATTCATCATCTCTGTCAGCCGGGATAGGAACGGATTGCAGACTAATATGTTAGTATGTAAAGAGGGTCTGGGGGGGGGGGGAGGGGGAGGAGGGGTCAGGGGTCAGGCCAAGCATCTCACCACAGCGGTGGCCAGTTCAGCACCAAGAGACGTCCAGCTCAGCACCAGGGTCAGCACGCCAAACACCATCATCCTGCAGGGACACAAAGCACCGAAAGTCAGCATAACATATCTATAAAACTATTTCTTGAATAGAAATCCAGACTAAGTGAAGAATCAAGAACCGGCTTGTCCTCGCGGGATCTTTCATCAAATCCCGGAACCCATCAAAACATTTTTCCAAATTAACCAACGCTTGCAATTCCACCGAATGAAACCAAATTATGCGTTTCACCTCATTTGTCCTGTTTAACGGTGATCGTGTTCAATAATTTGTGCTGATTAGCTGCACACAATCCCTCGCTCCAATCAGCTGATTAGAGAGAGGAGGAGGTGGAGGTGGAGCACAACCTCCAAATGTGAGATGTGGAGGAATAAATATTCTTATCAGCGAGCTACAGTGGGAATACAGTGACGCTAATTCAGTTATGATTTTCATAATGGCGCTCTGCTATTGAGGGGGAAAGGAGGAGCTGGGGTGATGATGTCATCCCTTCGACATTATCACAAAAAAAGGTCAAATCTATTATTGTGGGGAATTCATAGTGCTGCCTAAACACACCGCATGAGGCGCCACTGCACAATCGGGAGCACAAATCTGCTCGGTTGGCCTAGATTGGAAGACACACACACACACACACACACACACACACACACACACACACACACACAGACAGACACACAGACACACCCCAGGGTGGATGCTGGATTCCTGCATCCTTCCTGTAACCATCAGGAAACCGAGAACGTTTGATCTCATAGTATCTGGAAATTATATCAGGAGGGACGTGGGCGGGCATTTGTGTGTGTGTGTGTTTGTGTGTATAGTCCAGTGGTTCTTCGCCGGTGAGGTGGGGGGGAGGGACAACTACTGGTATAGTCCATGTATAATTAGGAGATCCATACTCATTAAGACAAGACCACTGGTCCAATGATTGATCAGCTCTCATTAGGTGAAATAATCTCCAGAGAATCCAATAAGCTCCTGTTAATTTGCCCAGGGTGGCTCTGTCCAGATATGCCCTCATGTAGCTGGTCACCAATGATTCCAGATAGAGACCACAGCTGGATTTCTCTTCGCACATCCCGACACTACTCCTTTTATCTTTCAACACCAATTCTGTGACATCTAGACAAGATCCAGGCTCTCCCCCTCCTCTCCCCTCTTGATTCCAAACACAGAGGGAACACTGGCACTTGGCGAGTGAGCAGACAGCAAACAGAGTCAAAGCCGCAAAGTCTGTAAGAGTTGTTATCTGGCAGGTTGGCATACATGTTTGTTCTGTACACGTCGTCTCTGTACACACACACTGTATATGTATGGAGAGTCCATTTATAGATTCCTATCAGGGGTGTAGGGAGGATTTCAACAAACTCTACAAACAGCAGCAGTATAGGTGTAAAGCTACATACTAAAAGCCGCCCCTAAAAGCTCAATTTCATACGGAGCAGCATTCCCTGTTTCACACAACGACAACACTGGTTAACTGCAAACGGGAGTCATACCCTCTAATCACCTCTCAGTTCTAGTAGGACACATCCCAACCATGCAGGGCTAGATCCCGTTTTGTGCTCAGATGAGCGGAGGGGATTCACTGAGCGGGGTGTGAATCTGATACGGCGCACATCAAGCGGAAACCAGGGGCAGGGCAGAGGATGAAGTCAAGTCACTCTGCATTAGATCAACGAGGTAATCGTAGTATTCTGAGCTGAATGTAGAGCGATCCTGTGCTCTAAAGGTCGCTTACATCCAGTCGGTAAACACACAATGGGCTGACTGATGAACTGAGAGATCCTCTGCATTCCCACAAGCGCAATTTCCTCTCAAGTTCTCACGTCTGCTTTTATTTTTAATCTATCAAAGCAAAAGCCACTCGGATGGCTTTGCTGGAGTTCTGTCTGCGTCTCAGTAGGACAGCCTCTAAGGGTTTAACATTGAAAAAAGAAAAAGTGTCTCACAAACTATAATTTACCCACCAGTGAAACAAACACATAAAGCTGATTGTATTCAAATCTGAGTGGGAAATATAGCAATTAAAGCTACTATGCGCTAAAAATGAGTGAAAGAGTATTCCGTGCTTCCTCCTTTCTTTCGGTCATCTCACGCATTATCTGTGTGTTGAACTCACACACAGAATGCTTACTGTTCGGACTCTTCCTCTGCGTCATGTTGACACACATGGAGTCAGTGGTACGCACCAGTTAGAGCCGCTAAGCCCCCCACCCCTCCCCTCCCCTCCCTCCCGAGAAGATTATCTATTCCCCAATGCCTCAAATCACTTCCACTCTGGCGGATAAGGAGTATTCCCTCCGAGGGGCGGACATTCTTGACATTATCTCGTCCACGCAGTGAAAATAAAGAGGAGGAAAATCAATCAAATTCCACTGGAGGCAGAGAAAGTTCAATTTGTTGTTTTTTAAAGTCGTTAAACCTGTTTTTTTACGGCTCCGTTTATGTAAAGAGTGTGTCTCAAAATAATGGAAAAGCGACGTCTCAAAAGCAGCTTTAAGGGGATACAATGAAAAGCAATATAGTGTGTCATAATTGTGTCACACCGCCTCGCTTTTACGAGCACTTTCTCGCCCGAGAAGGCCAGAAATACATCTCGACGCTAAATAATTCATGATGCTGGGGAGTGACATCGTATCTCTAATTGACGGTTTGCCACACAGGCCCTTTAAGTTGCAACAACAATCTTCAGGAAGTTACACTACCAATGGCACAAAATGCCTTTTGAATCCGTCTCGATCTGGGACGGAGGACGCTCTTTGTGAGTTCAGCCCGCTGCCAAAGCTAAAAGGCCAAATGTTGACATACAATGGCACTGGAAGGCCAGTGTTTGCACAGGGACATAACACAATGGTGAGCTGCCTCGTTCCTCGTCACAGGCCGTTTCCCACGGGAACACACTTCGGCTCCATCCATCTACACTCTCTAATTCATCGCATCATGCCCTGGTGCATCATAGGAGCCCTCCTTCATACCCTTGAGTGTATTTCCCTCGCTTTCTCTGCGCATAAGTCAGGCACGCTCATCTGTAACCACCTGGAAAAAAAAGCAAGAAACCTTCCGGATACTTCAGCCCTTTGTGAAAATGTCACATCCGAAGAACTGTATTTGGAATATTACATCACACGCTGCTGTTAACACGTCACCTTCACCACGGCGGAACCGGCCTTTAAGTCTGCTCCTCTACCAGCCCCCCACCTCGTTTAGCCTCGTCTTCCTCCCAAGCAGCATTGTCTCTGATGTGTACTTAACACATACAAATGCGAGCGAGCGCCTCCTCCCATGAGACAGGAATAGCTCGCGTCTCTGTAAATAGCTCCATTTTTTACAGGGCACATTAAACTCACGTGGTGAGGAGCCAGCGCGACTGTTTGGCCAGGCCCAGACAGGCCAGCAGGCAGATGATCAAATCCAGGATGAGGAGCAGCAGGTACGTGAGCCACCTGCAGAGACAGACAGACAGCAGAGACACGGGACACAATCAGCACTGTTGACTTTAATTGCTGTAGGGTGAAAATGCCTGTTCAAGAGTTAGAGTTCTGTTCAGTCAGTTCAATCCAAAGAGTAAAGAGAGAGAGAGAGAGAGAGAGAGAGAGGGAGAGAGAGAGAGAGGGAGGGGGAGGGAGAGGGAGAGGGAGAGAGAGAGAGAGAGAGAGAGAGATGTCAAACTTATTTTCATTTCAGCCGATATATGAACTTCTGCCAGAGGGTGTGTGTGTGTGTATGTGTCTGTGTGTGTGTGTCCGTGTCTCCTGTTGCGTTACTCGTATCCGGTGCGTGTCCATGTGCTGTGGGAGCAGCACATGGACAGAGACCGGACACAGGGTCTCTGTCCAGATCTTTAATAATGAATGGGCTCCAAACAATATGTGATGAATATTTGATGCTGTGGAAGCTGGTGGTGTGTGTGGTGGTGGTGTGTGCGGTGGTGATGGGTTGAGGGGGCATATTACACTTTTGCTACGCTCCATTAAAACGCCCTACTGTCTGATTTCTATCATTTCTGTCTTCTCTTCCATTTCCCAAGAGCATCCATCAGAGTGATCCGACCCCTTTCAACCTGCTCTCTCTTCTATTTCTGTACTCGTGTACTCGTCTATAATTTCTCTTTTTCATGATTTTCCCTTTTCCGTAAACCCTCTGCCCCTCGCCACCGCCTCTTTGCTATTTGTTCCTTGCTGCGTCGTTTCTCTGACGTTAACGTCCGCGCAGAGGATCTCGGGTGACACTAATGCCACACTGGTGCAGGTTATCTAAAATGGAATGACGGGCAAACAACACTGCTGCACAGGGGGGAAATGGAGGGCGGGGCTTTGATGCAAACACGAATAAGAGAAGAATGCGTCTTACGATTGTGGCTTCCTCAGAATGTGCGCTCGGTTTGAAAGGTTGGCAGTGCATTTGTGGGTAAGGGTGCGGTCGAGCGAGGTCGAGAGTGTTCAGGGGCGGCTGGTGCTGCAGCAGTGGCAGCTGCATCTAATTACCAATCAAGCCCTCGTCTATTTATTCCTCCCGCACCGAGGCCGGCGGGGTCCCTGCTGAGGCCGACTGACAGACAGGAGAGCTGAGAAAACAGATCCTCCAGTAATTGAATATTAAAAATCAAATCTGTTCAGCCTCGTGAGTGTGTGTGTGTGTGTGTGTGTTTCTCAATCTTTACACACATCACAATACTGGTCAGAGGTCACAATCGGCTGCTTGCATCTTTGCGTGAGGTTAAATTTAGCATCAAGATGCAGGATGGCGTCTGTGTCTATGGCATTCTTAGCGTCGTAAATGCAGGGTAGTGATATGAAATAATGAGTAACATCCCCCCTAACTAAGACTCAGGAGATTTACACACACACACACACACATACACACCACATCAAATGATTTCTGTGTGTTGCCATTCAAACAGATGGTGCCACTTACAGTAGAAACCAGGATGAGACGTTGCCAGCTGCAGCTTCAATTTTGTCAAAACTTTATAATTTCAGCAGATGTCATTATATACACTCGCAGCAGGCTTTTTACACACCCCCCCCCCCCCCCCCCCCCCACACACACACACACACACACACACACACACACACACTCACACACATTATTTGACTCGCTGTTGTAGTGAGGCTGACATCATGAATCCTTTAACATTCTGCTGTCTGTCTGTCTGCCTGTCTAGTCTCAGGCTAGTCTATTAGTATGGAGCTATGTGGAGGATAGACTTATTGGCTTGGTAGAGGAGTCACATTACAGATCAATACTACTGTACACACCAGCCTTTCTGTTATTGTAGGTCAACTCCAAGCAAAGCAAGCACCACTTGGCCCATAGAGGGAAAACGGCCATGTGCTTGTTAGCTGCCAAGGCTGTGGCATTGTGTTGTTAGGATCTTTGTATTGATTGTGGTCAATAATCTGATTGATAACGACTCCGTAGGATGTTGCTCTCTAACGTCCCATAAACCGTGTGCAGATTAGTCATTCTACAATGGATTTCACACTCACCAAAGAGGCTGACACACACACACACACACACACACACACACACACACAAGGCCACATTGCTTCATTCCACCCACTGGATATCATGTGATGTGTTCAGTTCATGATGTACACAGAATGTATAGAACTAAACATGAATTATTTATTTAAGTAGGAATTCTGGAATTTGGTCCCCTCAGCCTCAGATTCATTCCAATTTCCAGCCCGCTCATCCCGTGGCTGCAGCCTCACCCTTGACTATGACCATACGGAGCAGCTGGTCGCCCCCCTTTGTGAGCCAGACTCCCTCACTTCCTGCTCCAGTCTCCTCTCACCTGTAGTATTCCACGTATGCGGTTTGATCGGCGATGGATGCCAAGTCCATATCGGCGTCTACCCAGTCGGGCAGGCCCAGCAGCTGTTTGATCACATTGTCGGCCATCTGCTGCATGAACTGGAGTGTCTGCACGTAGTCGTCCCGCGTGGCGAAGATCTCGTCCAGCCTGGCCAGGTGCTGGTGCAGCCCGCTCTTCATGCCGCCCATGGTGCCGGTGACCTGGAGGAGAGGAAGGAGAAACGGTGGGATGAATAGTGCTGCAGTGCTGTGGATGGGAGTGGAATCCCAAACGTGAAAGTCAGACAAAGACAGACTGAAATAGCATTGGATGACTTGCTTTTGAATAAAAGGTTGAGAGAGTTGATGGATGGAATGACACCAGATACAATCCAATAGTCAAGGATGTTAAACAAACCAAGAAACTTTAATACATTTTTATTCTGAAAGCAGTAATGCAGCAAATCGCAGAATGCCCGGCATGTGTGGATGCCTGTGTAAACTCTTTTACTGTCAAGAAGAAAACTTTCACTGTCAAGAAACTGACAAGAAAAAAACTGAACTGAACCCGAAGTTGAGAGTGAACTGAGTGTGGACAGTGTGGGGGCGGACTGGAACACAGAGCAACCGGTCGAGTTCGATTTCCGCTTGGATCACAGCCACAAAACGAGTGATCTGGGGTGGAATTGCAGGTCTGCCGCGGTGAGAGTTGTGTCTTCCGTGGCCGACCGTTGGATACCACCCTCACCAGAAAGTAATTCCGCGTGTTTACCTGTTTAACCCGAATCATCACTGCCACTAATTATTCCCCCAAGGAGAAGTGAAGCTCTCAAGAAGTAAACAAGCAAACATCTTCACTGCGTTTCTTTGACACGTGAGAATATACAGTACCTAACGCAGCAAAACCAAATATGTGTAGAGTGATCATCTACTGTACAAGCACTACCAATCCTCTCTGGGCTTAATTACTCTGTGTTTGCTTCAAGGGAGAGGTTGTTTACAGGGAAACGACATTCACAGGGACATCCTGCTATTTGATAATTAAAAATGCTCTCATTCCGCCTTTGGGTGCTTTGAATTCAGAAAAGAGACGACTTGTTGTTTCTATATTTGTCGGCGACAGGGGCTGAGAATGAGGAGACGTGTGGTGGGGGGGTAATTATTTGGTTTTGCATTCAATGTGTGGCCTACGCCGGTGTGCCTGAGGCGAAAACGGAGAAGGAGAAGGAGAGGATAAGCGGGCAGAAGAAGAAGCCCTGGGGAGAATAAATGAGAAAGTGGAGGTTTGTGAAAACATTTGCATCGTGTTTCTGAGGCATTCTGCACCTGGAGTTGTGTGTTGCATTATTTTTCAAAAACCTGTCAGCTGAGTGTCACCGATTCTCCCTTTTCCTTTTTTTTTTGTTTCGCTAGAGATTGAGGTAGGTTGAAGGAAATAATGGGAGAAGATACGGAAGGCAGTTGTGCATTGTGTGGGTTGTGTTTATATGCAAAAATAACCCCATTATCCACCCCTAAAGCAAAGATGCAAATATTGCAGATGTCTAAGAGGTATGAATGACAATTTCTGCTTCAATTCCCGTTATCTGCAAGAATTTGTCTTACTTTGAACAAAAAAGACCTACAGTGGGAACAAGTGGACAGTTGTGATTGTGAACAGAGTTGTTTTTCTTACACTACCCTCCGAAATATCTGTATATATGTTTATTTATGTATGTATTACTCTTCTCTGTTGTGCTGTGGTTTGTTATCTGATCACTGGTCGATACATCGTCTTCCTCAGATCGAGCAGATGAAATCACAGATGGGCGAAATGCAGAAATGTATCTGATTTGAGAGCGTCTTATCTGTCGACGCCCAGGGAGAGCGCCAATCGGGCTCCACCGCTCTTTGTCTTCGTCTTAGTCCTCCTCGCTGTGGAACCGATCCGGCCCCGATCAAAGAGATTATGACTCTGTCTCTGCCAGCCTGATGCTTTGAAGGCTCCGAGAGAGTCATTCTCTGTCTCGCATCTTTCCGAAACAAACGATTTGCAGCGGAATGCGTTTGGACTCAAATCCCTTTTTCGCTGTTTGGATATTCATTACAACGTGCTGGAGGGATAACGACTAACAAAAACAAAAACATGAGATACTATGATAAATGACGTAAGTGTGACTGTGACTAATGAGAAGTCGCCTACGGCTGACAGCAGCGAGAGCTAGTGCAGTCAGATAGCACATTTAGAATCTGACTTAGGCAAAAGGATGAAGCAGTAAAGTAGCAATTCTGCTGAAAAGATGCTTATATCAACTATCAACAACCACGGCAGGTGTGTTTGGAAAGTCCCACCATTAAACAATGATATCTGACTGTGAAGTTGCCACATATAAATTAAGCCCGGTACCATCAAGTCCAAACGTGTCTTCTATTTAATATTGGATTAGAATTGGCTGCGATTGAATGGCTTCTCTCCCTGGCCGTGACTAAGCGCTCCACCAAGTTTCATCAATGCTGGTTCAGGACCTTATCAGCAACCCTGCTCACAAATAAACAAGCCAACCAACTGACGGGCACAGACACAAACACAGCCTCCATGGCAGAGGTAATTACTGCCACAGTAGACTGTCTATCTAACCCCAACCCCCCAACACTAAATGTAATACCATGAATATAATGTAAATCTGACAAGAATGATAATGTAGCAGCATTAGAATTGGAAATAAGAAGCAGGAGGGAATTGGACAAGACATCGAACTCAGCTGGAGACGTTCTTGACCTGTGCTCCCTAATGAATAAAGGCTTTAAATCAAATCCTGCAGTTCCAACTTTCCACATTTGATTGGCAGAATTGTAGATGTCAGTGCTCACAGTCAGCGAAAGCCTCGACGGAGACTCTGGGGCGAGAGGAACACGGAGGCGGAAGGATAACCCATTTTTAATTTAAAGCCCCTGCACCATGGAGCTGACCGTTAGCAGTCTGAGGTATCTGTGGCTGGGTGCAGCCCCGTGCGTCCACCACAGTGGAAAAGTCCCTCAGCAGCCATTCAGTCAGTTAACCACAGAAAAATACGGATAAATGAAGTGCAAAGCTAAATGTAAAGGAATATGACTTCCTGCTCCCAGTGCCTCGGCTTTAATTAAAATTGAATGGAGGAGATGGAGCGTGAAATGGAACATGGTTCTGAGGTCCCTTACTGGGGAGATTACCCCAAAGATAGACACCATCTTCATCACTGTGAGAGCTCAGCAGAATGTCTCTCTTGAAAAATATATCCATATATACCCTTTCCTGGCAAAGACAGAACATTTTTGAGCGCTCCTCGTTCTGCCTTACTGGGGATTTCTGCTGAAAGATGGGAATGCTGAGCGAAAAATAAATCATGACTCGGAAAAGCGGCGGCCCGCATGGCGAGGATTGTTGACCGGAGGAAGGAAGTGCTCCAAAACTGTGAGTGTTCAACACACTTCAGGCCCAGTGATTGAGGGTTCATGCAGAGCAGCGTTTGGGTGGAAGTGGTTTGGAAACGGAGATGACCTCTGGCCCAGTGTCAGTGCTTTCACTTCATTTGTAAAAGCCTGCAAATCCAGCTGGTGGAGAGCAGGCAGGCAGTGTAAACAGTGTCCATTAGTCATAAAACCTGAACTGACTCCCTGGAAACACACTTATTAAATAACATTTTCATTTAACAAGACATTTTCTTTTACATTTGCAGCAAGAGATGGAACAAGGCCCAACTACTGGCAACTGTGAGGCTGAGGAGAGATGAAAATGGGCTTGTGGGCTTTTTGCAGAGATGTTGAGGTAACGACCAAGGAATGCCGTCCCTCTGTGACCTCTGGACACCAACCAGGATCAGAGTTTGAACACACACACACACACACACACAAACACACACACACAGATGCTGAATATAGCTGTAAATACACACCTGTCAGCTGCTTATTAAGCGTTTGTAATTATACAGCAGGCCAACTTCCAACCGATGTTAGAGCTCTGACACTATGCTGAGTGACTGACCCAGATGCTGACCTTTTCCACCAAGCGACTCCTGGCTGCCAAACACCAAACTCCAAACAATAGAGTTATTATTAGCTAGACTAAACTCTTGAAATCAGTCCGACTGCACCACAGATGAAGCATCCCGGCTGGACGGTTTCCCATTTATGCACACTGCCGATGGCTGCGATCCAATTTGAAGGAATATCTCCTAATTGCGCCGCTGATTTCTTCACATTCTCCCTCTCCCGCTTAGCCTTAAAGGTGTGTTTGTGCACGCACACGTGTGAGTAAGTGTGGTCGTAAACACATCATAAGCATATGTTCCAGACCATAACTAATCAAGCGATGAATAGAAGCGGAGAAACAATCGACAGTAGATAATAAGTCTGACTTCCTTCCTTTCCGCTCGTATAGTCGGTTGAGTTTCGATGCAGAATTTGCTTCTAAACTCTCTCGCAGCTCAGCTAAAAGGCATTTGTGTGGGCCAGAGGGCAAAGACGCCTGTATTGTCAATGATTTCTATACTGATCTCAATACTGCCTCTGCCAATCAGGCGGGCTCTCATTGGTCCATGTTCCTCCCCATCAAAGGGCTTTGTCTCCTGGGCTCATGGTTGATTATGTGGGGGGAGACTGGGAACTGTGTGTGGCACACTGGGCTCTTTGTCCTGCTCAAGCACTCGGCTCCTTAACAGTCTATAGCGGGCATGCAATGAACTTATGCATGCACATTGCACACAAGCGCACATACACACACACGCACATAAACAGGGAAAGGCAAGGACGCAGGTTTGCACATCTAGTTTGATATAGAGACTGAACACTTACAGACGCAGTGGCTTGGTGGTCAGCACTGTTGCCTCCTCCTACACACTAAAACATGCAAGTGAGGTTACTGTATACTCATGTGTGTGACAGGAATGAAGAAGCATACAAATAAAATAAAGCATATAAAAATGAAATTGAGGGTTTTTAAAGTATAATATAATGAAACAACACCTTTTTTTAAACTGTGGCGGTGCATAAATCAACAAACTGCTCCAGCTGATAGTTCAAAGTGAAAGTGTGGAGCGTTGACTGTAAGTGCCTTCAAGACAAACCTCAGGGGCCAAGCGTCGTCATTGGATTTTATGCAGAGAAGTTGGGGGTCAAGTCCCGACCCTCGGCTGTAGAAATGATGCGACATGCAAACACGCTGACATGCACACGACTCTGAATGAACGCCACCGCGTGATCTATGCGTCTATTTCTTTGCTCGCACGGATTCACACACATCGTCGCGTCCCAAAGGCGCTTGTGACACGCTTTCATGCAAGTTACATGTTCATTAGCGCTTTGAGAAATGAGTGTGACAAAGTGCTTTACAAGATTAATGTGACGCCACGGTGCACATCCGCTCCCACTGAGTGGAACTGACAGAGAGACGTATCTATCCGTAGGTAGTGTGTTTAGCAAGTGGTTATATGGAGTAAATTGTGTAAGTCGACAATCCACAGCAGCTCTGATCTCCTCTCATCTCACATGTCGCGACTCGTGCATGTTTTCAGTATAAATGATTTATGAACAACATCAATTAGGGCGCTGCTCGCCATCAGAATGCGAGCCATTAGTGTAAACCTTTAAGAAGTCCATAGCGCGGCAGTAAATACGCTTTTTCTTCAGTGTGTGTGTTGAGGCGCTGCTCTGAGTGGCTCACATAGCACCGCATTAATCTCCATTAACACAGATGGACACTTAATCCCGACTCTTTGACAGGAAGTGGCGGCCTGGGCGCTGACGACAGCGAGCGAGGCTAAGCTCTGGTCTCACACAGGGTGCAACAACACAACGAACGTGACGCTATTTGACATCAAACCCCTTGAACTAAAGGCGCAAACGCATGGTTGGTCATTAACACGCCTCTGACACGTTACGATGACGGATGTCGGGTTGAAAAGGAGCAAAGTGGCCTATTTTGGTATTCCAGTCGAGCGCAATCAGGCCAATAAAAACATCCACGACTGTAAACTACGTAAAAAAGTGTCAAGTGCTTCACAACTATTGCAAGGTACTTGACTTTAACAGGACTCGACCACATAATACTGGTGGAAAAGCACGCGGGATGGATTTGTCAGTGTGATGTTCTGTAAGTTCTGTCCAACAAACTAACAAAGTAGAACGACCTAGATTGGATAATTTAATGCAAAGTTAACTTTATGTTCTCAGATTTGTCTGCATTGACATCGTGACAGTCTAACGAGAGCAGAAGGACTCATCCCGGAGTGTGAAATTCGCCATGTTTGGGTGTCTCTGTTATCTGGGATGGAAAATTAGCCGGATAAAAATAGAAAAATGCATTTTACACATTCACTCAAGAGTCAAAGTGTGTACAGAGAGACACAGGACGCCTCTTTGTTTCGGCTCAGGCCTTCAGGGCTCGGGGAGGGGGGAAGTGAGGCAAGGAGTGTGTGTGAGCGTGTGTGTGCATGTGTGTTGTGTGTCTGGGAGAAAAGGGTGTGTGTGTGCGTGCATGTGTGTATTGAATTTGTATGTTCCACAAAAGGAGTCGAACAATTTTTTAAAAGCAGGCTGAATTGAGGCTGCTGGCTCTTCTGGTGTGTGTGTGGGTGTGTGTGTGTTTAACAGAAAGCATATCTCAAGCCTTCATTCATTCTAACCAGATGTGTCTCATCTGCTGCACAAACATCCATTGCGTTTTACTTACACACTTAACAACCAAAACAACCAAAACAACAAGATGCAAACTCACCGACGAATATGAGGTGTGTGTGTGCGTGTGTGTGTATCACATGACACTCGTGGTGAGCTTGTGTGTGTGTGGGGGTGTCACTTACCAGACTGTCCACACCGCCCAGCGTGTGGTTGGCATTGTACAGGGAGTAGGTCAGCTGGTACACACCATCGTTAGTCTCGCTGTTCCCATAGAAACCCACACCCACGGCGATGCTGCAAAGAGACAAGACAGGGAGGCGTGTGTGTCAGCTTTATGATAAGTTAATGACAGAGGCGCTGAGGCAAAGGTGTGTATGTCTGATGTATGCATGCGTGTCTATTCACTCAAAGTAGCTCAAAGTCATTATTTGCACATTTGCCGAACTTTAAGAGTTTAACAGTCGTGCAGAAAGTTCCATCCTTTCCGTTTTTTACACCGTCACCATTTTCTCCATCATTAGCTTCATAGATGGAAAGAATTACAAAGTTAATTAGGTCCTTTCGGCGAGACACCAGCCTGTGAACGGCGATGGCGGAGGTACAGTATGTCACATTTCACGTCCATTCAGTTTAACGCTCGGAGCGCCGTGAATAATAGAGCAGCGCGGCCTTAAGGCGACTCTGGTCTTCAGGCGGGCTCGGTTGTCGGACTGATGATAACAGATTCCTCAGGAGGACGCTGTGCCCGAGGGAGCTGATCCCATACAAAGCTAACGGCTCTCACGGATGTGGCTGTGCTGCAGATTTAACCACCATGTCAGCACTGCGCCGGCTGACTCATTTCCTTAGGAACGACAAGTTTAGTCAGAGCAAGGAGGTCTTTCTGTGAGCATATATGGCAACAAAACTACGCGTGATGTCACCCATTCATCCGCCCTTTAATTTGATCCTTTCCTATTCTGTACAGACGCATTTCTCACATGTTTTAAGTCTCCTCCAAAGACAGACATACCCACGGTAAAAGACTCAAACTGATGTACATCCCAACAAGGCTTCACACTGTAGACTTAAATATCTGGCAACAAAATAAAGCGGGCTGAAATAGAGCTGACTCGGGGCCCGTTTGAGGCTCCAGAAACGAGCAGAAATACGGCCACGCTGTGTGATTTCATCCTTTATTATGGGTCAATATTTCCTAACCTCACAAATGCTTGTAATTCGGCGAGGTTTTATTAGTACTGGTGCTTCTCTGCTACTAATCTAATAAGTCATAAAGCATCCGTACAGCCTCCCCCCCGATGTGTTAACTGCTTCACTTAGCTATTACTCAGGCCGGTAAATTACCAATCTGCACTCATCCTTAAAACGAGTCCCAGATGAAGGCCAGGGGCAGGTCAGGTTAGAGCAGCACCAGGCAGGATGGCGAGCAGGAGGCCCCGGTAATGGAGACTTAAGGCCTTCCACCTTAACCTGCCGACTCCTCCCTGATGTTCCCCTGTCGGAATCGCTGAACCCCCCCCAGGCTGGTGCTTTTGGGAATGCAGGTGGAGCAGGACAACCGGGGACTATTTTGGTAATTAGTACAGCGGGGAGATCGCCTCATTAAACGAGCCCCTGCAGGTAAAACTCCCACACTGCAGCTCCTGACACATCCCGCTGGGAGCCATGCGGCGGCGGGGGGAGGAGGAGATACATGAAAGACGGGGACGACGATGCCAGACAAACTGTGAGTCGGCGGGGGAGAGGCAGAGAGAGGGAACCAACTGGAGAGATGACAAGTGACAGATATAGACAGAGCAAAAGAGGCGGGCTGACAGAGATCCAAGCGGGCGGGGAATACGCAGACAGGTAGAGAGACAGGCCGCAACAGAAAAGTATGACACGAGGGCAAAGAGGAAGGAGATGTGACAGCGAGACGGAAAAAAATCAGCTGCAACACAAATAAGGGGATTTTGTTTGCCTCATATCCCCGCAGCTACTGATTACCCACTGATGATGACACAGATTTTGGCAGTGGAATCAAATGAATATTATTAATAAGAGGGGCTCTGGGAGGGAGAAAGACTTGCTCTCTCGCTCTCTCTCGTTCTTTCTCTCTCTCTCTCTCTCTCGTTCTTTCTCCCTCGGTGCAGCATCCATGGTCGAACTCATCAAGAAAGAATTGATTAAATTTGACTGGGCATGTACTGCTCGTCCAACCGTCCGCAGACAAGGAGACGAAGTAGATGAAAGACAGTGGAGAGAGCGAAGACAAGAAACCAAAGCTTTCAGCCTCCAGTGGAAAAATGCCTCTGGCCACAATGAATCAAGAGAGACGTGTGTGTATATTTGATATTTGATATTTCGACCCAAAATGGCAGCGTCGGCCATCAAGATGACAAGCAGTGACAGATGATGTGAGCTGCTTTCAGGTCCAGCCCAAATATCCTCTTAAAAATATAAATATCCTGCTGATAGGGCCTCTGTTTTCATAACAGATAACAGATCAGAACCAAAACTAATTCCAGTTCTCAGATCTTACAGTCGGTGTTCTTTTATTAGAGTAATCCAATTAAAATCCTATTAAAATCTCAAAGCATTTCTGTATCAGATCCAAGCGGACACTGATGTTTGTCGCCTATTTCTTCTTCCTTCTCTCTATTGTGATCTTTGATCTGTGATCTCGCTTCCCCGTCTCTGACAGGCGGTGGATTCACATCACGATGACCATAAATGACTCAGCAGACTTAAATAGCTGACATAATTCAGTTGTACTGGGAAAAACCCATTAACTTCTGAATGTTATCTTAATTTAGGCAAAGCGTGGATGACATCAGCAGGGGAATTCCAGCAATTCTTCCCCGTCTGAGGAGAAAATTCCTTACACAGATACAGACACGGATAAATATTCCAAAGCTATGACTGAAACATTCCTGGATCTGCTCCTGAATCTAGACCTGTACCGAAAATGCAACAGAGGTTTATAACCCGGCATACAGAATACACACCGGAATGCTGTACTGTTGCTGTAGTGGATTGTTAGTGCCCAGATGTGCTCAGCATGAGAAGATCAGTCAGTTACAGTAGAGTATAATTAGACAGCTAATGTGATACACCGCACGGGCAGAGCTGCGACACACAGCTGACTGACATCTGCTCTGGCTTCACCCACCATTAATTATAATGGACACTACAGTGTATCAGCTACAGCCACTGTCAAACATGATTAGAAAGCGGGAGAGAGGGACTTTAAGCAGAAACAGAAGGACGGAGGGGGAGGGGGAGAGAGGGGAAGATGCGAAAATGAAACAGGACATGGCAATGGAGGAGGAGGAAGAGGAGTGAGGAGGGAAAGTCGGGGTGAAAAGAGGGGAAAGATCTAAACCAATAAGATATAATTGCAGCCAGTTTTTTTCCTGCTTTCAAGTCTGGTTGCAAAAATCCACCGGGCAATCACATCCATCCTCTGGAGTATCCGGGCAGACTGGCATAATCAAAGTTAGGGGAATCAGATAAAGTAGAGCTGATTTCCCACAGGATGTCGCCCCCCCCCCCCACCCAATTCATTCATCCCCCAAAATTGTGTCTTCGAATTTTATCAAACTGTGCAGCTTAAGCTCTTTAAATCAACTCCAGACTAGAACCAGAGAGAAATGGATCTCTGTGGTGGGATTACAGTCCCGGGAACCGGTGGGATAGACGACATACTTTCTACAGAGTCCTACAGTATTTCCTACAGTACTTGTAGTGCTTGGTGCTTGATATTGTGACAGAGGGACTTTACATGAAGCCTGGACTGCAGACCGGAGCGGCCACATGGGTTTGATTTTGACTGCTGTGAGACACAAACTTCTCAAACACTCCCACCGCTGAGGAGATAACTTCATAAGACACAATTATTTTCTTGATCCAACATCTTGATCAAATCTGTTTAGTCAAAAAGCATTAAGACACGAAGACTGAGTTGTCTAACTACATTAGTAAGCCGAGCTAGAGTTCTCATACTGCACGGAGAGGCTCCTATCTATATTTTGATCGCGTCCATGACAACAAAAAGCCCTAACCACGGTCGACACGCAACTGTGTTTGCGTTCAACAATGACCTCTGTCAAAAAAAAAAAGGAAACATAAACACTCGAGGTTGTGTTCATTCAATATTACTCAGCGGCCCGGTCACCATGACGGTCACAAGGCAGGGGGACATGTGTGTGTAACATTCACTGACTATTGGATCAGATGACGCAAGTGCTGACCGCGTGATGCACCCGCTCTGTGTCGGTAAGTTCATTAAAGGCTAACAGCATCTTATTGCCCTGTGGTTGGCAGCAAAGTCAAAGCGTCAAAGTGTCAAAGGATAATAAAGTATTATTTTCGGATAAGTTAAGGTTTGAGGTAAATGTGCACGGGGCTCAAACCATGACTCTTCCTACTGTGAGGGATGGGATAAACCTGATGATAGATATTGATAATCATATATAACACACTACCGCTCTGTTAAGTAATTCCTAGATGCACATAAAGATCAAAATGTATGTAAATCTTGCCTTCTATCTCAGTTTTGTCTTTCATACGGTCTCACTCCATCTGTCCTATCCAGGGGGATTCTCCAGGGAGTCCTCAAAACGGTTGACCGTTTTCATTGATTTGTCAAACTGAGAGCCGCGTTTTCCCCCGAGGGGCAATTTCACAGCGTCCGCATCCTAAACGTTTTACGGACGCCACGCCTGTTCGCACATCAAACCGAACGTCTTCCATCTTTTGTGGGTTTTTTCCGCGCGGCTTTAAATAACACGTCACGCCAAACTGAGGCGGTGGGGTTGAGCTGTCAACTGCATCAATGGAAGATCAAAGGCTGATTTTATCAAAAGGGAGGAAATAAGGGGAAACTGGGCTGCTTTGATATTTATGAACCCGAAACCTCAACTATCTGCGGAGATCGGATCAGAGAGAGCGATGAGGATCTTTTCGAGAGAGATGCAGGGTCTGACAGCAAACACAGACCAGAGACGGAGACTGACAATCAAACAAAGACAGACAAACAGGTAGTCAAACAGATATATGGACCGACTGTAGGAGTGTCTATGCACTGTGATGATCTAATAAGTTATAGATCCTGGGTGGAAGTGCAAGGCAGCATCTGCACTACGGAAGTCTTTATCACTTAAAGTCCTCCCATAGGAATACAGAAACAGCAATAAAGCGAGACGGAAAGTGTGTGTGTGTGTGTGTTGTCCTTGTGGCCTGACTCTTACCAGCTGATGAGGCCGGCGGCGACGGCGGACCAAGTCACGCAGCAGGAGTTGGGCTTCTTGCTCTCCTCCTCCTCGTCTTTGCGGCAGCAGCACAGGCAGCTCAGGTAGATGGCGAGGCAGAGCAGGTTCAGGCCCAGACCCGCGGCCGCCACGCAGCCCAGGAAGATGAGGGACTACAAAGAGGACACACAAAAAAACGACACAATGCTTTAGGCCCAACAGAAACAAAGGGAAACCCCATCTCTTCATGATTTACTGTCGATTTGTAAAAGCAAGCTGAGGCAAATGAAAACAACTGACAAAGTCCATGTGTCTTTGCCATGTGACTACTCTCTTCCATTAGAAGGTGGCAGATGACCCAACCCTCCTTTGATGCCCTGATAAAGCCTCTTTTGAGTCTAAACACATTGGACCTTCAGGCTAAAATAAATGTCTTTGAATTCAGTTCTACTAATTGTATTCAGTGACATCAGGAATGCCTCAGGTTTCTTTTCAGATTGCTCGACACATGGATTTCCATTAGCGGAGCTTTTTTGTTCCCTTTTTTATCCACGGCTCTGTCAGTTGCTAATTCTTTTGTACAGTGGCACTCAATTCCGGTTCTCAGGGGCCCCCAGCACTGCACTGCATACTTCAACCTCTCTCTGCTCCACACACACCTGACCTGCCAAATCATGGCTAAGACCTGAACGCCGCTAACTCTTCATCCAAGAAATAAACATGACTCGACCGATCAGGAATGAGCAGAGCAGGGAGCGACGGAAAGTATGCCAACCTTGACGTTTATTACGATTAGTGTTGTAATAGGACACAGAAATATAGTGTGCGGTGTGTCCAGGTGGCTCAAATCAACATGTCTGCCCCAGAAGGCAGCAAAACAAGGTCAGCTGCATTCTGGGAGTGTTATCATCCTTCCCCAAACGTCCCTCTCCTCCAGCTGGTGAGCAGACACCTCATGCATCTCTGCATCCACTTCTCATTCCTCCGTCAGCCTCCATCCCACCCTCGCTGAGGGATGGAGACGCCGTGACAGAAATAGCAACAAGACGCTCCTTGCCGTCTCCTACATCCATCTGTGAGCAGATGGGTTTGTTCGGGAGCCATCCTTCTGTTTTTGCTTTTGGTTTAACTGAAATCTATTACGTGACGAGCCATCTGTTCTCATTACGCGCCGTCATCTGCTTCACGAGTCGAGTAGTGGGATTAAAATCCCCCCAATCTGCAGGGTTACGTCTGCGGCGTCTCTCAGAGAGCCAGGTAAGTCAAACATCATCTAGATCTCTCAAAACATGAGTTTATATCATGTGGCAGCACAGGGGTGTGTGTGTGTGTGTGTGGGGGGGGGGGGGGGGGGGGGGGGTCTCTACGTTAATTGAGGTGAACACATCAAATGAGGCGTGACACTGGTTAATGTGTGTGTGGGGGGAAGGGCAGGGGAAGCCATGAGAACAGCCTATTGGTCAGGTTGGGGTTTGAGTGGGGCTCTCTCTCACACTCACACACACTCTCTCTCCCTCACACACACACACACACACACACACACACACACACACACACACACACACACACACACACACACACACACACACACACACACACACACACACAACACCAGCCGCCCACATCGTCATGGTAACGTGCAGGTTGGTTGGTGCCCTTGCAGCGGGGAGGGAGGACGAGTGAAAAAGGGGGAATTATCACAGCCTATTTGAATTCAGCAGCATGTGACAGGGCCGCCTAAATGGTCCATTCCTCTGTCTTGTGATTCCTCTGCAGCCAGGCAATACAGAGAAAGGAGAGAATGTGGGAGAAGGGGGAGAACCAGGGAAGGAGAGAGGAGCGAGACCTGGCTGGGGCTCTTTTAGAGTGTGTATAGAAACTGTCAGAGGGATAAACATTTCATCCATATTGCTCTTTCATCTTTGTTTTCGTAGACTTTGGGCCATTTAAAGCTCATTGCGTGATTCCAAAACTGGATTGAGCTTCGTATAAATGCAACATTACACATTCTTTTAACCCCTAGACATTTTTATCACTCTCTCAGTGCATTTGAAGTAGTTAGCACCTCAACACCAACCTCCTGCTTCCTTCTCATCTGTCTCTGTCTCCCTTTTAGCAACCGTCCTTTCTTCTCAGGAGTGGAATGCAAAAATAATGGCTTTTGAATTATGTAGCATCCATTCAGAGTGAGGACGCAGGCGAAGACGCGCACGCCACAACTCCATCCTCGGCCCATCACTTTCCAAGTGCTCCGACCT
The DNA here is from genome assembly GCF_046128005.1 of Genypterus blacodes. Classification (NCBI taxonomy): domain Eukaryota; kingdom Metazoa; phylum Chordata; class Actinopteri; order Ophidiiformes; family Ophidiidae; genus Genypterus; species Genypterus blacodes. The sequence continues at coordinate 7,254,966 of NW_027466867.1, forward strand.
TCCATTACCTTTAAAAAACACCATTTATCTTTTACGGACTGGAGTGTGCACATATTTGCGCTTTTGTAAAAATCAAATTGGCAGCTCGGAAACCACTTATCTCTTCCTTTTCCTTCCCATAAAAGCAGACGCGATATGTTAACACCCTCCTCCTTACTTACTCATTCTTAACTCAGAGGCCCTGGTGCACTGCCTCGCCTCATCTGTTCTGTTTCCTCTCTCTCCTCTCTCGTCCCTACAGACCAGAGGGGGACGGAGGGGACGGGGGGGGGGTAGTTGTAGCGATCAAAAGGCTGGAGGCAGCCACAGAAAGAGGGGAAGGAAGATCTCGCTGAAGTGGGAAAGACAATCCCTGCCGTGGGGGAGGGAGGAGACAGGAAGAGCGAGGAGGAGGAGGAAAAGGGGACACTGGGAATGGGGAGGGAGTACTGTGCAATAAGAAAATAAGACAGTGGGACGTAAAAAAGAGGAAGAGAGTCTTGGTCACATCAGAGTGGATAATGATACTCTGCATCTTTTAAGCAAGGAGGGCAGATGACAGCATAAAGTGCCACAAACACACACGTTCGCACCCACACCAAGTCCATATGGGACAAAGGCCATTAGGGGGTCTTCACAGATCGGAGCAGAGATAACCCTTGGGGTGCTGGGTGAGTCGTTTACACTCCTTCATCTCCCAGAGCAGCTAATCATTAACGTACAAGAAGGAAACCACAGATGGGACACTGACACAAACACTCAGCGGTGCTGTAATCGTCCATCAGGAAGCCTTCTTCTCCACAACGCAGCAAACAGACGCACACTTGCAGCTGTTTAAGAAGGCTAGCCATAATATATATCAAACCATATATGGAGATGAGATTTCAATGTGATATAAGATATTAAAAAAAACATTTACAGTTGCCTAACGCACACGTCTAACTTGCCTATGCATAGAGGAAACCCGACTTGCATACAGTATATACTCTTAATGAGCTCTCCACTGTCAAAACAACAGCTTTGTTATGATATTCCTGCTTTGTTTCACACACAGAAGTAAGACAAGAGATGAAGAATACGATGGAAGGCCGTGATAGACGCGATAATTTATCCGCAATACGCTTCCTGCCTCGAGCTGATGCATGAAGCAGCCAGTAGAATACATTTTTCAGACACTTGTAGTGACCATAATAAAAACATGAAGATGGAAAGCACATCCATCTGTTCCGGTGCATCTGCTAAGCAGGCCCTAAGTCGCGTCACAGAAAGTGGTGGTAAGTGCACGCTAAGCGTTGCGATGAAGAGCCTTCAGCAGGTGGCAGACAGCTGTGTGTAGGTGGAAAGGCTCTCCAGGCTCTTTTGCAGATGACTTTAATGTATGCGTGTGTGTGCGTGTGAGTTTTTGAGTGTGTATACAGCGAATAGACAGAGGCATTCCTTCAGAGTGACCGGGGTTAAACTGGTGTCAGGTCGCTAAGAGCAGAAGAGGATGTAGATATTCCCCTATGTGTTTGTTTTACGCATTTTAAAACACTGTAGAACACATTACATCAGCAAATAAACTACATTTGTGTCACGCTGAAGGTCTTAATAGAGGCTGCCTTGTGGCTCAGGGAAATGCAAGCTGAAATGCATCACTATGAGGTAATGCATGCCTCCCGAAGCCCAGAGGAGCCGGCTCATCTTCTTCTGTGTTTCCGCCTCTTCCCACTCTGACGCTAAAGGGAATGCCCCGGGGATCGTGGCTCTTTCCAGTAGGATGCACTCGACTGGGCCTGGCCATGTTCACAGCTGGGGCGCCATTAAGTCACAGCAAGGCGGTCCATGTGTTATGAATGAGAGTGGATGAGAAAAAGGGGAAATAGAGGCCTTGGTTGCAAAAGGATCTCTGAAGTCTTTTAGGCAGCGCTGCCCTATTGCCCTCTACACATTGCCATGACAAACACTTCACCGGAGCTTTGTGAGTCTAGTCTATCTGGGATTGGAGACGGAGGAATTGCCTCCTTCTTGCCGTCTTCCAGCGCCCTGTCAGAGGCGACTGTCGTGTGCAGGTGTGCAGTAAACTGTCTTATCTGCCATTTTCTTTGACACCCTCTTTGAACCTAACCTTATCCCTAGGGGGAGAGAGGGGGGGATCCTGATTTCCATACTACACCCGCAGAACAAAGACCCAACCCCCACACTGCAATGCACACCCCTCCTCAAGCAGAGCAGACTTGCATTGTTGTCTCTGCCAGAGGGGTCTTGGACAGTTTGAGTCTACTTGCCCTACTTCATGCAGCACTGGCAAGTAAACAAAGGAGAAGGACACTTATTTGATTTTTTAACAAAACCACACATCCATCTGATCTGTTGTACGTATATTCTTTGCAGCCCTCGCATGACAGCCACTATTGTGACGGCCAATCGGCACCTCGACATCACTGCGAGTCATTCTGCGCTGTCACATCCGGTTTGACTGTTGTTGGATCAGCACAAAGGATGGACCCACCGCCCATTAAGAACAAGAGCTTGGCTACATAATCTAGCCAATCAAGTGATGCTAATCACTGGCTCCAAGCATTATAGAGACAGATTGGGGTTAATGACCTTCTGCGCAGCCAGAAGGGACGCTCTGTGTGTTTTGTGCGCTCGCATGAGGAACAGAAAATTCTGAAGAATAATTGGATGACTGCACAGGAAATAAGACAAAATGACTCCAACAAAAGCTGAACTGTGCCGAGGTGAATCACCGTGTTACTGAAGTCACCCCATCATTTACACAGACGGGGGAGAGGTTGACTCCTAACAAGGAAGGCTGATGCAGCCATGCGACGCAGACGTGTTGATACAAGATTGAACGCATGTTACAAGAGCACCGTGTGTGCATTACACACTTTGATTCACATTATGATTCACATTTCATCCTCATGACTCCACATAAATCTATTCCATCTACACAGGAGCCACTCCACTCAGAAACAACGGGCTGATTCAAATTGGCACAGGGCGGCCTAATAACCTATAACAGGAACAGGGACAATGACTGAGATGAAAGACGAATGAGAGATGGAGAAAATGCTGATTAACGGAGATATCATTTTTCAATCAGTCATAGAATCGGCGAAAACAACAGCAATTGAAGGAGAGAAAGGTCTGGAGGGGAGACGGGGTGCAGTCAGGCAGAACATTGTGCCCTGGGAATCACTATAAGAAAAGCCACTGAAGCAGAAAAGACTGTGTGTGTTAAGAAAAGTGTGTGCGTGCGTGTGTGTGTGTGTGTGCTTGTTCCCATAAGTGAATGGAATGTCTGTGCCTTGCTCGTTTATCCAATATGATTCCAGACCGCAGTTATAGTGGAGATGAGTCGAGCCCGTTCAGTAGAAACGCACTGCGATTGGACATTGGAGTGATCGGCGGAGAGACAGTTGTGTTCGGGACAAACAGGTGCTGTGATTGGACAGAAAGTTCACCTGTTGTAAATATCATAAGTGTGGATCCTGTCAATTACGTGAGTAGAGAGAGGAGTGACCTAAGGCTGGGACCAGCACAAAGATAAACACAAGGAATCGCTCCATATAAAAAAGCTCATTACTTCTTTTAAATAGTGTCTGAATAGCTGCAGGTAGAGGATCAGTTACTATCACATTGTCAGCTCAATACTGGCAATGTGCCTTGATCAGGAAGCACTGGCATGAATCAGGACCTTCCCTGCAGGAGCTCTACCGTCTGTACCACTGTAAATTCACCATTCAACTGGCGTAACTGCGGCAGCTTGTATAATTACCACAGTGCCTGGGGTGGATAGGTGGGGCGGCAGAGATCGCTTCAGTTCATGACTGCACGTGGCCCGAATATATTTGGGTCAGAAAACAGGAAGTAGAGAAGTCAGATGGAGTAGGACCTGCTGACCTGTACATAAAGTCTGACTGACACAGACACACACACACAGACACACACACACACACACAAAGGAATATTAAGAAAACTAGGCCCCTGTCCTATTTTTGGCAGAGCTTTTTTCAGTTTTGTGTTTCTGCTCTCTCCATCCCCCTGGCCCCGGGACACGGAGACGAGGAGCGGAGAAACACGTCGAACAAAGTTTGCTGAGGACAACCGGGCCAAACACAAGCATTACTAATAGCTAATGACATAAATAATGGCCGCAGTCATTTGTCTTCACCACTCCACGGAGCCATCGTTAATGTCATAGGCTCGAACATGTTGGCATTGTTATTACATTCCATTAGAAAGTTTTCTCCCAGAGGAATTCAACAACACGGGGACTTTCTGACAATGGTGGGTGACTTTCTCAGGGAGTAATTGGGAACTCTGGAGTCGACGGCAGCCGGGAGTAATGTCATTATCAAAAAATATGGGATTGTAAAACAAACTCAGCGAGGGGAACACGCTTGTTTATTGTCAGGCAGAAACAAAAAGGAAAACTGTGATCAGGTGATTCAGCCGACAAACATTCCATTACTAACAGTACCAGTGTCTAACAGAGGGTGAGAAACAGGGACAGAGCCACTACTGTAACTACTACTACTACTACTACTACTACACACACATACACACACACACACACAGAGCACAATGAAAGATCACGACCCCTCGCATTCCATCACAAACTATGGCCCAAAGCCAAGGGAGGAATTCACCCTCATTGTCCAGCCTACAACTGGCCAATTACGAGTCGTCTGACAAGGCAAACGGTCAGAGTTAAGCATGGCTGAGCCGCTGGATGGTCTCCGCATCCCAGGATCGATGTCAGCAATTCTGTGCGAACCCCGCATTACAGTGCTTAATTAGGGGGTTTAATTTGTCTCCACTCAATTTAATCTTTTATCATTAAATTAGTTGGTTGCAATGGTTAATAATCCCAAAGTGGAAATGAAATAAGACAATAAATCTACTGCTTAGATACTGATACTGATAGAATTGTGGCAGATTAAGCAGATAAACTAATGTGATAATACAAGATGCTGCTTAGGGTTTTCACAGCAAATCTCCTCGGGCCTTTAGATGGTTTTTACTGACTATATTGGCTTTAAGTACAATTATTGTCACCCAGAATAGGCTGTAAACCAAATTAAAGCACTTCTGTGGATTGGAGTCGATTCATTAAGCAAGATGAGTGGTAGCACTATATAATTTAGGTGTAGTTCTCGGGTATTATAGCAATTTAGCAGCGTTGCTTGTATACCCATGGGCAATGTATCTGCTGTTTTCTAATTTCTTCAACACAGCACATAAAACAAGATGTGGTCAGCAGAAATAAGCTGGTCTGTCCACAAGTGATGAGAAAATGTGTTGGCTTTGAAATTGTGCCATTAGCCAGCGGCGCTTTGGCAGACAATGTTGGGACACAATGGCAGTATGGAGGGGAAAAGCAGGGGTTGCATCCAAACAAAACAAGGCTGAGAAGAACATACAGAGGAACAAACATGTGGGCGTGAGGACGGGTGAACAACAGAGGTGAGGGGATGTGGTAAAGGGGGCTTCCCACACACATGACTGTCTGTGGTGGGCAGCGTTCTCAGGAAGACGTGCTGCTCTCCTGCTGAGACTCGTCGCCCCTCCCCTTACATATCCGGCTGCCCATGACTCCACTTCTACCACATAGAAGGAACCTGGCATTGGTCACTGCGCTGGAGACGACCAAACATAAATCAGATGTGAACTGCAGCTAGTGTCCTAAGAGGAAGGTCGCATTGGCTTCAACTAAAGCTCCAAAACTGATAGAATTCCATAAAAGGATGTGTAGGGAATAGGGTGGGACTGATTCCTCGTTTTTGGGAGGAATAATTAGAAATGTTGGCCAATGAGAAGGTCATTTAGTGTAGGACAGTCTGCATGCAGTGAGTTTAGGAGAGTTGTTTGGTGGAAATGGTTGTGAATAATCATAAATGGGGGTAGCTGAGAAGCGATAAAAGCCAATTAGTGTTGGCCGTCCTTTTCACACTGCACAAAGAGATTTAATTCGTATTCAATATCAAAACTACACAGCAGATATTAAGATCCACGGGTCATGATTTTCTTGTTATGCATTTGTATCCAAACTCATTATCACCTTACAATGTGAGATTAGACCCTGATATTACAAAACAAATTTGTCTTTATTTCAGTTTATGGCCTAGATTCACCTTATCCACATTCTCAAGAGGGTCCTCTGGGACCCCTGAGGGCCTACACACCTCACATTAGACGCAACCTGGCATAGAGGGGTGAACCTAAATGTCATGCATTCTCACTGTGCACAGAGAGAAGTAACGATGTAACATTAAAATGTCGATATACATGAAATATTAAACAGCAAAATGATAAAAGATTCATATAACTTGACATGTGTTCACAGCCAGGTCATTAACTCCTCCAACAGAGGGTCCCATCCCACTTTAAAACTGCGTGCGGGCCCCACCACCAACTGTGCGGTTAAACGTTTAAACTATATTGACGCCTGTGGGGAAAATGCATTTGTATCTACAGGCTTATGACCATTTCATCAGCATGTTGATGTCCGCTCTCTCTCTCTCTCTCTCTCCCCCAGAACTACACTACGAAAGTAAACATATACCTCCAGCATAAGCATTGCAGCAAACTCAAACCACACATAAGCACAATGTGTCTTTGTTTATTAATTTGTTGAATTAAAGTATTGAAGTGAATATGACCCGTGAACGCAGCATTGAGACAGGTATTTTTAACGGCTATAAAATGATAATAATACGTCATGGGACAAATGAAAAGATCCTAAACTAATAATTAGGCGTTTTGCAAATTTACTACAGATCAACATTCACATATTTCTAAATTGTCATTACTTTAGTTCAGGACGTTTAGTGAGCGTTATTATGATAATGTGTGTGTTTGTTAGATGCAGCCGGAGCTCCAGTACTGACCTGCTGGTAGTTCTCCTCCCCGGGCTGGAAGCTATTGTCAGTGGGCTGAAACCTCAGGTTGATATGAGGGAAATTGTGGAGCCAGTAAGTCCACCAGGGCGCAATGTAATCCACCCGAGCAGAAGACATCCCTGCCCCGGGTAAAAAAGTTGAGGCTGCAGCTCCTGGAGATCCTCAATCCCGTCTCCTATCAAACAAAGGCAGTGTCAGAAGCATTACTCTTCCATGGAAACACACGCTTTGGGAACGCAGGAGACAAAAGACACAACAAAAAGTCCCGCATGGACAAGTGGTAATGGTCCAAAGTGGGTTCCGGTGTTTTTTTTCCGCGAAATATAGAATAATCACACTGAGCCCATGTCTGTGTGAGGAGCCCGACTACCCGCACACACTCACACGCTGAGCGATCCAACAACTGCTCCACACACAGCAGACACCAACGTGAACGCGCAAAGATCGCAGGCGCAGGACAGCGCTGGGCTCCAGAGCGCGCAGGTAGGTTCTCCCGAGTTTAGAAAGATTTGTTTGTAGAGTGCAATAAATGTGTCTGTTAACTACAATGTCCTGTTCTCTCTGACAATGACTTCTATATCCTTGCCCTAACACAGTTTGGTCACCTTCATTTTGGTCTTTAAACACGTGTTATGAACCCTCTCCTTCAAATTACTCGACTGCCACCCAGTGTTGAAGTTGAGGCATTGCAAAGCCACGACAGCCTACATTGCGAGACGTGTCCTTTAGCAGTACAACGCCTCCTGTCCACCTTATTGTCCCGATTAAGTATGTTAAGGTTTTTGATTATGGATTTACACTTACAATCTTCCAGAACGCTTGGATTGGGCCATGAACCCATATATAGGTACACAACACCTTAGACAAATTGTGTAGGGCAATACATATGAACCTGGGTACATTTCAAGTGTTGCCGATTCCATTTACTGTCTTAGGTCTCCGTTGCTATATGAAGTTGGACTGGGGCAGTATTTGCTTTGATTGTACCTGCCATATTACCTGTACACCACAATTCAAAGAGCCCAAATACCTTTCTAGCTGGACCAGTTAAGGGACAGTGGACATAACAGAAAATGCAGATGTATAACCATTAGATACCATACATTCACTTGTAAAGCATTGCTTCCTTCATCAACAAATTGATTACATTGGTAGAATTGTACATGCTGCCAATGCTTAGTCAGGTGTTTGACCTGAACATACTGAACCCTGTGTGACGCCTTTGAGTGGATCAAATCGGACATCTTGTGGAAAGAGAAAAATGGAATCACGTGGTGTAACACCGAGAATTAAATCAGGAGACAAATGATTAAGTTTTCCAATTTTTATTACAATAATTTGTACATCACGACTTTACTTCAGCTCCTTCACAGCCAGACCTGTAAACAAACGATACACATATTTAGGACACAATATGCAAAACCATGCTCTTTGAAAAGTCTTAGAATCTTTTAACACACAACTAGTTCCATTGTGCTTATGCCATTAAGCTATGATTTGGGATTTCCATAAAACTTCAGTTAACTTGCCAAGCTCGGCAGGTTATCAATACCATCAGCTGCAGAGAAATTAAATATTTTATTCATTCAATATCCTGTTGCATCATTAAGCTGAACTACATCAGCACCGGATCCTATCCATCTGTCTAAATACACCACCTAATCAATACACCCAGTGAATAGTAGCGGCCATTTCATTAGCTTGGCAGAGCTCTAATAGGGAGACAAATTTGTCAAATATTAATCTATGCCCTCATTTGTGGGAAAATGAATTGGCAATTTTTTTTCAAAAAGTATCAGTTTGCAACATTATACATTTACCATAATATAACAAAGCATAAACAGAACATGCACTTTAATCCATTAAATATTGGCAATCTCATCAATTCCTTAACATTAAGTGAACAGCAGAATTAATCCACCAATAAATAAAATGTGGTGCACAGACAGTTTGACCAGAAGACAGTACTGACCTGGGGGCAGGGACTGCTTAAGCTTCTCAGCCTTTTCCTTGTCAGTGATGACCAGGGTGTACAGGTATCTGCTGCAGCGGACCTTGAACTTGACATTGTCCTTGTTCTTCTTGATCTTTACAGCTGTAGAAAAAAAAGACATTAGTTCTAACAATGTGAGAAATGTACTCTATGACATATATTATATATACTGTTTATATTTAACAGGATGTCAGATATTTCTATTAAAGGTAACATATGCAGCCAATAAGGCAGGTGAGTCTTGGGGTTTAACTTACATTTTGCATCCTTCCTCCTTGCTGTCAGCAGGAAATCTTTGATTTCGTTTATCTTGTGAGGCTACAAAAGAAGACAAACCATTATTTATTCAGCAAAGTACCCCAAAAACAACCTTAAATACTCCAGCTCCTATATTCCATCATTGCTTCCTGTCAGTTAACTAAGGGTAACAGCTCCAGGTGATCAATCAGAGCCCTGTATGCTTTCAGTACATGTGAACTCAAGCTACTGTTGCAGTTTTTTCTCCAAAATCCCTGATGTAGGTCTTGATAACATTAGGTCAAAGTATGAGGGAAATACAGTATCTCCCCAATTCACCCGTCTGTCCTCCCACACGCTTCCATTGTGATCTTAAACAAGTAAACAGGCAGAACAGTAGTCCACCAGTACTAGCAAGATCATGAACTACGCCCTAATGTGAGTGGACCGGTGGAACTGATGTTTCTGTTAAAAACCAAAACACAGCACTTAGTCCATCTTTAGTCTAGCAAGCGTGTGATGCACCAAAGGCACAGCAGCCAGAGATGTTAGGACGTCTTGCAGGCAAAAAAGCTGTTAGCTTGCAAGTACTACCATAACATTAGCTGAACGTGCATGCGCAGCGTGATGTCATCATATCGGACAATTTCAAACTAATGTTAGCACAACTATTAGTTAATGAATCACAACAATATATTCAATAATTTAGCACACGCAATACAGCAAGTTAGTGCAGTTAATTCATTGCCAGAGACCGGGTAGCCAAATGGGCTAACAGACGACGACATGCTAATGCTACGCAGACAGTAACCAGCGTTCTGCCAACACATTAAGTCTCACAAACACAGAAATCACACGGACACGTCAAATACACAGAGACAACACGGTGGGTTAGATAGAATCAATTAGTAAAGATATTAAACGGGAAAATATCCTTACCATGATGTCAAGTCAGCGGACTGAGCCCTGGGGAGGAGCAGAAAAGATGGGGTCAGTTATCGGTTTTAACAACAGGAAGAATTATGTTGGATAACAAATGGTTGTCTAATCATCAAGCTAATAACAACGCGAATTCAATAGTACAGTTTTGAGAATGGAAACATTATCGTAAACGAGGATGGTTGATGATTAAAATATGTGTTTTTTTTAACGCGGAAACGTGAAACTCACTTGATATGACAGAGGGGGGATGAAAAGGGGCGGTACTTCCGGTTAGAGCAGATTATATACTGAATACGGCAAGTCACAGAGGACAAATGTAGCCTATAAAGGCGAAGGGCGGTTGAGTATCCAGATGAAACGATGGATGGCAGCAACAAGCCGTTGGCGCGAAAAAAAATTCACGAAGAAGTGAAAAGCCCCGGCAAAGCGACAGGTAAGTTTCCTTTAAATTAGAAAAATCTAAATTACAAAGCGAAATAGACAGTAAAATGTTGCATTCCAATGTTGCTTATGACATTAATCTACTTCTAAACAATGGCGATGTTGTCAAACTTGTTCGTCATACTTGTACATTCCTTTCAACTTACGTTACTAACTTTACTTTATTAAATATAGCTAATTTAGTTCAGTTTGAGCTGCCAAGTTCACATTATACTGTCACTATAAAAAAAAATTATTTTCATTAAACATTATGTATATGTTGTTGGAAAAAAGACAAGGAGTTCAAGTATTATTGTTAAACTCACCGAACCACAGCCCTGAACTCGTTTGTTTTGAACCCAATCATCAGAATGCTGTTTTAGTATTCTAGTTTCAAATCCTATCGACCATCTTTGTCAATAATATACACAAGCGGTTCTGTATGCATTGAGCATATACACAGGTTGTAGTTTGAGTGACACCTTAGTGTGTTTCTGTAGGGACCAACATTCTGACATTGCTTTAATTCAGAAAGACTTCAAACATCATACCTGTCATTTATAATTAACCAACTGTTTACCTGTCTGCTCATGTCTCCAAGTCAGTTGCCCCTGGATACTTAATCAGTGGTTGTATTATTGGAGACTCAGGTTTTCAAATTTTCAGTAGTCTAGTGTCAATCAAAGTAGTTTCAGTTTGTTACAATGAAGGTTCAGAATTTCAAAAAAGGCTTTCAGCGACTCTGTAATACCTTGCAACACAATTAAAAGCAAGAAATGCAAACATGTCTAGCACTGCAGCATGTAGAGAGGTGAATCTTTTTATTCTTTCATTGCTGCCCTGTCTCAAAACACTTTCATACCTGTGAAGGGACCGGAACACATCGTTTTTGGCACGACAGGCCACTTCTTGCTGCTGAGTAGAAGATTATATTCCTTTTTTCCTGTCTCAGGTCCTTCTCATTCCGCATTGGCATGGCTGACATCTTTGTTCACATGTGGGGATCGTGAGGACACGCTGAACTTCAGTAGAAACGTGCTTCTGCCAATCGCCCCTCCACTGTGTAAGATCATAAGTTAATTTCATGATTATAGAGATAGTGTGGAATATATTGTTTGTGCTGTAAAAATCATTTTATCATTATTAAGTGTCCTTAAGCGTGGATGGGACTTTTATTCATTGTAGTTTACCAAGAATGACTTTGCATGATTTAACTTAAAGCACCTTTGCTCAAACCTGATCTTTACTCCTTTCTTCCATTTTCTCATACAGCAACAAACATCATCCCCTTTTAAAAGCTGTTTGAAGATGACCAGTCTGGTTCTAATCGTTGAAAGAAAAGAAAGAAATGCAATTCCGGTTTACTGACAACGGAGGGCACTGAGTCGATGTTGCTGTGAAGCCGAGCGGCGTCTCATCCTGACGGAGGACGATGGGTGACGCTGTGTATCAAGGAATGAAGTCCTCGCCTCCTTCTGTGCTCAGGTAAGGCACCTTGCATGACTGACTCTTAATTTAAGTAGTATTGAAAAGAACGGTCGGGAGAAAAGTCTGTTTAGGATCTTATGTGTGTACTATATACCTCCAATTTTGGGATTTTGCCCCTAAATTTTATTCAAGCATGGGATTCAGCAGCATTTCGAATCGTGTGCATGTTTTATGGATTATAGCTGTAATTAAACTTTGCTAAAACACTTCGGGACTCCACTTATGTGTAGATGTTTCTGCTCCTAGTTGTACTTGTACTTATAACCCACTTCCTATAAATATTCAGATATGTAGAGTCTATCTATTTGACTTTTATTGTTTTAATTTGACTTATGAATAACCGTCTGCCTCCAAAAAGAGATAGATTTAGTGATTACGCCTTGGGCAACTGTTAATTTATTTACTCAGCAGTGCTTCAGACCTCTCTTTTATGGGCACAGAAACCTGGTATTAAGATAGTACCCTGTAACAATAATTCCACCTTTCTTGTAAAGGTAATAATTGGGATAGAAATGTTTACCCTCGGGCTGAGCGATGATGGGACTTTATAAGTATTTGCAGGTTTATTAAAAAGGCATAGAGGGAATAATATAAAAACATATCTGAGCTGAGAAATCCTTTTTCATCTGTAAGAGACATGTAAAGCATAGATGATGGAAATTCCGAAGCCCCACCACAGGCATTGTAGGTAATGATACCCATCATTTCTGCCTACAGGTCTGTACTGGTGACAGCAGAATCTCTCCCCAAGCGCTAATGAGTAATGCTTCATATTGCTGGGTTATTAATCACAATTAGATCAGTGGGTGACAGGTAAAAAGTAGGAATAGCTAAAATAGTTTACTTAACGTCAGCATTACTTCAGTTGTGTGTAAGAGGTTCTGACATGCATGAAGGCATTGTAAAATAGGAACAGGGGTTGTAGGGTGCATTGTCATGTGAAGGATTAGACGTGTGTGAAAACTTGTTAGACGCAGGATTAAGTATCGACAACCCTTGAAAGTTAATATGAAATTAAAATGAGTGTCTGTGTCATTGAAGTTGTATTCAAGAGCACCTGTGGTCAGAGACGCTGGAGGAGAGCACTTCACACTCCTCTCTATCCACTGCCTCGCTAATCTCCCTGATTATTGAACAGATTGATTTGTCAAGTATTGATCCTCTTCCGCTTGCCTTATCAGACACAAGTACATCTGCAGACGAGGGGAGTGTTTTTCTTTCGTGCCCGAGAGTTTACCCTGACAGAATCTCAATTTGAATATTAGTCTTGCGAGAGTAAGTGGAACTTGTTGAGAAAGTTCTCTGTGAAATCATCCGTTTTCCGTGCTCAAACATCACATGCTACTACCAACTGCTTTCCAACTAAGGCTCAAAAACCCATCTGAATTGTGAAAGCACAGTCTGCTGCCATCGGCTGCTTGCTTGTGTGATTTGGATCAAACAACATCCAGGCTGTCATGTGACTGTTGCCGTTCAGCATCTGCTACAGATTCCTTTTTGGTTGTAAGATTTGGAATAGTAAACGCCGTGTATTTGAAAGGGTGTTTATTAGATAACATTGTGAAGAAGCCACTGTTACATTGCAAAATACTTTTAACGTTACTTTCCTACACAATTCTCTTGTGCAAAGCCAACAGAAGGTGATATTACAGAAATTCAGTAAACTAACAGATCCATCCATCTTGGATTTTTTCTACCCAAAGATTCTTCTTGAGTATCCTGTGTGCTCTCATAGCAATGGTGCTCCTATTTTGCCTGGTAATATAAGTTTTTGACAGCCCCCCATTTTGTAATTTAACCACAATGCTTCTTGGCAAGCTGCACAATAGCAAGTGCTACCTGGATAATTATAGCACTAAGTGCATTTCTTTCTGACTATCAGGACCATCAAAGACTTGTAAAATGAGGATAACATGAAAAAATAACATTTGGGATCTGAATCTGCAACTACTAAATTGTAGAGATGGTGACAATTCAAAAACACTGAAATTATTTGTTAGACAGTGTGAGAACACAGAAACACCTACCTGCAGAGCCAGGATGTCTGCTGTCAACATGACCTCAGTCAGATTGCCCACAGAATCCTTTCTGGCTCCCAGCAGCTCTGTAACAGCCAGACAGTGTTTGCTCGGTAAATGAACAAAGCTGGTACCCGATTGGCTTTCAAATGTTGCCATTTACAGGACAATTTCCTTTGTTTGTGATTCTTGTGTTGCCATTGTGCTTGGAAGCAAATTTGCTATTGTGAAACCACCGCTGTCAACAGGTGTTGCATCTTCCAGCATCACTAATATGTTCCCAATTTTCTAAAAAATGGAAAAGGCAACACTCACTTCAGGGAATAGTTCAGCATGATCAAAGCCTGTCATATCATATATTAATGAAATCAATATGAGAAGTAGTTGCAGAGTGCAGTAATCACGCAAATATACATTTCATTAATCTTGGTTTCCATGACTACTATCCAAAATAGACTTTGCAGCTCATAATGTTGATTTAGGAAGTCAAACAAAACAGCACACTCCTCCCTCCCCATTTCATTTATGTTTTTTTTTCATTACTTCAAACTAGTGTGGCTGTGACATTGATTCCATTAGGGTTAATCAGGACATTCCATATCTACATAATGTCTATATCTCACTCAGTTCTCATTACCATTGGATCATTACTTCCCCTAATACCATGTACCTTCCAGCTGCTCTTTGTCACTGGTAATTAGGCGATGAACTGTACCAAAAGATATTAGGATGAATTCTAAGGGCAATGGTTGGTATCAAAGAATGAGATAAGCCCCTTCATCTTCTGCTCTCATTTAGCTATGAAATGGCCATGGGGTAGTTTGTGAAGATGGGTTTGAGAATCTATTTCCAAATGCCAAAAACAGTTCACAGCACTTGCAATTTTGTGAAAAGAGAATATTGCTGCAGCGGTCTATTGGTTTATAGAGGTATATTGAAATCGCTCACATTCCACCTACTCCCTGCTCGTCGTTGAATATTTATCAAATCCCTCCATTGCCACAGTGCTACAGCCAGATGAGATATTTATGATCTTCAAAACAAAAAGGATCTATTCACCCATTCTGTATCTCTGCATTGACTGGTTGCCGACAGAGCCTTGTACACACATCTCTGTCTTTGTGAAAGTCACCTAGAAACTGCTCAAAAAGGGCAAATGCTCCACTTAACTCCACTTTCTTCTCCTTTGTGGCTTTTGAATTCTCCCATTAGCATATTTTCCGCTTTTATAATCAGTTTTGAGCGACATCGGTTAATTAAGAGACTCTGAAGCACCTTGACAGGCCAAGGCGACGCCTTTAGCGAGCGATCGCTGCCTGTTTTTCTTCTTCCAAAGCCGACCCCTTCTTGACCTCCGAGCACTGAGCTATCTTCTCCATGGCAACAGAGATGAGGATCAACCCAGAAACACTCCTGTACACCCACGTGTTAATAGTGCCAAGTGGGCATAATGGAGTGCATTAACTATCTATTGCCATTTGTTATTCCTCCTTGGTCAAACTGTAGTCAGCAGCGAGTCCTTAGTTAGCAGTGCATTAGTGTGTGTTCATTGTGTCCTCCTTGCCAAAAGGTAAGCAGCGAGCTCTCTAACTGATGCATTAGGGGAGATGGAGAAGGTTATTGTCTATATTTTATCATTCTTTGTCTACAAAATCAGACTCCCATTTATAATTCATTCATTCATCCTCGTTTTGTCCCCTTCGCTCTGCAATGTCAGGGCATCACAGCTGTTTCGCTTCTCTGGTGACTATTTTGTAACCAAGCTGGAGTTCAGAAATCCAAATTATATGTTTATAGCTCGTGGGAAGTGGGAATATAATGCACTGTGTATTTTAGAATTCAGTTGGACTCTCTTTAAAGTGCAAGGGAGTGATAACACAACTTAATATGCAGAGAAGTGGTATTGTGTGTGTGTGTGTGTATAGCAGCAGATGCAGGCGAGATCAAAGAGACTAATTTAAAGAAGGAGATATCACTGGTCTCTGTGGGGAAATTAGGTCATTTGAGTAATATTTAATGTGATCCGGTAAGGAAAAATAAGGCAACTTACTTGTATATCCAAAATATCCAAAGTAAGGAAGTAAATTAATAAAAAATTCTGTGTTTTCCTTTTACTCAGAGTGCAATGTGGCCACCCATATTCAGTCCAGCTCGCTGAGGCTTGGACACCTCTCAGAAGTCTGCATCTCACACACACAGATGGAGCTCAATGGCATTTGTTTTATGGCCCTCCAAGCTCAAGTGTGTCTTCCGCCGCTTGTTCGTATCCCGTTGCACACAGGCCACTCGTTTCAGGCAATGCGAGGCCGTCTGTGAATTTTCCCGCATGCTGTATCCGTATTTCTGTGAGAGTTGTCAACAATGACCCGAGACTCACACGGTTGCGGTTCTTTCCACCTAATGCCCACGGTACCCAGCAGTGTGATGCTGAAACACGTGTGGTTCCTGGTGGAACATGAAGCAGGAAGATGCATGATAATTGTGTTTGCATCTCACCTACACAATTTCTCTTTGTGGGTCTGCCTATACAGAGCCACTGTGACAACTGCATGACTCCCACATGAATTATGGATCTTCCCATGGGGTAGACACTGGGCCAAAAAGCTGTTAGGCCCTCTAGCCCTCTCTATGTGTGATATCCCTCACTCCATACAAATTCACCCCAGCCCCAAACTGACAGTGTGTGGTCCCTCAGAATGCAAAGTTAAGGTCAATGTCACTGAGATATGTTATTATCGGGACCAGTGGTGCATAAAGATGGGAGACTCCAGGTTTGATCACTTTTTGACATGCATGCTGGGTTCAAACTGTGGAAAATGTTCCAGCATCAGCATCTGCTCCTGTCAGCCCAGAAATACAAGAAGCAGTCATCCTCTGTCACAAGCATGTGTTCATTAGCCGCACATTTGCGACTTCATCTTTTTAAAAATTTGCTTTACTGTCATCAATTCCACTTACTCAGTTTTAATATTGTGGCGTTAATGTATATTTGCATCTGAGGAGCATTTTAAATTCCATACATTTACCTTTAACTGTTGCCTAAGCGGTCTCTTAGAGAGTGTAATTGCCCAAGAATAAAACTATTATACTGTTAAAGAATACTGTGAAGTGTATTTAAATGATGCAGGTATATTTGTACCCGCATCACCAATACACAATTAAATCTCAGGGATCGTCAGTGATGTTATTTCTCTTTGTCTCATTATCTTATCGCCATGAAGACGTGGGTACAGTAGTGCACCGTGAATCCGATGAATGTTAATATATCTATTAAATATAAAAGTGTGGGGGTGGCACTGTTGTTCCGTGACTTTGTGACTTTGTTTCAGGCTGCGATCATCACGAAGTGTTTCCAGCAATGTCAGAGAGGCTGGTGGGAGTTTCTGTAGTTGCGAGTCTGAATGGTAGAGAGCTGCAGACACTTCCTCTGTTTTGGGGGGGAGGGAAACTCTGCCCTGCTCACGCAACTCACCCGAGAGGCGCTTTAGTCCTTCAGCAAATCATAAGACTCCATACAAAGTTGGTACTTCATTAGACTTTTCCGTGTGTGTGTGTATCTTAACTCTGAATCAGGCCCGTAGAGTTCAGACGAGTGCATCAGCATGGATCACAATGCTCAACAGAATTTAAATCAGAATTACTGGAATGTTCTTGGGGAGCAATCAGTCCTCAACATCTGTTATTTGTTGTTTCTTGATTTGTATCCTGGACCATGTTTGTCTAACTTTGTTGAACCTCTTAAGCATTACCATGGACTGTACATGACTTCTTTTCTTGGTACATTCCTCCAAAAAGCACAACATTTTTCTGCAAAAATGCACTGAGATGAACTGAGATAAGGCAATTGCTCTGTTTAGAATAAGTTGCTTTCAGTTAAAGGGTTTGATCAAACATTGTAACAAAATCACCTCCCTCATTCTGCTCCTCCCTCTCTCTTAGGTAGTATGTCTTCATCTGTGGGGAAGATCATCTGGTTGCGAAGCGGCGGCAGCCGGCAAGGAGTGAAACGAGGATGCGGATGCTGGCAGACAGACTGAAGAGGAGTGAAGGTGAGTGACTCGTGAAAAGACTCATTAGATTTCATGTAAATAGCAACTGACAGTGGCAACAACATCACTATTCCCTCAGAGCTCTACAACA
The DNA here is from genome assembly GCF_046128005.1 of Genypterus blacodes. Classification (NCBI taxonomy): domain Eukaryota; kingdom Metazoa; phylum Chordata; class Actinopteri; order Ophidiiformes; family Ophidiidae; genus Genypterus; species Genypterus blacodes. The sequence continues at coordinate 7,273,076 of NW_027466867.1, forward strand.
TAATGAGATTGAAATTAACAAACTTACACCAACAAAGACCAAACCTCTCAAAATGTCATCCACAGAACAACCAAGATGATTTAAAAAATTGAACTTATGCTCTTTTAATGCTAAAGTAAAAAACCCAAAATTGAACTTCAACACTGAAACGCACCAGGAAATGTCAACCAATATTTTAAAACTAAATACTTTAAACAGACTCTGTGACATTTTCTGTTCACAATTCCTGCCAAAAAAAATGCTGAATAGCCCTTAACCTTAATAACTTAAAGGTTATAGAGACAGAATGGTTGTTGGCTCACTCCTTGGATACATGCTTGGCCCTTCCTCATTACCGCTGCTCAGACGCCCTTAAGCAAGGTATCCAACCTCAACCGCTGAAGTCGGGGCTGTTTATTGGGGCCGGCAGATAACCCAGATGAAAATGTGTGTAACTGTGGAAATGGAGTAGTGGCTTTCTTGAACCTCTCCTGCATAAATAAAGCTGAAAACATTTGAGAAAAAAGATTGAAGCGCCTGGCCTGAACCCAAACCATTACGCTAATCATGTTAATGGGAATGATGCAATTTATTGGCAAATACTAAGGCCAAATGTGAGTCACATCTGAGCTGGCCCTTATATACAACACTGCAGGCAGGATTCTACAAGCAGCATTTGTAGATTTAGCCTCACAATAATGAGTGTTGACGCCTAAAACGATGGCATTTCACGCTTTTGCATTTGCTCCATTATATGCACAATGACATGAGTGAATGAGCATGGTATGTGTTTGTAAGAGGAGGAAATGATAGATTAAGAAAGCAGGAAGCGGCAGAGGAAGCTTCTGAGCCGTAGCAGAAGGATTAATTCCCTTATTATTTATTCTCCGCAGTGATGCTACACCACGGAAGTCGAACACCGACCTTTTTTCATGCATTTGACTCAATGCAGAATACCTTTCCTTACATTCAGTACAGAAATCACCGGGTTTCCTGTTTGTCCTACTGTATTTACTTGAGCGACGTGGCGAGATGAGATAGGAGAAGTGATCGATGAATTGGTGATAGGAGATGTTATTAAGTTTGAACCTGCCCCACCCCAACAGGAATACACACACTGACAGGAAAACAATAACAGTTTCTGCTTGGCATGATCATTAAAGCAATGTGAGAAGTTCTCTCTGAGTAAGAAAAAGTTTAGCAGTGGATATACTGATCTTCAAGGTGATTAAAAAGCCATTAGTAGAATGACTCTCGCAGGTAATTCACAAGATAGTCATTTAAAACCCAGTTAGAAAGCAGGAAAAGTACAGACTGAAAAAAACTTCTCTTATTGGATGAGGATATTATATCAAATTGCCCAAGTGAGAAAGCTCCCCCCTCAAAATCGCCCCTCTAAATCGCTGTCGTTTGGAAAGATGGGCTCGTTTCTTTTTGGCGTTTCCTCACCAAATACCAACAACTGGGAGAGAAGCGTGGAAATTGTGGAGTCTGAGGAAAGAGCAGAAGTTAGTGTCAAAGTGTAGAACAATGTTAAAAGACTGAAACACATACAGATAGATCAAGCAACATGAGGAGTTGGAAAAGGGCTCACACACAAGATAACAGTCGGGCAGCTGTTCTCTAAATCACGTCTGCTATATAAGCGTAACACTTTTATCTCATTACGTCTGGGAGAAAACTTTTCTCAGACAGTGGAAAGCATTACTGAACTCTAGGAAGCCATTATTTTGGTGTCGTTCGGGGCCGTTTATTGAATTGTACACAGCGTATGCTTTTCTAATGTATATTTGTACTCTACATTGACCACAAACTTCCTTTCTGGTTCAAATTATAATCGTGATGTAAATCTATTTCCATTCACGCCTTATTGGCTTCCATCTTTCATTCCAAGCTCCATTATTTTTGAAAATTGCTTCTTGGTGTTCGATGATACGACTCCAGCAGCCAATCTGTGTACCATATTCAACAGAGTGATGGGATGTTAGAGCATACAAGTCAGGTAAACCAAGCTATTTCTAGCTAGCCTATATCTATATCAACAAATTAGTTCCATAGAAATATATGAAAAGACAATTTTGTTACCTATTTTCTTGTTTATCAAAGCTTCCCCTGTGCCCTGGATCGCAATCTCCTCACACAAACGCTTCTTCATTTAAGGATTCTTCTCATGCGACTTGCATTATGGAAGCACATGAGCACACGAGCCCCGAGTTCCTCCACATTCATCACACTATATGAAATGAAGCAGAATGTGATCATCATCAAGGATGGGTCTAATTGTTGAGAGAGATGCAAACGCGCACAGAGGCAGCCAAGAAGTGCAAACTAGTGTTTCAAAGTAAATTTAACATCAGTCATGCTGTCAGGAAGTTTTACCCAGGCTCCCTAGGCTTAATTGCCAGAATTCTCTGAACAATTGGCAGAAGTCTGTTTTGATATCTCTGTCAAACCTCCAAGGCAGAACATTGTCTTTGTTTTCCCTTGCGTGGGTATATTGCAGGGCAGAGCTGTTAAAATTCACAAGATGTGGTCTTGTAAAGCAGTTTTTTTTTGTATCTGGAGACATCCAGCTCAGTCTTGGAGGGAGACCCTGCCAAACCTTAGCTCAGCTGCCATCTTTTGGGGATTGTGTTTTTGTTGTATTGGTGCCAGGCGTGCGCTCTGGGCACGTCTCACATCTGAACCTTCCTTTTAAAGGGGGCGTCACATTTCCCCTTTTTGCCTTTTGCTAGACAATATAACAAATCTTCCTGGTCAAATGCCTCCAGTGTAAAAAAAAACGTGACGCCAAACTGAGTTGTAACACCAGGGGGCCCCAGTATAATCATTTTGAAATCAAATTTGGCACATTCTCAACGGCTGTAAAATATGGTGCCGGGTTCACGTGCCAGCATACTTGCGTGCTCGTGCCAGACGGTAGAGTTATGCTTGTGGGCACATCCAAAATAAAGACAATAAGAAGGAGAACGGCACAGGGAGGAGAAGACGACGATCAGAGCCGGCTGTGTTAGTCCTGCAAAGACGTGATTATTGGTAACGGTGTGAATATGCAGCAGCTGGTCGCACGTCTCATTCATCCATCATGTCATGAAATAATTAATTTAGCATAGCGTGTTTTCCCATCTCTCTCTGCTCCACCAACTTTGATCTAAGTGCTCTTGATTGGCTACACACTCCTACTTGGCGTATGTATGTTCAGTATGTGTGCTTCTTGTCCTTTCAGCATGGTCACCATCTGTCCCAGCGCTCTTCATTCAAACTCAAGTGTGCAACAAGTGTGCACATTTTGATATAGTTAATCGAGAGACAGCCAACCGTGGGCTCCTCATTGTTAACTGGTAACACACTGAATCAATTTCTGGGGCTTTGGGAATATTAACCCCTCTTGGGCTTGGAGTGATGCAGTTCTTGTTGGACTTTGGCTGTGTTTGTTGGTCGGTGTGAGATGGGTTTGTGTGAAATGGGAGAGGAACCGAAGTGGAAGCAGAGGCTCATGTGAATAGCTGTAAGAAATGACTCCTTTTAAGCCGTGAGAGATAGGAGAGTGATTCCCCTCAGACTTTAGGCCTTTATTAATGTCCCCGACCAGGTTTTCTCTAAGGAGACGCATGACCAAAGACGAGCTCCCACTTTCATCTCGCAGTTAATGAGAAAAGGCCAGATAACCATTGAGCCCCTCCAGGCTTGAGCGGAGATATGGAGGCCGGGTCCTTGTAATCTGCTAATATAAAGCTTCATGCTTCGCTGCCCAGGGATCCAGGACCACTTTACTCAGTCAATATATATTTAAACACCATCTACGAGACATGTATTTGCTCTTGTATATCAGATGTACCACGGGGGGAGGAAGTCCATGTGTTCCTCCCCATCTGTAGTCCGCGGTTACACTTTCAAATGTGCTTAATAGTGCTTAATCAAAATTCAACAGTATTACTGGCAAAGGAGTGAAGTTAATTGTTTGGAACAATCTAACAAATTGGAATAGTTAATCCATTTAGTGTCTGCTAATATACACAGAAAGAGAGTGAAATAAAGTGCATTAAGTTGAATAAATCTAAGTCAAGCTGTGTGGGCAAGCTTTGTGATGGATGTGAAATATCAGTGACATTATAAAACGTCCTCTGCTGGATGGGCGTTTAATCTAATTTATTGTTATATATGTTTAGCTTAACCGTGTCATACTGGTGAGTCATGCCTCTGTTTGCACTCCGGTGGGCCTGTAGGGATCGTTTTATCCTAAACAACACGTATGAGTAGATGTGGGAAGGAATGCAAATAGAAGGATCTAGTCTGACTCCCGTGCAATTCGTCTCTCCTGTGTTTACCATAGATTGCTGATTTATTGTGGGATGATATATTCAATAGAACCCTTTTGTCATTATTTCAATCTCCGTGATTGCTCCCGCTGTGTTGTGAGTGATTTATGGAGAAGCTCTTTGGGAAACCCGGCGTAAAATTCCAAAATAACCACTTTGATTTGGAAAAAATGTTGACAACGACGACACACGATACAAACAAAAACAAGACGGAAGATGAAATTCACGCGATTCCCATTTGGAGAGCTTGATGATCCAAGTTGCAGGAGGATGAGAAATGAGTTTCATCATCTATCCGTCTCTGTTATGCCAGCACCCGAAGGAGCTTGTTGCATTATCATTTAACCGCAGACGTCAATATCAATTATCACATTTGTAACTCACTTCCTCCCCTCGTCTGACTCTCACCCTCCTAGACTGCTCCATTTCCCATCTTCACTCCTGTTAATGCTCTTCTCTAATTGCAGGAGGAATGACAAAGGGGAAATAGTTGTTGTGCGATTGAATTTTAATTGTTACGTCGTAATACTCGGAGCGGATATTTGTGAAATACACAACAGAACAGCAGTGGGTGTGAACAAGTCTGTTGAGCATGTATAACCACATCGTGTACAAATATAACCTTTACTGTGCCCTCCTACAGAGATGCAACGCGTGCTCTTGTGTACACACGCATGTAACGTCAATAGCAACAAAGCTGATTCACAATGCTCGTTTTGTCCAGTCTGTATTCAACCACAAGATTCCTTTTTATTGCTATTGAAAGAGGGGCCGTATACTGTTTATATTCCTATTACTTTCTGTGAATTAATTATAGAGTCATGGAGTTTTTTGTTTAGTCTCTACTCTCATTGATTGCGAGAAGAAATCATTGTTTCCAACTGCTTCATTTAGAGTATCTAATGTTCCTTTATTGGTCAACTTTGTATATATTGACTTGAGTTTGAGAAGAGGAGGAGAGCACACTGAGATTTGTTAAAGCATATGGTGTTACAGCTTGAATTCTCAGCCTGCATTATCACTTAATCATGCCTGTAGCCTCACTGAAGCAGCTGGCACTTTAACTGGAAACCAAATCCTGATCCAATTTGATCCTGTAAATGTTTGATTTTGTGTGCATAATTTTTGTGCACAAATTATTAGAATTAATCTTAGTCACACACAGATTTGTCTCCTAAATGCTCCCTTTTAGTATTCCTGCAATTTGTTGTCCTTAACGCTCTCACGGTAGGAGAAGAGGTGTAGTTTTGGGTCTGATAAGAGCATTTAAGTGTCAGGATTTTGGGGACGCGACCCGGGCTCAGAATGGGATTAACACAGAGTGTACACATTACATGCAACATTTATATCTTTGGCACTGTTATATATTTAGTAGGGTAGAATCCCACTCCGAGCTAGGATTTGTGCTTGTGCTCCCTGTCTGCTCAAAGCAGGTGAAAAGTCGAGCTGTGTTCTGTGATGTTTTCAATTTTGCAGTAAACAACCTCATTTACATGTTCACATTTTCGTTCAGGGATCCCTTTTGACACCCTTCAAATGCTTTCACTTGAAAAACACTTTTTATTTTTACTGCACTGTTGTGCACACAGAGTGAAAAAAACACAGCTCTATTTTTTAAAAGCCAGCTGCTTCCACATGTAACAGAAGTAAAGGTCTAATGGATAACAAAGTGATCAGTCCCAACAGACACTGTATCAATCTACAAAATGAGAGGAAATGGCAAAAAGCACAACATTTCTCCTTAATACACACAAACCTTAGACTATGATAGATGGCCAAGGTGTGACTTATTGACATTCAACATAGAGATGTCAGGATGCAGCAAACCAAGGAGGTGTGGAAGCCACCCTGCCTGTCTCACAGCCAAACTGTTCCTGACGGTCCTGCTGGTTGTATTTGAGCCTAATATCACCAAATAATTTTCAACATTGGGCTAGAAATCTCTTTGGACCAGAGCAGCACAATAACAGAATACATCATGTTGCACCTTCTGAATATGTTTTGTGGCAGACTCAACTCTGACTCAAAACTGTGACTTTGCCCTGGCTGCTGCTAAAGGAAAAGTAAAAAACTGATTTGATCGGTCGTGACTGATGCCACCTCAGAGCGCATCCTGGTACTTTGTTCAGTGGCCACTTAGTTTTGCTTATGCCTCTGGCAGGTTGGGTCTCCTAACCTCTTTTAACTGCCAGCTGCACATAGTTATGCACAAATGTGGCCAAAAATATTACCAAATCCAACCACTAAAGTTTCCCTATCCTGTGCTGTGCACCGGTGATTCATTAATATATAAATGTGCTCCAGAAAAAGTTTGGGACCCACATGTCAGGTCACGTGCCACGATGAATGTGCTTTTCTTCTTCAGTGTCCTGACCCAGAAGAACCACGACATGCTTGTGGCTTTAGCTGTGACCGCAGATATCTCAAAGCTCAAATTGGATAAGAGACACATTTCTTTGCATCGAACTAGATGGAATATGGCAGTTAGGGAACGGGTGCATTTCTCAGAAGGCATTAGCTCTGACCACTGGGGAGAGGGAGCGTGCTGCCGGTGTGTGGAAGGGATCAGAAGCGGGAGAGGGGAGGGGGCTCCTCCTCTGCAACTCCATTGTAGTCCAGGTAGCATAGATCAAACAGAGCAATCCCCACAGAGCTCCCCAGAAAGTGCTTACCGGGAGGCAATCTTAGCCGGTCCCAAAAGAGAGCCATGGCATATGGCCTTTTGAAGATAGTGTTTGAGATTAGAGCATATCCTGGACCAGGGCGCATTGAGAGGGATTGAACTGTGAGTGTAGTGGTGAGACATGGAACGATAGATAAGGGGAAACCCAAATTTTTTAATGCAACCATTTCAAGGTGGCAGAAAACGTGTTCAGATATCGACCGCCGCCATCAAGGGCTTGAAGCAAAGATCGTTCCAACAAGCGGCTCTGGAATTCAATAAAGATGATGTTGAAAATGTGTAACATCAAGCCGTTAATGGCTTCTATCATTTTAGATATCTGTGGAATTAGATGTATTGTGTTGCCAGGCTTATGTCTTGTTCTGTGTGTTATTTTCAGTCCCCAGCAGGATTTTCTTCTCTGTCTTGGCGCCTTGTTGCTTCAGTACTGTTATCAAAAAACAGTACAAATATCAAAAAAACAATCCAGCGTACTGTACAATAGCATCAGACTTCAGTGGTGCTTGTGTGTGTGTGTATGTGTGTGTGTTGTCTTGGAGAGTGCTGTTTGTGACAGCTGTTCTCTGTAATAGCCTAGAGAGTTGGCCACCACTGTGATTCCATTTTATCTTCCAAACATCTAAGTAATAGAAAAACTGCTTCATTGTAATAGGGCTAATACAGAAAGGCACCTTAGACTTATTACACCTCTATTTTGGAGGCACTGGCTTGGTGATATTTCTTCTGATAAGGTGGCAATTTTCAAAAAGAGCCTTCACTGGCTATTGGCCCCTGGGCTCTGGCTTGAGTAGAAGCGATGTGTTTCACAGGGGAGAGCTTGATGAAGAGAGGGCAGAGCATTTGCAAATGTGAGATAAAGTGCCGGCTTTTTGTTCAGACGTTTTCCCAGGGAGCCATAAGAAGCTTGCGACGTGTTGATTGGTAGAGCGAGACACATCTGTGTGAAAGGTTAACGGCACTCACACACACACACACATACGCATTCACACACACACATACCATTCATTCATTTTCCACTCTGATGAATATAGTGCAGTGGAAGTTATTTGTGATGGCGGCCGTGAGGGGAAGGGTGGCAGCAGGATTTTGGGACGTGCAAGGCCTCAAATTAAGATGACAGCAATGACATGGATACGCGACAAACACATCTATCCCACCGTTGCAAGCCGCAAGCTTAACAAGTCATGCAGTCTCTCTCTCTCTCTCTCTCTTTTTGTGTGTGTGGGTGGGTGCACGCAGGCGTATGTGATGCAGCATGCAATACCCGTGTCTCTCAACAAGATCATGGAGACTCAGTGTCAAACTAGACAGTTGATTACAGGCTGGAGTAAACACTGGGCTTCACACTTGTCTACCACTGAGGTGAATCATTGCGTGCGCACTGTTTATCGACCGAAACGTCAAACCGAAGTCACAGAAAACAATGTGTGCGAAGCAAGAGGGGCGATCGCAGCGTGTGGAGAGGGCGGTGTCGGCTGTTTCATGTGTTTGCTTAAGTCTAAAAAGTTGAGATTTCATTCTCTTTAAGTATAGATTGTGAAAAATACTTTTAAAAGGATCAAATTGATCCAGATAATTGATGGTCTGTAGCTTTCAAATTCAGGTAAGGATCATATCTGGGTCTCCAGAGAAGCATCATTACTCCTACTCTCCTATCCAAGAGTCTGAACTATTTTATGTGAATCAAATTATTTCCATTGCCATGTTCCCTTTAAATCTGACAGCATAAAGAGAGCAGAAGAACAGCAGTAGCATTCAGAAGTTAACCTTAAAGTTTTCCCATTTTTCTTTTGAAAAGTAACTCGGTGTTCTTTTGAAAATGGTTTGACTGATAGAAGAGAATAAATGGCATACAGTGAAAGCCAAATTCACCTTCTGACCTCACACTTGCTTTGGAGACAGAAGATCTAAATTTCCTCTGTTTGGTAATATGCGATCTCTCCTCTCCAATAATTAAGATTCATTATGTGAAGATAACAATTGAGGACGAGTTATTAGGGGAATTTGTCAAGACAACCGGTTATTTGTGATAAGAAAGAAGCCAATTATCTTCACTGGGAGCAAAGTTTGGATTCAATTATATGCTCAGAATGGATGTGGCCCTCTCCTAATCGCGAGCCTGGCTTGTCTGCGAGTTCGCTATCAGGACTGTCCTTAAAATAACTCAGCATAAATTCACGGTCAGATATTCTGCCCCAAGTGGAATATGGAAAGTCAGACTTGCGATTTTGTGCCAGTGCTAATGAAAAGCCTGTCTCGCTCTTTTTTTCCCCTCTCTTCTCACCATCTCTTGTTTCAGTATGTAACACAAATGTGATAATGACCATTACTTTAAATTCAGGATTTAGGGGGAAACACATATTTTTGGAATAATTTTGTAAAGTAATTATTGCACAGGCAAAATGTATGTTTATGTCTGGTAAAGCTGCAAATAATAGGACCAACCCTGATTAGCATAACAACGTTTGTGTATATCAATCATAGCCTCTGTGGCTATTAAAATGTCAATCAAATAGCAGGATTAGATCAATAACATGCTGTAGGCTTATACACCTGTTGCACAAATGAAGTACATGCTATGTGCATCCGATTACGTGCTTGAATTATAAGACTTCAAACACTGAGTTGCAACGCTACATTAGATACGACAATAGGCACACCGTCTACATGCATTCTTATTCACAGAAACAAGCACACAGAAAAGTAATAATTGGACTTGAACAATGAAATGGTGTATTTGAATACTGGAACAGTATTGTAAATATCATTAAGTCATGATAACAGCGCTGACAGAGAGTTGCTATTATGCTGTTGGCACATAAATACGGCAGGTTTATACAGGATTAAAACTTTAAAACTAGATTTTGCGAGTGTGATCGTAGGTGCTCACTGCTTACACACACTGCAGATATTGAAGAAAAAGCTCCTGTGACACTTGGAGAGTTAATTATTCCTTGTTACTGAAAACAGCTGTTCGAATGCTCGGGGTGAGAGTCGACTTGTCTGAGCAGCAATTATTTGCTAAAATAAGCAGAGAGCATTTGGTTTATTTTGTCAGTTGGACCCAACATGAAGGCCTTTGCTTGAAAAAAGATTTAATAAGAAATGTATGGATGGTGGGTTTCTGAAACTAAGGGGAATTCAAACTCCCTTGACAAGCTTCAAACCACATACATCATACAAATAATGCTTATTTCAACGCAACACACTTTGTTATTGCCCTGCTTTCACTGGACAACAAACCTGCTGTGCACGACCATGCATTAATTAGTAATTGACCCGTTTCTGTACACGGCATTTTACTTTGAAATCACTGCTTAAAACCACACAAACCTGTTGTGGCGAATGAAAATCCAAGGATGCTTAAACTTAACTGCTCTGAGATATTAAAAAGGAAGGAAGAATGTGTATTACCTCATTTCCACCCAATGTTTAGTGGCTATTTATGAACTCATATGTGAGAGTGGATGAGTAGCTATGAGGAGAAGGTCATGGCTGAGGGCAGGCAGTGCCTCAGAGGAGATTTGGAGTTCAGAGACAATGAAAATAAACCCAATAGATCTTATCGCCTATGCATTGTCTTGTCTTCCACTGTGATAGGGCAAAATCACGTCAGGGATAAACACAGTATGAATTTTTAAGAGGCACCCGCTCCTTATTTCTATTCTGTCTTATTTTGCCTCTGTTCAGAAATGACCTCTGGTAATCTTTCGGAGGTGAATATTGCCATTTTCCTGAAAACTGAATACGGAGGGAGATTGTGCGACCTACCAAGGGAGTTGAAGCACAGGTGTTGAATATTACAGTATGCGTATTTCATTAGTGCTTGGCAGTTTGAATGATGCGCTCGGAAATATTAAAAGCAGCATAGCTCCGTGTGCGTTGATCTGAATAGTAAAGGCCACCTTGGCTGTGAACAGAATGCAACAAAGGAAAATGGACGTACGCTGCCAACGGAGTGAACAGAAGAAACTGATCAATGAATATTTGATCAGTGACAGATAGAATCCCTGTGACGGATTTTCAGATGAAATCAGCCGTTTTGTTTCAGTGCACAAATAGTGAAGAAAATGCATTTGTTTCTCACAAAGCTACCCGCACCGTGTGGTATGTATGAAATATGTATGATGTATATACACTTGTATAATGAGTCTGTGTGCTATTTACATATATGTTTTTTGCATCATGCAAATAGGACAGAAACATGCTTTGTGTTGATTGTTTGTTCTGTCTGTGGAATAGCAATGTAGCGTATGTATGGATACTGAAATGGAGGCCAATGGAGGCTATATGTTTATGAAAACGGGCAATGAATGTTCAGATACATTGTTGATGTCTGCTTCCTGCCACATGTTTACCTCACCCTCTCCACACTGAAGGACAGACATGTCAACAATGACCAAGTGAACCATCAGTAAGTGCAAGAGGGAAGGAAACTGCGAGCATAAATGAACGGCACAATTTATGAAAATCTTTAGTCTCTTTAGTGAAGCGTTTGTCACAGTTTCTATGTCTCCTAACCAGTAAAGAACACAGGGAGAACAAGTAAGTCAGTGAATTAATGAATGAATAGGAGTATGCAAGAAGGAATCCATTCTTTAGCACCTGACTAAATGAAAAAGTGAGAATGAGTGAGTGAGAATGACATTGCCATACCTAATAGTAACCAAAAGAGAGCTCATAGGCTAAATGAATGAATGAATGAATGTGTGGGGAAAAGTACCCACATTTAGATGTAGGTTCACATATTAAGTTTATATAAAACAGGGCTGTTCCCTCTAATTAAGATGACAGTTTGAGTGTTTGACTCGCTGTATCCAGGTGAAGTGTTGAAGCGATGGCCTCTCGTCACGGAGTGGAAATGTAATTTCACGGTCTGTTAGACCTTGAACTCCAGCAGTAAACAAGAACAGAAATGTTAGTGGTCCCCTCTGATGGGGGCAAGCTCAGATCACAACAGCACTTGGGTGGTGGTCCCTGTGGTCCTTCACAATGGGTCTGGTCTGGTTCAACAGCTTTTGGGTTCAACTTCAAGTGTGTAAACACTCACACTGTGGCTGGCCCTGCTGAACTTCATCCAACAAGTATCCTTACAAATAATTATACCAATGGGGGTGTGGAGATCATCTCTATATGCATGCATGTGTGTGTGTGTGTGTGTGTGTGAGTGTGCAAGAATTAGTGCCAGCCTAGGGGAAGAAAGTAACTACATTCTCACATAAACGCCAAGCTTATCTCAACTTTCTGACAATTATTCTGGAAATCTGAAAAACAGCCTTACTTCAGACTGTTAATGATGCACTTTCATTATAATTTAACTGAGTCTGGGTTTATTCCATGACAACCACCTGCTGGCAACACATTACTCTCCTTATTAAATGGCTACTTACCAAAAACAAATTAATTTCACACAGTATATGAATACTTATTGCTAATTACAAGCTTCTGCTGAGAAAGAAATAGTCTTAATGCTTTTACTCTGTACTAAGTTCAGTCTACCTTGTGAACAAGACATTTCTTCCAATAGGAAATGTAAAGTGAGCCTTTTCCCATGAAGTTACAGGGAGTGTTTGCAGCCATGTTGCTTCTCACATCGTCTCAGACAGACCATGGGACCCTTTACAGGCACATTGATATTGTTTCTTTTTTATGAATCCCCTCTACTACTGCATATTGTACAAACTGAGTGTACATACATCCAGTATACCTTCTCTAAGTACATTAGCAGTATACCCTCTCTAAGTACATTGCCAGTATACCTTCTCTAAGTACATTGGCAGTATACCTTCTCTTAGTACATTGGCAGTATACCTTCTCTAAGTACATTAGCATTATACCTTCTCTAAGTACATTGGCAGTATACCTTCTCTAAGTACATTAGCAGTATACCTTCTCTAAGTACATTGGCAGTATACCTTCTCTAAGTACATTGGCAGTATACCTTCCCTAAGTACATTGCCAGTATACCCTCTCTAAGTACATTGGCAGTATACCTTCCCTAAGTACATTGCCAGTATACCCTCTCTAAGTACATTGGCAGTATACCTTCCCTAAGTACATTGCCAGTATACCCTCTCTAAGTACATTGGCAGTATACCTTCTCTAAGTACATTGCCACAGGGCACAGCATGTCATTCTCAGCACATTTCTTATGTACAGAGATATAGTGGATAAACACTAATGCAGCCTCAATGGTTTTAAGGATGTGGTACCACCCGAACTTTGTGAAAGCAGAATGTGAGCAATTCAGAAGCTATAATGAGACTCTCAGGACATGAAAGTTAAAAGAAAACAGATAGAAAATATCAAACATCTGAGGTTTCATCCCTCAGGTCCTCCATCAAAATTGGCAAACTAATCATCTCGCAGGTTCTGACACGATACACTACGTAATCATGCCAACAAAAGAGATTTAATAATTCAGCACATTGACCTTTGACCACCTGAACCTTTTACTTATTCTTTCAGGAGAGGCACACGCTCATTCCATCTGTACGTTCCGATGGAGTTCAAGACAATATCTGTCTGAATAAAAGACAAACCCTATCATAATCAAATAGCTGAAAGCAAAGCACTATATTTTGAGCTTCAAATAGAAAAGATGTACAGCTATGGATTATTGAATTCATTTCTGCCCCCCTTTTACATTGAAAATAAGGGTGGGAAATTAATATTGATTTCATAAAAACAAATAAGTCTCTGTATTGTACTTGAGCGCAACCGAGAGATGTAAACACAGACAAACAAATGTGCAGGGCTCAGACAAGTACACTCTTTTTATATTACAACAACTGACCATGGAATACACAAGATCAATTCAACTTTGAAATGGAGAAATCATCAAGAAGGGAAGGTTCTATTAGGTCAAAAGCATTTAGTGGTGTTTTTGTGTACTTTGACCACTCTCCTTATGCATTTTGCATGTTTCAGATATGATTTTTGTTGACAAATTACATCATTTTGTAGTTCACCACCAGCAGACGCCTCTTTGGAGCATTTGTTTCACGTTTACAAGTCATCAATGGATCAAAATGCAAATTGACTTCTCTTATTGTTTAGAAATGCTACTGATTGGTGTGTGTGTGTAGCTCTGCTTGTAATCTTCTGAATGGAAATGGGGGATGTTATAGAGATTGTCTTATTTCCATTTCTGGGTCTATTTTGATATCTTCGCAATTCTTTATTGCACCTTAAAACAAACAAACAACACAAACACAGAGACCCAATACTTTTCTTTCTCACTGCAGTGAAAACAGGCTGCCTCCTGAAACCTTTGATCACTTCCCTTCAACTAGATGTGTGTGTCTGGCCACATGTGTAGGCAAGCAGATTCATGTTGACTGCAGTAAAGGATCAAAGTGTTGAGGGCAGTTTAGACCCTTTGGGTTTGGCTTCTGGACGCATTCAACCTCAAGCTTCGCAACCTTTAAATCGCTGCATAGTTCATATTAGGGTGACATATGGTGTCACATTTCAGTTATAGATTAGGCCTTTAAAAGGTGATACATCTCCTCTGGATATTACTTCCTTTAATGTGCTATTATCTAGGTACAAGTCTGTCACTGGCACCACTTACTCCAGTACTGTTCAAACCCGCCAACGTTTAAAAGGTTACGTTTATGACCTTACAATCAATCATGACCTTATTGAAAGTAATGAAAATAACGCTGGTTTGACTGCTGATCTGTTGCCAATGATCTCTAACGGCAATACAATACCAAAGTCACTGAGTTCCCTGACATTGTATTCCACTAACAGACATATTTAAGTGTAAAACACAAACTACAAATGTCAAATGTGTTGCTTTGCTTTTCATTTTTGTGAATGACTGATAACAGTACAAGTCTCTGGATACACAGTGTTTATTTTATGCTGCAGTCAATGGCCATAAAATATTAATGCATATAATGAAAACGGCCGCAAAGTGTACAACTGTGACAGTCATTTCCACAACCTTTAAAATGCTTGAAAAATGAGACCTTGTTAAATACGACACTGATGTATGGAATGACCCTTATAGTCAAATGAAAAACAAGAGCCAGATATTTCACTTCTGTCATTGCCGCGAGGACTGATTGCTCTTGCTTGAGCGGGCTTTGTAGATAACGTCGCATCTTCTGATTCACCGGTTGTTCTTAGCAGAGAGTAAAATGTCAAACAATTTACAACGCCACGTCCGGTCTCCTTGTAACAATGCGTTGACTTCAATGTTTATCTTGATTTTGGGAGTAAATGAATGATATCTTTGTTCTCTAAAGTAAATACTTGACGAACGTCATCAAGCCACATAACCGTAACCATGGTGACGGTCTAACCCTAACCTCAACCAAACTCTTTCCAAACTTTAAGTTAACATTAATTTTTGATGTTAACAGTAAATCCAATGTGTTGCTCAAGGTATTCTTGTTGGTGTCTTTGGCTTGCGAGATATTCAGCTTTCTTCACCAGGTAGCTGTTTACATCATCTCTCTTTGCGCAGGGTTAGAAGTGTGTTTTGAGTTCCATTGAGAGTCAGCTCCACACGTGGACGAACCAAAGCGAAATGGCGGAAAACTGCATATAGCTTCAGGCAGATGGTGTTGATTCTCAGTGGAAACGGCAGTGCTCACACCCCATTAACATTACAGAGAGTCATTTTTGTGTCTCTGGAATTGAACTTTCAAGGTTGCAGTCCACTTGCACTCTTATTGTTTCGACCCCATAAGCCACAAAACAAACACGGGAAAGACATTCCTGTTTCTCATGTCCCCCCTGCATTCCTCTGTTACCAGGAGATGATAACGAGCTCGGCCAAGACTCGGTTTTCGTTTCACTGTCCGTAAGTGTGCCTCGCTCGCCAGCCTCATTTCTTTGCTTCACTGGTCTGTTACCTCTCTCTATACCCTGCCCTTCATAACGCTTCCTCAGGCACCCATGACCCTGTGTGTGTGGGAGGAGGAGGGAGGGATCAAAAAGCACAAAAGGACCGGCCGCTATTAATTCTGCCCAGGCAACCTTCACAATAATCCAACGAGACAGCCGTTTAATTGCGGCAACCCTGAGCCTGAGCAATCTCGCCTTGGATGCCGAAGGTGTGAGACTGACCAATTGAATATTTTGTCTTTCTCTACTTTTTTGCCTTTTCTCATTACTACTTCTTCAAATATTGTTATCTAACGTACTAACGAGAAAGATACAGACATTGTGAGGCAATCGATGGCCATTTTGAATGTGGGTGGATTTGATGAAAAGGAGCTTTTGACAATTCACAGTTTCACAGAGACTCACACGCGATTGCACGCGGAGTCATAGCTTGCTGGAGGGAGCCGTTTTGGTACAAAAGCAGAGAATGAGTTGTTATGTTCCCCAAAGACAAACTATGTTAGGAGCAGCAGAGGTCATGGAACATCGCCGCGCTGAGCTGAAATATCAACTCTCTATCCTTCCCGAGTGAAGAATTCGCGCCTAAATTCGCAGCTACACGGATCTGCCATTTAAAAACGATGAGCCCAAGATAGAAAGTGGCTGCATTCTACCAGCATATGGTGAATAATAATGGAATTAATGAATGAATTAGTTTGGCCCATCTGTTGTTCAGTTGTTATACAGGGAACACAGCAACATGGAGATCGCCTAAACACACTACTTGATCTTCATTTTTGAGTAACAGTGTTTATCTACATTGTCCTTGTCAAATAACAAATGAATCTATCAATAAAAAGCCACATCGGATGAATCAGGCCATTTAGAAAGGCAATTCAGGAACAAATCCCCCCTGTTAGAAGTAAGAAGTAGCCATCAAGTGGTCCTCCATCCCCTCAGTCCTTACTCTCTTCCTCTCTATCTGCTGCTGTGCTGGCCCCTCTCTCAATAGCCTGACTTCACTGCAGGTAATTACAGTGCAGCAGCACCGTGGTCGGCGGAAGGCGAGGCCCACCACTCCAGGGGAAGGCACATGATCCATTAGCTGAGCACAAGGCTCGACGGCCCATTCCTCATCCCCATTTGTCTTTCCCCCGAACCCCCACCGCCACCACCAACCCACTCTGCGCCCGACATCTCCTCTCTTTCCCACTCTGTGAGAGATACAGGATAGAGCCCAAACTGGAAAAGTTCTCTGTAAATGAATTTGAGGGGCTCTTTTACGTACTTGAATAGAACTGCAACTAGCTTGACAGCCCGTCCGCATGCAGCCTACCTGAATCAATGACCATGGGGGAACAAAAAATAGTGCTCAGCTGCTTTGAATTCAATAAAGGCAAATGTATTTAATTTTTTTCATGGGCTGTTACCATTTGAATCCAAATAATATAACTAGCCCGCTGAGGGGTGCAGTCTGATTGCCTTAAATTGTTTTTTATTTTCATGTCCTTTCATTCGCATAGTGTCATAACAACAGAAACAGAGATAAACACTGGAAGCATCATCCCAGCAAACCTTCACAAACTCCTCAGAAGATCAAATTTGAAAACCGCTGCTGCTCTTAAGAAAAAAAAGTTTTTCAAGGAAAAACTGCTAATGAGGGAAACCATGATGTTTGCTTATTAGAAAATTAATCATTCTGATGCCAAAGTTTGAAGCAATTACAATCAATTTGAATGCATCTGCACCGCAGCCACTTAACTCCCTGCTACACCATGTGACTCACGCTGGCTTTTGTCCTGACA
The DNA here is from genome assembly GCF_046128005.1 of Genypterus blacodes. Lineage (NCBI taxonomy): Eukaryota > Metazoa > Chordata > Actinopteri > Ophidiiformes > Ophidiidae > Genypterus > Genypterus blacodes. Next base: position 7,290,703 of record NW_027466867.1, read on the forward strand.
GGAGTCTCACAGGCGTAATTCGCGTACGCCCCTCTTACCACAGACTGAAATCAGAGAAAAAGAGGAGAAAAAAAGTTAATTCCTGTAATGACCTTCTCCACAACTAATAGGTAAATCCATTACCAGAGTGAAGATTCGGAGAGAAACAAATCCAGTAGGGAAGCAGGTTCCTGTCATGTCCCTGAGTAACTCCTCTTGTCTTGTTTAATCAGGTGCAAAGTCTGCATGGGTCGATAGCCTTTCCTGCAGGTAAAGAACCACACATTACATCCCTCTTGAACTGCTGTCCCCGATTAGCCGCCTTGTCATTGGTGTGCAGACTCATTGGTCCTCCACTCTGAGTTAACGCTGTAGAGCTGTGCTGAATCTGTTTCAATTGAGGAATGATCCTGCTCTTGTTTGTTTCTTCGTCTGTGGGTTCAGTTTGCAATGATTTGAAATGTAATAATCAGAATCAGCCATTATATTTAAGATATTCTGTAATGCAGAGGATGAGATAGGAGATGGGGTTGGATCACACACTGCTGTAGGTGAAAATAATATGAATTTTAAGTCAATAATCTGCATTCATACAACTTTCATTATGAGCAGTGCAGAAAGCATTCACGGTTGCAGTTCCGTAACAATTTCCAGCAAATGTTTCAAATCGTTGCCAATCCTTTCCTGCAATCTTTCCTGATGGCATTGCAAAAGCAGAACGGCACCTTTCTAAATCAAGAAACCTATGGAGTAGTTAGTGTTCAGGTCAGAACCTGGACTTCAGTCTGCATGGCATCCCTACAGTTCTCCCACCGGTGTGATGCTACTTTTCATGAATTATGTACAAAGTCACAGGGAAAATTCCATTCTCTCTCTGAACAGTAGAACTCTGAGCCTTTGTGTTTCAAGCAGCATTTCCACCACAGAAATATGGCTCAGGTGGTCTCTTCCCATGCAGCATGAAACACTATATGTGACACTAATTGTTTTTCATGCATTGAATGATGACCTAAGTGTTATGTATATTGAATGTAATCATAAATCCGTACAGTGTATGCATAAATGCATGCATATGGAATTCCCCGCATATGTGACAATGAGGACTTATAGGTATTGGTGTTCCGGTGCTTTCATCCTCTCTTCTAGTCTCGCTCCTTCCTTCCTTTTTCCTCTTTCTCCTGCTAACAGAAGGAATCAATTCTGCTGACCCTAATCTAAAAGCATGACATGTGAATTAATACCTTGCCTGATATGGAATATGCACAACTATCTGTCAGCCAGATGAATAGGCTGCAGTCCAATTGAAATAACATATGAGGAGCTTTTTAATCACTGGGTTAAGGCCAAGAGGAAAAAATACATCTTCTCTCCCTGAAGCCTTTAGCTCAGCACAGAGACAAAGGGTCTGCATGTTTAAAGGTGGCAGTAATACCCAGAGAAAATAGTGATGACATAAACGAATACCACTTCATTAAAGATTAAAAATGTATTGCAATGTAATCATTTATTTATATGTATTGTGGGACATAATGTACCAGAGTTGTTCAACTTATGAAAGAAGCAAATATTATGAGTTAAAGTGTTATGAAGGAAAATATTGCCCATCAGGTTTATTTCAAACTTTAGAATCACTTGACAGCTGAAGGAGAAAGGTTGCAGCGTTTCAATCTTCTTTTTTTCCAGGTGCTATTCACATTGCTTTTGCTCAGAGTTTGTACATTTAAAATCAAATGCAGCCATGCAGATGAGTTCAGGGTCGGTTCCGAAGCAAAGATAAATGAAGTGACGTACGACTCACAGATCATTAAAACACAAAGATAAATTGTAACTTGTAAAGGTCGCCCAATTTAAGCTGCTAGGCTAATGGAAAACAGGACAGACACAGCGAGTAAGAGAAAAGTGTTATTGTTGCTGCCATACCAGGCCAGCAATTCAGCACCATTTCTAGTGGACAGCTCCCACAAAGCACACGCCACTCGTTGTGAATCTCCACTCTACAGAAAAGTCATGATTACTGTTCCTGTAGCACCATTACAGATGACGGTACTTTGCCCAAGATAAAAGCCAAACGCATTTATGTTGAAAATAACTACGAGTCAGCACTTGTAAGGGCGTAATGTCGTTGCAACACGTTCATCCACTTCTTATGCTGCGATGCTTTTATAAATTGAATGTCAGAATGGAACATTGAAAGATGTCTGTGAGAAAGAAACAGTAGCATGTTGTTTTGAGATGACTTGCTTGATGGTTGCATCAAGGGGGTACAGTACTTTGGAGAAATCAAAGCAAAGTTATTGGTGGTGGTTATTGGTGAGGTGACTGACCTCGTGCTGAAAACAAACGCTAAAAATTCCCTTCTAGAACTGTTCTTCTAGCAGTTTCAAGCCCCTAACTTTACGCAGAGTATTCATTTTCCAACTTGTCATCAACAATATGAAGTCAATTCTGCTCATTACAAATTCGTAAAAAAATATCCATTTAAAGTTCTAATGTCAGGGGTGCCACATAAAAACACTAATTAAAGAAAATTAACAGGAGTTCAGTTTAGCTTAGTGTCTCATTTTATTGACAGGCACAGCACATACTAAACTCCAGCAACAAAACCTCACACACAGAGCAAAAGGGCATTGTAAGTATATATATACTACGGTCAATCCCCCATACATACTGTATAACCTTTACCCATTAAACCTTCAAATTAACATTCTGCAGCTGCCGGGCTCAGAGTTCAATATTCTGCAGGGTATAGCTGCTGCTGTTGCACAAAGTGTATTATTGAGTGACCAGCAGTGTGGTGGCCTGTACTTCTGCAATTAAATTGGGCGGAATTGAGTGAGATCGGTAAAAACTTAACGTATTAAAAGTAGATTGAAAACACCATTAAGTGTGATTCTATGAATTTGAAAAATGTGTTGAGGAAGTTTAACCAGGCTCAATGTGTTAAACTAATAGATCACAAGTGCAAACCAGATTTTGAATAAATTTAAGATTCAATAATCATTACAAATTAGTTTGGCCTCGTTAATCATCTAATTACCTGCCGCCTCCACCACTGTTATTTTCATACCTCATTTGCATGCAGTTACTTATCGGGGTTTCCTTGCCACCGTGACCTGCAATGTGTTGATTGGAAGTGTCGTCTTTCTGTTTAACAATGGAGGCAGAGTGTCAGCTGTCATCCTTTATTGCTGTAATACAAAACCCCCGAGATTTAATGCCAATATGCTGATCTTTTTATGTTCTCAGTGGTTTTACGTGGAGGACTTCCCATAGTGGCTAAAGAAATGCAAATCCTTGCTTTGTTCTGGAAAAACTAGATAAAGGAGGGGTTCAATCAAATCCAATTTTCCTTACATTCATACATGGTTGTTGTTATTGTTTTGCCGCTCGGCTTTATTGTATTTGCGGAAATAGGTGTACTCTTTCACGCCGGCGCGGTGGATAATTGGAGGCAAGCTTTCGCTCCCCACCTGTCCTCTGTTCAAGAAAATGTCAGTCAGCATTAGCATACTCATTTACAGAGTCCTAGAGCTGTCCCCGGCCGCTGCTGCACTGACCCTCGCTCCACACGAGCCCAGACACCTCTTTCAACGAGGGTTATCTCCACGATTATGAAAAATGACTCCTAAAAGAACCCGATGTGACACATTATCTCAATATTAAGGGAGTTTGAGCGAATAATAACTTTGGCTTTAGAGACTAATTAATCAAGGTATTAAAGGGTAAGGAGCTGCCAAGTGTAGTTAAATGCAACTGTCAATCTCCAGCAAGAGTCCCTTTTTCTCATCAGAGGACGTTTTTACCTAAGTCGTGTGACAGCATTTATGGAAATGGCACCTTTCCAATGGGACTCGTAACCTATATGAGACGCAGGGTAATTGTGATTCGGTGGTTTTATAGCAGGATTACTTAAATGCAAACGAATTTCCTCCAGTGTGTCTCTGGGATTTGTTATGAAAGCTCATTGTGTTTATATGTTTTTGCATGAATGTGTAACTAAATGCATTCACGCCTACATTTATACACTACACAATACCCTTGACCCATGGATCGGTATGTGTATTGTCACATCAATGCTCGTGTATTCGTTCCATGTACTTCTATGTACAGTACATTTCAGTTTACTCTCTTGGCCCAGTAAGGATCTCAAACATCTGAATAGGTAGATAAACCAGTAATTCCCTGGCAGAAATGTATTATTCTCTATGAGACAGCTTTAAAGGAAGAGAGAAAGCTTTGAATTTCCTGCACACTTTTTCATGAATAAATGATGAGGCGGGTTTGAATGAATCCATGTCCTTTCGCGGTGTCCTTTCTAAAGTTCGCTAAATGGCAGACACGGCGGTACATTTCCTTCTACAAGCCGAGGTGCTGCTAATCTGATGGCGAGAAGTTATCTGGGCTGGGCTATTCGCAGTATCCCCCTGTTGCAAAGGCTTCTTTGATGGGGGACTGTTGAAAGTCTTAAAGTGCAGAATCAAACAGGGTATAGAAGTATAGCCCTAAGTATAGCCCACAATGCTACAGTAGATATCCCCAATTCCTCCTTTAGCCCTTTCTGTCTAAGCCAGGCCTTGTTTTGTGTCTCTCCTCTTCTTGTTACACAGACCAAATGTCACCCTGAATCTTCTGTCCCTAATATGACAGAATGATGTGGTCAGCTTGACAAAACAAAGGTCACACTCTCACTCCCTCGCCATGCGCCAAATTGCCTCATGTTGCTGCGTGAATAGCGACATGTTTATGTTTATTGCAGCCATTTGTGTGTGTACAAGAGGGCTGTACTTCACACTTCTAATTGAATTGGTCACTGTCATTAAATACTTAAGCAGCTCACGGGGCAAATTAGCCGGCAGACATCTTTCAGAGGAGCCGACGGAGGGACATGTCTCTGAGAGTCTCTATTGAACAAACTCGCGGGAAGGCTACCAAAAGATAGTGCCTGTCATAGCTCACGAGCAAGCCCGGCCCAACTAAGTCAGAGCCAATGAAGGAGAGAGAGAGAGAGAGAGAGAGAGAGATGAGAGAAACAGCGCAGAGGAGAGAAAGGCGATTTACTCAATGAGAGTCTGGGGCAAAGATAAGAGAAGAATTAGCAGTTAATTTGTGGAGAAATTAATCCGTTTTCAGCGTGAATCGCAGTCTAACTCGATGGCATTGTTCGCGGCGATGAGCGTTCCTATCTCGCGTCCCCAGATATTTGCAGGTCAGCACAGAGGAGAGGATTTCAATTTGGTCACCGGCGTACGCAACCGGAGAGGAAAGACACAAAAGAAGCCTTTGTTCCGGCGAGGGGTTCAGTAGAAAAGGCACACATATCATCTTTGGAAAAAATTTCACAGCTGCCACGAGCCAGTACGGCGTTGGTTATTAGATGCTTTTTAGAAAAGAAGAAAACTGAATGCCACACAACAGCAAAACTGTGCAACGTATAATAGGAGCAGCTTCTTTTTGATTTTGAACATTTAATAGCACATCATTAATGCCGTGCCATTTAAAAAGCCTTGCCGTCCCCTGCATATAGAGAAGGTGACATTTAAAAAGCGCAGAGTTCTCTGACACCAAATATTTTGCCAATTACTCAAATTAATTCACTGATGGCTCGCCTTTGAATACGAGCTTTACAAAATAACAATAGAAGACATTCTATGAAATGGTTACGCCAGGCAAGGTTATGGGGAAGCTAACCGTCAGCTCATTTCCTGTCGCCAAAGCTAAAGCCTTCAAAATGCCACTGCAGTAGCCTGATTAATTTGTGTGTGTGTGTGTGTGCGTGCGTGTGATGTCTAAAGTATGATTATGCCACTTGATCAGAATTGAACACACAGTAGCTCATAGCAGTTCTGAGACGCAGCAACACATCCACAGGTTCCTCATACATTCCAAGCATCCATCTTTTTTTCCTGCAGTTTTGATAAGTTTTGTATTGTTTGTGAGTCCAACCTCTGCTTTATTTGTCTTCGCCGCGCCGGTGACAGCCTTTCGTCAGTGCGAGGCTTCAGAGAATAGAGCGACCCATCATTCCCACGCGTGAGACAGCTTCTCCCTCCCTTTCATCATCCTCGCACCAATGAATAGAACTGAGAGACAAAGTGTTCCCCCTCTGTCTGAGTTATGGGTATCAGAGATGGCATTTCATTAGGGCCTCCACAGACCATACACTGTGTGAAAGCAAAGAGTGTAAGATGTACTGTATGTTAATGGAGGCCGGTCGGTGGCTTGGTATCGCATAGAGCCTCTTCTACAACAAATAAAAGGTTTATCATAATATGACAAAGGCGTAGAACAAAAGATGGTAATTACGGAAAGCAGGCGTGTAAGTGGACACGAACACGCCGACCTCCCACACAAGCAGCTACAGCAATAAAAGAAAGGGCGTGAATCCATTAACTGAGTGAACTTTTTCGGTCATCAATTACGCCGTTGTATCAGAAGGATCCGCGCTCTCTGTATTAGGTGCCGCTCATTATGCTACAGGCAGAGAACAATGCACATAAACGCCTGAGCAACCAAAGGCATTAAAATTAATTCAGGGCACCTGCTTCAGAAGATATTGAACCTCAATCAGTTTGCAGCTGAGGCTTAAATAGAATTGATGAGAAGGCACGGCAAAAAGAAAGACAAAAACAACAACAAATAATGTAGCAAGCGTGGGGCACTTTCCACACACACACACACACACACACGAGTGCTCGATTTACTCGCCCCCCTTGTAGAAAACCTGGCAACATCTTTCAACAAGCCTTAATTAGCGTGCATTTACACCGTTTCTCATGTTTAAAAGGTGATGAATTGTATAATTAAAGAACTCACAATGCAAATCAATGGGGCAGAAAGAAAGAGGGTAATTAAACGGGGCTCAGCCTGGCATCATAACGCTCTGGCTTTCACGGGAGACAAGACACCTCCCACCATTCGCACGTACTTGTTGACTTTATTAATGAAGGAATGTTGACACGCAAAGACGCCTCGTGAAAGGGGAAACAAAATGAGCAGCTTTTTGTCAACTTAACACAAAGGGACTATTTAATGACGAGCCAGTCCATCACAGAGCAGTTCTATTAGGTGCAAAGTGCTTTTATGGGCCGCGTCTCTGCAAGCATAAAGGAGCTAAATTAGTCCAGGGAAACTGCATCCTCCCCACTTGTATCTGAGCCTGGACAATACGCTCTTGATTCCCAGGGATATCTACTGTTGTTTTATATCATTATATCATTTGTAAACAAAGCAAGAAAGCAATGCAACGCTCCCCCCTCAGCATCCTCATTCCTCATTCCTTTTCGCTGGGCTGGTGTTTACTGGCAGAAGGTGTGTGTTCGTTTGGCGCTGTTGGGCGAGAGCACTGGGTGCATTGTCATTTTGGAAAAAACACATTTGATTCAAATTATACAAGGCCAAACTGGGTTGATGCCCTCTTGCAGAGTTGTGAATGTGCTGGATGTTGTGTTGCACCCACTAAGGCTCAATTCTCATGGTGGTGAAAAGCTAGAATAGAGAGTTCAGGAAGGCATAAATGGAGATAAGCAAAAGTCCAGAATCGACAGACAGAGCCTTATGACTTACAGTACAGCCATAAACAAAGCCAAGCAATCACTCCTCACCACAAAACATCAATAATGCCCCGTGCTTTATTTACCACAGTCCAGGCTTACAAATTCTCCGACTTAGTTTGCCCCTGGACTTTTTTTACACCAGGATTTTGCATCCTGTTTCATCGCCACATCGCTTCATCCTCAAACATCATTACAGCTCTGCCTCTCCTGTCACCACACAGAAAATAGCCTGAACAGAAATAACAGAACTGTGCCGCTGAAGGCAAAAACCTTTGAAGAAACTGTGCATCACGTAAATACAACCACCTGTTGTCTTGGTGTGTTACCCGCCACAAAGAAAAGAAAGAGAAATGTGTTTCTTCAAACTGTTAATGTTTCCCTCTTATCTGGCATTTTTTTTAAAGCTTTAAAAACTGTGGTCATTAAGCTGCTATTTAAAGAAGAGCAATTTAGATGCTTGCATGTTAAATAATTACAGACCAATTTCCAGACTTCCTTTCATATTAAAAGTTATGAGAAAATGTCAAAGAAATCACATTTAATAATCAGAATTTGAAAGCTCAAGCTGTTGTTTAGATCATTTCCAATCTGGATTGTTGGCTTCATCATAGTACAAAGGCAGCTTACAAAAGTTCTGGGTGAGATCTGTCTGAATATGGACTCAGGGAAAAGAATAGTAGAACTCTGACATGTGGTGTCAGGGTTTAATCCTAGGGCCCCTTCCTTTTCAATCTCTACATGCTCCCATTAGAACTAGAATCCAAACACTGTCCTCTTCTTTAACTGCTCTCTACTTTTACTTTGTTTCTAAATGATATAATTTTTTTCATTTTTGTAAACTAAATGATCTTATGCTTTTGCCTCAACTCTGCTTATAACCTTTATATCCATGTGAGGCACTTTGAATTATCTCAGCGTATGAATCGTTTATTTTGAAATCATCTTGCCTTGCATCTCACACTCCGATGAAGGCCGACCATTCTCTATTCTTTCCGGCTTTTTTTTTAACAATTTGCATTTATGAAAAGCTGCACTTGCTGATGTGACAGACCTAATTTGCAGTCTCTGCCCAAGAGCTCCAGAGACTCAAAGCTTTAGGTGTTCCGCTACTTGAGCAGCCAAAGATAAAGTTCTTTTTTTGGCCAACTGTCCCACAGTTTCCTGGGATTGCCAGGCCTGGCAGTGGGAGTGCAGATGTGTGGTAATTGATTTTGGAATGGGCTGTTTGAGGTGGAGTTGGCGCTATGCAGCTCAGTCATAGCTACCCACCCAATTTTCTCTGTGTTAAAGAGTTTTTGCCTCAGGGAGTATGCAAGAGAGTGGGCTATGGCAGACTTTTCATATTGCATGGAGTTGCAGATGAGGTTAGTGGCTCTACTGTCATTGAGAAACTGCAGCCTATGTCTTAAATATGTCATTGTAGCCTGCTAAAGAGATGAACCACTGCCTCCGGCTCACACTACCTCAGAGTTTCCTCCACTTGGCATTTTAATTTACAGCACATTATAGATTACACTGTCATTTGGGTTTTTTGTCATACACTGACCCGCTGCAGACAGAGAGACAAAGTTAATGCTAGGCCGAAAAAGACATTTGAACTATTAGGGCTTGATTTTTGTCGATCTTCCCCAAAAGCACAGTCAGGCACTTGGAAACTGGGTGTGTTTGGGATGAATACATTATCATAGGATATCAGAGGGTGTGTTAAGGGCAGGAAATGAAACTTCCAATCAAATGTCGGCTCTTTATCCTCTCTCAAAAGGCAGCAGAGAGGGCGCTCAGATCGTTCCTCACACAGAATGTATTTCTCCCAAGAAGAAACTGATGTTGGTATGCTTGAAGTGCAAAATCGTTAATGGTGAATATACGCTACTATAAATAAATTACCCACGCCGAAGGACCTTAAATCAGCTCAGGAAGAAGCAGTTGGAAATTTTTTAAAGAACTGCTCTTGCCTTGATGAGAGGCTCCAGTCTGATTCACACATGAATCTTTTACTAATCGTTTACTTGACTCATGCAGACAGATTATCATGCAACTATTCGACACAGCTTTATTCAAATGCATACACTTCGAGGCGGTCAAGTCACACTGTCCCTCTGCTGCAGCGACATCTTTCATCCCCCTTTGTTACTCTGTTTGTTAGTTGTACTCTCTGCTTGTTCTGCCGTGTGCTTACATACTAGATAGCCCAACCACATCTTCTAACCTCAGAAATAATGATGGATGTTCTATGTGTTGCACTGCTGGTGTGTCGCTGTGTTCTGATGTCCACGGCTGTTGTGACATTTTAGTGAAGCAGTGTGGGTGGCCATCACTCAGACAACAAAAGGTTGAGACCACATGCCCACATGGTGGGCAGCTACATGGGTTTGTGGATTCATTTTGGTATGAATATGAACAGAATGCCCTCATTCAATCCCAATGCAGATGCAGACATACACACTCACCCCAGCTTCTCTCGGCCAGTCTATTTGATGGCCTCTAATCACGACACATGTTGGTATCACACATCTATCTTTAATATTTCTGTCTACTTCACATCAGCTTAGCAAGGAGCTGTGTGTGTCTACTTTTCGTCACATGTTCTTTTTTTCATTTGGAAAGCTTAAGTGCTGTGAGATGCAGTCAGCCAAAGGCCGTGCCCTTTACACAACAACAACAACAACAGGAATAAAAAAGATTAGACAGAGGAACAAAGATTGAAGCCACCTTGTAAAAAGCATACATGAAGGCTGGTGAGGTCACTTGTGTTGTTGAAAGAACTGTCTTAGTCTCAGGAGGAGGCCATGATAATTACTAGCATCCTGACAACGAGATAAACATAAAGGACTCTTTTTTTAAACAGCAAAGAATACTGCTTTTGTTTTTTTTTTACCTGTAAATGCGTAGAGAATAGGAAAACAAAGGAATTAATTTAAAACACCCACCTTGTTATCACTTCAAAACTGAGTGAAGCTTTACCCAGACACGTTTCAGAAAGTTAACAGGCAACAGAAGTTTATTATTGATCCAAAATGTCGAGTGAGACAAAAGTGTATTTAAATAAGGAAAACGTTTCTTCAGCATTAGTCATTTTCCCCCCAATCACTCAGGGGTCCAAACAGGTACTTCAGAGTTTCTGGCTGTGTTCCGATTACTCGTCAAATAGCAGAGACATAATGTGTCCCGGAATGAAAATGAAGCGAGAAGAAACGGTCAGAACTGTGTGGAAATTCATTTTGTGTGAGCTTCAGGGGAATTGAATGAGACTTTTGATGGAAGCGGTGCAGCAGGGAGAAGGAGGGAGGGGGGGGGGGGGTGTGTGGAGGCAAACACAACCAGTCACCGTTTCTTGGAGGGGGCACAATTTAGAGGGCGGAGCAGATGGACGGCCGACAATCAAACAGCTGCTGTAATCAATTCAGCATGAGAGTTCATCATGAGTTGGTCACAAAGAGAGAGCGAGCGAGCGAGAGAGAGAGAGGCGGGGAAATGGAGGCAGAAAAAGCAAATTAATGCCCGTATTACCCCGATATCAACAGTTTGAACAAAATAGAGGCACAAGGAAAATATTCAGTAAATACACACATATATAATCCATTTATGAGTCATACTATCTCAAATACTGCAGAGGAGACACAAAGGAATACAGGCGGCTCTTTCTCTAGTATTCTATCCTGCCTTTGTGCGACGCAACATATTCTATGCAGTTTGCTTTTGTCTGCTGAACGTACAATTCATCACGAGAAGCTTTAAACCCAGCAGAGAGTCCATTGTGTAAAACTCAAGGTCAAAGTTGGACAATGCGTCAAAGTGTGGGGGACAGTACACCGAACATTCTCTCCTCCTTGCGTCGTCGATTACATCCAGCCCTACTAATGTGCCTCACTGCAGACTGGATTGTAATGTTCAGAGCGCTTTCTGCAGAGGACCTGATGCTCCTTTGCATACCGACTGTTGATTTTACTCTGACGCATCAAACTTGGACCCCTTTTTTGTACACACAGATTTGACAGTCTGATGTCTCCAGCCTTGTCCAATTTTCTTCTTTGGATAGCTTTCCCAAGTCCAAATTAGTTTGCATATGATCTCTAGATTAAACAGAATCAGATCAATCTCCTGCTCTGTGCTTTACATACAGCTGTAGCCACATGTGTTATATTTGGCTGATGCCTATTTTCTGAGGCCTTGCTCTTCCTGTCTGTCCTCTCTACGGCTGTCTAAGTCCTTTCTGTACAGCTCAGCAGACTTCATTCATGAGCCAAACCATTTTCCACCTTTCAGATCAAACCTTTGACGTTATCGCACCTCCTTTAGGAGATAATTCTACCGGCCTTTCAATCAACGCATCCAGAAGGCAAATAAGACTCGACGGCCGTTCAGCTATTCCCTCCCTGGTCAGAGTGGAAAGATGGCTGCAATTGTTGACCCTCACGGCACACTGTCTGGACTCTCCCAGGCACCACTGACCTTTAGGGAAGAAGAATTAAACAGACCAACAAAACAATTCCATTACTCTGATTAATTGGTTCTGAATGCTTTCAGGGAATTGGCTCACGTCTTTATGCTGAGAAGAAGCACTCAGGTGATTGGAGTTAAAGCTAAGACGTAAATGGTTTCTTAGATGTGTTGGGGAAAGCGTGGCGATCCACAGCAAGCTCCCTGTAAAGCCTTCGCGTCATGGTATATGTCTAACATAAATGTAAATACCACTGCATCTACTATGTAGTATTTAGACAAAGTGGAGATCAAGAGGAACACATTTAAGACACACACCAAGAATACCAAGTATAACTCTTCAAGTCTGATTACTTTAAAGTATGTCTTGGGCTCCTAACGTAGGACATAGCAGGAGTGTGGTGTGAGCACATGAAAAATGAGGACGTGTAGTATGAGGAAGTGAGGGTTTATGGTTGCAGAGATGGAAGGGGCCCATTAAATCTGACTTCACCCTTTGCAAAAACTCAACGGTGCTCATTAGGATAGATTCCAGCTTGCCACCTGTGGAGCCATAGCAACGCCAAAGGAGACGTGTAAAGAAGCGTAAGTTTACACGGGCAGAGATAGATAGCGAGAGAGGGAGAGAGAGAGAGAGAGAGAGAGAGAGAGGGAGAGAGAAGAGTGCGTGAATGAAGGAATGAACTAGCAGGAAGACAGATATCTTCAGTTACCATGCTTTACAGATGATATTCAGAGCATGGCCCTGCATTTATCACATCACTGCTGCTATTGTGCTGTCGCTGCTACCCATCACAGGTAATGGTGGCGGTGGCGGTGGCGGGGGGGGTTACGGTGGCGTAAGGGTAGGTGACAGCTGGGAATGGGAAAAGAGGGGGTGGTGAATGATTGAGCCGGCTTACATCCATGTGATGGCAAATGAAAAAGAATGAATTGTGAAGACAGAGAAATGTCTGCAGTGAGAGAAATGAGGAGAGATGAGTCTCACAGTGTCGCTTCTTCTGCACCCCCCTGCCCCCCCGCACAGCTGATGATTATGAGGCCTATGCCGACGCACTGATATGCAGGAGATTCTGGTAATTAACACATTGGACAGCACCTCCGCCTGTCTGCTGGCATGGCGTGCTTCACGGACACGAGCAGGAGCCCAAGCGCGAGGCGTCAGGTAAGTGGGAATGAGATGCGCACCTGTTGGAAGACGGCATCTCGGGCCCAGGGTGGGATGACACATTTCAGTGACTGCGCCGGAGCAAAAACAGCACCGTGTCTGCCGAGCGTTCTGCATGAGCGCATCTCATTATGGCGCGGCAATGAGTCATGCTGTTCAAATCGACTGTCACTTGCCCTGAAGCTCAAGAGCTCGGGAAACAACGAACAAACACTGGGGATTAGCATGAAGAGAGGTAGCTGTTTCAGAACTGCCTCGACCTGTGGTGAGGAAGCTAACTGTCTCACACCGGCCTAATAGGCTCGACTGTCACATCAGCAGAACGATTGTTGAGCTAATAAACCTACTGCTTTTATGGGTCTTCTTTTTGAGAAAGGAACAAAAAAAAAAAAAACTAAGTCAACAGCAGAACAGAAGTAAAAGTCTCTAAGATGTGTTACCGTGGCATAAATAGCTACTTTAACGGTAGCCGCACAACATCTTGGCATACAACGCTCCTTAAACAGTCACTTGATTTTATGAGGTCTTCTATCAATGCCCCTGAGGTGTAACCGGGGAGCCGTTGATGCAGGATATCTCATAAGATGTTAATGTGGCTTCAAAATATGGTTCCTTGCTAGAAATGTGTTCACTTTCTACATCTGCGATCAACAAGGCAGGCTTCTATCACAGGGGTGGGGGGGTGGGATAGGGAGTTTGGGGGTGTGTGTGTGTGTGTGTGTGTGTGTGTGTGCTTCTCCTCTGACAGTTTAGTTTTGATTGACTGAGCCTCTTCCCTTTATTGACTTTGGAAGCGAGTGAAGCTGGTACGGAGTCTCTCCCTGGATTTACAGCTTCAGACAGACATGTTCTTCAAACATGAGATCGCTGTATGCTGTCACTCAACTGAAAACCAATATGCCTGCATGCCATGTTTATATCAAACAGCTGGGGTTCACAGACGACAGATGCTTTTGCTACTCTGCTTTGCTGTTATGCACGTTTCCCCCCCTTTTAATTCTCTGCTTTGTGATGCCATAAACACTCACGTTTTCTTTCTATACGTAGCCAAAAGCGATTATTACTGGCGCAGCTTTTACACCACATATACAACATAAAGGGAAATATATTTGCATACATATATATACATTACATATATGCTAAGTGCAATCATTACATATGAGGACGCCTTGGGGAGCACGTTTTGCATTTTTTGATATCCCACGATACCCAACAAAGAACAACTAAAGCATGATTACCGTTAAGTGTTTTTCGTTAAACTACAACACTTCATTCCAATGTGAGTGGATGCAAAACACGTCCAGCATCTTTCTACATTTAAGTACATTCCCTGCACATTCATCCACCCTCACCTCCTCCCTGCAATTCCCCCCACTGCATAAACACAACACCTTCCCTTCAAGGCCAGAAAACACGGCCAACGAACTTAATTCGCCGTGTCAAATACTCGTACACAAACATAATTCTTCAAAGACATTGCTGGATTCGCCACAGCTTTTTTTGCTTTATTTGTCAAGGTTGAGCTTTTTCAGACAGAAGATTTCAATTACACGATGCTGGCATATTGTAGATGAATGCATTGGTTTTGCAGGAGCAGCTGCTGTATGGTTACTTCAGCTGGAACTGTTTTGACACCCATGCGGTTCAGCTAAATAGAATCTATAAATTTGTACACATTGGTTAAAAAATACATTTGAATACAGTCTGTTGGTTTGTCTTTTCCACGTTTTGTGTGGCTGGAGAAATGAGTTGTGAATCTGTCCTTACACATACAGAATTGTTCATATTATGGTTAGTGGAATAGAGTTAGAGGGTAGAATACTACGTAGAGGTTTGGTGACCTCCTTATCCTTCAAATCACAAAACGTACACCACATCTCAAGTTTTAAGATGATTATAGTCCTGAAAACAAAACAAAACAACTGTACGTATCTCTTTGCTACAACACTCCCTACTTGGTATGAATCTGCTTGCTTGCATTTGTTGTTGTAAGGGACATGGACCTATTCTGAACCATATACATCAAGGGACATCAAACCTAATTGCTGCCTGTCTCGCCACTTCATGTGGAGGGTTTGTAGTCTGATAGTAAATCCATGCTGTCTCGTCACAGTACTTACCTTGTGCATAATGTGCATTTCTAATCAAGGTGTACTAAAGGCTTCGGTTCTGGCTGCGATCAGAGAAGAAACCCTCGGGGAAGCGTATCCGGCAAAGAATGAGAATGATCTTTTGAATGAGCCACGTTGAGGCTTCTCTGTGGAGACGCACACTACTCTGCTTATATGAAGCACTCACACACACACACACACACATAGACACACACGCGTGATTCATTCTCCTTGTCCCTTTCTCCCAACTTCATCAACTCTGTTCAGATGTTTGCAGCTGCATTTCATGCTTTAGATGCACACATACCTGGCTCGTATCCATCTCAATATAACTGTGACCAAGGGAGCAGGAAGAATGATTACTGTCTCTCTCTCTCTCTCTCTCTCTCTCTCTCTCTCTCTCTCTCTCTCTCTCTCTCTCTCTCTCTCTCTCTCTCTCTCTCTCTCTCTCTCTCTCTCTCTCTCTCTCTCTCTCGTTCTCTCTCTCTCTCCCTCACTGCCACCTGGGTACCCTGCCAGCACACAGGCGGCAAAGTAGTGTGTTTCGGTACGTGCGCGATGTTTCGTTAACAGACAGATACAGTTGTGTATGTGTGTACATGTGTGTGTGTGTGTGTGCGTGTGTTTGTAGAGGGTTACATAAATTTGCTCTCTCTTTGGACCAGTAGGCAAGGTGCTGCTACTTCGCCTGACAGCTCCATAGATTAAACCCCAAGTGGGCAAAACCTGCTGTTTAGTATTCCACATGACTCGCCTCCGCTGTCTGGGACACACCAAATGGCAACGGTGGCAGTGTAATTGCTCAGGTATCACTCTCCAAACAGAGAAACATGTGCATAGTAACTTCTTTGGCCTGCAAAATGTTACTAAGCGAGGATATTTCCACCAAAAGCATCTGTTCAGCCACCCATAACATCAATATAACACATTACTCTTGCAGTCTGCTTACTACAACATCATTTAATTGCTATTTATTTCTCCCAAGGAAATTCACTCCACTACATCTGCTACACTAGACAGAAACTACTATAAACAAGCCAACATAAACATTCCTTCAGAATTACATCTGGTATTTCACTAAGAATGTCCTTCCGATACATTTGACATCAATCACGTATTTAAAGGTGTGGTCCAGATCTATTTGCATAAGAAATTAGTTTAAAATCATGTAATGTCTTTGTAGTCCATTGAAGGATCAATAATGCAAAGGCGACAGGGTGTGAGAACCAAAAACATCAATATTATTCATTAGAGATTGTCATTTTGAGTGCATCTTGTACTGTATAAACCATACATGCCACCACTATAGGCTCAGATAGGAATAAACAATTGTTATGTCATTGAGAATCTAGAATAGCACACAAGAAACAACAGCCATCTAAAAAAATGTTGATATTGTATCTATTTCAAGGTTAATTTATACAGGCTTTGGACTTTACATGCTGCTCTTTAGTGCCCGGGAAATCACTTAATGCACTAATACGGCATTAAGTTTCTAAAATGTGCCAAGAAAAAGCTTCTGCTGTCTTGTTTTGATGGTGTGAGCTTTTGCTGATGTGTTCTTTCTGCAGCCGTATAAAGGTATAGCAGAGCTTTCATGAAAGGCCTCCCGCGACAGTGAAGGTCAGCTGACTCATTTGGATTTTCGAAGGAAGTCTTGGCTTGCTTTATTTTTGTTGTTTTTCCTCTCTAAGTCAGTGTTGTACAAGGTTGCATCCCTTAGAAAGAGACTTTGTTGTTTGTTTTAGTTTTTGCTAGAGACTCATCTTGCACCCAGTGTGGCGTAGCTGGTCACCGCTGGTAAACCAGTAAATACATGAAAATGAATGAAATAATAATTAATAAAACCTCAGAGCGCCACTGGTGGTTATGTAAATGACATTTTATGTATAATTTAATCAGTCAGACTGTCTGATGTAAGTTTGTTTAACCACTCCAGGGATTTCTTACTCTGTAGAAAGGAATACCAACAACGACTTTGTATAATAAATGAATATATTTATTACACACCAAAGTCAAACACACAAACAGAATGGAATATTGGCATGAGTGATTTAAGGGAACGGAAGAAAAGAACATTTTTAAACTTATTATATCAATAATTTATGGATTTTGAACAATAGCTAAGGCGAATATGAGTATTTGGATCAAGAAGTCAATTAAAATCAATCAGAAAAATGTATGAATAATAAAAACAACAGTTCAAAACTTTTCAAATCAAAAATGGAGAAGATGTAGGAAGTAAAAATAGAATTTAACTTTAACTCTGAGGCGGACTTCACTTCTCTGTTGCATTACTTGTAGAAGTGAAACAGAGGTCAGGGGTCAGCAGGCAGGAGGTCTGACAGTAGGTGCAGGCAGAGGTGCTTCTCTCTTCAGGAGACGACTCTGTAGGCAGGTTGGATCTGTTCCAGCGGTGGCTGCGCTGTCAGTCAGACTAGAGAAATCGTTGTTCACTTAGAAGTTGCTTGTGCCGAGCTGTCTCTCACTTTGAGATGGCTTTTCAGTCTTTGTCGGAGTTGAAGACACGATTTCTCCCTCTTATCAGCAGATGTCATTTGGCCGATTACTCCTGCTGACTCTCTTCAAAACTAAACTTGAGCTTGAACAGAATTCAGTAACTACCGGGAGCCTATGGTAATCACAGAGCTTGTCAAAAAAGTTCAACTTCAACAAGATGTCAGCTAAAATGGAAGGCTTTGGAGAAGAGAAGTTCAATAAAAGGGGAATGTCGTAAGAAAAATGACGGAAATAGTTTAGTGGAAGACAAACTTTGGCTGTGCTGAGGCAGGTAGACGTTTAGGCTTAGAGAAGAGAGCAGAGGATGAAAGATGGACGTCTGTGGATCGGGCTTGGACCACAGGACAGGCTCTGGGCTTTGATCACAAAGATCCTCCTGGTTATTTCAGTAATTAAGGTGCACGGATCAGTTTTTCATTGTATGGACTCTCAGCTACAAGACTTGGAGTAAATACGTCCGTGTCTTCAGGCCAGTATGCACACTGCATTCTCAACACTAGTTTGGTTTCATGGCGTGTTGGGGTAGAAGATGGACTGCCGTTCTCCTGCAGAGGGTTATGTATGTGTCTCAGACAGAGGACGTGGCTATATTGTAAATACCCTCTGTTATATTTCTCTTGTTCTCCCTCTCTTTGTGTGTGTGTGTGTGTGTGTTTGGCTTTGCTGTTTAACGTGATGCGTTACCTATAGTCTGGGCTCACCCTTGTTGAAAAATACATATATCCCAGGAATGTAGCTTGAGCAATGAGGCCCGGAGCAAAGAGCAGAAAATCTATCTGTGTGCGCGTGAAGGTGCAAGTGCGTGTGAGTGTGTGAGTGTGTATACGCTTCTGTGCACGTACGTATTTCTATATAGGAGTTTTTGTAAATTGCAACATGAATTTTTTCCCTCTTAAAATGGTGTCGGCGTTCGCAGCTATCATCAGAGGGCTGTATGTGTGGCGATGTAATGGGGTCACAATAGATGCACGGGACAGGCAGGGGCTCTATTTCACAGGCTGGGAGATGGAATGTGCAAGGCGGCAGCTGGTGCAGGTCCGCAGAAGGTTCTGGATAATGAATTCTCTCTCCAGCCTGTCTGCGTCGCCCCCCCCTTTCAGAAAACTCCTCTTGGATATTAAAAGGTGTCATAGGCCTCTGGACCATCGCCCTGGAGCCAGTAACGACAGAGGGAGAGAGAGAGAGGGACAGGGACAGCTATGGAAAAGCGGATGAGGACGAGCAGAACGAGACGAAGACTGACAGAGAGATGTGATAAGCCAAGCGTTTCAGGGTTCCCTTGGCAAACATTGCGAGTTCAGATTTTTGCAATTATGGTAGTTTTTCCAGACATGGGATGACAGGAACGGGGGCCTTGTTTGTTGAGGAGAACGTGGGAGAGGAACTCCTGAGGATAGGTGGAGAGAGAGAGAGAGATGGGGAGAGAGAGAGATAGGTAGAGAGAGAGAGAGAGAGTGAGAGAGAGAGAGAACCCAGTGTCAACCAGCTGAGTCCACATGATGAGAAATTCCTGCTCCCATTCTTTCGAGGGTGACATTGTCATCTTACAACCTGGGGAAGTATTACCAAGCAGATTAGACATAGAAACCGTGTTCACCAACCATGAGTTATACCTGAAGGGGTCCGGGGGAGGGAGGGGGGGGGGGGGATATCTATTCAACCATTCTCCTTGCATAAGCACAAAAGTGTCACCGCTCCACGCCGAATGCAGCTTATAAGAAATGCGCAACTATTGAAGTCTGGTTAAGAGGTGACAGAGCTGTGGCAAACGTAGTTGTTAAGCGGGCATGAATTTATAATCACACGCAACCTGCAGAGCATACAAACAAATTGGGTCTCGCAAACAAACACGCCAAGGCATAATGTTCTAATTACAGTTTGTCTAATTGTGAGAAGAGCATTCATGTGTACTGTAGCCTGCAAACGGCTAGTCCTCTCGCCGTTTAATCTTCCTGTTTCCGTTTGATTTTCGACGGTGTTGACCCGCTGTGTGTGTGTCTTTTGTGTGTGTGTGTGTGTGTGTGTGCGTGTGCTGTATAGGGGTTTGTTTTCCTGGAGGATAAGACGCATGGGACATTAAAGCTGCGCCACATCATTAGTCCAGCAGCCAGGTCTGCAGTAATGCGTAGCTGGCACAGACGCCGCATTATTTACTGACACGCTGAGACACAAGTGGAGGTGTTACAGGACAGATACATTGCTTCCCATCACCGCACTACAAGGTGAACAGAGGCAGAGCAGCCTTATTACCCATTCAAAGCGTCACGACTCGGCCAATCAACTGAGACGGTGTTTGTGTGTCGGTACAGACACGGTAGCTTGTGACCGCACAGTGTTCCTTCCCTCAGCTAGCTGCCTCGTTTGGTCTTTTGTTTTTGTCTTCTTTGTATCCCCCGGTTGTTTTTTTTCAGTGCTTTGCCATCCATATGGAAATCGTGGCATATGGTGTGTGTGTGCCTATTATCTGACAGAGGGAATTATGTTGAAATGAGAGACAAAAAGGCCAAATGGTTCCAGAACAGAATGTTCTGTTAATCAGAGTGCTTTGCTCTGAAAGAGGGGCTTCGCAGGAATCTGACGGGTAGAAAAACCTTCCATGAATATGTAACTCCTCCTTCCGTCAGGGTTACTTTGCGTGTGAGGTCAGCGCTTTGTAACAAGTCACTGCCGCGCCAGATAAGGGCGATTGTCGCCATAGTGAACCGTGCAAATGTACCATTGCCTTTTGCTCATTGAAGACAGGGAGCTCCATGTGGGTGTCGAGCTTGAACTCATATGAGGTGAAAGCACACTTTTTTATGGAGTATATTAACCAGCCACTTAAAACGAGAGCCGTAATTAAAGGGCTGACAGCTTTATTAACACATGCGGAGCGGTGGATTCCTTGATTAGCAGTTAAAGGGGGGTCTTATGCAAAGAGCTGCTGATTTACATACTTACATGCGTGTATGTAAGGCACCATGTTATTTTCTGTGTGACGCAATGGCATTTAAGCTCCTTTTCACAGGAAACATCAGTTTAGCTGTCACTAATGTTTTGTACTTGTCCTCAAAGCTACTCATTGTATTTGGTGGTGACAGTTAAATGCCGTGTGTGTATGTGGGTGGGTGGCCAACACTATATGATTATTGCTCTGATGCTTGAAAAAGGTGGTATAGAGTGACAGAGACCATTTATAAGTCTCTGTTTACACTTTTTCTGTGTGCAATTATCTGCCCGCTGAGATGGATTTTTTTCATCATTTCATAACAAAGTAGACAGAATCGGGCACAGAGGAAACCTCAGCACCTCGTTTGTCTTTGATGGGCGACAGGCTCATTCCATGTAATTCACTGTGAAATCTGATTTGTGGTGACAATACCAGACTGAGATAAGATAATATTGTAATTGTCTTGTGCTGCCAGTCAGGACAGATTGAGGCATACACACACACACACACACACACACAAACACACACATTGAGGCACACACACACACACACACACACACACACACACACACACACACACACACCTGAGGAATTAATTATGGTTGCAGTGGCCGTGCATGGAAGCCGTGGCATTGCTGTGTTCATTATATTAATTTGTAATTACATGCAGTCAGGTGCGTTTTGACATCATCGCAGGAGTGCAATCCCCATTTCAGCTTTGCAATTACCCAATAGCTGCTCTTTCTGGAGTGACAGCCCCAAGTTTTAGCTCGTCAAAACCTCCAAAGCACTGAGAGATGCTGTGAAATTTATCTGGGCTTGTAGAATACTTTCTTCAAGGATCAATAAATGCAAATAAACACCATTAGTCTCAGTCTGCTAGGGTCAAAAGAACACAGTCTTATTTTGGATTGCCAATCTCCATCAGCACATCGTTTCGAGCGAGAGCAGAACCCCACACACAGAGTTCCCTCCTCTCATTAATGTCTAAATTGTATAGCTGATGGGCTGGGGTGCTTGAAGCTTGGCGGGGCCTCGCTCTCTGGGACTCACCAGCATCACTTGGACAGATGGCAGGAGGAAGCAGCTGTGACTAAGGGACACAGAGATGAGCCGGAGAGCTGGCTGCAGCCACAACACAACACTGTGGCAATGACACCACCCCGAGATGGAGATAGAGGGGAGGGAAAACAATGCAGAAAGAAGCCCCGCAGAGTTCCACATCAACACACCATTGGGCAACAAGCTGCTGTTCGCCTCCCGGCCCCCCGAAATGAAGCAAACTTTACAGATTCAGAACACTTACTCAGCCTGTACCGATTTGACGTAGGCCTTCAATCACTCATCTCCCCTTACATCCCATTTCACGCAGGGCTTCAGACGCCCTAACCAATCAAATAACCTTTTTACAAAAAAAAAAAACAACCTTCGCCAGCCTCCTCAGACACAAATACAGTCGAGGAAAACTTGGGGCTTTCTTTCCTCATCCCGGCTGATGCGTTGTTTGGCAGGAGGGACGCATAAGAATGAGCAGTTAGCAGCGTTTGGAGTCCAACTGGGGGGGCCTGGCTTGAGAAATGAGCTGGCATTTGCAGATAGGCAGGCACAGACTGATGGAGTCACTCGGAGGGGTTCTGAGAGAATTTTCATTGCATTTCTTGGGGGGGTTAAACCGCGCTGTATGGCAAAGGGCTGAGAGCATGGAGTCACTCCAGGCTGATGCACCAGGCAGCCATCTGAGCCTGGGACGTCTGCTGAGCGTGATATTGACACGCACCAACATTTTCTTTCTCAGGCGCTGAATTCTGGTTATCTTTCGCCCCCTTGCCTTATTTGTCATTTGACTTTGTATCACATTGAGACGCTTAGATCGTTGCCTGTAAATTTCACAGATATTCCTCGGCTCCTCATATGAGGGAAAAGGTCTGTTTATCTCTATGTATTCTATTTTACTCCCAAAAATATGCAACTTGAGCATACATTATATTTGGAACCAATACTGTTGAGCAGAAAGCAGCCAAACCAAATGAAGCCAACCTTCCTCTACCGCTTTTCCCCAAGTCTCTTTGCAACACAGATAATTTGTTTTGGTTTGATTTTATTCTCCTTTTCTGAAGCAGCAGATGTTCTTCATGAAATATTCGAAGCTCTGTGGGGACCTTTTAGGACAACAGCATGACTTGTTCTGCTCGAAAAAAGCCATTTCTAATTACGCATGGTCTCCAAATGAAGGGGTAAACAGAAGAGACTCCAAATGGCTGTCATTAGGGGCTTATGTCAGGACATACAGGTTAGGCCCCTTCTCTCATTAAACCGGATCTGTTCTGCACACAAAAGCAACACCAGGGTGGGGGAGTGTGTATATGTGCCTGTGTGCACATGTGGAACTATGTATGTATGTTTCTTTTTGTGTTGATGGGCCTGTGTTTGTATGTGCCTGCCTTAGAAAGCAGGTTGAATCTCATTTACAGTCCAAGGGGTCACTTATTGACTGAATCAAAGCCCCTGACAGGGCTCAGACGGAATGGAAGCTTAACAAGATTACTGTTATATATAGCAGCGGTAATGGGAACCTCTCTGGAGACGGTGCTGCTGCTGATTTGTGCCCCGCTACCCAGATTTGAGCAGCAATGCCTAACATTCTCCACACAGCCTCTCTCCACCGGGAAACTCCTAATGCATTACAGCTGCAATGGATCAATCAATCTCCCTGCTCTCCCAGCTCTTCCATCTCTTCACCCACTTCCTGCCAGGACAGCATTTCCTCAGGGGCAGCGTCTTGGGCTACACCCTCTCGGCCTACGCTGCCCATGCTTGTCCACCTCTTGTGAGAGAAATCCTTGGTTGAACTGGATCTCAAGCCATATGTCACACCGGTTTAAGGTGGAGGAGATAAAGATCGGAAAAAGTGGGAGAGAGGAGGTCTGTATTAGAAAATGTGGCGCCACCGCACTTGTTTTGATTAATGGACCTTTCTCTGCCCGTGAGTGACGAATTATCAGAAGGTTGGATGGCTCGTTCATCACTGTCAGCTGGGACCTGCTAGCGCCGCCGTCTCCCGTCTACGAGCCGGTCGCTCCACAATCTAGGTCTTATCTATCCCACCTGGTCCCTGAGATTTCCCAGAGAAAGAGGAGAAGAGACATGGCGCATGTATGTGAGGAGAGCGTCGGGAAGCAAAGGAGGGAGGAGAAACCAAAGGCCCGAGGGATTGGAGGGGAGAGATTAGGCCTGGTCGGTGATGGTGTAAGCACTCCAGTCACTGTCTGGGCAGCCATTACAAAAAATGGACGCCGTGCTCCTCCTGAGATTTACTGGAGGTAATCAGATAACCTGAGACGTCTACAGGCAGCCGCTATCGTCCACTAACCCATTATCACATGATTGAAGTTAATTTGCTGAAGGGAAAGGAGGACGATAAAAGTCTTCGTGTTGATAGTGAAATTTTTGTTTTCTATCTCACCTCAAGGCTTTGCTCGGCCTCTAATTAAGCAGGTAGAGTGGGTTTCAGCAATGGGAATCTTATCTTTGCTTTGGCGAGGCGACAGAAGATAGTGTACAGAAGCATAAACACTAATTAATTACTAAGAGTGTATTTTGCTGTGGGAGAAAGTGCTTTTTGTCTCTTCAGTGCTTCCTGTTGTGTTGGGCATTCCAGAGAAAGGTGTTGATGATAACACAAGTATTAACAGCAGATGTGGGGATACATACTTGCACAAACAAGTCTCTCCATTTTATGTTCACTCTGTTTCCGGCTCTCATGTTCCTACTCACACCTGAGCACAACAGGGGAAGGTAAAGGACTTGCTCTCTAAGTGAGGCATGATCCTTTGACAGAAGGGAGGAGACCAGGCTCCCCCGATGATGGATCGGTCCCGGACAGCTCTCGAGAGGCAGAGGCACCTCAGGGCTGCGAGCGCCCGACGGACACGCACCTAATTCCTAGGTCTTATTTTGTCAATAAACAGCAGCCAGTGGCACTCAATTAGAAGGCTTTATTGACTATGTTGCCTGGGCTGTGTCAGATGTCAGCTGGTGACACAACGTGATGTCCAGCAATGACACTTTCCCCAAGATTACAGAAAATGGAAAAATCAGAAGAAGATTGCAGAAGCAGAGAAAATAAAAAAGGAAGGGAACCGGAAGGGGGGGAGCGGTGGGTGAAGAGAAATACATGAAGGAGAAAGAAGGCAAGTGGAAAGTGGGCAAGTGAGGCTACGCTAGTTTTCAAAGCCTTTCTATTTAAGAGGTTTAGTTATATCTCGGTCCTGCAGAATACACACTTAAGCATTGTAAGAAATGTGAAAATCCGATGTGACAAATGGCTCCGCTGAAAGACAGATTCCACTCTGTTGTCTTTCATCTTTTTTTCTCACCACAAGACAAGTAACATATCGCCTTCACCATCTTTGTTTAGTGTGAACAAATCCCCGAACCAATGTTTGTTTTCTGTTCTCTCTCCCGCAATATGTTGTCTTTTGTTTCACTTCGAATTCCACAGCGTCGTCTCCTTCTCTGCTAGAGACACAGAAACAAACAGACGCACCAGCTTAGCCTGACTTTGCATGTAATTGGGTGAAAATCATACCATGGAATGATTGCATTTTGGACACGGTGATGTTTACTTATACTTTTTCTACTATCCATTTACCATCTTTTTAACATTTGGAAGGAGGGAGGACATATTCTACCTGCAAATAAGCATATTGACTCATGTCTGACTCTGAACAGCTGTGGAGTTTGACTTAAGTTGTGAAAACTTGTCAAAATATGATCGAGAGAGTTGAATGGACTCACGCTTGGGAGTATGTGTTGCAAAATGTTTGATTCGTACCAAAGGAAATGCTGGCAGTTAGGCAAACCCATCGACCCTGAACTGCCCTGCCACACAAAGTACACACACTCTTGAGTATTTGGCCAACATCTGTGTTTCACAGCCTGCTCAGGTCTTTGCACTGTGGTGCTGCAGCAAGGGAGAGTAGAGTTCCCCTTATTATGTAAACAGCATTAATGTGGCTAATTTTCCATGTGGATTTATTTTTTCCAGTGACTTTATTTAGTGTTTGGCATAATCTATAACACCACTATGAATAATGTAATGAGTAATGACTATTATCATTTGTGTGTTTGGTGCATGGGTGGAATAATTAGTAAAGGAGTAAAAGTACAATATTTACCTTTGAAATGTCATGGAGAAGATTATAAAGCTTCACAAAGTGCAAATGCTCAGGTATGTAGAAGTACCTCAAAATAGAATTGGAGGCTCAAGCTTGATTAAACACAACTTTGCATTTACATTCCGCCTCTACTGGGATCTTTCAAGCCCCCTTTCAATGGAAACAGCACAAATTATCTACTGGAATTCTAATGCTTCAATATTTTCCATCCTTACTTGGAGTTCCATGTAAATCTCTTGTTATCCACATCACATTTGGCATTGTCTCTGAGTCATTATTTTCTCATTATGGGGCATGCTGGGACATGGAAATAAGTGGTCATTATTCCATGGCCTCTTACCAAACGTGTGCTTGTTTTCGACTATTGTTGGAACTCAGGGTTTTTACCGTCTATTAGTGAAATTGTTAGAGTTTGTTGTTAGTGCTTAATCATTAACATTGCAAATAAGCACTGCTGCTATGGTTACTTGCAGTCTAAGGGACATTGGGCCTCATTAACCACTTCAGATTTCCTCTTAAAACCCGCTTACGCAATTTTCACAAAGAGTCTAACCCTTGCTTTCTTATTTAAGATGTGTTGTCAGGTAAAACTCATTTATGCTAATATTTCAGTATTTTATGAACAATGATATTTGCAGTACTTATTTTCATTATTTCAATTAACCGTAAGCATTTTTTTAAAGTTAATTTAACACTCCACTAACTTTACAAAGCCGTCCTGTGGGTTTGCGCCTGGAACAAGGAGCTGCTGGAGATGCGTGGCTCATTGGTACGCATCTTTGAGTAAGCGACAGTCGGCTTCTTTTCCAATAATGGTTTGTTTTATTGGAAGATAGAGAATATGCCCGGCCCCCTGGTTAACGACACCACTCACCAACCCTCAGACGCCACAGGGGGTGTCCTTCAATCAGCAGCACACGCGTACTCGCTCCACCATCAAGCGCACCGTCGGTATCTTAAAAGGACGCTAGATGTGTTTGGACACAGCGGGTGGCAAGCTGCTTTACAAACTCGAGAAGGTGTGTGGAAACAGAACAGCGGTTATGTTGTGTTTATATTCTTGCAAAAACGTTGAGGCTATCTGTAAGTTATTGGCGCATTCTCTCTTGGTTGTCCAGTAGTGAAGGTTGAACCGGACCTTGGTGCTGGCATGGACGTGCCGCTGCAGGAGGTTACTGGATGCAATGATCTCATCTGCAAAAGCAAATATTTTCATTTTTAATACAAACTAAGCACTTAGGTGACACATATTTAAGAACACAACACATATTCACAAAAATAATCAGCTGCCGTCAGATGGTTTTACACACTGTTGTTTCCACGGTTTTACAGCAACAGCTTTGAGATCAAATCTACCGTCAAATTGTGTTACCTCTGAAAAACAAGCTTACCTTCTGACTCTGAGATAGGAGAAGGCTTAGGAGATGAAAGCTCTGGCACGGGGCCCAGATCTCTGTCCAAATGCTCAGCTGATGGCACAGCCGAGAGTGCTGTCTTTCCAATACTGGCCCTAATGCGCTGGTGCAGCTCAGATATCTCTGGGCGAGCCTTTCCCCCCTCCAGTGGTCAGCGCCTCTCTTCTGCGTTTCGCAATATTTGTTTTAGTTTACTTCATCAGTTGTATGTCATTATCCGGAAACACCGTTTAGCCTTATCAATATCTGCCATAGCTGTAAGATTAAAAAGACAAATATTTATTTAGCACAAAAAAGAAAGAAAAGACAAAGAGCACTTGATGTAAGTATCTGAGACAGGCAGTTAAGTAGCCCTGAAATCTAAATCCTACTGCAAGTATTGAATGAATTGTAGTTGAATGAAATTAACTACCATACCTGTGAAGGGTGCTCTGTACAATAAAAGGCTTTCGTTATAAGAAGTAATGTTACAAAGCAGAGTAAGCGTGCCATGCTCCAGGCCAGGCTGAAGGTTAGGTTCACCTGCATGAACGCCTGCTCTTTTTGTTGTGAACAGACACTGGCCTTTTCTGCCTTACCCATTACTGTAATGTATATATATAAATATGGAGATAATATTTTCAGGTCAAAATGTTACATAGCGCTGTAGCTTTCAAGCCTGTCCTCCACCTTTACTCGCTTCCAAGTGATGCAGATATTCAGGGAACTCTACAGGGATCCACTCGCTTCCGTGATCTAATTATGATCATTAGAGCACAACATGAGGCTAAGCTGCACCTACACTGACACCCAACAGATGGTTACGCGCTGGTTGCCAAAGCTGGGCAGTGGTTGTTCGTCACACAACAGTTGGCCACTCCAGCTCCGCAAAGACCTTGACTCACCTGTCTAATACATGAAAAACAGACGCCTGGTGACTTCCCTCTGTGACATGATCTTTTTTTTTTAACATGGCCGGGTTTCTTGCAATAAGCCTTATTTATAACCAATTCTCTGTGTTCAGTGAACGCAATGTTTTATAAATAAGGCCCCTGGAGGGTTTTGGCTTGAAGATTACAATGGAACAGAGATAGTCAGATGAGGTTTTATTGCTTCCATACCCGAAACGTTTGTGCTTTGTAGAATACCAATTGTCAAAATAGATTGCGAGGCACATTTACTGAAAAATCGACTTAAATATGTGATAGAAGGATGAATGCATGGCAGTGCAGCGTTTAAGAGTTTTAGAAGTGCAGAGGTTAATCTGGATTTGGGGACTTTGTAAGACCCTTTGAGGAAGATATGTAAATGCTACTGGATTTGTTATAGCCGGGGAGCGTTTCATTGTTGGACTGAGGTAATAATTACAGTCGTAGAACATTCTGTGGAAAGACTCGTGCCCAAGGACAGATTCTGAGCCAATACTTTATACCCAAATATTGTCATTGCATCTGAGTTAAGAAAGAACAAAGCCCTCTGGCGATTACAACGCTTTCCAAACTGGGAAGAGTCCAGACATACAGGTTGGCTTTACATGGGTAGTAATTCTTTGAGAGTATTAGACAAACAATTTAACTGTGAGCAATGTGCCAGAACACAAATGAGCAACCACTGAAGCCAAGTGGACATCGGCTTGCCAAGCACAACTAATTATAGGAAGAGTTTAGCCAACCTGTTCAAATGATTTATGATAATGAGAATGACAATAAAATTGCTACTGTCAAACTGTGGGTCTGATTATTTCATATAAATTTCATTAGCTGCTTCTATGAAATACGTTTAGGGAGAGAGGAGTCGTTTTGGAAAGGTGATTCAGTTTACTGCTGAAGCTGACACACTCACTCCCAAGGACTGAATGTCCCCAAGGACCATTTTGGAATAGTGCAACAGAATGCGACTCAGTATCTACCTCATGCTCCTCAATGACCCTCTGACAGTGAGTTGCTGCCACTCACACTATGAGCCGGTCATAGCACCACTCACTGCACCAGCTGTGGCAACTTGCTGCTGGCCAAACACAAATATAGAGATTGAGAGAAACTGTAATCTTGAGACAGGCAGTGTAGGGCATGGTTCTCCAGCTATGTGCCATGGAGAGGCGAGAGTGACGTTCAGTCAGACAAGGGGAGCTCAACAATGTATTCAGCTGGGTTTGGTTGTGGCTGAAAACCTGCAAACCTGTTATGATCCTCCATGGAGCTAGTTTGAGACCCATGATGTCCTCTGAAATCTTTGCTGCCATGCTTGTATTCATAACAATGCATCTCACAGGATTGTGTCAGTCTGTTTTGCATTTGGAGCCAAGCAAAGCTCTGAGAAGACAACAACACATTAAGAGAAAAGTTAATTAGAATTTCCAACAGACTGACGAGAAGCATTAATGTCAAACATGTTTGTTAAGTTTAGTCTTTAATGATTTCTTACGCTGAATATGGTGTTGAATGGATTTTTGCTCTTCCGGTGAAAGTTCATGCATTACTTTGATTTACGGTTTGAATTTGTGCTTTTTATGAGTTTTAATATTCATTTGGGCACTGGGAGTTGCTTGGATTTGTTTTAGTCCCACTTGTGACATACATGGAGCCAGATGATATTGCAACCTTAAATTTCAATAATGTACCTCAGCTATTTTACTTTGCAGACCACAAAGGCAATTCTAACTTGCTTGGTTGCTTCACCAGTATTGTTATGAAGCCAAATTGACTTGTTGTCAGGGAAATACAAGTAAATTACTACAAAATGGGTTCGTAAAAAACTAAAAATGCCTCAACCAATTATATGTGAACCATGTGGGATCAGATGTAACAGACAACATTGAGCTAAACATGGTCAAGCATTTGACCAGAGAACGAAAGATATTTGCACACATTATTTCATAAAATCCATTACTTGCTCTTGCTTGTGCCGATGTTGTTGTGACTCCGGAATCCATAACTGCTTTGCTTGGCTCTGACCTTGCGACATGGATCTTTTTGCTGCCGCAGAGCAACAGAAAAACAATTGCCAGGCTTTTCATTCAGCCATTGCGGCTAGTTTCTACTTCATTGCGGGGACAATGGGTCAAAGCTGTGCTGCAGATTAACTGTGCAAATAAATAAGGAAGGCTAGCGAGCAGAAGCTTGGGTTGAGGCAAATCAATAGGGTCAAACACGGAGGGAGTCCAAGGAAGGTGGGATGAGGGAACGGAAACAGAGACGGAAGCGGAGAGAGCTCGGGGTAATCAAGTGAGCCATCAGGTGCGTGTTAAGCCCACAGAAACCTTTTTTCCCTGGAGGAAATGATTGCCCGGGAGCACAGCAAGGTCTCATCTCCTCCAATCGGACTCTGCATTAAGCGTCCCCACTAGTACACAAGTGCACAAACAGCCTGATTGGAAGAAGAACAAATGACTCCCTGAAGTTGCGATAAATGTGTAATCATTTTGTTGTTTGCATGTTATTTGTTCCTCTTTACCTCGGCCAATCAGTGGAAAAGACACCAGTTAGTCAAATGGATCCATGTGAAGTGTCTGTGATGACGGGGCTTCAGAGAGGTTTCATGCAGGGGCTGTTGTTTTGCATTGTACACGTCTTCCTATTTTCTTTGTTTTCTTTCACAACTTTCTTTCCGAGTTATTTCTCTTATTGTAACATTACAGCCTCAAGCAAACACACTACAGTACAGGCGAGGAAAAGTGGTAGCAAGTGGGGTGTCTTACTGAAAAGCCCAGAGCGATGGGATAAATTCAATTGATGTGAAATTCTGTTTGTGGCCTAAAAACAATGAGATGGGGTTTATTAAGTGAAAATGGGGGAACTGCGAGAGTGGAAAAGCTCTTCCAATTGCATTAGGACTGGATCTGGGAGAGTTGGTGCAATAATGGCACGGAAGGCAGGGTCAGATTACAAGAGGATGGTAAAGGGTTTAGTGGACACGGAAAGGCCCAGGGAGAGCGAGACAGACTGATGGGAGAGGCTAAACAAAAATGATGAAGGATATTGGAGGTATAGGAAAGGGAGTGAATGAGGGATATGGAGCAGACGAAGTTAGAAAAGTTGTGCGCACGCCAGCGACAAAGTAGAGCAGAGAAACACGTGCGAGATAAGAGAATCAAAGAGAAAGGGAGAGAATGTGTTGTTGTAAACCAAGGTTGGCATGTTTCAGTGGAATTCATCTATTGACTATTCAGGATATTGACAAGTAGAGACGGTTTTTCACAATAATCCAAGGAGACGGTTGCAGTGAGATCTATTTAAACGCACAATGAGAGGAATCCGCGCACCTCCAAATTCCTCCTGGATGGCTGTGGCATCTTAATAGCTTCCGGATGTCTGGCCTTGCTGCCTGCCTGTCTGCTCCAGATCGTCCCAGACAGTGGAAGAAGTGTCTGAACGCCGGTGTCAGTCAGCGTCCTTGCGTTTGGAAGGGCGAGACACACTCATCGATACAAGAAAGATACACTCTCGCTAACAGCGGGAGCTAAAATTGAACTGATTTAATCAAGGTGCTCGATAGTCACCTCACCTTCTGCCAAATGACAATGTGATTGAGGACTTTTAAAATAGCAATAACAGAGTTCCACCGTGTGCAGATGAACTCCCAGGCTGCAGTTTGCAAATCAAAGATCCGTGCCTTTAGTTTTGGAGACGAGAGGTTGGTTGATCTACAGAAGGGAAACCACACCAACACCGAGAATAATAATAATTAGGTGTTGATATATTTTTCTTTAGTTCCTTCAGAACAACCTGTCCTCGCCGTAGGTGCTTTGGGGAGTTGGTTGTTTTTTTCTTTCACACATCCAAAATTCAATTGTCCTTTAGGAAAACCGCTCTTGGAATTAGGTTGTCATCGCAGTTAATTAAAATGTTCACCTTGGCAGCATATAGAGAATGCTACTTCAAGGACTTGTTGATCAAAACTAAGAACAAAGAAGTAGAGATTTGTAGTCTTGACTGCTTGTTTCATCGTGCTTACCTTGGCTTTTATCCACACTGGCTGCCTCCAGAATCTCAACTGATTCTCATGTCTCTTAGTAATTGCTCGCCCCCCCCTCCTTCCTGTTTCCCAGTAACTTCCTCTCATGCAGGATGTTGTTTTGTAGGAGGCAGCTATTATAGGTTGTTTGGTGCTGACCCGTGGGGTTGTGCTGCGTCTCATCCACGCGACTCTTAGCCAAAGTGATTCCGACAGGCACATTAAAATGCAAATTCTTGCCTGTGTACTTGTTGCCATTTTGTCACTTCCTTTCCTCTTGTGTGGCGTGTTGAGGGGAAAGGAATTAGAGACTTGGCCCTGGGGTTGCATATTCAAATGGCCACCCGATTTCCCAACAGAGGCGTTCGAGCCGGGTTTCCATTTACATAGCTCGCATTCCCCCATTTACCGCCGATCAACGCTGACTGAGTGAAGCACAACTATTTACTGGGACTTTTATGGGTTGTGAGCAAAACATTGAAACTATACACTTCCCCTAGCTGAACACTGATTTTCTCCCGGGGGATTCCATCTACATGCCTTTGATGGCCAAGAGGGCACGAACAGCCATCGTTAAAACACTGTGCAGGAAAGTGGCGGCTCATTATCAGCTCTGTATCTCTGTGCTTGTTGGTAGAGGTCAGTGCTTTCATGTTGCACCAGAGGGGTTACTGAGTTTGACTGGCCAATTAACTATAATTAGTATATAATTCAGAATAGAAGCACAATAGGATTATATCAGCAATCGTGCCTATGTTTAAGTGGAGTTCAAGACTGTAGCCGCTGTGCTCTGTGGGAGAAGGACATCTGTCTCCTAGCTAAATGTCTCCTTACAAGTAGAAAAACAGTAATTTATATCGAACTCATGTCAGATGAAATGATAGTCATTTGCATTGTTCTGCAACTTGAAAATTCTATGTGCCATTCGCAGAGAGTGAAGAATACATTGCCGTGTATCTCAGTGTAGCCTCGTATCGCAGCTCTGAGTTATTCCCACATAAGTGTCTCGCTGTACTGCAGACTATATAAATGTCTGTGTTAAACTTTGTGTCAAGAGTGCAATATTTATCCAACAAAAAGCCCCGGGTTACTCCTGACACGGAGGCGCTGCTGAAAGAAGAGAAAAAAGAGATCTTTAGTGTCAGGGGGACAAGCTGGGACTGCAGAGGATATAGAAGGGGTTGGAAATCACAGGGAGCAAATGCCGTTTCAGGAGAGAGAGATTGAGGACAAGCTGCTATAGAATAAGGTGAGGAAGGAAAAAAGACATTCAGAAGTCTTCCACCGGGACTTGACTCAGGACCTTCTAAATGCTTGATCGAGAATATCTTTATCCTGAGTCAAGTCTTCTGCGACTCTTCCTGATCCACTTTTAGCTTCGTGGAGATTTGTTATCAAGATTTTGAGCTCATTTCTAGTCCTGGAAATTTCCTAGACATGTCATCATGATCTTTGTAATGTGTTTCTTCAACAAGCAGTTATTGCCAAGGTGAGATATTGAAGTAGAATAGACAGAAAGGCTAGCCGTGTGGGTTCCTACGCTGAGAAGACTCTTGAATCAACACATCTTGAGCCCTGCAAGACATCATTTTGCTCCGAAAGTTCTGCTTTGTCCGCCGTATACTGTGGCCTCAAGATCTTTAGGGTGGCTGCAGGGTACTCCGAAAGGCATTTTGTTACTCAGCTGTATACCATGCAAGGTATCACCAAGATGTCAGCTTTTCAGGGACTATGAAAAAAACATTAAAATAAAAAATGCATGAAGGAAGAAGATTTTTTTCAGCGAGTGTAGGAAGGATGTCAATAAAATATATCTTATTTAAATGGTGAAGCCGGTGTCGGTGTGAGCGGTGCGAGCAAACCGCATAGCAGGTGGTGACGCACTGAGCAAGGCAATGTTAAGAAATGTACAAAAATAATGTTTCCACAGCCAGCCTGTCTCCGTCAGTGACTGCCCTCTTCTCCTGTGTGCCCAAACTGAATGGCTAATTACCTGGATAAGGTGCATGGGGAGCAGTCGACCGCAGCAGCCACCTGTCGGCTGGAGTGCCTCCAAATGACAAACGCCTGTGGGGCTGTGCTGCCCGGGTTCAGTCTGTGTTTTCCACTCTGTCGCCTTGCACCGCACCTCAGCGTGGCAGCCTCAACCTGGGGAGCAACTGTTGTCTTTACTAATTTACCCAAAATAGCTGCCTGCCTCAGGCTCTTCCGTGGTGCCAGTTCTAGTGAGTAGCATCTGTTTTGAACTGCAGGGGCAATCGTAATCACACTGCGTGGAGGCTCTGGGCGTTACTGGGCTCCCAGCTAATAATACTGCACCTCTGGCTGTTCCTGACATTTAACATGTCCTGGAAAAACTCCTCAGAATGCCAGGAGGAGAGAAATCTATGAGCAAAATGTGTTTTTACTAACTGCCGCCCTGCAGACACACTTAGCCTGTCACTCTAGGCTGTGAATGGGTTTATTGTCACCCAAAAATAACTATGGGGCCCCGGGTATTGATTGATCAGAAATAAAAGGATTCAGAATTTAACTTGAGCTGCATGTGTTTGGTGTGCGAAGGTCCAATTTGTGTGCTTGTGCTCTGTCAAGAAAACTGAAATGGACAAAGGAGAGCAACTGAGCCATAGAAGAGTAAAAAAAAACTTCTGGAACGATTGTATTGCTATATGACTGGCTGGCAAACCTTAAGAAATCAATAGTATGCATCTGGTGTATCTGGTTCCAACCAGTCTGTGTGTGTCCACAGAGGAGAAGCTTACAAAAAGCAACAGCTTAATTCCTTCACTTTTGAGGCAGGAGAGCGTCTATTCTGAAATCCTTACAGGCGCAGCTCCAACGCTCTACATAGAATTAATCGTGCAGGTATTTAGAATATTAGGTCAAGTGGCGAGCTTAGTGTGAGGCTGCATATTACTTTTATAAATAACCTGATTGATGTTTCACTTTTTCGGAACTGAGAAGAAAGGAATGTTTGTTCTGGTCAGCCAAGAGGGCAACAAAAAGGCATCTGTTGAAAGTACTAAGATGTAACAAAAACACTACTTTATTGCTTTGTAATAAAACAACATAGCATAATGCGAGGAAGCTCTCAAATGACACATAACAGCACTAAAACAGAATTACCCCACCATTATGTCAAAAGCACGCACGGATCATTTCAGTTTGGGGCGGAATGAGGGAAAACAGAGCGAGAGAGGGAGAGAGGGGCTGTGTGTTTAAGTGTGTGTTCTGAATGACTCTGCTGGCCTCTGACTCACTGGCGGTCCAGCTTAGAGGCCATTTTGAAGTGACAGTGGAGGGATTCTGGAGTTGGGTCGGCGGTGGGGAGAGAGTTGCTTAATGTGGCATCTGTCGCACAACAGTATGTTCCAGCTGGAACAGAGGGCTCAGGGCCGCTGGGACCCGGTGTGAAATATACTGTGGAGAAGGTCACTTTCCACAGAGCCAATGAGGCGGGCCACTACCCACAATGCAGTGGCATCCAGAGATATGCCCACACACACACAAATAACAACGTGCAGAACAAAGTCGCAATAGCAGCGGGCGGCGACATAAAAGGTGTCACAAGTCACAAATTGACAGGAAACGTATAAAGCTACACCAGGAGGTAACGTACAGAAAACCATACAAAGCAAATCCCACTGCAAGTTTTAAAGCCTCTCAGTCAAAACCAGCCTCGCAGGGTGCATTTATTAGTTCTTGTTTTCCTTTTTCGAAACATTTTTAGTTGTGTTTTACTAACAGGAATATGCCTGACTGATAATAATCACAAAGATCAGGCGCCTAATAGCTTAGAACATCCTCGCAGAGAATTAATAGCTCAAAAGTAATTGCATTTTGTCAATTATCTTGCCGCAGCCATGATTTTATTACTGTCGCACATTTTACCTACTTGGTAGTTCTGCAGAACACACACATACCTTTTGCTCGCTCACTCACACACTTTACCAAAGGGTTTAATTTGTGTATTTGTTTATTTTGATATGAGATAGGAAGGCAGGTCCTGTGCTGATTACAATTTCTGGTGGTCGTTAATATTTGGAGAACAGGAGCAATAAAAGGGGACACACACCCTTTGACCCGATTCTGCATCTCTGCTTGGGTCTCTGCAGTGGGTTGATCATGTTGCTCTGTCTGTTGAAAGCCTAGTCAACTCTCTAAATGAAGGCTGTGTAGCTGTGACTTTGATATTCTCTATCTTTGTGACATGCTGATCAGGTAGGATATAAAAATGTGAATCTAAAACTCATATTGTAAGAAGGGATGTTTGTGATGAAGGAGAGACCTTGACAGCCTTTATAGCTTCAACTTCAAAGATGCCATTCTTTCCAAACAGACAGGAGAAGTTCACAGATTTCTTGACATTTCTCGATCCTTCTCTCAGACAACTCCATAGCAAAGTACAAGGTAATACAAAAAAACCCCACCTATTTTCTGTTAATAGCACGCAGCTGTATTGTTGCCACCTCTCCGGATCAATCCTGGGTCGAACAAGCACTGGAAATCATTCTTTAATCAACATTTTGAGCAACTCTTGGAGTCCATATAATGTCTCATCTAAATGTGCTCCCTATCTGGCACCAAGGCTCTGCACAGTAGGCTTTATTTGCAAATGCCAAAATGTATCCACGTGTTCTTTGAATACAAAGAAAGATAAAGATAAATCAAACAAATAACTTGATTAAGCAAACGGTTCCATTCTTGCCAGAATAGATGCGTGGATAATGTGATGCATCACAGGCAAACTCAATTCAGAAGAGCAGAAAAAAAAGGGACAAACAAACATTATTTATGTTGTTATGCTATGAGCCTCTCACTGAAATTGACTATAATCAGATTTCACCCAAAGTGGACATCATCTTCAATTTAAATGGAGTCGGACACACAAACACACGAGCACACACAGAGTTATGATGGGAATCGCTCTGATGTTGCGTGGCAATTTCCGCCCGAGCCGCAAGCTTCTGTATCAAAAGAACAAGTGATCTTGAAGAGAGGTGTCTCTGCAGCAGCCATGCTGCAATCTGAAGAGTTTTTTTATTTGCACAGGGACAAGAAAGGGTGTGTTTCGCGTTACATGCTGCAGTTGTTCTAATGCATTCAATAGCAAAGCCAGAGGTAAGATACTAAACTCAGAAATAATGTGGATCTGTCTCAGTGGATGTGGGTTGTTTATCTTGTTTGTTAGGCATTCTGGTCCACAGCAGCTTTGGACATTGATATGTGTTGCATGTAAGCATGTTGTATATCAGGAGAGCTGTCACCCGGGGGACTGTATAGAACAAATCAAAGATCACTTACAGAGTCACGTAGCGAGACGGCTGCATGAATATATTCAAGACATTTACTTACATGTCAACAAGTGTTATGCATTTTTTATTGAAGAACAAGGAGCCCCCCCCCCCAACAAACACACACACACACACACACACACACACACACACACACACACACACACACACACACACACACACTAATCTATCATCCCCAGTTTGTGATGCACTGCAATAGATTCCATTTCTATTAAAAATGTTGTTCCAAATTCCAGTTATTGACAAAATGTAACTGTTGTTGTTACAGGACAGTGGCACCATCCGGTCAATCTGTGAAGTGAGCGCCCACCAAGGTTGAGCCACGCCCACTCCACATCGGCAGCCAATTACAGCAAAACGGTAAGAAATATACAAAAACAAAGGCTTTTGTCTGGTTCGATTCAAACATCTATACGCAAAAGTTTGGGATGATTAGATCAAAATTTTAGGAGGCGAGACTTAACGAAAACTTTTAAAATATTCGAAATGTCAGAAAAACTACATGGGTGCAAATGGATGAGGCCTATATGTTGAGGGATATGGATGTCGGAGGAGGAAGTACTGCAAGACTTGGCCCTGACAGACTTCTGGCTCCCGTAGCTTTTAAAAACAAACCCACTCCCAGTAATGCTCGGACAGGATTATGGATTTTGAGATGTTGCACCATTTCTAGAATGTGATGAAATAAACACAAGGAATGCTACAAAGTTACACCACTTTGCCTGCAAAACAACATTTAATCTCTGGTGTAAATATGGGAACAACAACTTTTTTGATGAACTGAAACTGAACAGATGAACTCTAGATGTTGAAGTTTGAGGGTTGGACCTGTATTTTGTCACTTTGCAAACATTACACAAGATTTCTATGCAGAGCTGCACTTTAAAGTTGAGCGTGTTTGTAAATTGTCATCATAGCAGCACAGAGATGACAGCAATTAAGGCAAAAAAAAATTATATTTCAGTCCCACTTGACAGTTTCCTGACGGCAGATTGTCAGAAAACAGCTTCAGTCAATGACAGCCATCTATTTTCAAGAATCAGCAATGGAGAATGAAAACAGGAAAAGAGAGAGAACTCCACTTTTACCTCAAGCAGAAAGTGTCTACACTGTGCATGCTCGCAACCCAAAGTGTTGTTGAGGATTTCATGGTTCCTTTTTACCGTTTTTATGGACAACGATTGAGTGAAAGCCGCTCATGTCATCTAGAATTAGCCTTGGGTGAATCATTCCTCCTTTTAGGCCCCCTTTTATGCTGCCTGTCCTAATGGCAGTAAATTACGCTGACAAAATAAGTGCTGCAAAGGCTGTCAGCCAAAAGACAAGACTACTGAGATCCGCACAAAATTTCAAGGAAAACAGAGGAGACTTGCACAGGATTCTCATTCCACATCCCTCGGGCGCGGAACAAAGCTGAGTGTTGAAGTCAGTCTTGGCGGCGAAAATGCAGTGAAAGCATCTTGGCTAATCCCCGCACAGAAGCATTGTGACGTTAATGATACTCTACTGTGTGCATGTCCTCCGTCTGGTCCTCCTGACCCCAAACCATTCCGATCAGGCTTTAAAGGAATCTGAGGATTACATCAGCTTTGTTTTTGTTTGCTGGCAGGAGAGAAAGCAAGAGACCTTGTTCTTGGATAGAAACAGACAAGGGCATCTCCAAGCCATGTCTGCCAAACAGAAAGAGCAGAGGCAACGTTCCTCTCCCGAGTGTTCATTGAGCAGATATTGATTTTTCATCACCTATCCAGTTTGATGCTTTGGTCCCTGAGATGTTGCCTATCCATTCTTAAACTATTCATTACTTTAACACCCACATGTTAAATTGGAACATTATTTAACAGTATATTACTCAACACTCAAGTCTCCTCCCGGTATTTTGCTGTGTGGAATCGACTAAATCAGCTAATAAGCCGCGACTGAAGCGTCACACAACACACGCATTATTTCGCCTTGGGGCTATAATCAAAAACGACTTAAGGCGAGTGGCTTCCATCCACAATGTCCTTAAGTGTGTGTTACTGGGCAGGGTTATGTCTGAAATGCGTCAGAGCGTCTCCATCCATCTCACTTTTAAAATGTCTCTATGGAGACGATAGACATTTGCGTAAGATCACTCTGGCCTAGGGATGAGCAGATGAGATCAGCAGTCACGTCACCTTCTGTCTCATTTCTCAGTCTCTCTCTCCCCTCTGTCTCATCTCTCTCTCGACTATCCACGCTTGTTAGAATTCTCCTTTTGCTCATCTTCATGGGAGAGGAGCAATAAATGTTGAAGTCCCTGGACAGATGTGAGCGGTGACTCTATCGCCTGAAATAGCACTCCGATCTCTAAATGTAGCTTTTATTCTCAACCCTTTGTGCATCCAGGACGTACAAAACCCTCGATTTACTCGTTCTCTCTGGGAAATTTTGATGAAAAACCTTGGTAATCTAATTTTCAGTTCCCGACACCTGTGCCTGTGTCAATAAGTGTTGAGTGCTTTAGAAGTTCTGATCTTTGAAAAGCCAAATACCACTTTCAGACAAACATGTTAATGGAAGCTTTCATTAGAAGGTGAACCAGGAAATATTACAATAATGGCTGCCTCCTTCTTGCTGCTGATGTGTGTGCGTGTGTGTACTTGTGTGTGTGACTGAGATACAAACACAATGAGAGACACTGAAACCGATGCTACAGGCTCTATTCTAGGCCGTTTTCATCATCAACATGGAGAAATTTCCTTTTAGTAAAAACAAATCAGGATTGGCAGGCGAGCGTAGCTGTAAGCTCTGAAGGACCTTGATTCTACCTTTGTCATGTCATTTCATTACTCTAATGACCCATCAATTTAGCATTTATGCCACAAATTATACTGGAACCTGGGCCATGTCAGTCACAGTCAGCGCCGGTTTTGTCTTACCGCGAAAGAGGGCGACATGGAGCATCGCAGAGGAATTGTGTAATAGACAACAAAAGGTGCTCACATTCTTAAGTCAGAGTTTCAATACCATAAGCGAAAAATTTTCTATTACGGGCTGTAAATAAATTCTGCATACACAGGATTCAAAAGTGTAAGAGGAAGTAGTAAAGTAGTAAAAGTGTGGCTACATTATGTCATTATTTAAGGTAAACACAATTTCACATACAAAAACATAAATGTCTTCTGTGACAATCTGTCTCTCTGGCGCCTCCTACTGATGGAGTCTGATTTGGGAAGATACAGTTTCATATACGTTCATTCTTACCTTGCGTTTGGAATGGAGTGTGTGAGTGAAGTTGGGTGGGGGAGACTTTCATCCTTCCAGGTCACGTCGGGACAACATCTGAAATTAAACATGAAATTCTTCTGACCTGCTTTCTTAATGTAAGAGTTGTGTTGCTCCTTCCAGCTAAAACAAGAGTGAAACTGGGGATTTTAACTTGATAAAAGCAACATTCACCTCAAGTTATATCTCCAGAGTCTGATAAATGTGAAGTAAAGTAACAGTAACACATATTTCCCCCAGGCATTTGTGTGTGTGTGTGGGAATAAAACTGTATTCAAGCACTGGAGGTTATGTAAATGGAAGAACCTGTCTCTGCTGTAAACACAACACACTTAATACTTCACTTGAATGAAATTGCTCTTTTTATCTTCTGGTTATACAGTTTATCCGTCTAATGAGAAGATATTTTAAAGTCTTTTCCTTTTCTATCCACTTTCTGAACCGCTTGGCATTCCAGACTACATCGTTGCGTCGCTACGTTTAATAGAAAGAGCAAATAGTTGCGGATGTGTAACTGTTTTAGTCCCCCAAAAAAATGCCGGTGCGTCCTCATTCATCTCACACGCTGCTTCCGCTTTAACATATTGGCATTTCTGAGGTGCTTTGGCGGTAATTGTCAGCCACGTGGCAGCCCCTCGTTTGTTTGGCTGACATTTTGACTTTGCTTGATTGTGTATTTAACGGGGGAAGGAAAGCAAAATTAATTGGCGAGAGGCCCTAATCTGTCTGCTTGAAATGTCACCCCTGTATGGCGACGACAGCGCCACGACACAGCGGCGCATAAGAGCCAAAACAAGAGACGGCGGCAAGGAATTAGAGAAATGGAGAGAAGCAGGAAAGGAAATGATAAAACAGAAATTAAAAGCAACAAAGAAGTGGATGACAGATGACCCGTACATGCCACGGTTACATAACGGAGAGGATTCATCACTCTCACTTGGTGCTCGCCGTGCTTGTCCCAGTGGTTTTTAACTTTAATATTACCCCACAGATGAAGGCAAATGAGTAAACATTTATGTAGCGAGCTTTCAGGAGTGCCTCAGCGCTCCGGGGACAACAGTCTGGCATTACAGGGGGGGAGATGTTGCTCCAGTGCAGCGCAGCGGCGGCGGCGGACTCATCTCTCCGGTCTAGTCGGTTCACTAATGTGTCTCGAGCTCTGTGCCTGTTTACACCAGAGATGTTTCACGGAGAAGAGGAAAAGCCAGATCAAACTGTGATTATCCGGCGTTATGGGACTTGTAATTGAGGCTCCAGTCATGTTTTCGGAATGCCACTCCGGGGACATCCCTAAAGAACAGAGGGGGGGGGAAGCCCGAGCCAGACTCTGGCCAGGTTTTTTCCGGTTGCAGATCCGGGACAAAAACCCCCAGGTGTCCATGCCTGTCACTGCCCTCACACCCCATTTCTAAGCAAGTTTGGAAACTGCTGCAGCAGGATATGAGATCCTCTATTAGACTTCCCCAGAATGTCGATGAGCAATTTCCAGTGATAGAATGAGAGGAGGCGGAACAACACAAACATCATCAACATGCCTCTTTTTCTCATTTTCTCTTTTCCAAAACAACACGTCCATACTGGTAATATCCCTCACTCAGCTTGGCTTTAAATCTTTAAAGTCTAAGCAGTTTATTCTCTTTTGGTATTGGTGATATTGTTTATCAGACATCGTAGTCGTTCTCAAAATGAAGAAAAATGAAACGAGACCCATTCATCGCTGCATCATGATATCATCGCACAAACCGAGTCCCTTTGTCTGTCCCCGTCTATTGTTCTCCTCACCTTCACCAATGATCTGAAATAAAAAGTAATTTGTTAACACATTCAGGCGTGATAACTTGATGAGTCATAACCACTTATCCATCTGGCAGAGCTGTGAGAAAATGGCCCGTCTCTTCCAAATTCTTGCCGAATATTCGAGGCCATAAACATTATCGAGGCTGTTGAACGGTGACCAACGTTGCTTTGGGGGAGGGGGGGGGGTGACATCATCACGCTGCAGGGACATCTCATAGATTAGTTTATTTATTGAGGTTAGTTAGTCGGAGGAAGCGACAGGGTGTCGGTTTTCTCTCGCAAAGAAATGTAATCTAATCTAATCTAATGTTTGTTCGTTAGTTATACCCGCGTACCTCCAGAATGCCTCGACCTCCGGTGTGCAAACGCGCACACAACAGGTGAGCCGTGCGCATTGTCAGAAAACAAACCCCCACTCACACGCAGACTTCATACACGCACAAGGACGAGAAATATTGTCATTTTCAACACTGATGCCATTATTTTCTGGCAACACACCATTTAACACGAGTTAATTGCTTTCTCTCTTTTGTCTCTTTCTGCGTGTGTGTACTGATTACCTCTTCTCAGACGAGACAGGGTGTTGACGGAAAAGCACATTTGCTATAATAATTGCGCTCCAGGTACGCCGCGTACCAGGTATCAACAATGTTCCCGTTGTCGCCATCCCCGAATGTGGTTGAATGACAGCATCAATGCAAATTTTTAATTAACTCCGTCCACATCTGATCTCCTTGGTTACGAAGCTTCTGTTACGTTTATATTCACATTGAGTCATTTGATGCTTATATCCAGATATTTAAATATAAACACAAGCAAAGATCTAGAGAGTAACAACAAGAATAAAGAACATTTGAGAGATCCTACATGTATTCAGCTTATTGTTTTTTTATTAGTAGTAAATAATTGAAATTTGCTGCATATGATTCTAATTTACAAATTTACAAAAACAGAAGTATTTTCAAGCGAACATGATTAGTGACCTTCAACAGAAGTGCAAAGTGCAATCATATATGTGTATGTACAGTGTGTAGCATATATATTTGTTACCTTCATTCAAATGTGTTACTATTATACAACCCTTTCTACTGTACAGAAGCAGTTAAGCTTTTATTATAGTGCATTTTTACAGCTGTGAACTCTACAGTACTATGTCTCCTTTAAAACTGGACGATCGCAATGAAACACAATCACAACATGGCTGAATATATCTAATATTAAAGGTGATATATCCCTATTAAGTCAGATTTGAAGATTAGAAGAAGGTGTCTGAGTCCCCTGCAGGGTCTTGGAGGAGGACGACATGTTGACAATCAAGGCAGCTTCGGTGGTCCTGTTCCCACGGTTACATTCTGCGAATACATGAACAAATCAAAACCATTTCCGGACTAACACTCAAGATTGTACGTCTTCAGCAGCTGGTAAAGTCGCTTGGTTAGAGCATTTCTTACCCTTCTTGGAATTTTAATCACAGTGAGCACACAGCGGGGAAAAAACACAAATAACTTCTAAATGTCAAGGTTGAGTGTTCCACATTCCCGCTCATCTGCACAGTAAATTATTTCCACTTCTGCTAGCTATTAGGGCGAGCAGAAATCACGACCATGTGATTTTATAAGCATCGTATCTCCCCCCGCCCCCTCCTATTTTCTGAGACTTACACATCCACATCCGAATACACGAGCCACAAAAGGCGATGACGCTGGAGATCTGCAGCGCCCTGCCACACTCCGGGCTCATTAGACAGTCCCTGAATTTCAGGCAGCACTTTGGACAGGCACATCCCGAGTCTTTACTCTCAGTTTCCTCGGAGTATCTCCCCGGCTGGGTTTGTCTCACTTCCTGCGGCTTTTCCTCCCACACTTCACTCGCTCCCCGTCCCATAACAGCCAGGTGTTGGTGACGCGCTCACAAAAGGCAAAGAGGAAGACGGTGTGCGGTTAGATGGATCAGATGTCTGCGAAGTACAGAAAGAGAAAGAACAGGAATGTGAGAAGGGAGGTTCCACTATTAATATGCGACTCTCAGACACACACACTCTCATCCATGACTCACTTCGCTCACTAACGTCAGGGTTTGTTTTGTTTTGTGGCAGCTCTTAGTGTGATTCACTCCCGGCCGATTGATCAGGCTTGGGTGTGTTTTTACATC
Organism: Genypterus blacodes; assembly: GCF_046128005.1. Classification (NCBI taxonomy): domain Eukaryota; kingdom Metazoa; phylum Chordata; class Actinopteri; order Ophidiiformes; family Ophidiidae; genus Genypterus; species Genypterus blacodes. The sequence continues at coordinate 7,335,439 of NW_027466867.1, forward strand.
ATCTGCTTCTAGTTCAGTTCAGTTATAGGAATGTTTGCAACTACCCGGGTCACATTCCTGGCCGTACAAAACACAACACGCCACATTTTGAACACATAAAGAGGAAATGACAGAGTTAATACGCTGAAAACATCTAGGATTTTACCGCACACAACAACTTATACTGAACATTGGAGGATTTAAACCTTATCTTAAATCTCCCTTCGAACTCTTTATTGAGTGAAGTCTCATTAATCTGACGTATCAACATTAAGTCTCCCACACTGATGAGCCTTCCTCCTGCCACAAGTTGAGCCTCCTGTTTTAACAGTCAGATACGATCGCTCCCCATGGATATTATCAGATATTAAGCGATTACCTGATGGTGGAATAACATCTTATCTACGCCATCCAGTGGCTCCACATTTATTACCACTGACAGTAAATTAGATTGCTGGCATCTGGCGGGTAAACTGGCATTTTGAGTGCACCTTTCCATCTCATTCTGCTTTCAAAACCCCATTGGTTTTCAATCATAAGTAATGAAATTCCATCATCCTCCTCGGCCATGAAAGCGACTTGGAAAGGAAGTGAGAGAAGGCCATTAAGAGTGGAGAAAACGAGTAATGGTCTTACCCTTTGCCTCGCCGTCGGTTTGAATCTCTGCTCTCTCGTGAGGTGAGCTTTCCTTAGAGGAGTGCACTTTTCACACACGCGCACACACACAGGCAGGAGTACATGTTAATGTCAGGCTCTGCCCACATGAACAGGGTGGGTGTGTTAACAGGTTTTACCGGTTTGACCACAAGGATTGTCTGCCGCCTACATCTTAGTTTACAGCAAACAAGCCATTTTATTTATTGTGGACAGACACACGGACACGCAGACAGATAGAGGCACGTGGGAAAAAATCTGTCATTCTATTCCCGTAAACACAGCAGAAAGCGGATTTTTATCTCAACTGACATCTGCGAAATTTCAATATTTCATTTGCATAATTCCTTCAATTAATTCATCCCCACATGCTGCCATATTGGCTTTTAATAGCTAATAACACATCCCATTTCTTCTCCGCCACGCAAGAGAATGTGCCGCCCAAAACCGCCTTGCTCACTGTTGGCATGTGGGAACGCAATCAAGTAGTAATAAATAGTTACAGGGGAATGATTAATGAATTTGATCAAATATTTCATTACGCCACCAACAACAATGGATCCTGAAAAGTAATTTGAGGAAGCAATTAATGCGCAAATAATTCGAATACAGTCTTAGATTCTATTAAGGAAGGAAACCATTAATCAACCCTCAAAATAATGTACCAACGCAAAAATTGTAAGGATTTATTAATTTTCTATCACAATACAATCTGGAATTATGCGATTATGAAGATATTTGAGTGTCTCCGATTGTGTTGTCAAGCCATAACACAAGGCGTGTTTTGGCATGTCTGGCTCATACGTGTTATGAACATACACACAATGCTTTTGTCCACCCAAGGACTTGTTGCACTTCAGCGAATACAATGTTTCATAATGAAGCAGAATGAATCAATACTCTCCATTCTACCTCCACAGCCACCGTAGAATAGTATCAGTTGTCTCGGGGCAAGCCGTAGGGTTGAAGCCAACACAAGGGGATGTGCCTTTCAGTGTGCTTATTGACAGATGGAGAGAATTATATTCCATTCATCGCTTATCATATTCTGACATCCATTTGTGTCCGTCAAGGTTGCCTATCCATAAATCCACAGTGTCGCCGCTTTCGCCCCCGTGCAAGGTTGAGAGTTGCGCTGCCATTTGCTATTCAGGCTATTCATGGCCTTGCTCCAATCCCGTCGTAATTACATATTTGTGACAAAACAGGCAGCCAGTAAGCTAATTAATTTGTGTTCGGGATCAAATAATGCAGGTTTTGTTTTGGAATGAAATCAAATAATGAATGAGTCCGTAAATATCAGCGTGTATCGATTCTCAATGTAAATGTAGATTGTGATGGTTTCAATACCTAGCACCTTGAGCAAGACCTACTGGGTGTGTAGGGATTGGAGAAGGTCCATGAGTTGTTTACTAAATATTCTTGCATTGTCATGTCATAGCAACAACGTGTTCAAATCCAGCTGTTATGTGGACTCAATGTGTCTGCATGCGTGCATTCACACACACATTAGGTGAACTGGAAGCACACAATCGCCCGTAAGGTGTGAGTGTGAGCTCGGATGAGTTTGTTTGTCTCCACGCGTCAGCCCCGGTGATCTGTCCTCACTGTGCCCCTGCCTCTCACCCAATGCATGCTGGGATGCTGCTCCAGCCCCCATGCAGCAGCGCCCCTGCACAGCATAAGCAGGTCAAAGAGAAAGGATTTTGATTTTACTCCTGTGACTCTATGCATTATGGATAAAATCAAAAACTTGGGAAAACTCTATTATGACACTATTGTGTGTGCGTGTCGCAGAGCAGCCGGGTTCCTGCCAGGATCAAAGCTGTCCTGGATCTCATAAAAAAACACATTCCAACTCACCTGCACAAAGAGCAGAATCAGAATCATCTGCCTTCTTCTGCCTGTTTAATGGTAAGAAACCATAGCGTCAACACGCTTAAGCAAACAAGCCGCAGCATCAGGGTGTCAGCTGTTTGTGCGTGTTTGTTTGTGATGGAACAGCAGGATACAGCGTTTTCATTTTCAATTCCTCCATATTTTTCTCTGCTCAGTTGTCGTTTTCACCGAGCAGATATTACTGTATATCCCGATATGTGGCAGAATCTTAACAGCCAGTCCTCATCAAAGTACTTCCCATGTTGCCAACGCCACCTCAGGATGCATAATTTCAGTTTTTTGAGTTATTCACGCGTGCACGCTGTTTCGGGGAATTGTCGGGGAAACTTTCAGGACATCTGCAACCGGGCTGGAGCAAAATCACAAATGATGTGCTTGCGTGTAAAAAAAAAAAAGAAAAAAGAAGAGGAGATGAAGTAAACATGGACTTCCCTTGATGTTGCACCTGTCACCATCAAGCAGAATAATGCAGCAGAGTCAAGATGACAGGAAAATCCTGCCTTCAGGCCGTCGCTCCTCGATGGTACAAAGGTGCCACTGGCTTTCATCGGCATTTGTCAGAGTGTCTGTCAAAGTGTCAGAGATGGATGTCGGTCTCTGCTCCGCTGCTCTGACCTTAGTGGATAGTGGGTGTGGATAGTTTGGCCCGTCCAGGGGAGACCCATATGTTTTGCTGCTCTGCCTTTTAGGTAAATAAAAGAGGAAAATCAGGACAACTGCTCAGCTCCAAGCTCCAAGACCATATTTAGCTTGCACTGAATATCACTGATGTTCATTAGCATTACAACATACACACATACACACACACATTCTGTAAGTGGTGTACCAGGAAAGAAAATCTGTGAAAATCCACACATTAATGAGCCGCTACATGTTGCATTTAAGAGCTACACTTTGTAATGGTGTAAAAGTGAATTAACATCTTTGCTTTAGAGCGCTGCACCTCAAGAACCAAGTGTGTGTGTGTGTGTGTGTGTGTGTGTGTGTGTGTGTGTGTGTGTGTGTGTGTGTGTGTGTGTGTGTGTGTGTGTGTGTGTGTGTGTGTGTGTGTGTGTGTGTGTGTGTGTGTGTCTGTGTGTCTGTGTGTCTGTCTGTCTGCATGCTGCCACAGGGGGGGTTGTGTGGAGAGCTGCAGTGTTGTGTTTGTGTGGGTGTGTCAAGAGTGTGTGTGAGAGACCAGATCAAAGCTTCCCATTTAAATAAACTGACTAATCAATTTGGTGGGCTCGTATACTAAGATGTGCGAGCCAAGTACAGTTTGAAACATCACCCAGATTTAATGTAGCAAGTCTTTCATGGCAGTACAAAAAAGAGGCCAGAAACAGGACAAATTAAATCTGCTGCTGTTCTCAATGAATTTCTCTTAAAAGTGATTTTGAGGTAAACAAATGAATTCGCCCTGACAAACTTGGCCTGAGCATTTATATCCTAATCAAAGAAGCTCTCAGCGGGGGGATGATGTGTGGAGGCTTGAATATGTTTTATTTAATAAGGGATGTGCACATAAATCAACATTAAAACATAAACCGGCCAAAGTTACTCAGCAATTTTCACCTGGGGGTCATTTAACAAATATTTCAAACCTGCAAAGATGAAGATACAGTTCGACACTTTGCATTAAACGAGAGCAGATCGAGAACTAATAACAACTTTTATCTTATTGTGCAACATTCAGGTATTGGTTGAACCAAATCCTAGTTGTTAATGGATCAGATTGACACACATATTGTAGATTGATTGGATACAGAGACTCCAGCAGGAAGCTCAGATTTTGAGGACATGAGAGTTGACAGTGATTGACTGATTGCCGGCCTGTTGTTGATACCAGCCCAGGCAACAACGAGACAACGAATCAACCGGCCCGTAAAAGCAGTTAGACTCAATCACTGTGAAGGAAAAGAGCTTGTTTGGGAGGCACACAGACAACATTTCTTGGTTCTAACTACATAACTAAATCAGATCTTACCCAGGGCCCTGCACTGGTGAACGGGAGAGATTATTTCACCCCAAGGTGGTTTAAGGTAAGACGTCTCACTCTCTCAGCCTGCTTTGCTGACAGATAGTGTGTGTGTGTGTTTATGTGTGTACTGGGGTGCAAGTTTCATTGTGTCGACTTGGTGACAGCTCTTAGTCTGCTCAGGATTGGCAGGCGTGCTGAGATGGCAGATGCATGGCATTCATTGACTTGACTTTGCTCATTTTACTGATTAAGATCCTTTATTGAAACATACTACATACACGAGTATTTACACTCTAACATTAAAACCCGTGTAATGTCTTTTGCCGTCTGGTACGCTGCTGTATATATGTGCTGTTTGGCAAGCGTCAGGGACTTCATGGGCTACCCCGCGGGCATCATTGACCTCCATGTTGATAGCAGCGGCCGTATCATCCAACCGAAGCCAAATGGGAGAGATGTGTTGCAGTATAAGTAGTTGTGCGGTGGGCAAGGAAAGCTGGTGTTTTTGTGTATGATTTTGCCGATGTACAAGCCTCTGACAGCTGACTTTACTTTTACTGACACTACTCCAAATTTTATGAATTGTATTTCTTCCTGTGTTCATCCAGCTGCCAGTAGAAAACGTGTGTGAGCATGTGTGTGAGTTTGAGGTCGTGTGAAGGCTCTTGATTGCCTGTAGGTGTGAATGCCTCTGTGTGTCTGTGACAGGCCGGTGACCTGTCCAGGGGTGCACCTTGTCTCTGATTGGCTCCAGCCCAACCTCCATGACCCTGCTCAGAACACTCTGGTGCACAGGTTGGAATAGATGGAAGTCACCTTTGTTGTGGAGGAGTTAAAGGACATTTGGAAAAACTGTTTTTTGTGTTAAAACGTCTCATCCTCTCAATTATGTATGCAGATTGAATCGGCTCTCCAAGTGAAGGGCTGTGATTACTGGATTAGACGACACTTTATTTCACAGAGCAGCCTGTAAAATACTATAATATTACCATATGCCGTAAAAAAATAACGGTAAACAGGATGGAAAAAAGATGAATAAAAGTCATTTCCCCCTGCTATAAAAAAAACAAACATTATATCCTTGCCAGATTATGGACCGCACTTGTAGCTGCAAATACCTTTGCCACTGCTGTTGTCTTCCTGAGGGAGCTTCAAACTGCACATTTTCTCATTTAACACTCCATAATTTCCAGTCTAGCAGTCGAAACCTTTCACCGACGACCTTTTAACCCCTAACACGACACAGTCAAACACGCAAACGGCTAATAATTAATGTAATCACACGGACACTTGCGCGCTGCCAAATTGCGCCTCACGCCGCGTCTCGAAATGGGAACTTGCCAGAGGACGAGATAAACAACGGCGGACTCCCCGACGCCTATAATTTCACACATTACAATATCTGTGTGCGTACAATACAAAGCAATTAACTGTGATTTGCTATAGCTGAGCTCAGACGCAAGTGTCAGTTTATTGTCAATGCCGGGAGAGCGGAGACGATTCCACCGAGAGCCACAACTCCTGTTCTACTTTGGAAACCCGGCTTAATTGAAAGCGCTTATTCTCACAGGTTATTGCTTTTCTTGCACGAGAATCTGTTTTCTCTCATTCCACTGATGTTCCTCGTGTTTTATAAACTGGAAATTATAAAAGGAATTAAAAACTTTGAGAAACTTTGAGTGGAAATTGCTTGAAATTCGCCCTTGAGAGGTTCAGGCGTTCTGGTTAATCCACCTCAGTGTTCCGACCGCATTCCGTCCATTCATGACTGCCACTCTTCATCGCTTCTTGTACTTACTCTGCCACTTTCTCACGTCCCTCCCATTCATCCTCTCTCAATGTGGATACGTAGAACCCTGGGTGCCTTTGTGGGTGCTGGGTGGGGGTCAGTGACAGTTGAATGGCTGTCAAACATGCAGATGTGACCTTGATCATCCCTGTGGTCATAAAGTCAGCTATTACGCCACAGAACGCCGTTAATTCCGCTGCTACACAAGCGTGAAATACAACCAAGACATCCATTGGGTTGTGACAGGTCGCCATGGCTCCCACTGTCCAAATCGCACCTCTGACGGCCAGGTAGATAAATGAAATCCACCGCAAGAGGATGAATAATGTGCAGCGCTGATTTGTTTACTGTAGAAACCACAATAATTCATTAGGAGGATATAAACTGTTTCATTAAAGGGTTGGCAATATCAACGTTACGTGCTTTGTTTTTGTTATTTTCACACATTTAGAGTGTGTCGAACATTGTCAGCGTTCCAAATACTTGAGGAAATGCATCCATTGAGACAAACCCATACGTCTTGATTCGCCCTGAGATATTTGTGTTTGGTTTGTCCTTGTGGCAGGATTGTTGTTGTCGGCCACACACACACACACACACACACACACACACACACACACACACACACACACACACACACACACACACACACACACTGGGAGACTATGCCAGACTTTTATTCACGCTAATCCAGTTGTAGCATATGTGGCGTTCACTTACCGGGCCTTTGCTTTTTATTGCGGCGTGAAGAAATGGAACCGGGGATCCATCGCGCCTTCATTCAAAAGGCAGGCCTGCACAAATGTCACCGTCTGTGACCTGGGACGGTACGTAAAAGGAAACAGCCATGACGTCTTCTCTGTGTCCTTGTGTGAAAGTAACAACCCGACCAGGACAGGCGGTGCAGACTGAGTTTGACCACATATGAAATGCACCATTTAGCCCGTGTTTGCCATTCCTCCCTCCACTCAGCATGAAGATAATTGGATATAAAACGTCAGTGAAAGTCTCGGCGGCCTCTCAGGCCCTATTCAAACAATAAAACACCATTAAACCTAATCAGCGGCGCTTTAAACGTGGCAGACAAGGGTAGACAGTCTGTCCTATAATACACATTGATGTAATTGTTGGCGACCTTTACCCCCTTGTAGGATGTCAAATATCTTTATGTTTCCTTCTTTATGTCGGCGCATCACCTCCAACCTCCTCCCGCGCTCCGTCGTTGCACCCCTGACTGTGTTTTATGTCGCGCTAATCTTTTATCAAATTACACGGCCGGCCCGAAGTCGAACAGACGTCTGCAATAACATAATGAAAATCTCTCAGCGCCGCCATGTCAGTCCACATAAAGGAGACTCTGTGGGCAGCAGTAACACCGATAGCCGCCATTCCTCCCCTCGCACTCTCCTTTTTTGATGCCTTGTGACCCGTTGTGTGTAGAAATCTAGACCTTTTAAAGTGCATCACGTACCATGAATAATGAAACGTATAAGCAGACTTGCAGCTCTTGTATTTTCTCTTCATGTCTCTTATCTTTCAAATATCTATAATGTTAACTTCAGTAGGATCTGTGTGTAGAGTTGTAGTTGAGATTCCTTCTGCTAAAAGGCCTTTTGATTTATTCATTAATGGTCATTCACTCACACAAATCATAACTTTAAATCAGCCCAGGTCGCCAAAAACACGGCATTGTTATTTGTTGACGATGTAACCCTCACCGGCGGGGTTGGTGGGGACGTATATTTGTCTAAATGCGGCGGTGTGAGACTGTGTGGCAGGCGCAAAAGCTGTGAAATATAGTGGCAGTGAAGGAGGCAGCATAAACCTGGCCACTCCAACTTTTTTAATTTGGATTGGCACGTCAGCTGCCAGAACAGCAATATTTTTTCCTCAAGTCATTTTCCGAGTATCCTGCACTGAAGCGGAGTGGCTCTCAATCATGTTTGGCAGAAAGGACTTTATTGAAGAATACCGAGATAGGATTGGACGCCGGACACACACACACACACACACACACACACACACACACACACACACACATACACACACACACACACACACTCACTCTCTCACACACACACACACACACACACACACACACACAGACAGAGGGATGATGTGTGGTTGGTAGTGGCGGGGTGATTATATTGAATTGTTGGCATCTGAGTTTCATTGTCGCTAACAAGTTATGCGCTCAGTCATCTAATGCATTTAAATCTACTCCTTAGACTCTAGTTTGTGGAGCCACGGAGTGTTTTTAAGCGATTAAGGCCCGGAGATTGACTGGAGGACTTGCTGGCATAATAAATTGCCCGTTATTAAATTTTACTTGGCCAATCGATAATTAGAGGGCTTCAGCACAGAAACGAGAGAATTCAAACCCAAGACTGGGATCGGCTCTCAGCAGAGACGCGATAGAAAAGCAGTCACAATACTCAATGTAGCTGCAGTATATGAGGGTATATCTACCATTCATTACCAAACTGTAGGTATATACGCTCTTATGAATTATTTGTTGTACTGATACTTACGTATTGTACGCTGATAAGTGTGTTAAACGACTCAAGGCTAGCCTCCTCTGCCAAACTTCTTCATCCTTCATGAGATCTCATAAGCGCCCTTCACGCACCTCCGTCCTGCTGAGAATAACCTGACAACACAAAAGTCGTACACGATGCTGGAATGTCAAGACGAAAAAGTATTCAAGTTTCTGCGTCAGCGCCGAATCCGTTCAAGGACCCGCTTGACTGAAACACAGCGCCTATGAATCGGCGAGGTAATGGGAAAGATGCTCTGCTGACAGGCAACAAAGACCCAGGGTCATGTTTTTCCTTCCACGCGTAAATCTCGCCCTCCTCTTGCCCCCTGCCCGCCCTTCTCGTCCGTGTGCCGTCTCTCCGGCCATCTTGACCAGTTGCGCGGCGTGATTTATGCCTCGGCGCCGGGTCTACGACGGAAAATTCAATTAAACGGAGGAACATAAATAGAAGATAAATGAATAAGTGCCCTCACCTCCCCTGCTGTGCTCGTTTTTTCCGCGGGGCCTTTTGTCCACATGAGGATAAATTAAAACGCATCGCCGTTGAGGAATGTTTGCATAAAAAAGGCGCGACTCGTTGTGTTATAATTAATTTTATCTGCGGATTTGGCGCTGCACAGGTTACTGGACAAAGAGGGACGCTTCAAGGGACACATATTCATACATATTTAGAAAGGCATTGTACATCTTTGAAAGGGCAGACAAAGAGACGAGGAGAGACAGACGGAGACACACAGAGAGAGAGAAAGAGATAGAGATCCAATATCTGCACTTGAGAGGAGAACAGTGGAGATGTAAACTGTGGTTGTGTTGAGGAACAGGACACAGTTTTCCCCATATGTCACTGAAGGAGTCATTAGTTTTCCATAGTGTGGCAAGGAGGACAAGAGAATGCCATTACAGAGCCGAGTAAGATTAATGACACACGTGTAGCTGTGGTTCAACCCCAACCCAGGTATGACACACACACACACACACACTCTCTCTCCCTCCCTCCCTCTCTCTCTCTCCCTCCCTCTCTCTCCCTCCCTCTAAAGTCACTTTTGAGATTTGATACATAAACCCTCTGCAGGTCCCTTCCCCAATTTAGACCTGACCTTTCCGAGCCGCCGCCTCCACATCTGCAGCTACCTCCACAATGAAAACGGGATCAACTCTGGAAAGGACGCAATCAGTCTCCCCACGTTCTACCACTTAGGCAAAACAGCTGGTTGTTGACCAGCACACGCCCGGCTGTTGCTGCTGCTGCTGTTGTTAGTGCGTGTTCCATTGCAGAGCGCTTGATTTGCCAGGCGCCCTGAAGTATTTATAGACGCTTCTCATCCCAATGCTCCACATGTAAATGAAGCCTCATCATAAATAATCCATCAGCCCTATAAAAGGAAACAGGTACAAAATACTTGTTTCCTGCCATCATAATATGCCAGAGTTTATTTTCTGTCCTTCAGCATTTGTGCTTGAGTCACTTCCAGCTAGCTTCATTAATATATGACACCCCACTTCAGATGCCCTTGCTTGACAAGGAGTTCTAAATCTGTACAAGTGGCGAGGAGGACACTCGTCTTTGCTTTTGCGCGGGGCGCCAAGCCTGTCTTTCTACTTAAAGATGGAGCTAATTTATGCCGGGTGATAAAAAATACATAAAATAAAGGCAAGGAGTGGCCCGGGGCAAGAAATGGCAATAAAGGGTGCGAGGCCTTAAAGCCCATAATTCAAAACGATTTATACCTCAGAGGCGGGATGGAAAATGTTTCCGTAGTTTGTCACACGCTGTGCTTTCTCTTTATTAGGGACCGTAAACAAAAACCCTCGACACCTCAAAATAGGATCCTCATATTCAGTATTCTCATCCAAATTATTGTTGTTTGCTGTTTTCTCTAATTTGCTGGCGTCTGTCTAACTCTCCCCGCTCAATATTTTAGCAGTATTTGTCTAGTTTCTGTATAGAATATGCATATTTTTTATGAGCGTCCCCACGTTTGATTTATTTCAAACAAACAACACATTATTCAAAGTGAAGTCTGGTAGATTTTTAATTCATATACTGTATCATTCTGATTTGTTCCATTTGTGGGGTGAAATACGGCAGCGGTAATACAACATTTACACCAAGTGACAGGTGACCCAATTTCAACTGTGTGTGTGTGTGTATGCTCCCATGTGGCAAATCTGAGGTATGCATTGTAAACACACCTGAGAAGTTTGATATTTGTATTTTTTGATATTTGAGTTTTTTTAAGACAGGAAACTGGATAAGTCTCCCATTACAGATCTGAATTTGCTGACCGTCTGACTTGCGCACCATTTAACTCTTGACACTTTCCAACCCAGCGGTAATTGCCACACACGCCCCAAACTGCAACCCGTGCCCTATTTCCTCTCCTCTGCCGTTGCAAACCCGTAATGATGCTTTAGAAAGAAACAGCCTGAATAATTATTTCTATCGCAGGCTTCTGTTTGTCTTAAATTTGGAAAGTAAGTTCTTATTTGTGCAGACAGGTTGTTTTTGAGTTTTGGATATGGGCCACTTGAAAAGGGACAGCAATTGTAATTTCAAACAGCTGTCACAAAAATCTGATAAAGGTAGAAAGAAATGGAATTGATGCTTTGGTCATTGCGTGTGGACTCATGTTCTCCCCGTGTTTGTGTGGCCTCCAGATGCTTCCTCCCACATGCAGGTTAGGAGAAATGGGATTCTGACTGGCGATCTATCCAGCATGTCCCCTCCCTCCCACCCAGTACAGGCCCTCTACCTCCCCATGACCCTGAGCAGGATAAGCAGGTCTGGGAAATTGAATTGGGTTGTGCAGAGAGTTGGTAGTTAGCCAGAGCTAGGTGGCTCCTCACTTGATTTCCTTCTCTAGGTGCCAGACTCTCTCTCTCTGTCTCACACACCCACAGAGACAGTCAGACATGTCTGATGTAAAAGTGAGTAGATGAAGGCCTTTGCCATGTGGGGCGGGGGGGTGTTGGCATTCCCTCTCCATACACACACACAGCATCTGCTCTGCCCTCATTAATCAAGGGAGAGGTGGGCAGGGGGCCGCCACTTGAAAAATAAAGCTCCATCATCCCACGGAGCTACCTGGACCACATCCTGGCATTTACCTAAACTATTTTTTTGCCATATGTCATATCTATCCTCCCCTTCACGCTACCACTTGTTAGTTTTCCTCGTGCGCTGTGTCACATTGCCACCTCAACGTGAGCCCGGGTGCCATCTGTTTGGGAATGTCACCCTATTACCAAGTGGTAAACATGAAGGCTGTTAACCCCCTGCCCATATGTGGCATTTAGCTGGGGCTTGACAAAAGCAGCCACCTTCAGATACCCCAAGAGGTCCTTTGACTTTGTACATAAGATGAGTGATGTGCAAAATAAGCAGTTCTCCACCATGCGTTTAGTCTCTGCGGCCTGGCGGGACAATCAGGCTGTGCGGCCTGCGTCTTCTTGCTCATCGTGTGAGAGGAGACTGAAATTTCCTCTGAGACTCACTGTCGTATCATCCTTTCAAACGGCACCGCAACATGTCGCATTGGTTAGCCCCAAAAGAGAGAGATTCATCATGGATTTGTGTGTGTGTGTGTGTGTGTGTGTGTGCAGCCTTGTGTCTCTTTAAGTCACGAGCATCAGCTTTTAGAGGCTGAAGGAGTCGCCATTAGGGAGTTTAGGATCGCTACCAAAGCTAGTTATGGCAGATAGGATGTGTTGATCACAGGAGAGTAGTTCCTCCGCTACTCACTAGCTCACCTTCTGCGTATGACCTACGTGCCAGTCATCAAGAGGCAGTGGCAGGGAGAGAAACAAGCTATCCACGTTTCTGCTCTCAGCCTTTTATTAAGCTAAATTATACGAGTAATTTAATACATTTTATCACGGTCCTGTGTGACTTTACTTTGCGATGATGATCAAAATGTGATACAGCTGATTCAGCCCTAATCTCTATTCATATATATTCATAAAGTACATACTTCAACATCTCCAGGGAGCATGTGGTTGGTTGTGATGTGCCATGTGAGGTGGATCTAATGAGTATGTTACCTTTTGGGGTTGGTAGAGGAACACGGTGACACATGGCTGTGAGCCTCCATCACTGAACCTTCAGAGGGCTGTCATCAACATGACAGAGTGCAGCCAAGGACCATTTGTAACCAGTCATGACAGCAGAAAGACAAACGTCCATCAGAGTGGAGCTATAGCCTGATTGGTGTCAAAGCAGCAGCTCTGGGACAGGACCCCGTCTCATCAACGCTGATGGAAGCGGCTTAGTAAATGATAGCAAATGACGCGTTTGAAGACACAGATACTGTCACGGGTATGTTGTGTGTTTCAAAAGGCCCAAACATTGTCAACATCCCTGTGATGAAACGGTAGAGAGTGCATCCTAAACCCCCAGCGGCCGTTCTGATGTGCTTGAGTCATCAAATAGCAAGGACGCAATATTTATCCTTTGGGGATCCAACTTTTTAAAGCCAGGAATCATTTATTTACCGGCTGTGTACTCACATTTTGCGTTATCCCACAAGAGACCAAACAATCGAGTCTTACATATTGATTAGCTGATGCCTTTTGGGGCCCCTGACTAATTGTTAAGAATTCAGCACAGTCTTTTTAATGGAAATAAGGAGGAAAGTGTGTATAATCCATACACATGCTTTGAATGATTTATTAACAATTATTTGGGTATGGAACCAATTTGTTTCATTACATGCATTTGTTTATTTATTGAGCAGTGGGGACTTGGTTAAAAATTAATAAGCAAATAATTGCCACCAAAGCCTAGACTTCATGCCGTGTGCTCGGTGAAATATTGCTTTACAAAGTGATCCTGAGCGACCCCCTCCCCCCCCCCCCCCCCCATCCGCCCCCCTCCCCTCCCTCTGGGCAGCCAAAACGCTCCCCGCCGCCTTTATTAAAAAGCCCTCACATGGCTAATGAAGGATATCATCCATACCCGTAACTGATGTGCAATTCATATACTGTGATATTTACCATAAAATAGGAGACGAGTTTTATTAGAAATGGCAGCGTCACGTCGCATTACATTATATATTTATTTGCAATTTTAATCTTGCAAGTACAACATTTTTCCACTTCACTACTTTCTGATCCCGAAGCGTATGTGTACACTTTTTTTCATTTTCAATCCAATCAAATTAGAATCCGTATGTTCACAACATTAAGTATTACATTTTTCTATGTTTATGCAAATGACATGTATGTGTATGTCCCTTTTAAAAGCAACTCGATCTGTTTGTCTAGTCTGGACAGTTTAAAGGAAAACTATACTTTGTCCTCTTCATCCCAGCTGAGACAAAAGGCTGAATCTAATTCTTACATAACGCTGTGCCTCGCTACAGGTGAGGTCGGTGTTACTGTCATCCTCCCCCTTGTTGTGTTCGGGTGTCCTCGTCCTCAGCACATGCCCCGACCGACTGAGAGCGCCGCTTCCATTAATTAGCAAAAGAGACGAGTCACAACAAATCAGTGAAAGTGCAAGTATAATGTCATTCTCTAATTTGTGACAACAGCATTTTGAGCCCACCATAGGAGAATGTTATTCTGTGATGTGCTGTTATTTCCAGTGCCAGCTGATGTGTGAACCTTTCGCTTTTATGAAGCATACAAATTTGATCCTTTTCGTGAACAAAACAAAAACCGCACGGACTAAATCTTCCTTTACATGGCAAGAAGCAATTATTCCTGTATCCGACTATGGGAAGTGTGCGGTACATGGCAGAGCTCTATGAGGTCAGGCTCATTTAACTTTAAAGGAGAGACGATCAAAAGCAGCTTAATTGATATTATAGTAAATTAGCAGCACATTTATATAGGTTTGTATATGATCCAATAATTAACTCCCAACAAAATCGATTGCCCCCTAAAGCTTCAAAGGCAAAGATCAGTAAGCTGCCAGTGACACATAAAGAAATCTAATCTATGTCTTCATATTGATGTGTAGGTCATATTTATATTGCTCCAGCCAGCACAACCGATCTCTGACGTCTTCAAATATACATGTAGTGAAGTATGCACATGCCCTTCCAGGAGTTTCCACTCTCTCGGTCCTTTTTCATCCTTATGTGCTTTGCTCAGTGACTTAAAGAGCCAACAGTTTATCCACTGGAGTGATAAATAGATTAAACCACCCTTGACATCAGCCGTGGACCCGACTCCGTCCTCTGCTTCTGTATCTGTACCTCCGTGTCCTCCTCTGCCTTATTCAAACCCGGTTCCTTTTAAATGTTTCACTGGTTGGTACATCATGTTCACCTGAGAAGCAGAAAATACAGGACGTGAGGCCGCAACATAGCATCGTCGTTTAGCTCTATGACAGCCGGGTTACGGCTTTGTATTTTCGTATTTTCATAGAAAACCACAGAGCCAGAGTTGAAATCTAAGTCTGATTCATCCGGGGTGACTTGGCGATGAAATGAAATGTTAAAAACGGAGCACGATGGCACATCAAGGTCTCAGGTTTGGCGGTGCTAGAGATGCTGACAAGCTGGTGTCTGCATTTTTATCCTCAAGTTCAGTGTGATGTGTTGCTTGGTCTCCTCGCCAACTAAAGTGGCAATGCAAAGGCGCAGCAAGTACACACACTGCTGTACTGCAGCCTTATGCTGGGGAAACAACTGGAAATCACTTAGCAGGTAACTTTGTTCCAACTTCATGAAGATAAATGACAACAATAAAAGAACCCTCTCTGCTCTTGTATGTCCAATATCCTTCATGTGGCATTGTGAGGAGCGCCTCTGCTAAATACAACCTTATATCTTTATTTCCAAGCTCTTGTGAGTGCCATAAGATATTCTGTCGCTCCCTCTAAGCACTCGGCAGGGCTCTGATATTTGTTTCGTCTTCGACCACTGGACAGAATTATTTGGGCTCCCTGACTTTCACAGGAACTGGCACAGGATTAGATTGAAGTCACGCTCAGCCGGTCTCGTCTCTTAACCCGATGCCATTGTTGTCATCGGTGGCTCGGAGGGTGTATATCCATTTGCTTTCCACAATCAAAAGAGCTGCATGCCAAACAATTTTTTCGATGTCCTAAGGTCATTGCATATTTTGTCATCTTTCCGTGCAGCGTTTGAGTTTTTTTCCAGGCAGCATATCAACACAAACACATCACAGCAAAGACATTGTTTGAAGCCCATTAGGCAAAAAGCTATTTCTGCATAGATTGCACGTAAACAGATCAGAGACGCATTTGAGCCCGGCAAACTCTCGCTGGTGTCAACCGAGCGTAAACGACAGCAGCCTTTAAAACTGAAATTCCCCTGTAATCGGAGTTGTGGCGGTGACACGCAATCACTTAATTTGGCAAAACGGGGGTCTACTGGGTGTCAAATGCAATCTGTGCGGCACACCTGACTTAACGTCATTAGCGTTTACCACAAGCGGGCACGCAGCTGGTCTCGTGACAGTGAGATTTGGACCTCCAGCACAGCGTTGGTGATGGATGGAGCAGACGACGTATCGCTCATAATCATAATAAAACCTCCTCTAATCCTCAGCACTTGTTTTTTTTTTGTTGGCCAGGTGTTTGCATGACTAATCATTTATCATTTAGAATTTTTCAAAGGCAAAGTCGGCTTTATTGCAACGTGTTAGTGCCTGATTTCTTTCACTATTCAAACGTTCTCCATCCGTTCATTGCTTTTACTTAACATGGTCTGATCAAAAGGCACATTATGTCACTTTGAATACATTAGGATAATATTATATATTAGCTAGAGCACTATCTTCACACGTACCTATTGGATCTTTGTTAAAAAGGGCAGTTTTTACATCAGGTACTTTATGTTTTTATGGTTATGGTTGAAGGGAGAGTAATTGCCACAACCATTAAAGTACTAAAAGGCTAATCTGGTAGTTTAAGATGATCCTAATCTCTTTTCCGCCACCTGTGTGTACGTGTAGCTGTGCTTATGGATAATGACGAGGGTGGAGGGAGAGGTCGTCCTTCAATAAGGGAGGAAGAGGCAGGGAATCATTCAAAACATAAAGGCTGAGCACAGGAGCATCCAGGATATTCATTCACAACGCTCCCCTGTAATTCTCACCCCCCCAACACACACGTACACACACGTGCACCCCCCCACACACACAATCACACAATTCCTTCCCCTTTCGCCACCCATTCCTCCTTTTTTCTTTTATCAAAGAAATTGAGAGCTGCTTCTCAGAGCAAGAAATAAGAAGTCGGTCTCACTCCACTGGCCAAAGTAATGGAGAAATGACTGGAGCAACAGGCAGCGGTTATTTACAGCTTTTATTTATTTATTTGTTTAGACGTTGTCTCACGGCGGCACAGAGACAGGGGGGCGAAAAACAATATTCCATTTTTTTTTTTAATGGGACACCCCCCCCTTCTCAGATAATGCCTCAGCATTATTCCCTCTCTCTCTCTCTCTCTCTCTCTCTCTCTCTCTCTCTCTCTCCCTCTCCCTCAGACTCCTCGTGCGGCGCCGCTCTTGTTCTCCCAATTCCATCACTTCCCACATAAATGAAACCTTGAGAGTATTATGGGCTGTCGATCACTTTAATAGACTGGAATTAAGGGAATAGCTGCTGGTTGGTTATATTCAGCACAATCTGGCCTTTCTCATTTTCATCTTGAGATGGGACAGTAGAGCCATGACACTTTTTTTAAAGCGCACATCTTAGGCTTTTCATTATTCCCCCTCATTCTTATGGTGCAATAAAGCAGCGAGTTTGTTTAGAACATTGTCAAAGTTCCAAGTTTCTAATAGAAATCCAGAGTAGGTCATTCAGATTTAGATCAGTCCTCTACTTCTTCTTTAATTCCATCTATTTGCCAACATGGAATGCGTGACACCCACCAAGTGTGAGCCTCAAAAGCCTCATGAAAGAAACTGTATCTCAATTGACCAGTTTTTACTCAGTATGCACAGTGGTGTCAAAGATTTGCACATTAAAAGATTACATAAAATGCATTCCATCATCCCCCCCCCCCCACATCATTCAGTTTTTACTATCACAATCATGCTGCGCTTAATATAATTTTGCGACTCACCCCAGACCTCTAAAACCTTCATCCTAGCAAACTGCTGCATCGCTTCAAAGAATGAAGAATGAAGTCATGAATTAATGAAGAAAATTAACATATCCTGCGCATACTGGCCCATACTGGCCCAATACTTCTACTCACTACGTATGATGTTTATTCATGATCTGTGTTCATCTCTGATTCTCTGTCTTATCACATTCTGCACATCTAATTATGGAGCGTTTATTCTTCAGACAGTTCTGTCTCATGCACAGATTTGGCATTGTTAAAACACTCCAGTTCTCTTTATCGCTTCATTTCTAGATGTTTTAAGGTCACCACATTGTCTCTGCACCGTATTCCGGCCGACACGCAGGAACCAGGCTCTGTAATTTAAGACTCTAAGGTCATTTAAAGACTTAGCCTGACTCTTGCAAACCTGTAAGCATCTAATTTGTTTGGAAAAGAGAGAAAACGGATGACGGGAGCGAACAATTACATGGCGTTCATTAATCTGGCCAAACTCAGGATAGGCGGGGGGCTTCAACCTACGCTGGCTGTTCACAGCTCTCACAGAGAGGCTGGCAGACGGCCAGTCGAGCGCTCCTGGTCGGGAGTCGCGAGTGGAAAAACAGCGAGGCGAACAAGCCCAGCCAGGTGTGCACACCGCTCGAGGCAACCAGACGGAAACGGCGCTGCGGCATCAGCCAGCGTGGCATTCAGAGGAGGTGTGAGAGGTGTGAGAGGTGTGAGAGGTGTGAGAGGTGCCCTTCTCTGCCTCTGATGCATCCGGGGGTGCGTGATTGATTTTTTTTCCCCGCGCAGGAGCGGGTGTCTTAATGTCCTAATGCATTGCTCTGTCACAGAGGGCTGTCTTGGCAAGCTGCCCTTTCCACAGACTGATCTGCCACTCGATTGGATGAGACCAGGGTAAATAAATAAAGAGGGAGGCTGAGAGAGGGAGAAGGAGAGTGAGAGGGGATGGGCTGTAAGCATGATTACACCACCATATTCTCTCTCTCTCTCTCTCTCTCTCTCACTCTCTCTCTCTCTGTGTGTGTGTCAAACGCACACAATAATCTCCTTTAAAACATATCCCCACACACATTTGGCATACACACACACAGAAGCCGATTATTTCAGAATTACGCTTGGTGTGTGCTCACTGGATATTGATTTGACGAGCTAAGGCCCCAGTTTGTTTCGGGCCACGGGCTCCTGTTGTTGTTGTTGTGTTCCTGAAGAAGGATAACATCAAAATCAATATATAGTTTGACAGCATTTTCATTTGTTTTTACGTCGGTGCAAAGAGGCTCCGGTGGCTTTGTTTTTGTTGTCTGCCCCCGTCTCTCCCGTATGAGTTACACTCGCTCGCCGCATTAGCACTTTATGTTTATGTGCAACGTGTACGGCTCAATGCGGAAAGAAGTGTGAGGTTCATAAAGTCAAGCGGAGAGGATGAGAAGGTCAGGGAGGGTTTAAGCGTTTAACCTGGTCAGAATTTTTAGTTTTGGATCTACTTTTTATGCCTTTTATTCTTAGTGCTTAAGTGAAAATGTGTGAAGAAACATCTGCACGTTTTGCTGCCTCCGGCTCTTTTACATCCGGTCAGCTCTTTGGAGATAAAATAATGTGCGTGTTGACATCATGCCCTCGTCTCTTTCTCTTTGCCGTCTTCATTCATCCACCCAGGAAATGAAATAACCTCTTGCTACTCCGAGCTGCATGTAACCTCTATTTCACCATATTCACAGTAGTGTGTGTGTGTGTGTGTACGTGGGAGAGAGCTCACCAGTGGGGCCGTCGTGGGAAGTTACAGTGGAGACAAACTTCACAGAAAGTCCCCGGCGACAACATTTCAGAATGTCACAGCCGAGACACCAAATACTCTATTATTCTGTGATTTTAGCCGTTTTTCTCTCTGACTCCTGAAGTGTGCTGCTGTTTCCCCGTCAACTATAGAGCTAATATCATTTTCTACTATTAGACTCACAGAAACTCTTTTCTGCTTCGGTCCAACTTTACTTCTCTGATGCAGTGTGTGTTGTGGATTGTATGCGGTCCACTCCAGTTTCCTCTGAATTTACTGTAAATATGGGCATAGAATTGCTTTTGTGTGTCTTTAAGCTTAAAAAGACTTCACTTCACTCAGCTTTCCCTTGTTGTGATTGGCTGCAAATGAACAGCTAATATATACATACGCTCCCGCTGTGTGTATGCAACACCCCCAAAAAAACCAACTGAAGATGTGAAATCTGGCATCCAGACGCTCAGCCAAACCCGCCAGTGCCAATTTCTGTCTCAAGAGAGAGAAATTCTTTGGGAAGACTGTTTTTGTTGCCAAAATAGTTTAATTTGAAGCTTCAGTGGAGTGTTAAAATGTAATGACCTGCAGTGGAGGAAGTGGAGGGGGGAGGCGAGGAGGCGGGGCCGACTAGGGAATCGGCCCTTGTGCGTCTTTCACCCCTTCCCAACCTCAACAAAACACACAATAAACAGTAATTGTCAGAAGTGATGTGTCTGCGTGCCACCGTGTGCACGAAGGCGCCCAGAGGAAATGACTCTTTCCACAAACAAATGCGCAGCAGGCCGGCGTTGAGCATCGAGAGAAGATAAAAAAAGAGACACCGGCTCCATTTGCTGCCACGTCCCTCCCCCATCGCCCCCCACTTTGCCCTGGCCCCCCCTCACCCTTCAATGGGAACTCTGTTATGCTCATCGAAACAACCGTCAGGAGGTTTCCGTCAATAGCAAACGGGTACTCACTCGAGCTTGATCCCGGGCGAGCGCTGAGGGAAACCCGATGAAAAATCTTTTCGAGTGCAAATGGCAAACTCTCACCACAGGAAATGTAAACTTCAGGGCACTCGTTCCTCTCCGCTGCGATTCTGAAGTGAGCGCTGAACTCTCAACCCACAATCACGGCGCCCTCCTCAACCCTTCACTCTTGCCGTCTGCTTCTTTCTCTGTTCTCTCTCTGCGAGTAAACACAATAGGTCAGGAAAAAAGATGGGGTTGTTTGTTTGTAGGTCTCCTCAAAGCTCCGGAGAGGTGCTCGTGGTCTGTACATGCTCAGCACGGTTGCTTTGCCCTGGGAAAAAAACTAACAACCATTCTATAGCAGCATGAGTACTGTGGTTACGGCCGATATGAATGGGCAAAGATTCTTAAAAGGAACTGCAATCTTTCCCTCCCTTTTCCGCTTCAAACGCATCACACATCCCGTCTTTTCCTGTCCGTAGCTGCCAATGAAAAGCCTCCCAGATTTACCAATGACAAGTGTAAGTGTGTTAGACAGCATCCACAGATCTGTAGCCTTTGATTCCTCGGCTCAGGCAGCAGTCCATAACCCTCTCATCCTCCCTGCATGGATGATTGAGCAGGTTTCTTTCAAGATGGAAATCTCTGTCGATTCGGATTATCGGACCACTTCAACGTAAACAGAATTTACTGGCTGGCTCGGCTTTTGCTAATTTCGTCGCTGTCAGGCATTTAACCATGCAGCTACAGAGTCTGTACTTAGAAAATGTATTCAAATTTCATCCTTTCCATTGTCTCAGTCACTTGAAATTGACTGTATATACATAAACATTGCTTTCAATAGTTCTGTAGTAGAATTGCCACAAATTTACAATCCATTTACTAGAAAATAAGTGTAAATATAGGAATAACAGTTGGGCTACTATGATCACAGATAATTTGCATTCTCTCAGTATTCTATCCCGTGTTATCCATTCATTTCTTCCGTATCTATGTCGTTCCATATTATAGCGAGCTTGACATGTTTATTTGTCTCGTGTCAAGATGAAACCCCTTCCCTTTGCTTTCATCACATTGCTTCTAATGCATTTCAAGTCCAACATGGCAAAGCATTAACCTGGTTCTTTGATTATAAGAAGTAATTACCGTGTTGGTTTCAAAACCTGCAGCATATGTCAGAAAGCTTTGTAGAATATTCTTCACTCTGACCTGCAGTCATACAGACCTGAGCCACATGTTGTCGGGCTCTAGATGTTCTGTTCTGAGCCAGTAGCATTATCGAAGATTGTGGGAAGCAATCTTAAGATCTCTCCGGCTGTCATAGCAACAGTACTGTTTGCCGGGCGACACGTCGTCTATTCACGACTACAGATTCTTTCCCCCAGCATCTGCATTGTGGTCCAGCTGTAACGGCTCCAGCCTGGCTCTGTGCAGTGATGGGGCCGGTTAAAGTGGTAATGGCTGTAAAATGGAGGTCAAATCACACAGGGTCATTATCTGCAAGGGGACATTAGATGGTTATCTCTGCAGCTGCTGCTCGTAGGTCAGCGCCGGCCGCTGTTAAAGCTGTCAGCCAGAGATGAATAAGTTGGCTGTCTCGTCGTAGTTAGAACTCGTCGAACAACCCACGCACCAATAAATGTCATCACGCCGGCTGATTTGCAAATATGTCTTTATGCAAATATGCTGCGCCAAAATAAAAAGCCATTCAGCAAACCAAGCATGGCCACGATGTCACGCTTACGCTTCCAATCCCAGATTCCCTTGAACGCAAAAATCCAGGATCTCCGGACACCAACCTCCGTCTGTTTTAATTTCCCCAAAATCCAGCGGGGGGGATCCTAATTTCTGAGGAGTTAAGGGAGGGATGAGTCTGGATGAGCCACGGGGAGCGCGTCATCACGAGCCAGGCACTGTATCTGCTCCTACAACTTCATCAGCCGGGGCACTAATTAAGACTAATTATCAGGCACCGGGGAAACAGTCAAGCTCAAAAAACGTAATTAATGGGAAGACCCATGATTCCCGGGTATAACAACTTCCTCAGCACCTGCTTAGCACAAGACAGCACATTAACCCAGAGTTCCTTGCGGGTCTCCAGAGAGTTCACAGACATGTAGCAGAATCTTTAACTAGCCCTTGCCTTCTTTGATTAGAGGTGAGCTTTTGCCGCCGTCACGCCAGAGACAAATTGATTGATGAGTTGATGGTCTTTCTCCCGCCATCATTATGCGGCGTACAACACGCCCGCAGCCCGCAGTCACGTCTTTAAGGGATTATCACAGTGTACCCTTTTAGTAATGCTGTCGCAATTAAAGGCCACCGCGGCGCCTTATTTGGTGTTTATTTGTGTGCGTGTGAATTTTCCACACCTTCAAAATGCAGAGTTTGCGGGGCGCCGCCAGTGCCAAGCCAGGGCACAGAAGTGGCCACTTAGCAAGCGGAGTGATGCAGTGGCAGCCAAGGTCAAGTAGAGGAGCGGGGGGAATCGACAGCATTGACGTTCCTCCCACTGTGTTATCAGGGCCTGACAGACTGCCGAGTCACAGGGAGGCAGAGCCCCCCCACCCCCCCAGGCTCATTTAGGAAGATATTACACCAAGCCATGGAGAGAGAACCTGCTGAGCCCAACCTTCCTCTGACACTAAGAGGGAGAGGATGGTGCACACGGCTGACCTAAAGAGGGCATCAAAGCTTTAACAGAAACTCAGCCAGGCTACCTTGCGGTAGATTATTTCCCCTTTTTCTGACATAAACCACAAATATTTCTGTGTGTACTTCTGTATGCTATGTTGCAGTTTGGTGTTACGTCTGTGTTTGTCAGGCCCAAGCATTCGAGGATGATGGGAGGTGATGACCCAGCGAGGAAATATTTTGCTGAGAAGCACATGACTCGCTGATGGCAAAAAATGATGAGTATGAATAGCAAAACTAAGCACGATAGTAGGAGTAACAGTTTAAAGTCTGAGTGTGGCTATACGGGCTCGCAAGGTTTGACGCCAGAGGCTATTTCTCGTCTCGGAGCGCGTCGAGGTGGCGAGGTCAGCGTTATTAGATGGCATTAGATGCGATGTGACTCACTCCAGATGCGTGTTGCAACAGCAGAGGGCAGCGGGCTCCTCGCAGGAGAGCGTTGCCGCCTGATTGACTAGGTTTGGGAGCCGCTAATAAACATCGGGGGCTGCAACGAAACAAGGGCATGTAAAAGAGAGATGAAAATGAGAAATGCGGGGAGGATGGATGGGAGCAGGAGGTCAGATGGGCTCAGTGGAGCTCCAGAGAAGGGTCAGACGGCTTGTCTCCGCCCTAATTAATACCCGCAGCGCCATGGCGATAGTATACGTAGATTCAAATATGAGTAAAGAGACGAGCAAGATGATGAATTTCCTCCCCTGTCCCTCCAGAGTGGCACGTCAAGTCATTTCCCACATCTCGGCGCCGAAGCAACACGAATTTGTGCTCGTTTCACAAATTGCAGTAATATCCCGGTGACCCATTTTTCCCGCGTTCCCTCTCGCGGTTGCAGGTGGCGGCAGGTGACGGGATTTAAATGGGATTTGCATCTCAACCTGGCAGGAAAGCAGAGGGAGGAAGAGGGCGAGAATATTGTAATAGAAAAACGGCAAGAGGGGGGGGAAATGGAAGGGGGCGCCGCCGCGTTTGACCTTGAGGATTGGAGCCGAGAGGAGGAAGGCAGGCAGGTAGGATGGAAAGGGAGATGTAAAAAGATAAAGAGGAGATAAAGGAAAGGACACAATATGCTGTCTTGTAAGCGGAATATAGCACCGGGATAGAAATCATTACATAGTGTTTGGAAAATACTGCCTGTTGGAGCGGCGGTGACATTTACTGTAGGTCAAACTCTGCATGTTACAGTAATGTGCATGTGTATTTATATGTAAAGTACATCAACAAGTACTGTAGATTAGTGAAAACCCTCCAAATTAACAATAAGGTCCTTTGTCATGTTAGTAGACGTATATTTAGCGGCTATTTAGAGAATTATTGCTACATTCTGCTACTCGGACGAGGAGCAATTACACTGCGAGTGCTGGCGGTTTGAGATTAGATGCAGAATAAAAGTGGCTTCATCCTGTTGAAATGTGGTGCCTCCTCTCCTCTAGTATGTTCATATGGGCAGGTCTGAACACGGCAACCGCACTCGGGCGGGAACCAACAATCAACCAATCAACAGCATTTTGATTTGATTTGATTTTCTTTCCTCTTTCCCATACATTTTCTTGATTTGTGGAAATCTGCATTCTTTTCCGACTCCGAGGCCGTATCCCACTTCTGGTGTCGACCCTTCTGGTCCAATGATAGGAGAGGAGATTTTTTTGTCGCCCTTGTTGTAATATTTTGGTTGCTGTCAAAGCAAACTAAACCTTGGCAAAATGAAACAAAACTCATTCACTAATTTGGAACAATTGGAATCCAGGCTACAGGCCTAACATCTGCAAACCATCTGCACGTTGGCGTTTGTTAAAGGTTCACTCATCAAGAGGAAACAAGACGCTCCTCCAATCATCAGCCTTGGTTAATCATCTCGTTTGTAAGATGTGGAAACCCGCAGGTGCTTCACATTTTATTAGCCAGCCATTTAGTTTTCCTGTTTAAACCTGGAAAGGCCATCCTGATAGCTACTGGAAGTGACAAAAAATAACAGCGGGTGCTTCGTCACGTCACCGCAGAAGGTCGAGTTTTTCCCTCCCTCTCCCCCATGTTCTCTCCAACGGCGTGGGAAGATTGATCGTACCCCCCGTCCAAGGTCTGGCTTGGCTCCCTTCACCTAAATACCGTATCATATTTTTGTCCATTGTCTGGCGGCGGCTGGCAGTTGGAATCACTATATCTCCTGGTGACTCCTCGTGACACCTTCATCACTAAAAACCTCCTCCGTCCTTGAGCATTGATTGTACCACAGGCTTAATCTAAACCCTATATACTGTAGTCCCTGCCAGAGCGCCTTTCAGCCTATTAGCACTTTACCCCCTTTTTCTTCTCTTTTGAGACCATTCCAGTCTTTTCCAAGGCCTTTTTCCTTGTTGTAGCAGTGAGATTAAGTTTCCGGTTGAGATTTTGGAGCACAGGTGATTATGGGGATTTTATAGCGAGTACAGCAGCACAGCGCTGACTTCATATACGGAAAGAAAGCAGCAGAAGGAACACGGGTTGCGTTAAATTCCAGGCTTAAACAAATCGCAGCTTAGGAACGGGATCAGGGACGCAAGATGGAGATACAAGATTGAGGAAAGAGTAAAGTGACGTCTCCGCAGGGAGTGCGTCGGTAAATCAGCCACTTAGAAAACAAATAACATCAAACAAGTGCCAATAGCCTTGTCAGCAAAGGGGAGCCATCATGAAGTCGTTTTTATACGGCGTACCCACACAGCTTTCAACCCTTCAATAAATAAGATACGGGGTCGGCATTAAATTTGAGAGGAATGTGGCGGCGTAATAAAAATGGCCGGGTTGTGAATCAAAATGCGTTGAGCGGCGGTGCGAGGAGGGGCGGGGAGAATGAGCGAGGTGTAGGTGTGGACAGATTTTAAAATTCGCTGTCGGCGCGTGATGATAAAGCACGGCCGCGCTGTAGCGACGCTCGGTCCTCGCTCTCCCTCCTCGCACGCTCTGATCAAGTATTCGTCCGAGCTTGTTCCGCGTTTTTTTTTTTTTTTTACTTATTCCGCGTAATTTAGCCTCGCTCCAAATGCAGCAGCCGCGGCGCCCCAGTTCCGATGGCGGAATTATGCTGAGCCCAGCGTGAAAGCGGGCAGAGGGCGCAGCAAACCAATAAGGAGGCGAGAATGAGTTTGCTTTCAAAGGGGAGTGGGGGGGGCGTGGATGGGTGTGCGGGGGGGAAATGGTTCGCGCAACACCAACGGTACGTGCGGTGAATTTTGAACGACGATATTGGTGTAGAACAAGAAGAGGCGAGGAATTGAATAGGAGCGAGCAGAGGATGAAGATCAAGCCTAAAGGTGATGGGAGATGGAGTGAGATATTGGAACAGAGATGGAGAGGGAGAAGAGGTGAAAGTTGTCCTTTTTTCTATAGGAATCGTTTCTCCTCCACAGAGGGTTGTGTTTTACAAAAGCTGCCTAAGTAACAGAGACTAATCCCCTCGACCCAGGGCCGGCGGAACGGGTGATAGATTTGTAAATGGTGCCCTTTACAAATCGCTCTCAACTTTTCTTGCGTATTGACTCTTTTTCCTCTCTGCTGCTCCTTTGCTCCCTCTCTTTTTTCCCTTTCTTTCTCTCTCTCCTTCTCTTGCAGGCTCTTTCCCGGCTCCATGTCAACGCACCAGCAGCCACGTTGTAACACGTACAGTTATTAGAGCTTTGTCTGTTCCAGTTCATTTCAGGTTCTCTCTCTCTCTCTCTTCCTCCCTCCCTCCCTCCCTCCCTCCCTCCCCCCCTCCCCAGTATTGCCCAGTCTCAGCGGCCTGTGAGATACAGTAGGGGGGAGGGAGGGTGGGGTGGGGGGGGGGGGGCTGAGGAAAGGAGGATTAGTGTCTGCTTGGTTCATTTCAACACCTCCAAAAAGAATCAAAGGCTAATCCCGGTCTCAGCTGCTTGGATGCTGGCGGCTCTGTTTCGTTGCCGCCAGAGGCTGCGGCGGCATGGCGGCATGGTGCAACAGTGCCACGGAGATACCACAGAAGAAACGGCGGCGTAAGAGGCTTTGTCGGCACCCACAGCACTAATTTCCTTTCAATCCAGGTGTCCTCGCCGCCTGGTTTCCCCTCGGATTTGCTCCACTTCAATATTAGAGTGCGAGTAGTTCAACCGGCCCTGGCATTTGTGCAGGCAGCCCTCAGCATGATTCATAACCGGCAGGCGATATTAATTTGTATCAGCACAGACAAACAAGCAACATTAAAAGGCTGCAATGCAAAAGTGCAGTGAGTATTCCCAACGCGAGCACACATTTCAAAAACACTCATGGTCGTGCATCTAAGATTGCCCATTGAGGCGTTTGTTGTGTGTCCTCACTTCACCTCCGTCAGCTCTCGTCTTTAGCTTCTGCACACTGCTGTGTATGCCAGTTTGAGTATGGGTGTTTGTCTGAGTGTGCACTTGTTCTTCAGCGAGTGTTGGTTTCGCTTGTTGGCCTTTGTTGGGTTAAGTGGATGATTGTTTGGAGAGATTGGGATGGAGAGTTCATCTTCCCCGTTCATACTCTGCTGTTTGGGGGTTTTCTGTTTTGCCAGATGTTATTCCACACACACACACACACACACACACACACACACACACACACACACACACACACACACACACACACACACACAGACACACACACAGACACACACACAGAGAAGGGGAGAGAGAGAGATAAAGTGGGAGATACACAATCTCTTCCAATTTCTGTGATTTTTCTCTGATTTTCACACACAGACGCACACAATGCCAAGCAGCAGTCGGAGCCCAGAGGCTGATGTGATGAACAGACCGTAATTCACCGGCTGCTCTGCGACTGGACTGGGACTTTGTTTAATAGGGAGGCTGTTGGCAATTTCCAACTGTCCGCGTGTTTGCTGGGGTTTTTACTGTTGTGGAAGTCAGTAAAGTTCAAACCTGCTGATTGAATTGGGGGCTATAGTAAAGAGCTTTTACGAGTCTGGAGATTTATTTTTAGATCCGGCTCTCAAAGGGCGTCATTTACAGACCAGTGTGAGTGGCGTCGGTAAACCAACAAAAGTTGTTTTCAAAGCAAATTTATTGGTTGAAATACAGAAAAATGGTGGGCTTCTCAGAAACGGCCTCTTTGTGCGGTTCAGCGTTATAATGTCCATTTTTTGCCAAGTCTGCTTTCAGCCTTTGTGTGGTGGTTTATGTTTAGATATATATACGTTTAGAGAGAGGAAGTGAACAGAAAAGAATGATTGTGACAAAGAGAGTGACAAAGGAGTCGGATCACGCACAGAATCACATCGAATCATAATCAAAACCTTATGAACAGAGGGGTCAAGGGTCAGGGTGCAGGTTGGTCTTGGTCTCAAGTCAGTCAAGACAAGTCAGACAAAGCTGGATATCAGTTGAATAAATCCAATCATATCTTTCATAAACCCAAATAATGTTATGAATGTGTGTTTTCCTTTCTCAAACTCGAAAAATAAGATGAAAGAGAGAATTAAAACTAGAGATTGCAGCAGAAATAAGTATGAGTTCAAACAGAATTTCTAAATCGATCCACATTGTATTTGTTCTAAATTATTGAAAAATCATAAGCAAACATGTGGCCGCCTCTAAAAATGCTCTCAAGCTCATTTCTAAGCCCTGAAACAAAGATTTCTACAGCGTAAGGTTTCCATATGACAGAGCGACCGCCTGGCTCTGTGGATTCAATAAGCTCCATATACATACACACACTCCCCTCTACACCCATAATGATGTCAAACACCTTTTCAGGCAAGATTGCAAGGAAGGCTGGAATCTGCATCCACCGCTACGCCAAATTAAAGCAAATCAATGTGCTGCTATAGAATCTGAATTACAAAAATGGAAAGTCCACACGCAGGAAAAGGGGGATTTAATAATAAGGCGAGGGGGAAAACTGCAGCCATTGATTTAATTGTTGGTTTGCTGCAGCTCCATGGCCTAGTCTGCTTCTGGCTAATGAGCTTCAGTCAGACCGGTAACGTATCTATCCTGGCAAAAAGGTCCACATCCTCTTGCGTTCAAATCCGTCCATCTGTCGTCTAATTTCCCGCGTAAAGAGAGACCAGAGACGACTGGAGTCTTTCCCTTCAAAGTAACTAAAGGAGCTGAAATGATCATGTTAACATGCTTAATAGTGTTTGAGTCCTCTGAGTTTCTGCTTCTCTCTCTGTCCGTGTCCCATTGTCTCTCCAGCACCTCCTCCCTCCCTCCCTCTCGCTGCAGCCCCTTCTGATCGTGTTTAATTCCCCACCTGCTCTCCCTAGATTAACGTCTCTCTGTGTAATCCCATTAAGGGCCCCGTGTTTCCGCCTCCGTGCTCATTACCCCTTGGCGTGCGCATGTCGGCGAAGTCTGGAAGCGCCAGATTCAGCGCCAGACTCAGGATGTCCCCGACATCCTGAGTCCGTCCTCTGTTCCTCCAGATCTACTAACACCGCAACAATCCCATGCGACCTTCTCGCATCTCTCTCTCTTGCTTCTTGTGACACGGAAAGTTTCAAGCGACGTCATTAGGAAAGTTTCTCGCCTCGGGGATCAATCACTCGCCGTAACCGTGCACTCGTGGTTGAAGAGTAACGCTGTAAAAAGTCCCTGGCAGATAATCTATCTATGATGTCCGCCGAAATGTAGAATGTGCCGCACTCCCGTCTCTGTGATATGAGTGTTGAAGACATGCAGATATTCGTTCGACAAATTGTTCCTGCGGGATTTCCATTCTGTCTGTATTATCTGAATCCTCCCCTGTCACATTGTTTTACAGGGGAAGGGAAATTGCCCGTGTTCAATCATTCAGCCTTGCTTATTGAATCAATGGATAATCACAGAATTAGCTTTTGGGGGAATGAGGGAGGTGATAAATTGCTGTCATAAACTGTTGGAGTGGAAGCCGCCGCCGATGCTTCCGCCGCCGCCGCTAGTGCCGCCGCTATCCATGCCGCTGACCACACAGTGCGGAGAGATGCCAGGAAACATTCAAACACATTTCTTTTAAGGGAAAGATTGGGTATATGGGTAGGGAAGCCGCCGCCTCTACTTTAATAAACTCCCTGCCGTTGTGTAATGCAATAAGCATTTATCAGCTTGTGTTTCTCCACCGCTTTCTCCAATGGCCGCACGCCAGCTCCCATTATCTCTCCCATATATCTATCTATCTGCGCGTGGTTCGATTGCCCCGCAGTCTGAGGGAGAATTCAACGCGTGCCCGGCGAGACGCGTGTTGGAAAGTTGTCTGGCTCTATCGCAGGCTCGCGTTTTTTTTTGTTTGCTGAGGTCACTCTGGAGCGTTCTGCCGACTCAACCTTTGCATTGTTATGTGTTGTTTGATATTCCCCGTGTGTCCGGGTCTCTGTTGTGACCGCTTTGATAGATTCCCGGGCAGATAAAGCACGCCGGAAAAGTAACCGCCGACTGCATTTTAAGTGTCTTTTAAAGTACAGGCTGACGATCTTGACTGTCCGCCAGCTTTAACACACAGTCCTGCAAGTAAAGTGGAGTGAGGCGTCAAAGGGAAATGCGTCTCCCTCGCATAGGAGCGTTTTTATGAGCACCGCGAGACCGGGAAGAAGTGGCGTTGTTTAAAACCCGACATAATGCCGCTTCCTGCCATCCTTCAGCGCTGACGGGGAGCGGACGGAGCGAACCTTTGGGGGTCGTTTGGTCACCTCCAAAAGTTTCAGCTGCTCCTGTGCCGTGCATGTGTGTGTGTGTGTGTGTGCCCGGGCCTTACGAGAGGCGCGCTTGTTTTTCCCGGGAATCCAGCAGAACACTTTGAATGTTTTTTTAATGGGAAGAGGCCCGGAAAACACGTCCCCGCTGGACCAGCAGCCAGCAACTAACTCCTGCTGTCTTTAAAGTACGGGCCAGCAGGAGCACTCCTTTTCCCAGGCATCATTAATCTTACTTTCCCTCGCCCTGTCCTCCTACCACCTCCGCCTCTCCCAGGGTGGTCTCCCTCGGGCCCTCGTTTACCTCATTGGCTCCTTTTGCTTCTAACACACACACATGAATTCAGTCTGCACATTCACAGTCTTCAACCATTTCTCTCTCTCTCTCTCCCTCTCTCTCTCTCCACTGCAGACTATTGGGTCCAGAGTAAATGAGCCTCGGCCGGTCAGAGGATGGATCAGACACACCCGGGGTCAGAGGAGAGCTTCCACTCCGCCGGCACAGGCAGCGATTAAATGAAAGCAGGTAAGGGAGCACACCTCGCCTTCATATTCATGACTCGGCATCCCAGCTCCGGACATCGGTCACCTGTTCACGCAAGAATGCACAATCACACACACACACACACAAACACACAAGTGCACCGAGATGCACCTGCTTTATCTGCTTTTCTTTGAACGATAAGTCACTGTCGGAGACCGCGTGTGTGCGCGGCATCTGCAACCGCACTTCCTCTCCCCAGGTGCTCTCTCGCTCTCTCTCGCTCTCCCTCTGTCTTCCTCCCCCGTGAAAGATCGAAGTGTGTTCAAACAACATGTCAGGACTAACATAACAACACAGAACGAGCCGGCTTCATGCCTCGTATCAGAGTTGATGTTTGAAAACTCGGCTTCTCTGTTTTTCACGCCGCCGCCTGATCTGCCCTCACGCTCGCTCGCTCACAGAGCAAAGCACAAAGTTTTTATTGGATTAAGTATAGATATTATTAACTTGCCGGCTGGCAGGCGACAGGTTTTTTTTCTTTTCTTTCCTTTCTTTGGCAACTCGGTAGGAAAGATAGGGCGCTGTCTGAGGGGGTTCCTGCCCTGTCAGGAACACTGTCAGGGATCAAACGCTCGTCTTTCTTACAGTGATAGCGTGTCGGGGTAAGCGCCTTCTGTTAGATTAAATGTTGTGGTGCTGCCTGGAAGGATCACACACACACACAGGAGGATAGGGACGAGGTAGCAATAGAGAAACAAATCTATGTATTACCAGAAACAGAATCTTCCACATGTTCCACATATCCTGCATCCCAGTCAATGTTGGTATTTTGGGGGCTCAAACTTTTTCCCCCCAAATCGGATTCAATCAGTAGGAGGCACCCCACACACACATTCCTCACAGAGCGCTGAATTTATGGATTTGTTCGTTGTTTCTCAAAAGTCACATACAACATACTGACGCTCTAAAACTAAAACTATCAAATCTGAAACTATTATTTCTCAAATGTCACATTGGCACCATAATCTGACTGAAATTGGCATAGAAAGTGTTATTATTCCTAGAGTATGTCTTTGTAAATCCATTTAGTCGTACTCGCAAATGTCATTTCCAGGCTCCTTTATTCAGTCACACACACACAGACACACACTCGTCATGTACTGCGTTGTCAGCCATGTGTTGTGTTAGCCCTTCTACGATTTTCCTTTCCAATGAATTGATTTGAAGCTTTTCAGAGTTTTATTTGCATTGCCAAGTCTGCAAGAGAACTCACTGCAGCCAATCTGATAGAGCAACTTTGTAACTGTGCAACTGTGTGTGTGTGTGTGTGTGTGTGTGTGTCTTTCTGTGTAGTCGGTGTGGAAACTTTCGTGAAGATTCTGCAATGAAACGAAATCGCGTCTTTTTCTTCTTTTCTCTTTAAAAGACGACAAAGGTGAGGGTCGCACTCGGCTCACAGGTTCTTGGGTGAACTTGAATGCCCCTGCTTGAAGAGATGGTCCCAAAGAAACACGGATAATGACTCAGCTTTGATGCGGGACCTGTAAAGCTCACGGCCGCTTTTTGGACGCCGTCTTCAGCTCGAGCTGTAAGTTTTAAAAGAGCTCTTCACAAGGGGGAAGCATTGTTTCCAGAAGCGGGTTCGGGGCGGCCATTGTGTCCCTGGCGGTTGAGATCACCTCATAGCTCATGCTGTCACCCGCCGCTTAGTCTCACCTTTATGTGTGTGTGTTGGTTTTCAAATCTTTCGCCGCAGCAGCAGCCGCGTCTTTAGCCTCAAACTCTCCCATTGTCAGTTGAGATGAAGTGGTTAGAGGCTATTTGTGTTTGATTGTTTTTACAATGATGTATGTAACTCGGAGATGGTAAACGGCATTGCCATTTATATCTCCAGGGTAATGGCAGATTTCATTGAGAACAGGCAATCTGGACAGCAACACTGCAAGGACGTAGCGACACGAAACTGTCTAAGAGTTAGGTTGACTACCTTGACTATCAGATCAAGTTTGGACTTGATCTGATCACTTCTCTCACGTCTCCTGGAAGGAACAAAAAAAATACAATTCCCAACACAAATTCAATTTTTATGAAAGAGGAATATTGAAACGTGCAACACCTCAAAATTGGTTGGTTATTAGATGCGTAAAAATCTCATTTGCCTCGTTCCCAATGTCAAATTCATTTGTGACCACTCACTTGATTTAACTACTATTAAATTGCACCACAGATGAGCCGTCCAGTTGCTTTTGGTTTTTTTTTTTGGTCCTGCGCGTTCTCTATTCATTAGGGAACATCGTGCAGCTGAAGAGAAATGAAAGGACAACACGGTGCAATTATCTTCCTTTTAAAGACGGCGCTTTGAAAAATCATGGGGGATGAAATTGTAAAAAGCGTATTCCAATTTCAGAGCAGCGTTGCGAGGTGATCTTATATTTTTGTATTACAGTCAGCTTAGTGGTTAAGGAATCATGTTCCGTTACTTGTACAGAGGAGTCAGGTCGGGCAAAAAGGCTTTAACGACAAGTACAAGTTGATTGGAGGTTCAATTCCCAGTTCACACTTATGTTTACAATGTGGAACATTTGGTTTTGTAATGGAACCAGTGGAGGCGAAAGGCTCAAGCAGACAAAGAAGAAGAAGGTTTAAGTGAAAGAAATAAGCAAGCAGACGCAGGTACTGTAAATGTGTGTGTACGTGTGCGGCACGTTGTGTGTGCACGTGTCCGTCATCGTTAATGAAGGTGAAGGCTTCTGACTGCCGTCTAGTTGATATGGTTGTTAAATTGTGTGCAATTACACCCTCAGGTAAGGACCCGTTTTATTTCAAGTACGACAAGCAATCTTGTTCATTAGCTCTCTTTCTCCCTCTCCCTCTTTCTCTCACACACACACACACACACACACACACACACACACACACACACACACACACACACACACACACACACACAGTCAGAGGAAGCATCTATGGCACAGTCGCTTGTTTCAGCTGCGGAACAAAGATCTATATTATCCTTGTTGCTTAAGTTGTACCCCTCCGTACTTGTTTTGCAACCTCGATGGCTTATTGTCGCATGTAAAGTGAAGAGACGAGGAGGATCTATATGGAACATTCAGGCATCGCAGCACAGCTCCTACTGAGATCACTACTCAGAGCCAGAAGGCTGAGGAACATTTGACTAAATTCCCCTGCTTGCTTCACAAGGAGCACTCAAAATGTCCATTACTGCACAGCCATTACCTGTTGTAAGCCGGTTTGGCAGAAACGAGTTCTTTTCTATGCTGAGTTCAGGATGACATTTGTCCTTCCTCTCTTGGACGTTTCATGGTTCTGCTGCCGGTTACCAGGAAATGGCAATAATACAATTTGTAAAATCTGTTTGTAATATTGAAGTGAATGCAAAGTCTCACAACCAGGAAATCAACAACAACAACTTCTCCGGTTGGTCACAGTTTGTTCAATGTCTTGGACTGGATAGATCAGATAATAATGACATTTGCATGACATTTGTATCGTTTTCCAAGGCTATCTATGCGCCGTTTCACATTTTCATGGTCACCTGGGGGCTGCGGTGTTCCGTTACTGTAATTACTGAAGAGAAGTGAAGGACAGCAGGCGGTCGAACACACTGCTTGGTGTTTCTGACTACAGAAAGTAAGTTTCTCGGTCAGAGCCCTGACCCGAACCATTATTAACCCACATTATAATATCAAGGAGAGATCGCTCATGAATGAATACAGATATCATGAATAGAGGCAGATGCAGAGAAAGATGAAACTTCCTTCCAAGTCACAAGACGGAGAGGGAACATAGACAATATAATGAGACCAGCATACAGTGTTATGAAACGGAGAGCGAGGGATGAGCTACGGTCTGCAACAGAGGATAAGAGGCCGGATGAGGCCAGAGGAGGCAGAGTGGTCCGCTGGTTTACGGAGCAGGCTTGTGTTGGGTTGGAGTAATCCCAGGACGCGGCCGCTGACATTAGCCGAACGCGGGAAGCTGACGTGCTTCTTGGAGCGAGACTCGTATTTATATTTCCTACTGACAGATGCTGCAATTTGGAAGAGCCATTTGTCATTGTGGAGGAGCAATGCGGCACAACTCCTCTAGTGTCATAGATGATATTTCTGAAAATCCTCAACCATAATCTCCCCCCCCTCATCCAATAAGTTGTTGGTGAGTCAGACGTGATTATTAAAAAAAAGGAGACACAGTAGCAAAAACACTCTGAGTGCCACAGAAGGAGTTGCACAATAGACTGAATGACAGAACGGCGATAATGGAATTGTAGGACGTGCGAAGAAATCGGATAAGAAATGTTTTTTTTATTGCGATGTGTGAAATTAGTGAAGGAGAGGAACTTTGACAGCCTGGAAAATTGGATGAGTGAGAGACTGGGAAATGTGGGAATGAATATCAACCGTGGGTGTGTGGAATCGCCGTTAATGAGAGAAATCGGAGAGAGAAGAGCTGCTGTTGTTGTAACGTATTTGCAAAAGCTTCACGTCGACGTTAGAAGGTGATGAAATGCGATAACGCAAACATTCGCTTTCACATCAGCCTCATCAACAAGACTCCCGGTAACCCGCTCTGCCTAAATCTTGCCTGAGAGGCTTTTTAACTCGGGGATTCATGATTCATACGACTTGTCGATGGAACACTCCCCGTTCCTGCTCTCACGTCGCCTCTGCGCTGTCCTGCCGTCTGATAGGCGAGGCAGCGAGACGGTAGCACGGTTTCCTCGCCTCTACATGCTAGATTACCTCTGTAATTAGCACAGCCTTGCAAAACCGTCGGTGTTTAGCGACATCCATCCTTTCCTTAATTGGGCTGTTTTCTTTCTTTTTACGGTGATTGTTTTGTTGTTTCGCAGGGAGTGGGGATCATTAAAAAAGAATTGTTTGAAGGAACGAGCAACTTCAAAAAGCTTGACAATCTTGTCGGGCCACCTCCCAATGAGTGCAATTAATTCTTCCAGAGGCTGGTAATAACATGGTGGAGTGCAGCTAGAGAGAGAGAGAGAGAGCGAGAGAGAGAGATCTTCAGCATGGAGCCAGAGAGAGAGAGAGAGAGAGAGAGAGAGAGAGATTGCTGTTTATAGATCTTGCCCAAATTGACTCCCTTATTATGAGTGATTCACAGGAGCCTTTAGGGAACCCTTCCTCCTGTGGCGCTGCACAAAGAGCAGAGCCTGATTGCCGAGGTGAAGAGCACCGACGCTGATGTCAGCCATTATGCACGCAGCAGTTCGTCACTGCGGCGTTTTGTTGCCTCATACGAAGCTCATCGCTGACCAACAAAGGAAGTAGTTTGTTAGAACGACTTTCATTCCATTAGGTTTGCTCCCCATAGTTGCTCCCCATAGTTGTTTTTGGATGCTATTTCTGGGATCGTTCGTCTCCTGAAGCAATGGAAACGACGGTAAAAGAAGAAAAGGAGTTACCAATAGTTACCGATAACATAAATCAAACTTTGTACTTTATTTAGCAGATATTTCATGTTCAGGTTCAAGATGGGAGCAGCAAATACACCTTTGCTGCCACATACGCTTGTTTATTTGAGCTCTACCTGGACAATACAAAGTGATAACCACCAGGCTAATGTGCAACGTGAAGGACAAATCAAATGCTTGGTCGGCGATAATAAGAGTTCGTCGTTTTGTGTATGGCATTGAAGCAGAGGAAAAAACAGCAGCAACAACGGAAATCATAGACAATTTTATTTGTAAAAGTCAATATGGCATGAATACAAATACATACATACCTGTACATACTGTATACATTCATGGCCGCTCTCCTGTGAACACGTATACTGTATGTAGGTGATGAATGTGTGCACAAAGAAGGCGCACATGTAGGCAACAGCAGCGTTTGTCAGTTCTGTTCCTCTGAGCTCGAAGAGGCGGCAAAGAAATGCAGCAAAAGTGGATG
This sequence comes from Genypterus blacodes, assembly GCF_046128005.1. Lineage (NCBI taxonomy): Eukaryota > Metazoa > Chordata > Actinopteri > Ophidiiformes > Ophidiidae > Genypterus > Genypterus blacodes. Next base: position 7,372,785 of record NW_027466867.1, read on the forward strand.
AAAATAGTCTGAATTAGCGTGAGTGTATAATGACGCTGCAGGGAAACGGAGAGGAAGATTATAGACATGTTTAAATAGGGGAACATGGGGCTGTAATGGGTGTGATGAGTGAGATGTGGAAGTTTGGCAACAAATAGTGTCGGAGAAAGGTGAGTATTATGGATGTGTTGTTGCGAGTGTGCGGGTGGAACGTCTTAATTGGCGCCTTTCAGTACCGCACTTTACCAGGTTCGCCGATGACGGGAGGGGGGAAGTCCTAAAAAAAGGAAAAGTAGCAGACTGTTCACGGCAGGATGTAGTGAACAACACGTACGCTTGAGCGACACTCGCTCAAGCGTACGTGTTGCTGTTTACCAGCGTTGGCGCGACCCTGACAGGTAGCTATTACAAGGTGGATGACTCGATACAGAAGTTTCTCCCCCCCCACCCCCCCCCCCCCCCCCACCCCCACCCCGCCGGAATCACACCCTATCTTTATCATCCGTGGTAGGGAACATGGCCGACGTAGAGACGAACGGTTGCAAAAGAATGAGCCGTCATGTCGGCCGATGTCATTCATTATTAAACCCTTCTTGTTTGCTCTTTGCCTCAGGGGCAAAGCTTTCCCCCGCCTTTAATAACCTTTGTGCAGACGCTCCGGGTCTCGCTGTTGCTTTGTTTGGAACAATGACGGCCGAGATGTGGGAATAAATAAATGAAGAGGAGCACTCTTCCTCTCGCGCTCACCACCTGACACAAGGGCTAACACACTAACTGGCTGACAGACAGACAGTCGGAGGGACGGAGAACAATGACCTCCAGCCGTCTGATCGCGCAACACATGTCCTTTAGAAGGAGGAAGAGAGGGGTGAAGGATGGAAGGAGGGGAGGAAGGGTCTCGCTATGATGAGAGCTTTCTCCTTACAAAACAAAAGCTCTCTTTTCTCCAGCCATTAGCCTGTGTCGCAGTGAGGCCGCAGCTGGAGAGCCTGTGTCGCTTTCATGTGCGTTTAAATAAGAGCAACCACAAAATGTCAGCTAATATGTATTCAGCAGCACTCTGCTCTTTATATAGTGATGTCTCATTATGAATGAATTGAGACAACCTGCCTCTGCCCTTCATTATCCAACAAATCCCCTCCACGTCCACTCTCCTCACTTGTTCCGACTCCCCGTTCACCTCTTCCTCCCGGCCCTCCTATCTGGTTAGCGGTCCGCTGCGTGCCGTTGAGCTGCCTCCCCACTGACGCCGCTGTTAATGGAGGAACTCGGCGAGCGGGCCGACCGGCCGGACGAGCAGGTGTGTCCCCACTGTGCGGAGGACTGCGCCGGTCCAGCTGTGGCTCATCTGAGCTCCGACACCAAGCAATTTACAACCGCACTGTCGCCGCCATCCAAAATGGTTGTGTGTCAGATTGGTCCTCGTCATCGGGCCAAGGAAGAATTGATTATCTGGATCCAACAGTGCTGCCATTTGAACATTTTTAAAGCTTTTGTTGTTTTGGCTCTGTGTCAAAAACCAGCACATGGCACATTTGCAAACACATTTTTATCACAATTCAGGAGAGTTCTGAATATTTTGGCCTCTAGGTGACATTGTAGCAGGATCATTTGTTAGCATGGTCTTAAATCAGTAATCATGAGTCTCCCTTGAAAACACGCAACCTTTCCTGTACAGAGCCTTAATATATCATGGCCGTCCAGAAGCTGTCAATCACTTTTTATATTGTGATGTAGCTCTCGATCTCCCATACATTAAATGTTTAATGGCATAAATTTAGAAGTCTTGAGACAGAATTTCACAGAATGTTCAGCATTATTTCATGTGTGTGTGAAAGATGAAATCATATTCTGAAATGTAGGGATCTTCCAGTACAAATGCTCCCAGTCCTACTAGCAGCAGTAGTTTTTGTCGTACCTCCTGGGAAAGGTGTCTGTGTTCAGCTAGAAAAAGATGTCCGCCTTGTGTTGCCCTGCCAAAACGCTGCGTCAGAAGTGAGCCCTTGTCACATCTAGTCCACGGGTAGAGCAGGTCCTGACAGAACGCTCCACAGGAGGCCACGCAGGCGGCGGCGCCGGCAGGTGTCTGGAATCATAAGCAGGAGTTGGAGTGGAAGAGGCAGCCTGCTACTTAAAGTCAACCTGAGTCAAATAACCAAAGCAGTGCCACAAATTGAGCTTTAGTCCAACTTTAAGCACAGAGTCTCGCCTCGGCCCCTCGTGTCCCAGCGCGTCCGCACTCTCAGGATTCTCATTTCCGAGTTCTCACGTTGGACAACAGCCAGAACGGCAGAAAATAAAGGCTCGGTCCAATTACCTTCCCGCGGCCTGTGCCTTAGATATGTTCCGGCGATATCCAGATAGGCGAGTACTTATTTCATGCAGAGAGATGGAGAGGTCGGCGTAAATAATTGGAGCTCCAGCGTGGGCACGCGGCAAAAAAGAGGAGGCAAAAAAATGATGGACTAGGAAGAAAACAGAAATTACATTTCCCCTTCCATTCTTATTTCCGTTCCTCCAAAAGTATAAATCTCTTTCGGTTTGTTTTCTTTTCCATAAACTAGTTTCTTCTGTTCAATGGCCACTCTCTATATTCCAACACCCCTGGCCCTTCCTGTAATATGCTCCTATCTCTCTTAAGTCCTTTCCTAAGTGACCTTTGTGACTGGGCCTGACCTCGATCCCTCGCTCCTGCGCCAAAGCTTGGATATATTTGTATTCCGAGCCAACAACATAGATTAAGTGTGCGGATTTGCACGCGACCACATCCATCTTAAGTTTGTTTGCATTCTGAAATGCACTCTGAGGTGGTGTGTACTGTATCAGAGAAGAAGGGAAGGAGTAAAGTCTGTGTTATCCAGCAAAGCATGGCTTTCCTCTGGGGAAGTGAGTAAGTGTTTGCTGTAGCACTACCTGTTTACAGGTTCAGCCTGGCGTATTTTGACAGATTTTATTGGAAATCCTATCTTGAGTCCCTCCACTGCCACTTCACGGTCCTCAATAGAGTGTAATGGAACGATAAAATGAAAAATACACAATCTGGGATGAACGGAGGAAGGTATGAGCCTATGTAAATGTGAGTCAGTGCTGGAGTCAATTAAAGAGCAAATGCTTTTTTTTTTTTTTCGAAACCGCACCGGTATGGAGGCTTCGGGGAGTACGGAGCTTAATAAACACGGCCCAGAGCCAGACGAGCTGCCAGACGCAGTTAAATACCAAGCAACCGGCTATAGTCTCTGCCTAGCCACAGAGACGTCACGCAGCAACAGAACACACGAGAGGACAGAGAGAGAGCAAGAGAGAAGGAGAGAGAGAGAGGGAGAGAGAGAGAGGGAGAAAAATAAGATGGTAAAAAGTGAAGCAGATATGGCTTAATTGCAAAGGAGCATAGAAATGTAAGAAAATTATGGTTTGAGCAGTGGTGACGGAAGCCAGGCACACACACACACACTCAAAGGATGACACGCACACACACACACACACACACACACACACACACACACACACACACACGGTAGGTATTGTATACACACCCACACAGACGCAGGTAGAGCAAATAAACAATGCCCTGCTTGGAGGCTGTCTAATTAATGATACGCCCACCATGTGAGGCTCAGCGCTGCGTTTAGTGTCTTCACTGAGGGGCAAAGAATGGAAATGAAGAGGATCATTATGCATAATGCTTTGCTAATGAAAGCATTTTGTTGCACTTACGGAAAAAGACTGGTATTAAACAAAGCCGGGCCGCACCCAAGGGCCGAAAAAGTAGAGAATAAGGGGCGCGGGGATATTATTCCTCCGCTCTGTGCTTTAGCCCCATGCTGTTTGTTATGCTTCCACTCCTCCTCCTCTCGTGCTCCCTGCGCTCCTCCAAATGTTTCTCAGAAGACTGAAGGTGTTTTGGAGAATCCACAAGAACACACTGCACGTTATCACGGCTACTTTTGGACTTGTTTAATAGTTAGAGTTGACTCCACGTCCTGCCAGGTGGTTCATTTTAAAGTGTATTTAGTCTATTCGCTCTGATTCTATCCTGCTAAATCAACTATTACTGTGTGTGTGTGTGTGTGTGTGTGTGTGAGTGAGGCTTATTCACAGCAATCCATCTTACACAAATGACCAAACCTGATCTTTATACAGCAGGTATGTAACCATAGGTGATCATAGGAATGGTATGTTATTAAAACTCCTGTAAACAGGATTTGACAGTTGCCATGCCGACTTATGCCGCAATGAGAATAGTTTGCACATTGTCCACATTTTCCAAACTGTGGATATCGCCTTGAAAAACAAGGCACGCAACACACACACACACACACACACACACACACACACACACACACACACACACACACACACACACACCTCCATGTCGCCTACAACATCTACAACATGGCATGTTGTAATTTGGAAAAGTAAACGTTCTGTGCTTTAGGTCAGCGATAGCAAAGGTGAGGTTGTGGGTTCAACGCCCACGAAGTCAGTGTCTTGCTGAAGGTGTTGACATCCAGATGAGATTGGTGTGTGTGTGTGTGTGTGTGTGTGTGTGTGTGTGTGTGTGTGTGTGTAGCGCTCTGTGTGTTGTTCTGCCTGTGGAGGAGGGAGAGAAAGAGAGGTGAGCTCCTGCCACGGACCCTTCTGGAGCCCACCTGTCACAGACACCAGTGGCAGTGATTAATGAGAGAGTGTGTGTGCATATGTGCTCCAGAGAGACAGAGTTTGTGTGTTACAGTACACGAGGATGACGTGTGTGTGCCTGGCAGTATTCTAGATGCATGTATGTGACGTGTATTTGTTTGAGGATTGAATCTTTGTCCATATTTGTCTCTTTGTATTCTCCAAATACTGTAAATACCCGATCCAATCCACCATACGTATTGTTTTCCGTACATTAACGCAAACTGCTGTAGGCCTGCACACATTAGGGGGGCAGGTCGTGTGTGAAGCCTGCACGTGTCAGTGTGTTATCGGCAGCGTGCAAAGGGGTGTTGACACTGCCGGAGCTCTTGCGCGGCTCTAAAATAGACTGATTTACACGTGCAATTTGCTATGCGCGGCTGCCAAATTACCTGTCTGGAATAGTTTATTGGCACTTAAACAATCATTTTCGCGAGGCTTCCTGCGTTTGGTCCCTATTAATGTAGCTTCACTCATCCCTCACAGTGATTTCCTCTGAAATCTGAGGATTTTATAGTTTTCTTTGCAAATGGCGACAGGTCTCTTTGGGTCTCTGTCGCTGATGCCTTCGCGTTTAAAAAACAAACCGGCATTAGAAACGATTTAGAAGCGCCACCGTTTTCATTTCGCATCAGCGGCGCAAAGTAAGCGTTAGGCAAGAAGGCGAGGGGTAAACAGAACGCCCATAATGGATTATATGATTTTGTTTCACATTACTGCTGTTAAAATGATGAAATCAAAACTTTAACAGAGATAATAGTCTTTACTCCTTCACCTGTTTGACACCCGGGAAATGAGATGTTAATGGTTTAACAACTGGCTCAGCTGATGATGTGTTTTGCAAATCTGCGTGTGAGTTATTGTCTTTCATCGCGTGCAGCAGTTTGATTTACTGCATAATAATCCGTCTCCAGCTGGAGTTACCCTCCCCCCCCCCCCCCTCCCCCAGCGGACCTTTGATGACTGAGCGTTGCCATGTCGTTGGTCGAGGCACCGTCTTTGAGAAGAGCTGCCCGCCCTCCTTCCACATTTGTCTCCATCACCTCCACCTTCCCCTTCCCCTTCCCGCTCGTCCCCTCCTGTCATTTCTCACTCTCTTCCCTCTCACCTGTCCTCTCCCCCCTCACCTATTGATTGCTGTCTTTCGATCCATCTCCATTGCTGCCATCAGCTCCTCTGCGCCGCCTATTCTGTCTTTCACTCAGGCTTGCCGTAACGCTTCGCTGGCTCGAATCCCGCCGCAGCTGAGACTTTTGCACACTTTGTGTTTACCCGTCTTTGCGTTGCCTTTGCTCTTTCATGCCGGGCGCTCCTGCAGGGTGCTCATAACCAAAGCAGTTGTCACCGTCCACCCGTAGGATCTACTTTGATGAGGTCAAATATGTAAACAGGAAGTTCCATTTTTCCTATTCTCCGAGAGATTTCTCATTCTGCTGGTTTTAGAAATTCAATGGAGGAATACATAAAGTCAAACTTAACTCTCTCATTCACAAAAACCGTCATATCGGCATTTTTTGTTTTAATTATTGACCTGTGTATCTAGGTTATGATTTCAAGTATTTACCAATCAAAATATGTAAGCCCACTCAGTTGATTATGCAGTTTACTTATGCTGAATTTGGTGCGCCTCGTTTGTACAGCGCCTGGCCCTCCGCTCTGCACACACACACGCACACACACACACACACACACACAGCACTCCTCGCCCACCCCCGTTGTACCCACCTCTCTGAGAAAGCCGATTAGAATTCAAGTTTCCATTTGCAGATTTGACGGGTCCATTCTGCTTTTTACAACAGAGGCAGCGGCACAAAGCATTCGCTCATTTACATGCGGGCTTTCCTCGGCTTTCACCTGGCAGAGCCCTCGTAACGGTGTATCTGAAATGTTAGCCTACGCAGTAATTAAGGTCAGAGAAGCTTTTCTGAATGAGTTTCAATTACCGGGGGTGCATACTCAGTGTTTTACAGAGGAGGTACCACTGATTTATTTATGATTTCCCCCCTTAGTCTGAGGATTTTAGTTGTATTATTCAGAGGCAGCGCGCTCGGAAAACCAAATGATATCATCAGCCGGAATTCAATATCGTTTCTTTCTCTTTTTGCTCCTATTCTTATCGGTTTTTATGTTTGATTAATTTGGAAAGGCGGCAGCAGCAGCAGCAGCAGCAGCAGCCCATCACCTTTATGGACTTTGCATGCAGTGAGTAGGAGTAGTTCACATTGATCCTCAGCAAAAGATCACTAGTGGGTGTGCAGGGATAGCGGGCACCACCGTTTGTCTTTGTCTCTGTTGGCCGTAGCAGAAGAGGGGGAGGCATATTGCTTCCACTCCAAGTCCCCTTGTTGACCTTTAGTCCGTCTCGCTGCCTAATGCACCTTGCTGGGCTTAAATGCGGCTTTCATAACGGCCAGACGTTGAGCCGAGCTTGCAGCCCCACCGGTTTGTTTCTGCGCTGCCCGTACAGATTACACTCATCGAACACATACAAGTGGCTACCCAGATCTTCGTCAAATCAAACTACGCTCGCATTTAAGCGGATAGCGTTGACACCGAGGCAGATGGTTCACCTAATTGAACTGCGAAAGCTTAAGAAACATAAAAATAACAGTAAGTCATTAGATCTGACAACCTGAGTCACCCCTCCTTTTCTCGGCTTCTCACTTTTCATCACGCTCACTTCATTCCTGTTAGACATAAATACAACAACAAAAAGTGGCTTTGTTCCAGGAAAAAATGAAACATCTCCCTGATAGGAGGAGGAGGATCAATTGCAGTTAGTTTTTTTTTTTTACCCGGGCTGAAGCAATGTGGAGACGCTGTGACTGCGGGTGCGGGGGCAGCTATCAGCCAGCGCCTCAGATCAATGGCATCAGGGATTCAGACAACCGCTCCATCAGCCGCCAGACGGAAGACGGAGCGGGTTCTGGCGCGCGTGTGTGTGCGTGCACGTGTTCGACGGGGCGTGCCGAGGTGCCGCACACGCGAGCGAGATCCATCTTCCAAAAAAAGCGCGGCGGAATGAGCCGTGGCCGTCAACACGTTTATCGCCACCGCTGCTAGATAACAGCCATCTCCTCCTGGTTGAGGCTGTTCAAGATGCTAGATTTCTTTCTGTAAACACTCTGTGCTGAGACTAACAGAGCAATCTGCGCTGTAGTGCCACTTGATCCCGTTTTGGTGAAGCAATGAGCTTTGTGGTCCTAAACAGACTTAGAGATCTATTATTTAGCCCACGACCTTGAGCGCCTTCATCTGAACTGTGAGTGTGTTTTTGTTTTTAGTGCTGAGTGTGTGCCTTATCTAAGTAGAGAGTGTGTGTGTGTGTGTGTGTGTGTGTGTGTGTGTGTGTGTGTGTGTGTATATGCCTTGTTTAAGAGCGGTGTGTGTGTGTCGATGACGGAGACGTGACTAGAACCTGGCCCGGCCACTTTACTCTGTCATTATACAGGCTTTGCTTGACCCTCACCACCGATTGCCTATCACACACCATATAAACACACGTGACCCCCCTCTGCCACACACACACACACACACACATGCATGCATTCAAATATGTAAGCATAACAAGCTCCCAGACCGATGCAGCTCTACTGAAATGCTTAAACATGCAAACACACCACTACCGATGAATCAAGTCAACACTTACATAAACATGTTATTGCACACAGAACCCTGCCATCATCCTCATTTGCCCTTTTGCTTGACTGAATATTTTAACAAACACGCCTCCCCTCTGCTTGTCCTTACCCCTAATTTCTGTCATATTCTAGCCCGCAGCTCTCCAGCAGCGTCTCATCTCTCGTCTCTACGCCGTCTTCACCGTGCATGCTCTAGTAGAATTAGTAGATGCCTCCCCAGGCTCATCACATCGAGATGGGTGCCATGTGCCGCGCTGTCTGCCAGCCTGTAATTCATGTATAATGCATCCCCGTCTTCCCCCTTGCTTTTATTCGGCGGAGGTGAAGAGACGCTCGCTGAGGCGATGCCAAGTGTGACCGCATAGCAGCGGAGAGGGGAGAGGGGTCAGCCCGGTTGGGGTGTGAGACGTATAGATCGAGAAATGCGGGGAAAGGAAATGCGAGGAGTCAAAAGCCGCCGCTTCTTCTGCTACACGTTTAGAGACAAATTGCTTAACTGCAGCCGCGCATGAGCCACTTGTGCTTTATAAGGGGCGGAGTAGAGTTGGAGAACATTAAACCAAGGACAAGGTGAAAGCAGAGGATGACAAATGGAGAGTGGGAGCAAGTTCACCTTTTGAAGTCGCCAAACAATAGAAAATACTTAAGAAATGTAATCAGAACCTTGGTTGAACTACATGAATGAGGCAGATTCATATCAAATAGTTTTCATTTTTTTCCCCAACATCTAACTTCAATTAACACTGTTCCTGAATGTTGAAATGCCCACAGGAATGGAATCCTTTTCAGACAAGGCCGAAGACAACTTTTGAAAGCTGTAAGTTTACGGCGTTGACAAAAGCTTCACTCATTGACACAGGACGACATCGTTTACACTTAAGCACATTTTTGGACTCTCTGCAAATGGACTGTTTAAAAGACACTTTGCGAATACGCCGGCGGGGGAGGAATCGATCGCAATTCAGCACACATGCGGCTTCATATCTCATCGTTTAATCTGCTTGTCAGATGAACGCACTCTGCTGAATTCACAAGTCTACATTTTTTGTGTTCATCGCAAGGATTTGGATTGAATCCGGGTGAAATAGCTGTAGAAACAGAACGAGTCTGTGGATGCCTTGTTTAGTAGAACGGTGACCTCGGCTCAGTGACACACGCTCGTTTCCTTTCAGGCTGTGTGAAAGCAGCTTGTTGCTGCTGGAGCGACGGCAGCATGCTCGCCACAAAACTGTAGCTGTAAGCAGGTGAACAGAAATGCAACTCCGGTGAGGTTGTTAATGATACTCCGGTTATTTGTCTGTACTGCGATTTAAGAAGAATATCAATAGGATTCTCTGGAATATACTTTACAGTACAAGCCCGGTTTCGATCTCCAACTCTTGTCATAATCGTTATGAAACATAGGAAAGTATATCCTTGATATACTCCAGTCGTCCAGGATACAACTTGAAGAAATGGTGAAACGACTATTCTCTCCTGCTGAATTTAGTTTGCTCCTTTTCTCCCTCTGACATTTATTTCACCGCTGTATTTATCGCAGTGGCCTACAGGACGGGGAAGGCAGAGACCCGGGCGTTGCGCGATACGCTCCTGATTGTGGCCTTGAAGGGGAAAGCAAAAGGACAGCAGCATCGATTTTTACCAAACGAGTTGCGTCTGAAGGGAAAAAGGGCTGCTTATCTGGAAACAGATGTGAGGAAAAGTCAGAAAGCTTCTGCTGTAACGTTCCCAACCTCTTTACCGCATAACGTACAGTGCAAATTTGATAGAATGTAATTGGAAGTAATGGTAATTCCACCATAATCAGCGTCTCTTTCTTCACCAGAGAAGAAAATGGCACGAGACAGAACCGACGCACAACTCAAATAACATGGCAAAAAAACGGCACCATTTAATTCCAGTCGCCGCAAATAGTTTTGATCTGCTCGAGTTATTCATCGCGAGCCAAAGTCTTTTAATTAAATTTGGGCTGGTGAATTCCAGGACCAAAATAACTGCTGTGGTGTGAAATATTATTAAATGTTAAATAGTTCCATTCGATTTATAGTAACCAAAGCATTTTATACTTCCAGTCGTGCGTGTGGATGTTTTGACTGCCTTTGGTTTAGTTCAGGTCCTACAAGCTCACGTGACTTCCCTCAAACTGCTCTGCCTCTGTTCCATTTAAGCCCATATTGCCCTTTATTAATAAAAGCAGACGTTGAAAATGAGCTTGTCAAAAGCAATTCACAGCATGCACTTAGCGGTTGACTATTGATTGTTGTGGGCGTGGAAAGTTTTGGGGAACTAATTAAAGAGACGGATTGCGGTAATTTGACAGAAAGTGATTTGCAACTTTGACACGTTTGTTTTGTAATCAAGCAATACCGGTGAATTAAGTTTCAAGCAGCTGAAACATGTTTTGTACCGCTCGTCCTATAATGAGTCAATTCCATAGGTATGACAACATCTCCTGACTCTGTGGAACGAAAATACAAATATAGCACGGTCTGCGTTTGCCGAGGCGGAGTGCAGGTCAGGGTCACAACAACATATGGAGCAGTCGCTTGTTTGCCTCCCATCAACGCCTCTCTTCACACGTCTATCTCGCCGCAGATCAACAACAAATTAGACGCAATTCGGCAGTAAGAAATGTTGCATATTTGTCTAATAGCTAGAGAGGATGACTAGGAACAGATTCACCGGCAGAGAATTAATTAGCGTCGCCGGCAAAGTTTATGCTGACCTTCAGGAATTTCCGAACAAGCACCTACACACACACACACTTCAGTATGCATACCCATAGAAGTATGCCAATTTTAGAGTCAAGTAGTTTCTTTGTGCCAGCCAGAAGCCATTTCTTTGCATATAGCTATACATCTAATAATCTAAACGGTGATTAGAGAGTTCTAACGATGCAACAACCGACCGCCGCAATCTATCAGCACCCGAGATATCATCCACACACGCACAGCTAGAATCTGTGCAAGCGGCAGGGGGTACATCGAGCAAAACTCTACGCAGAAAGGGCCGGGGTGAGTTTCAAACCGAGGACCTCCTTGTTGTGAGTTAACGGCGCCGACCAAGCGAGGCAACGCGTCGATTCTTTCAGCAAACGCAGCTCGGCGTTTGTTAAATATCAGGGAAGGAAGGGAATAGATAAATGTCAGCTGTTATCTGGATGATTCAAATGTCTCACTCCCTCCGTGCCTCGACAAAAGGACTCTTAAATGCTGATTATTAAGTTTGGTGAAATGCCAGACTAATCACAAACAAGCTACCCCACCCACACTGCCCCCCTCCCCCTTCAGTGCACCTGTGTCCCACATCACATGGCCAAACACACCTAAATAATGCAGAATCATTCAAAGGGAAAAACGCACCACACCGGCGGTGATTCGTCCGTGTTTGACGTCGCCTCCTTCCGCAATAATTAATGAGCAGTAGCGAGGAGGTGGCATCTGGAGCTGGAGCTTTTCACTGTCTGTAGGAGAAAGGGAAGACAGAAGACGGCAGGACAAATGGCCCGAGCGTGCAAGACAGCGAAATCGAGACCAGGTTACGATGTGAGTGCCGCACACAGGCTGCCTCTCGTCTGTCTCTCTGCAAAATGCATGAATTATTGAAATTATGGAAGTAAAAAGGAACAATTCGTCTGATGTTTGATCTAGCAGGGGAGGGGGAAAGGGAGATAAATCACCTTGCAGCTGCTCGTCTCTGAACACTTTCCTTTAACCCCAACCTCATCAAGAAGCTGGGAAATACATTTAATTAATGAAACATTTAGTGCCCAGTCGCACTGTGTGTTTCATTAAGCAGCCAGCCAAATGCCTCAGACAAATGGGACAGCATCTCCAGCTGTCCAATCCTAGCTTTTTTGTCATTCCTGCCTCTGAGACCGAGAAAAGTTGCAGTGTGGTGAGAACGCTGAGAGGAGGCATTGATTCCACGGAAACATCAGGGATCTGTGTTTCCCCTCCTGCTTTTCCTCTCCGAGTGTCATTTGTAGTAAGACTCTATTGGGCCGGTGCATAATGCCAACACTCTATAGCTCCAGCAGCATTTGCATTTGTAATGTTTCACAGGGAGAACGTGTAGAGAGAGAAAGGAGAAAGTGCAAGTAAGAATGACATTTTATTGAAATGTTGTATCAAACAAACACCAAGGGATTGTGTCTGGTGTGTGTGTGAGGGAGAGAGAGAGGAAGAGGCGGAGAGAGGTGAATATGTGATGCACAGCACGGAGACCTTTATTCTCCTGTTGTCAATTAAAGCAAGCGGCTCTGCACCTGCATGTGGATGCCAGAGCAGTGCTCTCAGCCAGCGCTCGCCCCAGCGCTGGGCCCGCTGTCCAGCCAGCTCTTAATGAGCGGCTTTGTGTGGATAAAGGCAGTTGGCGTGTATACTCAGGCACCCATACATGGCAATTAGGGCAAACCAATCCCGGAGAGATCAAGCACTATAGCTGCCGCTCGCTCGCCTCTTCCCTCCATCTCCCTCTCTCCCTCTCTCTCTCTCTCTCCTCTTACTCTTTTCCTCATGTTTCGCTTAAGTAAGACAGATGGACGGACATGCAGAAATGCAATTGGCGGATTATTCAAATCTGTGTGTGCGTTTGCAGATGAAATACTGTAATCCCTGCCGAATGAATCATGGTTGATGTCTTTTCTTTGCCGGAAAAAGTAAAATGCATTAACAAGGACATGCATCATCAAAAAGACAGAGAAGCGCGGCTGGAGAGTAATATGAGAGCGACTTTGTGTGGACAATGACATTGAGAGCATGCATTTCCTGGAATAACACGTCAACTGAAGCAGCACCAAGGTTCCCTCTACTCAGTCACGGGGCACGTATGGGGACTCGTAGTGCTGTCACGGGATAACGCTAATTCAGTTTCACTTCACACCGCTTGCCACCGACAAATCCTTTATTGTGTTTTTACTGTAACTTCAAAAAGAACCCACACTATTTTTCTGAATGTAACTAAGGGGCGACTCAGGGGGAGCAGGGTGAGCAGCGAGGACGGTTCCGCTTTCTGGAACTGGAGAGAGAAGCCGTGTCGGTGTTAAATAGTACGATTCATGCCTGTGTAGATAAGTAAGAGCTATAATTAGACAACCAAAAGCCGTGTCAATGTTGTTTAATTGCTTGTATTTAATATAGCTGCTCCGGAGCGATTTGGGTAGGATTTTGTCCTTCACAGTGGGGGGTGGAGTTGAGGAAAAGGGCTCTGGCGGAGAAGTAATTTGTGTTATGTAAGGTGGACCCAAGGGAAGCCCGGGTGATGCGTACATGTTTTAGATTTACAGCCGTCACATTTTGCTTCATACTGCATAAATCAGAGCTGTCTGGTAGTCGTGGCGTACGCGGTGGAACGGCGCTTTGAGGACGCCAGCGCAAAGTCACACCTGGAGGTAAATGTGACAAGGAGCCTTGAGAGAAATGATCACAGCTGAGGATTTGGATTTTTTGAAAGGAAGGTGTTTTCCATCTGTGTGTTTGCTTTCTTCAAATAGAGAGTATCCACCCCCGCCCCCCTCCCTCCCTCCCTCTCTCTCTCTCTCTCGCTCTACAGCAAGGAGTGTTCTAAAATCATTACTTGTACATGTAGAAAAGTGGAAGGAGAAGTTTTTGTCACCTGAGTTTTGCCTTCTTGGAGGCACGATGATGGCCGTTTCTTTAATGAGTTTTCTCATATCCGTCGGGCTGCAAAATGACTCCCCCAACGTCTAATTCAGTCAGCAAAGGTAATCCATCACTGTGAATGAGACACCAGAGACCAGTCACAGTCTACACATCCTGCAACTTTTCAACTACTTAAATATATTAAAAAAAAAAGATGTCAGCTGGAATCCCATTTAGTCTCCAGGCGGCCCCGGTGTGATGGTGTTTATCATTTATTTTGTATCGCATTTGTAATTATGGGCCTGCTGTGAAGCCGTTGCTGTGATCTCCCTGTATTTATACAAGACAGAATCGACCAATTTTTTTACCTTGAAGTGACGCGCCTTAACTTTGTCGTCAATAACTTGCAAACGCTGCAGACGCTACTCCGGGCCAGTAGGTGGCAGCATCTACATTCATTGGCTAGTTGTTGGACCACATATTAAATCGTATCATTTTTGGGGGGTAAACAAACGCAAGGACACGCACATGTGGATGTTCCTATCTCATCTCCGGAGTTAAATAAAAGAAACAGCTGCATTTTGCATGGAATTATTGGAGTTGATTTTAGCCAACCTGCTGTTATGACCCCCTACTAACTTTAGATGTCAGTTGCGAGATGAATAAATAGAAAAACTCAAGATTATCACTTTAAAAACATATTTACTAGACTTATTTAGCACACACATCGGGTGGTGCTAGGATGGAGCAGAGCACAAATGGAACTGCTGGCGAGACAAAGGAGATGAAGGCTCGGTAAGATGGAAAGTGACAGAAGCTAACTCTCTTTAAACTAAGTTGCCGAAGCGTAGACGCACCCGTGACTCCAGAGAGTAAAACGCACTAATCATTACGCAATTGTGCCAAATGAGAGTGAGGAAAGTAGATGATCGACCCAGGGATCCCGGGAATGTGGATGCAGTCAAACATGACACCCAAGTTCAATCAGGAGGGGCTCTGGTAATCAGGTGTTGTTTATAAAGCAGATTGATGCTCAATGTTCAGCATGCAGAGGGATGATTGTGGTGTTTTTCCTCTTTGAAGCAGGTGGAGGGTCGCGTTCTGTAGCAACTCTTGAGAAATACTCGTTGGGTGTTACCCGAGGGAACGATACAGCAGCCGTCCCTTGCAGATGAAGATAACGGGGTGTTTTTCCAGCATTGGCGGTCCGACTGGCTTCTGTCTTGTGTCTTCTGCCGCTTGTCATTTTCGTGACGGGAAAGCAGCCAAGTGTAGCTTTTCCAGTTTAGTGAGTCTTCGTTGTGCAGGAAACCAAGACACAGCACATGGAAGATGCCCGTCTCACTTTCTGGCAGTTCTTCTATCAGACGGGCAATCAGTAAGTCTGACCAGCTGGGACAATCTGACAGCAGAGATGGAGGAATGGGGAAGGGGGGGGGGTCAGAAAAAAATACACCATTGTTTCCTGTCTTCAGCGTCTCAGCTTGCTTGTGACCCCTTAACCCAGTTTTCTAGGCCGTGGCAGGAAAGCAGCAACACTACGACTCGGGGCTAGTCTAGTCTCTAGTTTTTCCGTGGCCCCCGTCCAGATTGGTTGGTGGGTGAAGCGTGTTCTTCTGTCCCCGGAGGAAGCGGCGCACCTGCTCCAGCAACATTCAGAAAGTGCTGATCGGAGAGCTATTTCAGTAATTCCAGTGAAGAAAAGGGAGGAAGGTTCCCATTTTCCATTTATATCTTCCCTCTACCCAAGAAAAAGTTTGAGAGTTTTGAGAATTCAACTCTATTGGCCCCCAAGTGAACTCTGTTGTTTACCTGTGAGTGTGACAGACACTAAAATTAGTCTGAATGATGATGATGATGCTGAGTTGTGTGACCCGCAGTCAGATTTTGTACCATTAACCATTTATTAACCGTGTCGCTGGCAACTAGAATGACAGGAGAATTGCAAAATATTTAAACAGAGACAATGGCACAATCTGAAGTTAAGCTTTGAGAATTAGCGTCACCAATGCTGGAATTGAGACCTATGCTGGTATAAACTTAGTGAGACAACTCCACTAGTCACACTATCAAATAGAGCTGAAAATGGAACTGAACGTGGCAATAATTAAACGGGATGGCTTGACAGTTTGCAGCCTCTGAGGTACAATCTCCTGGAGCAGCTTTTACACATTTAAACACAGATGCCTTGTCTCTCTCTCTCTCTCTCTTGAACACACACACGCGCCACAAACACAACCAATCAACAACAAATTCATCTCGTGTCTTCATATTGTCCTTTTTTTTCACACTTCCTCTTCACCTACAAGAAGAAAATTCACACTCTTCTCACCTGTGAAAAAAACAACGACATAACAGATTATTTTTTTTCATTTGTTAGTTTTTGGAAGGTGTTATTTTGACTTGACAACATTCCCCTAATCAATGTATTTCCATCCGTAAGCCAATAAAGCCAACATTTGTGGAAGCTGAAGTGCACAGCCGAATGATTGCAGGTGAGGGTATTTTTGAGCCGCTCCTCTACTTTCTGACAGAGGGCCATTATTTCTTCTGAGGTGCGCGGGAAGAGAAAAAGAAACATAATTCCATAAGCTATTAAATATGACGGGGGCAGGTCTGGCAGGAATTAGATGCTTATCCACATGTGAACTATTGAGGCAGGCAAGTGCACACTCATTCTCTGCACCTCGTATTGTGATCAAAGCATATATAAGGAAGCAGAAGCAGATACAGTCGACGTTCCGTACGGCATCAACCTGCAACAAATACTCAAAACTGTAAATCCCCCTCCCTCATAGACGAGCAGTATCTCTCCCCGGTCACATCCTCTCCCAGGAAGCCCGCTATGATAAATCACCTATTTTAAGACACAAATCTCGCCTGAGAATGTTATCGTTGGGTAAAGAGTGGGAGTAAATCTTCAGCGTTTGAGCAGCGACCGTGCCCCCTTCAGTGCTGCGGGGGCGCCAGGGTCAATAGAGCAACGTCAAGGCCAGAGCAGTGAGCTGTCGCGGCCGTGGTGAGTTGGACTTGCGAATGCCTTTTCTGGCCTCAGGCTGCCTGACACATGCATTGACCTGAGAAGCATATCAGTGGGCGGAGGAAGATCAATGCTTCATCTGATGTAGGTGCCCCAGCTTTTAGATTTGCACTCTGCATTGACTCATGTTTGATCCAAGGTGACTCTAAGAAATAGACGATAGGTGTTAAACACTCAAGATGTGATGTGAAGTGTGTGTGTATGTGTGTTTATTTGCGATTGCTTCGGTGTGCGTGACCTTATTTCCATTTCCGAATGCAAACTCTACTGTGTGTGTGTGTGTGTGTACTGTAAATAAAATCCTGAAGTTGCGGCGCTGACGGCTCGCAAACAAATTGTCGCCACCCAGTCAGATGGTGTCAGTATTCTGGCATCCTCTCAGCACCGAGTGGGTCTCAGGCTGCGTGTCTGGTCCACCGGCGGTGACAGTTCAGATCTGTCACGCCGGCTTATAGCCCAGAATTCAATCAGGGTTAAGAGAATGATGCTCTATTTCAGCTTTGACTCAGCTTTGTATTCATTTTCCCCAGCCACTAATAAAAGTGAAGAGGGCTTCTGAACCTATATGGGAGCTGTGCCACTGCAGCCCAGGTAATCTGTCACTCGCACTTTTGCCTGAGTGTTTTTTTGTTTGTCCCTACGTGTTGTGAATGCACACACACTCGTGCATCTCTGTAGGTTCTCGCATGCGGACGCTGATCAGCTTCTCTTACACGGGGCTTTGATTGCTTTGTGAAAACCTTGAGTGTGTTCAGGTGAGTCCAAAGCTCTTCTGCTCATACACAGATTCCCAGGCAAGGTCGTCCCCCTGATTGAATCTAACAGCTCACTGTAAAGCCAACAAAGCTGCTTTAAACCCGACCTCATCGAATATGAAGGTTGACCTTGAAAAGCTTTAATGAGGCGCTGATACGTAAACGTTCTTCACGTATTATAGCCTTTATACAGTAGCATACACTGAGTCAGCCTCTCTCCATTTCAGTGGAGAAGACCCCGCAAAAAAAGATCACAAACAAGTGAGAATCGCTGCCTTGAAACGTATAAAAACGACAAATTGAAATCGATTCATGTTGGATGCTAAAACAGGTAGCACATTCTCAAAACACAATTGCAGGATGTAATACTAGCAAAGAAATCACAGGGCCGTATCGCCAACCGGACGTCTGATGCTTTTTATTTTGCATTCGTAGCGTAAGTGACACGTCGATGTTGTTGAGCGTTGTCGTCTTTGTGCTAAATCAGATCTCAAGTCACTTCTGACGGTGCTTTATGTTTCAGGCCCTACTTGTAGCAGCACACATCCTCCTGAGCGATGCAGGCGAGTGTATAAGCGCCACCTCTAGATTGGTGTCCCGCGTGTGCAAGCATATGCATGGTTATGGTAAAGAAGTGTGTGACAAAGGGAGGGAGATGCATAACAGTGGCGACACTCCAATGCTGTCTTTACCTTTGTTTCTTCCTCTTTCTTTCCTTCGTTCTTTCCTCACACACCTATCATTCCCTTCTGCCGTTCCCAAGGTTGCTCAGTTCTCAGAATTGTTTGCCGTTTGGACCATCTGTCTCTCTTCCACAAACGCCGCCGCTCTCCCTCAGCTTGCTCGACTGCTCTCGCATCCTCGCAAGATGAATGCGGTTGGATTTTCCTTTTTTTAACATCTCCGTCTGCCAAAAAAACGGCAATAATTAAAGTCCCTCACATAAATTAAACTGTCCGCCGGCTTTTTATTCTTTGATTTTTGCAATGGCTGCAGTTGTCGATTGCGATTTACCTTCCTTTCTTCCTGTGAATGTGATCGCGTGGCCTTGATGTGCACATTAACACATTCTACAAGAGGGAACACACTCTACCAAATGTATCCTCATTCTATGACACTCAGTGATATTTATGTTCATCCTCCTCTTCATCACTGCATGCAAAAGACTTATTCAGCCTGTTTTGAAAGCCATAATGGAAAATATTTTTAAAAATCAAAAACAGGAGGTATTAGCAAAGAGAGGTGAAAATACAAAAAGTTTGCCTCTGCTGATACTAATCCTCTTATAAGCTCGGAGAAGTACATCAGCCTAAACTTGTGAATAGAGCACAAATAGCCTTTAGAATGAGGTTATTTGAGCGGAGGAGCCCCTCCATCAGAGGGAAAGTATGACAGATCTTTATTGTAATTGGCCTTGGAGCTAATAAGCGACGGTCATCACCCCGACTGCCTCCCACCGCGCTCCCATTCCCGTGATCCCCTGCTCGTTCCGATTCATTAAACTTCCAGTGAGGTTGGTCCGAGCTGGAGAAGATGGGGATGGAGAGACCGGGGCTGGATCAGGTTGGCAGGCGGCTGTAATAGCGCTCATTTTCATTTAGAGTATTTTCTGTTCTCGGGATGTCTTGGATTTAATGGGGCTCTAATTGACAGATAAATGTTAATGGTGTGAGAAACGTTTAATAAATAGTAGTGAACTGTTCATTGAGTTAATCCAGAGTTGATTGAGACCACAGTTTCCCCCTCCTTTGGCTTTTTTTTGGTGGTGAGACAGATACAGAGACAGCTCCTTTTGAAACCTTTAGATGTCTAGATTGGCGAGCAGTGCAGGGCTGTGGATACGCAGCTTAACACACTCTGGGCCAGATGGACCTACGAATCATTGTTGTCGATGAGAGCATTGTTGTGCGTTTGCGTACAATTAATGTCTAATTCACTGAGGTTGAAGGTGATTACGTAATCAGCAAAAGGGCCGGCCTCAAATCCAATGATATTGAAATAGAAATACTACTCAATGAAGTTGCTTGAACACATTTAGTGTTCAACTTCAGCGGGTTGCAACAGGTGGAGCCTTGTTTAGTGCGTTGAATGTATTATTTGGATGTGGGGGGAAATTGCGCAAATGACATCTGGTCCTCAGCGATGCCTTCACATTAGCACTGAGTGAAAATTGCAGGAATAATTGCGGTAACATTAAAGCTTCATTAGCACCTTCAGTTGCATCCACGTGTTGAAAAAAATGGTTGAAACCTTAAAACTGAAGCTGGGAAGAGAGAGATTTTAATCGCGTAATGTCTGAATGAGTGTTAAAAGGCGCCTGTAGTGACGTTCAGTTCATCCCAGCACGGACAGCTTATTATTCACCCTCAGTGCAGCGTGCAGACAAAGCTGTTTCTCAAAAGCACACAGAGAAAGATGACACGCTGTGCAGCATCACTCCTACACAGGTCATACACCTAAATAATAAATAAGAGCTCATTGTGAGATCATTGTAATCCTCCAGCTGTGTTCAATAAAATAAACAACTTTACTGTCAATCAATAGGCTGCATAAAATAATCATGGCGATCCCTTTTTACATTACGCATCTTCTGTTTTGTTGTACAAATGGGTGTTCCCAAGTGCACCTGAAGGCATCATGCTAAGGATTCATGCAGTGTTAGCTTAACTTAGTTTGCTGGTGCTGCTTTACAAACCTTTGGTGAATTCGATGTTAAATCCTCCTAAAATCCTCCCCCTTCCATCTCCAAATAGGCAAAGCGATAAACTGGAGAAACCGAAGTTCACCGAACCACAAGACAGGAATCAAACAATAAATCAGAGACGCTTACACTCCCGGGGTCTCTGTTGCACTTGACCTTACGGAGTCTGAGGGCAGAGATGTTTGAAAACCTCGGTACACGAACAACACAGCTTCAACAATAAAGCAGTGCTGCCAACGGGGTCGTGAGGTCAGGCGTGCATATGGACATCAAAGTGCAGCGGAAACATCGGGTGAATCTTCCCTCAGGTCAACTTTTCTCCTCTGACCTCTGCTTCTCTATCTTGTTGGCGAGCGCACAATGGGATATCATTTTCCCTTTGTTTTTTTGCAGTACGTGCGCATGTGTGTGTGCGCGCAATCTCGATCGTACCTGTATCTCAGATGGAGTACGCCGCAGCCAGGCTCCGAGGTATAGATCAAGCCCTTTTTGTCTGAGTGCCTCTGCAATGTTTTCAAACGCTTGATGTCCTTTGGTGTTCAAAGACGCCTCTCCTCCCCTTCTCTTCCCCTCTTATTGCTCTCCTCCAGCCCTCAGACGACGCACGGGGAGTTACACAACAACAGAGTGCCTCTCTTACTTTGTTGATGGAAATGAAATGAGAGCGGGGTTTGTATTGTCAGGAGCTGCACTCGCTGGAGTTTTTTTCACGTCTTGAAGCCTCAGTCAATAAGGGGCGGCTGCATGAAGAGTCAGAAGAAGATGTGGGAGTGTGAATGGAGGAGCTGTCTGGGGGGATCGGGGGGGTCGTATAGACCATTGGGGTTGTTTAGGCGCTTACAGTGATAAGCATTCTACACGTGTTTGCTTAAGTGGGAGGTAGAGCCTGATTGCTGGTTTGCCGTATCTTTCACTCGGCTGCGAAATCCAGCATATCATGCGTTAAATGTGGGCGCCCGGGGGCAAACCTCAGAATAACCTGAAATGATTGCACTCTGCCGCGGACGACCCTGTGTGTGTGTGTGTGTGTGTGTCATCATTACCAGTTTTGTGTGGTTAATTCCGGAGGATGCTGTGTGACTGAACGCAGGTTAGTTGGCTTGTGCACATGTGACCACAGGAGGGGAACAGCATCGCCCAGAAACACCAAAACGCACATGACACCTGGAGGAGGTGGGGGCGGGGGTGTGTGACTTAACGTGTGTGAGGAAAGGCTTTGGCTCAAAACACATCCTTCTGGAACTTTCTAAATGACCCTCTTACTGAGTGCAGGCACAGTAAGTACATTGGGAAGTCATAATCAGGGGTCCCTGGGCTGCCCTGTGGGTGGGCAAGGCAGCACTATGTCTTAGTTTGCTCTCCCTTTATTAACTTTTGTGCAAATGTATCACATTTTGAGGATAAGAGAGGTGGGGGAGGGGGGGGGAGTCAACAGGAGGACACGGCCATGCTGGGGAAACAACGGAACTTATTACTGCGCTGCATCATTTCCTTGTTGCCCCGTGGTGGCTTAGATGGAACTCGCCATTCATGAATAATATTGGAAACATGAGGCGCTTCTCCCTGCTTTCTCTCGGTCCGATCATTTTCAAAAGAGGGAGACAATCGCTCAGTCTTGCACTCATCTCTCTCTTTCTCTCACTCTCTCTCTCCCAAGCGTTCACAATGCACTGACAATGTCATTGCATCCATTCTCTCCCCCCCCACCTCTCTCTCTCTCTCTCTCTCTCTCTGATCCTTCCTCCCCTCTCTTCAGTCCCTCCACTTATTCATTCCCACCCCTTGCTCGCCCTCTCCTCCTACCTTGTCTTCCTTGCAAACACAGGGACACTCACTCACACACACACATACACACACACACAAGCCTCCCAAACATAATGAGCAGCACGTTCGGTTATGTCGGAGGGAAGATTTGTCTTTTCCTATTCAAATTACATTCCACGGCCTATAACTTAGCATATACAGAATAATGCAAAAACAAATACATGTTGGTTCAAAATGTAACCAGAGGAGATGAATAAAACATCATAAACAGTAACATTAATAACTAATTAGTGTTATAAATCGCTTCAGGCGCAGTTGTATGTTTCTTCTGACAATAAGCACCGCAAAACCTGGCAACACACGCAGCGTCTTCATCCTCTCCAGGGCTCCGTATTTGGCTGCACGTATAGCGGGGGAATGCGTTTTGGCGCTTGGCCGCATGGTGGCAACCTGCGCTGCGCTCCCAGCCAGTCAGGGTCTGGATGTTCTCTCATTCAGAACCCACGACTCGTCCTCCTCCTCCGACGCACGCCGCTCAAGCCGGGGCTCCTCTCGCCAGCAACGCTCCGATCATGGCACTGTGACTTTACTACGCCTCCCAAGTTTGCGTCCCAGCTCTCTCCCCCCTCTCTCATCCCTCCGACATCCCCATCGCCAACCCCCCTCGATCACTTCTCCGCGGTCCCGTTCCAAACTGGTATTCGCCCGACCTTGACGGCGCGCCGCGGGCAGGAACTTTAAGCAAAGCGGGGGATCGAGCTACCGGATCCGGGCGCACAAGGACTCGAGGAAACAAGTACCGGCACTCGAATCGAGGACGAAGAGGAACGCGGATAAAGTTTAAATAAAAAGGAGGGGG
This sequence comes from Genypterus blacodes, assembly GCF_046128005.1. Taxonomy (NCBI): domain Eukaryota; kingdom Metazoa; phylum Chordata; class Actinopteri; order Ophidiiformes; family Ophidiidae; genus Genypterus; species Genypterus blacodes. The sequence continues at coordinate 7,395,804 of NW_027466867.1, forward strand.
AGGAGACGTCACGCAAAGGGCGCAAGTGCGGAGGAAAAAGTCTCAGCGAATGTTTCCCTTCTTACAGGTGCACCGAGAGATGGGCTGCACTCGGACCGGACCCGCTGGATTCACCGGTCTGTAGTTCTATCCCACCCGCTTACAGGTTCTAGTTGGCTTAGAGGCTGAAGTGGTACCCGTTTCTACCCGGTGTCAGCGGAACGAGAGTGGGAAAACAAACGGACACTCAGCACGGGAACCCATTTTTTCCCCACTCCGGTCCTCTGCTCACGGTGCGCGTCGCTGCCCGCCTCGAGTGGAGCTTGGAAGGTCTCCAGGCGAGACGCGCCGGCCGGACGGAGGAGGGGTGTAGGACGGACGGACGGACGGACACGCACCCCGGGCAAAAGAACTGCGTCGGGATTCGGGACTGATCATGGTTGACGCTCGCCGGGCACTTGTTGTCCACTTCGCCCGGTTTGGGACCGCGACCCACGGGGGGAACTCCTCGGACGGAGCGATGTGGCGCGCAACATGGATTTTATTGTTTTTCCTACTGATCCACTGCACAGGAGCTCAAGGTAAGAGGGAGACGCTGGGGTCGGTTGGGCTCGGCGCGGTGCCCAGGAGCCGTCACCGTCACGTAGCCCCCCCTCAGTGCCCGTGGCTCCCCGCCGCACTATGCGCTCATTTAACCCGCTGCTATCCGCGATTTCTCACTTATTCGCTGCTTTTCACGCAGATTGCTTCGGGTTACTCACCACACATTCTTAATTGAGGCTGCTGTCACACACACAGACACGCACACGCGCATACACAAATTTGCCCCCCCCTCCTCCTCCCCCGCTATTTCCCTCATCAATCCATAAGACTTGAACTTTATTTGTGGGTGCATTGCTTTTTCTTACACTAATACTAAAATGTATTCTTCGTAATTAGTGCTGTGTGTAGTGTAACATGCAGTTCTCTCTCCCTGGCGCTGTTGTATTTCCTTTGGAACAGTAGTTGGAATATCCCAGTTTACTAGCGTGCCCTGAACGTGTCATTTGAGTCCCATTTGTGGGGGGGAAAATGTTCATCTGATTAATAAATCCTCATTAATCAAGCGAGTTTGCTCTCAAGTGGCACTTGACAAATAAACAGATAGGACACACTGATATGGAGTGATAATGAGGGAACGCAAACAAGGCATTAAAGTGTTAAACAATTAATAAGTTGATTTGATAACCATGCAGCATGTGAGGAGTGTGTGTAGCACTTTGGACTCCAAGGAATCGAAGGCAACATGGGGTGTGTGTGTGTTTTTTTTCCATGACTCGTCTGTGGAACTGGAGTGCGACTCCAATCCTCACCACAATAATCCCACAAGATCCCTGTAATATTCCTGTGGAGACTTTTGAGGGAGTCTGGTGCCCACTAGTGCATCGACTGTAACCTCAGGCCCACTTCTATCACATTCCTACACAGGATGTTAGTTTGGATGTGATGTGTGGTCAACGCTCTTCCCCATTCTGGAACCGAATCGCAATTTCCCACATTGACAAGCTGCCCATTGAGACGTGGACTTGTTGCTCTCCTCCCTCTCCTCCCTCTCCTCTGCTGGGGTAATTGTGATGCAGGTACCGTTGCCACTGCGAGGAGGAGGAGTATTACCTCTGGAGATAGACTCCCGCGCTTTGCCGTGGTGCTTACTCTGTGTTACAATGTAGGGGGAGATGAACAAAATCAACAAGGCTGCGGCATGGCAGATATCCATCATTCATGAGGGCATTTCTTATTGCCTGACATTTACAGGAGATTGATAACTCTCGGGTCAGAGGGATTAAGAATGCTGACATTGCTGGCCTCCCCCCCCCCTTCCCATCGCTCTCTCTCTCTCCCTCTCTCTCTCCCTCTCTTTTTCTCTGTCTCTCTGCAAAATTCGGATGCTCGTTCCTCACCGTCTCCCTCTCAAGGCTTATTTGGCTCGGTTGAGTAAGAGCACACTCGTATATACAGCGGCGGCCCCAGGGGGAGACAACGTCCTCACAAGCAACCAGCATGTATGTTATGTGTGGAAGCAGAGGTTGGACCCCCCCCCAGAGCCTCCACACACACACCTTCTGCTCTCTCTCTCTTCGCTCAGTTCATCGAGCGCCGTCCCTCGCTCAAATTTCATTACGTTGTCGCTCTGGGGTCAGAAATGGTGGGTTTGAATTGGACTCTCCGCGGCCCGTTTGGAATTGCGGCTCATTGAAAGTGACCCGGGTGCAGGCTGCGCTCTTTTCCATTCGATGATTAAAGAACATGATGAGGCGAACGGCATGCCTCTGGATGAACACGCCTGCCAACGCTCGTCACATTTTAATGACCATTTCTAGTGAAACAGCCTCGTAACGATAGGCGAAGCGCCTTCATCAGGCTAAAGTCTTGCTTTGAGGCTCGCGGAACGGAGAGGGAATTCATCTCAGCTGGTTGTATTTGTGCGAGAAGGCAATCAATATCATTTTGTTCTGCAGGGAAATGAAGAAATTGTTATGTATATGAACTGTTTTCCATCTGTACTGGGCAACAACGTTTGGACTTAGTGCTTCACTTTGACATTCACACTGATGCTTGCTAAATTAATAAGCTTCCTCTCAAGATGCTTTAGACTTTATATCGAAAGAAGAGAATTATACCGTGAAGGGGTTTTCATAATAATGACGCAGTATTACACATCTGTCTATCGTTAAAGTTATGTACAAATGAATGAAGTGGTAATTGGTGCAATCTTTGGTTAGTAACATGAACGTGCACAATCTGGCTCCTAACAACATGCCACCTTTCCCTTCACTCTTCATTTAACAAGTTAACTGTTTCATCCAAAATGGCAGTGCAAGCCTGCAACTAAAAAGCTGCCAGTCTCCGAAATTTAGGACTCATATCGCACAAATCTATTTCCTCCCCCTGCTCGCCACGGTGCTACGTCTGTCCAGTCATTCGTGACACAATCTTGCAGTGCATCAAACTGGATGCTGTGCGGCCTCACACAGGCCCGACTGAGGGTTTATTATGCCCATCTCACACAGCGTGACGTGCCACCAACATAAAAGGTTGATGTGTTTGCACAGTCTGCGGGGGGGCGGAGGAGGCGGAGGAGGCGTCGCTACCACTTCTGACCCCGGGAAGGTGTAGACAGCCACGTGCTTCCCTCAGAGACACGAGTCACTGCGCGTGTCATTGAGGTGCTTGACTCTGACGGTGTACCACACACAGATCCACCAATAGGGAGCAAACCAAAGCAGCGGCGCACGTCTTCTATAATACAATAAAGACAAATAACTAAATGGATTTTAAAGTCGCTGTCCGTTGTGCGAGTTGATTTGATGGCCTCTGTCGTCACGGGTGATGGGATGAGAACTTCCGTGACGTGAGGAAGTCTTTGCAGGCTATCTCGTAACACTCAACACCTCGACACGGCTTGCGTAGGTAGGAGTACAAGGGATGCGTCCGTGTAGGATGAGAATAAAGAGGCAATCAGTTGTATTGTGAATGTTCTGTAGCTATTTACATTTGGCAAACACATGTAGTCCACATTGGGTCTATTGCTGTCTTTACGAGGCCCCTCTTTGGTAGCTGACACATAAACACACTTGCCTCTTCCTTTCATAGGCTGCCTAACACTCCCCCCAACACAACCCCAGCTATTTTGTTTATAGCTACACTTTCCACACTCTCTCTCTCTCTCTCTCTCTGTCTCGCCATTCACTTCTATTCATTTGCCGATGTCACGCCGAAGACTAACGCATCTATTTTGGAGCTCGCAGCGGGCCGGGGGAGGCCTGGATTAGAATGTCATGTTTGGCACACATACTTCTGCATCACTCAGCCTCAGCAGATTAGCCTGTCTGGTTTGTCAGGGAGGGCGGGGGGGAGGTTTGAAATGGAGTTGAGGTCTTCCGTCCACTCGGAGGAAGCCGCTCAGATTATCATCGGTACGGGGGAGGAATGGACGTGAAGGGGGGAGCGGCGGGGGGGCGCTGGCATAAGTCATCACGTTTCATGTTGTTGAGAATGCACGGGATGTTTCAAATGTTTCACGCTCTGTTTTTGGACTCGGGGCCTCCACACGGTCGCAGCTATGGAGACCTGTATGTCATCGGCTGAGTTTTACTGCAGTGGAAAGCGTGTGAAGATTCCTTGACGTCCTTCTAAGAAATGGAAGAGTATTGGATACGTATCGGTGGCAAAACACACACACACACACATAAAGATTTGTAGCATTCATTTTCACTCAGCTCGTCACTGGGCTGTGTGCCGTAGCCGTGACTCTGCAGTTATCTTTATACAAGGCTGTGTTGTGGCTTCTTTTGTTCCTTCAGCATCGTCCTGCGTTCTCCACTAAGAGAAACGCAGACACTTATGCAATCAAGAGTGTGTGTGTGTGTGTGTGTGCGGGAGCGTGTGTGTGTGTGTTCTTTGGGGTATTAGCAGAGAGAACTTAAAGGACCAGGCTTTAATTTCATGGGTGCATAACACTGCAGCACTGCAATTAGATAAGGGATTTTTTTAAGTTCATCCCACTGTTCATTTCTCTTTGTTCCACTTCAAAGACGTCTTTGCTCTCTTTTGTATCGTCTGTAGCTTTTACCCGACAGACGGCGCGAGCGTGTTTTCCTGATTATTCCAAACGAGACTCCAAACGGCAAAGTGTCGCCACGCAGAGATGGAAGAATGTGATTGAGATGAGAGAGTTTGAGTGATCTGTGCAGACAGGGAGGTTAAGAGCAGTGGCTCCTGACTACAAATGCTCTGGTTTGTCACTCATCCTAACTGACAGACAGGAGGGGGCTCAGATCCCCTCCAAACAGCTGCACCCTCTGAATTGATTTGCGAAGAAAAAAAAAAGAAAGAGCGAGCCTATATCCCTCCAGCCAACTTCTTCTTTGGCGAAAGGTCAGGGCGCGTTGCTCTTAGCATTCGGCGCAGGCGAGAAACTCTCGGTCAAAAATCCAGTGATGGATTTCTCTCAGGGATTTTGAGCCTTTCACTGTGTTTCGTTCAATAAAACAGTTTTCCTTGAGGTCTCTGCCGGCAGCAAAGATCCAGCAGAGGGTTTAGTTTTCTCTCTGGAAAAGGTTTCTAGATCCATGCATGGTTGAGGCTGTTTTTGATTCATCTTTGTTAAGGGTATTTTTGTGAAGGCTTTCTCAACCTTTGCCTCAAACTATCAGAGGCAGTGGAGACATGGTACTGATGACACTGTCCATGGTTCTGAAAGGTGTGATGAATGGATTTTATAGTAATAACGACTCATGTTGCATGCTAAAAACGCTTGGTATAATAAAGAGAAAAATTAGACGAGTCACATAGAAGTAGCATGTGATATTCTTACACAATTTATACATTTTGTGCAGTTGGCGCAAGGAAGTCTCGAAACATACAGAGTCAATAAATAGTCAAAAGAATAAACAAATAAATACATAGAGGTGCATCACAAAGATCACACAGATGCTTTTTGGGCTATGAGTGGCATCCTTGCTGTTGCTAGGCGCCATGTCATTGCTCTGGCACCTGGGTGTTGGGAGAGCCGCACACAAGAATGGCACACGGAAGTAAGAGATGATCTACAAATCAACCCCACACTCATAGCGAGTCAGGATTCATGCACGTGCCATCACTTTAATGCCAAATTCAGATTTAAGATTTAGTTTCGTCTTCATATTTGAGTTTGCTTAGGTGAAGGATGGTGGATGTATGAAGGAAATAATGTGGACAAGCATAGTGGACAGCTGACTTGACGAAACACAAGCGTGGGCGGGGTCCCGAGATCACCATCTAGTACCTTTCCTTGAGATGTGGGACGCGCTGGAGTGACTGCGATGAGGAAGACGAGGAAGGGAGGCAAATGCATAAACATGAACACGCTTACGACCTGTGCTCTCCTCAGCAGGGGGCCGCGGCTAAAGGCCAGACCCCGGGGCTGCTGGGTGAAACAAATGAATATGAATGTCTCCATAGCGGGAGTTATCGCCCGGTGATGGCCATAAACAAAGCTCAGCACTTCTCCTTATGCGGCCCTTTCCTCCCACAGTCCACTAATAGGACTGCATACTCGCTGTACTCACTTTGGGTCAGCGGATTCATCCGGCGCGCAGATATGCAATTACACACAGCAGGTCTGTGTGAAGTTGATATATGCCGACCATGTGCAGGTAATTTGCTTTTGCCTCAGCCTCACCTTTTATGACTTCTCATTGTCACAGTGGCTACTCGTCCTTTTCAACTCCAAGCCCCCTTTTTCAAACTTTCACAAATGAAAGACATAAAGAAGCATTAGCACAATGGAAACTTGGCTTGATGTTATACTCTGTTCAATTTCATTCTAATTTCTCCCTAATTGAGCCCACAAGGTTTTTTTCCTGTGATGCATTTTGTTTCCACCGGCGCTTGGTACGCTCTGGAACTCCCCCCCTGGAAAATAATTCAAAGCTTCAAAGTCCATAGCGAGCGGCATCGACTCATGGCTAATAAGAATCTGTGTGAGACAACGGAGGATCTTTTGATGTTAAATAACATCAGTGAGTGCTCGCTGTGTCCTTGTTGAACTTATTTGCCTTCTTGACATCACACAAATACGTGAGAAGAGGAGTTGTAGAGGAAGTATGTGAACGTGTGTTAAGCGTGTTTGTTTTTTTGGACTCACTGAGATCATCCGATTCGTCCGATTACGTCCGATCATCCCTCGCGCTCCTCATAAGATCCCCGGTTTCTACTGTGCTCATCGCAAATGCGCAGGCAAACACACAAACCGCTCTCAGCGTAGTCTGAAGGTCCCGGCGGGGGGCGGGGCGGTGTTAGGCACGGCCCTGTGCGAACAAAGCTTTTAGTCTGCGATGTAACTCTAAACCAATCTAGCAGTCAGAAACGAGATATTTGTACCACAGAGCAGAGCCAAGATACAGAAAGACTCTGTAGACTTTGATTTTCCTGATCGCTCCGTACACACGGCTTCCATCCCGGTGCCAGAGCATGAAGACGGGGAGTTCAGGACACGGGCTTGCCAACTTCTGCTCTAAGCCCTCTGCTTAATCTGACAGGCTGGCTAACACACACTACACCTTGTGCTTATTCTCAGGTGGAATTTTGGAATACAGACTTAAAATAAGCAGATTCATTTAATTTGAGGAGTTTTTTCGTTGTTTTCTCCGTTTTCTACCCTGAACTTTTCTGCTAACCCTAACCCCAACTCTTCCTCTCAGTTAGATGACCTATTGTGCTAAACCGCAGTTCTCAGGGTAGAAAACATAGTAACTGTTCCCATGCATGGACACAAAATCCATGTGAAAATCTGTCTAAATCAGTTTGTCCAACTTGAAGAAATCCAGGTTTATAACTGCAAAGCTACAGAAATGCAGGCACATTCTTCTGTAGGATAAATCTGCTTTGGAGGAGACTTTGGGATTCTGTGCTTCTACAACGTCCGGTACAACCTAAATACTTAAACAGAGCAGGTATTTAAAAGGTCAGAGTCAAACAGGGCAAGATGACATGAAAACGGTGCCATCAGCTCTGCCTTTTTCCTCCAGACTCTGCCGCTCGGTGCCAATGACGGCGGCGTTATCGATGACATGTCACAGTCGTCCATTCAGCGGCTGCTTTGCTCCTTAATGCCCTCATTGGCATTCAATTTCCTCCATCGACGGATTGAATAGGTTTCAGGTCCTCAATAATAACATTTCGGGAGGTCCCCGCTCTTCCAAACCACTTATAGGAAAAAGTGCAGAAGACAGAGAGAGAAAAAAAATGCGGTGTTCCATTTCCTCTGTCTTCTCAGTTCCAGCCCAGACAGTCTGACCATTCATGTGGTCGTGCCCCCAGTCTGGAACATGGCACCAAAAGGAATCTGGTTAGTGTTTGCCCAGTTTGTCTCATGCATGGTTATTCATTTGTCTTCTACTCAGGCGACTGGGATGAGCGTGATGTCGGGGCCACCCAGGCCAGCCGAGGGGGAATGCCCCCGCTACGCTACAAAGCTGAGCTGCTGGACACAAACCAGCCCGTAGCTGCGGTCAGCGAGACAGAGAGCCATCTTGTCTCCCTTTAGGATTAGTGACAGGCTCATTACTATTGTTCGGGCCGCTTCCCGCTATAGTGTATCCCGCAATCCTAATTGGGACTCTGACTAAAATAGAAAACAGCGCCTTTGATCATTCCGCCGCGCGCCAGGCCAAGCCGGATTAGTTTGCTCAGGAATTATTGCAGGGGAGAGTTGGTTGGTTTGTTTTGAACATCTTATGCTGATGGATGTAGTTTGAAGAAGTTATTACCGCTGTAGCTGTAGCCGTAGTCGTGTGAGGTAATTACACGTGTTCGCCTCTCCTCTTTGATGTACAATTTATAGAGCGCCGATATCTCAGATGTTTATTGTAAGTGCACCTGTTGGTATGCTTTCGCTATGCGGGCACTTTCCTTCTATAGCCACAGCCCCCTTTGATATACGATGTGTGTGTGTGTGTGTGTGGGTGTGTGTGTGTGTCTCAGTAACAATAAAGCTTTGGTCTGATCAAGGTTTCTACAAAGCAAAACGGACTAAAGCATTGAAGGTTGAGCATTCTGCCTTGTAGCGTCAGTGTGTGGAGAATGACAATCCACCATTCTGCAGTCTGAACACTAATAAAACCAAAAAACAAACAAAAACAAGGGTGCTAGTATTCAGTATAGTATTGTATAGTATATCACTTATGTTTATCTAATGCAGCCGTTCTCCGTCTTGATCCTCAAGCACGGCAGCGCTTGAGGACGGATGGGAAGGTTTTCCCAGCCGTCCCTGCTGATTAGCTCAATCAGGTATGTTCATGTGATCAAAAGCCACTAAATCTTGATTGGCTGAACACGCCTAATTCCGCTGATCGGGCCGTGCGGCGCGCAGAGAGAGAGAGAGAGAGAGAGAGAGAGAGAGAGAGAGAGAGAGAGAGAGAGACGCGCCGCCTTGCGTACTCCAGGGCCGAGATTGATTTGAGAACCACCTGATCCAACGCAATCCAACAATCCAACGCAACAGCCCTGCAATAAATCTAAGCTTTGTGAAGAGGGAAAATGCTCCGTTCTTTGTCGGATCGCCTTGTGGATGTAAACAAAGGTCGACAAAACACCTCCCAGACAATGCAATCGGCTGCAACACCATTACCCAGGAGAGGCGCAAAACTCAGCACCCTCTTGGTTTTAATTCTGCTCTACGGCGCTGGATGGCATGAGACTGTGCGGGTGTACCTAATAAAGCGGTACGGCACTGTAATCCAGAGGTACTGATGTGATTATGGGCTCTTCCTGCGCTCTTTAAAAGAGCCATTACGGGGAAACGGGGACAGGCAGGCGGGGGAAGGGGGGAGCCACAGTCGAGCTTGTTTACCGGCAACAGCCCTCATCTGGGCAGCATGGAAATGAGAACGGACCTCAGTGTGACTCCAGCTTTAGGGGGGCTCCCAGCCTGACCCGCTCACACTGCGCCGTGCGTGCTCCTAATTGAAATGCGCTTGGAATGGCCGAGGGCTCTGGAAAGCACCTCTGAACTCAAGTAATTGCTGTTCCCTGAGGGTGTGTGTGTGTTTGCGTGCGTGTCTGCGTGTGCAGGTGGAGTCTGAATACAGACTGTATGCAGATATATGAGTGTGTGTGTGTGTGTGTGCCTGTACAAGTGGTGGCCAATTTAAAGACACTGGTGAATAAGCAGTCCTTTTAACGATCATCATGTCCCAGACACGCTGCCTCACACTGAGCTCCCACACACTGCGCTCCCTCAGGGGCTCTAACAACCTCCCCTGCAATCCTCAATGAGCAGAAAAGAGGGGAGAGAGAGAGAAAAAAAAATTAACCGAGTTCACGAAAGGGCATTTAGATGGAAGAAATGCCCCGGAGCCATAAATTTTGTGAATGAAAATAGATCCGGGGGTCTTGCGGGATCTATTTGAGCCCCCCGGTCCGGTATGAGTGGCGTGATTCCGTCTCTCTCTCTCTCTCTCTCTCTCTCTCGAAGAAGAAGAAGCCAGATGACAAGCAAATCAATTTAATGGCCGAGATAGGGATGGCGGGGCAGGGATCGATTGCAACGATCACGACCATCTTTAACAGACATCTCATCAAAGGCCCATTCCCTTTTAGCCATCCCATTACCCAGCCATCCAGCGCGGGGATCTGCTGCCTATTTACCCGTTTCGCACAGAAATAATGGGGCCTTCTCCCCCAGTTGGATTAATCAGCCATAACCATATGCTACTGCGTGCAATTACACTGCAATTTTGACCAAGGGAAACAGCTGTTGCCATTTGAAAGGGTGGAATAAGATTGTAATTGCCTTAACTTTGATTTGTGGGGTGCTTTGATTTGATGAGAGAACACATTTTTATGCTTTACATAATAATAACGCGGGATGAAGAGAACTATTAGAACGCCAGACTTTCTCTCAGCTCCCAGATGCATTCGGAGGGTAACCTTGCTTTATGAGTTATTACTCGCACGTTATACACGGAATGGCGATGTTTGTTCATTTGGGTTTCAATGGGTTTCTATATTTGGAAGCTACGTTTGAGCTCGCAGCAGCCTTAATGTCTTTTTGGATGTGTTTATGCGTGGAAATGCAGCAATATTTGGATACAGAAAGCTGAGCGTAATAACGCCCGAGGTGAGGGTCAGGCAGTTACATCGCCGTTATGTCCTATACCTTTTATCTGCCGGTCGCTTTGTTTACACCCTTTTTTGAGCTGACAAACTTATCAAACATTAAGGTTTCAGGTTTCCAAGATATCCTAAACTAGGTTGAAAGAGAAAGGCCACCTCCTCTTCAGCTCTATATCGCTGCATGTAGCCATCGTCGGAAACCATTAAGTCATCGACGAAATTGATTTTTTTTTTGCTCGGCGACCACTGGGGTGATTTGTCATTAGTGATGGGAAAAGGATTTGGATTTGGCAAATTAATGGTGGAAAGATGAGAGAGAGAGGGGAGAGAGAGAGAGGGGAAGGGGCGGCTGCAAATGGAAACAGGCGGGAACAATATGAGACGAGATGAATCGGGAGTCGGAATTGGAATCAAATTGTCCGCGGCGGCCCATTCTGACTCGTCGATGATTGGCGAGTTCAACCCAATGTCAGTTTTCAGTTGGATTCTTGGGCCTCTTTGGTTTGGGGGGCTTTTCAAAGGAGGAAACACTGAATGACTCTTTCCTCCACAGTTGTAACAGTCACACACCCGGCAAGTCAGACCAACATTTCTTCCAATTTGCAACACACACACCGGCCTCCTGGTGCTTCCCTTAAATCAGCACTTTATCCTTACTTTAATTTTCTAGTTATCTTTTCGTTTACCTTTTATTTGTCCTTGGCCAATCTCAAGAAGATTTAAGGCACGGCTTGCTCAATAGCTCGCTCCTCTCATATCCCCTAGTAAAAGAATCTCCTCGCCTGGCGTCAGCTCATTGATCACCGGCAGCTATGATATCGCTTCTGAAGAGTTCCTTTTGAAAGCCGCCAAACGCAGCGTAAACAGCGAGCGGCACGCTAATGATTTCCTGTTGGCACTTGGTACTTCACAAAGAGTCCTGTGTTGTGAGGAGAGTAGGTGGGAGTGGTGAAATAGTAACAGAAGGTGAGAGGTCAGATCCACATCGCTAATTAATGGAAGAAGAAACACCTTGGCTCGATCTGTTTGTGAGGCTTAGTTACAAAATCCAAATTCGGTTATTTCTATCAGCCTCGACACTACAAAGGATCTGACATCACCTCCTAATTGAGACGTCGGCTTTCTCGTTGCAGCAATCGAAGCATCGCACGTCTTAGCTGTTCGAAACACAGCAACGCCAGAACATTCCGGAGCAGCCATCACCGCCCGCTCTCCCCCCCGACACTTGTAGATGCAGATGAACATCTTGATTACTATTCGCTCGGATGCGCGGCGCACATGACCGAGCCGCTTAGCGCTTTAACAGTCGACTTAATGGGACAATAATGGGAGGTGACGAATGGGAGACGGATGTGTGAAGGCTGGGAGCTTTGACCCCCCTGGAGGGCGTCTCGCTCCTGCTCGACCCCCCAATAGCTCGGGGGCGAATTAGTTGGTGGCCCTGGCGAGCACCCTGAAACACGTGTGGCTACACACACATCTCAATCCCCCTATATGTATTCGTCAGACGGATAATCACTCGCTCTGCGCCGAGGCGAACAGGCAGGAAGTGCTCCATCCATCTTGATTTGTCAATAGTTACAATTTTAATTACACCTGAGTGCTGTCAGCCTGCCAAGCTGGGCGGGGGAATATTGATTCACTCCGACTAATTGATTAATTGCTGCGTTCAAGAGTTCAAGCAGTTTTTCCCCCTAGTCTCCTTTGTTTTGCTGTACTCTTCCTCAACTCCTCCTGTGCTCTATTGTCGTCTTTAAGGTTTCACTGGCAGGCAGAGTCGCCGTGTGTGTGTGTGGAAATGTTCACCTTGTATCTAACAACCGCCCGTATTTTACCGTGGCAGGGAAAGAGTGGCGTGTTAAAGAGAAGAGGCCCCCGTTGTTACCGTAGAGCAGTTGGTAACGACTGAGCACGGGGCCATGCGACGCACTACATCACCGCAGCCATTACGTGACAGTGAGAGAGTCTAGTCGAGAGACCTTTTCCCACAGAACCATAGCTTAAATTTGTGTGGCTGTTTCTCAAGCCCCGCCGAGCCGTCTCCCAACACCCCCGCCCCTCCCTTCCTCCACGACACTTCTGAAGACAATATACGCCCGGCGATCAAAAGCGATGGGGACAGCGCGGCGAATTGGCGAGCGGCTCCCCTCTTTCTCTAAATCTTCCTTCCTTCCACCCGGCGAGACGTCTTATAAAATGACAGAAGTCTGGAGCCGCCCGTGTATCACAGGCAGACAAAGCTGCCGCCTGCGTCACCTTGAGTCGGCGTGAAAGCTAATTTCGCCATTGTCTGTCACTGAATTTAATGAGAATTGTTTGAAGTTTTAAAGCCCCGCGATTGTTTAGCTGAGACATGCGCCTCGGTCGATGACAACTTCTGTAAAAGATGGAAAACAAATGGTCATGGAAGTTGAAGAAAAACCGCCCAACACTTCAATGATTTATTGGAATGTGAAGGCTGGTGTTTATTTGGGCTTACTGTGAGTTTCAGCTTGGTCTTATAAATATTTAAACCCAGTGGGTGGTCTGTGTGTGAAGGCGTGGTAAACAAAAGGGTTAATGACATGTTTTGACAGAGTTCTTTGTTTCATTTGGCCGGGGGGGGGGGGAGGTTTTTGTAGTTAAAACAGTCAGATGAAATGACGAAACGCGTGTAATTGCATGATGTGTTATTGATGCTTTCATTCCGGTTGGCATGACGGCAGCGATTGATTAAAAAGTCCAAACCGCATGCGTGTGTGAGTGTTAGTGTGAAAGAGTGTGTGGTAGACTGGGTCGTCTACCCCGGCGATGTCAAAGCCACTCATCATCGTGCATCTGCTCCTCCACTAATCATATCACGTATGACATCATCCAGGCAATAGCAGGAAGTGACAGAAAAAGCATCATCAATAGTGTGGCGAAGGATGTGAAAGAAAGCCGGGTGTGTGTCGCTCGCTCGCTCGGTGTTTGCTTTGTGGCTGTGAAAGAGCTTTCGCAGAATGATGCCGGCGCTGACGGAGAAGGTTGCGTCGCACGTGATCGCTAAATTACTTCCTGTGAAACACGTTGCGATTCATCCAGCCATCCATTTTGTTCATTCACTCACTCACTCACTCATTCTCCTTCTTTTCACACACACTTCTGCCGTCTGAAACACGCCATTCTACACCGCTGGCTTATCCTTGTATAGTCTGATAGAAATCAAACAGAGTGCAGTCGCTTATAACCTTCCACACACACACACACACACACACACACACACACATACACAGTCAGACTCCATGCAACTGAGCAGAGAAAAGGAGCCCTGTTCCATTCCCCATCTGTTACTTTGCCTATAGGGACTGGGGAAATGGTTCTATGAAGACGTGCTGGAGTCTGCAGACAAAAAAAGACGGTGACACAGGGAAAGAAGTCGTCTCAATGAGGCGGAAATTCAGAATAACTCCCAAATAGCTTTTCATTTGAGTTTCTGTAGTCACCTTTAAATTTTATTTATTTATTTATATGTAGATTTGATCATATATAAGTGTTTTCTATACAATTAAACAAACAACAGGACATATAGGTTTCCAAGTTGTACTTTTTGGGGTCGTAAACAAGTCATTCCAGTGTAACCTCAGAAGCTGGGGCTGGTATAAATACATATTTTCCCTTTAAACTGTATACAGGGATTACACCGACCTTTTAATCCTAATGATAGTTATCTGAGAAATAGACATAAAAGATCAAATAAAAACATTCACCATATACATGAATGTGAGTGTGTGTGTGTGTGTGTGTGTGTGCGTGTGTGTGTGTGTGTGTGTGTGAGAGAGTAGCACTCTGTTACTGGAACAGGTCAACCTGGGGTCAGTGAAATGAATAAATAAGAAACAAAGGGATGGATGGAATTGGACAAGTGGAATATGGGCCAGTAGACAGATTTGCTTTCTTCAAGATCGTTACATTCAGGAAATAACATATAACTTCAGTATGAACGTCTCAAAGCTTGATTAATATAATTAGTAGTTGTGATTACTGGCTTGAACTGCTTCTTAAACTGCAGCGTTATCTGATCCGTATTCAGGTTTTTGTCTTTCACATCCTGCTCTTACAGTATCTTAAGTAAAGAAAGCATAGAGATGAAACTGAAATCAATTTTCTTTTGTCACTGCGGGTAACACAGAAAATCAATATATATTTCTTTAAATCTGGTCCTTTAACGTCTCTCCTCATGATAAATACCACAGTACTGCACTGAAGAAGCCGTCTGTACTTTTTTAAGCAGAGCTGCTATTTTTCAAGCAGCCCGTCCGTAACCTTTGGCCCTCCAGCTGGGGCAGAGCTGCTGGTCCTCCCCTCTGTCATAGAGTCCACCTCCAAACCTTAGAACCTTTAAATTGAATGTTCTCTGGCGAGCAATGACTCACTTCTTTCCTCATTGTGTATTCAGCGGACCGTGTGCAGATATAGATGTAGTGTCCCGCTCAGACAGTTCTTCACGACTGTCACTCCTCCGGCCTCTGCAGCTGCTGCCGTGGCCCTCGGGCGGGAAAAAAGGAAAACGCACAGACTCCGGTCTTCTGATCCGGCTCGGCCTTCTCAGATGACTTAAAAAAAAATATCTCCAGCCATGATCTGTCACCGGTGGCGATATCAGACGTGCATGCCAGAAGAAACACGTCGCGTCAAGGGAAATGGTGGTTCGCCGCAATGATGTACCAACTGACAAACACAAACAAGCTGTTTGATGTTGTACTAGCAGAACCCTTCCGGGACTTCTGCTTTTCGCACCGCTCTCTCCCTGACTGACTGACATATTCTCCTCTGTTATCACCGGGAGAGGAGGCTTTGAAATTTGATGGGCAAGAGTACTCAGGAGCTACTTTCTCCTCGGTCTGTTCAGGGAGATGGAGGAGGCGCGGCGGTTAACTCTGGCAGCGAGCTGGACTGACAAAACAGGCCAGACATACTGCTTTGGCTGCTTTTAGAGAGACGCCGTTGGACTGTGGCCAGATTTGTCTGGAGGGGCAGCAGGTACATCTTGGCAAGCAAGAAACACTCTTGATTCTCACCCTGAAGGCTCCGCTGCCTCCATCTTTTGCTCTCTGTCTTTATTTTTAATGGCTGCTCTTCCTCCCTCCTCTGCTCTTTCTCCCTCTCCGCCCGTCTGCCACAAGTTCTGAGGGATGAGGAGGAGAAAGAGAGGAGATCAAAGGGCCGCCTGAACTGTGCCTCCCAATATCATCGGCCTGTCTCTAATGGCATTATCAGAGCTCCCGCTGTATGTGTGCGATTGTGTCACATGTTTACCCTCACTGGAGCGATTGTGTGCCTTTGCGCCCCATTTATGTGCACACACGTGTGCACACAGCAAGATCTCACCGTTGCCACCGCCCATCCTCTGGCGCCGAGCCCAGTCCTGCCGGTGGGCCGCCCCGCCATCAGCCCCTCCATATTGAGCGAGACGTCCAAGCTTTCCCTCCAGCGCGGCGCATGAGGGACCTGCCCTCTGTTTGATGTCACTTCTGTTTTGCTCTGATGTTCCTGCGCCGCAGCTTCACACCGACAGTCACACACGCACACACACACACAGCAGCAACCAAGGTAATGGATAAGCACTATGGCGGCAGAGCAGCTGGAGAGCTCTTGCGCAAAGGCCTCAAGCCACCTGCTGAATCAAAGCTCACCTCTCCTCCCTCCACTGCACCACTTAGCTGTCAGTCCACTCCGCAGACCTTCAGACTCATCAGTGTGTTTACATCTCTACGCTTGACGAGTTGTCGTACGAGGGAGTTTCTTAATGAGCAGATACTTCATGCATGTCTGTTGTTTACAGGAGGTGTGTGTGTGACTGGGCTTGAAGTCGCAGATCTAATCAATATCAATCGAATGTCCGAGCTTGTTGGTCTGCGTCTGTTCCACATAGCCGGGCGCTAATATTGGATTCCAGCAACAGGACATTTTTGGGGAAGCAGCGGTGCCAGATGAACAGGTGTTTGTATCAGGGGCAGGGATTTAACTTTGTTAATGGTGTTTCAACCACAATTAAGCAACTGCTCGCCTAGTTAAAGAAAGAGTGACATCAGGGAATGGAGAGACAGAGAGAGAGGGAGAGAGAGAGTTTCTGATTAAGAAGTGTGCTGTCATTTCACACAGGGAAAAAATACTAAGATGAGTTTCTTTTTGACACTGAAATGGAGTTTTGATTAATTGCCACAATGAGTCCTGATCAATCAGCCGTTGTCATCCTCCGAGCTGAGTGACAGATAGGCACAGTGTGTCGTCTTTTGCGGCCAATACAGTTTCCAGATGACAACCCAAATAAATCTGCCGCTCATTAAATCCAACAATCTTTGCATCTCTGCTCATTTCCTGGAAGTTTTATTTTCATAAACTTGATCAATTCCCTTAGACATTTTTCAAGGCGTTATGGGTCCGAATAGCTTAATCAAAGTCAAAGTATTGTGTGATCACATCGTGTTGCCTTGCCATCAGTACATTGCATCCTCTGCTGTGCCCACACACTTCGGAATATATATATATATTTACAAGGACACCACTACTTATTCCATACCTCTTTGAATCACTCCTGCACGTCATGTACTGTATCCGTTCATGCTGCAACTCTGCAAAGTACCAGCGAACCGGACTGTGTGCGCAAACCTGCAACAAGATGGAGGGATTGGAAGATTGAAGGAGACGGGGAGGACGAGGGGGGGGGCAGGGAGACGGAGCCCGCACAGTTACTAAATCCATAAAGGATGAAAAGGGCCTTGGCAGGAGTCTTAAGGGGCTAATAAAATAAAGTTCTCTCAGATTAGTTAACTAATAGAGCTGTAACGTAGTGTTGTGTCTTAATGCTGAGGGGAACATGGCCTCCTGTGTTCTCACTGTCTGTCTGTGTGTGTGTGTGAGATTATGTGTGTGTATGAGGGGAGGGGGGGGTGTTATTCTCATGCTGTGAAGAAGCCCTCTGGGTTTGGTTATTCAGTCAGGGTTGAGGAAGAAGAGGAGGAGGGGAGGAGAGAGAGAGAGCCTACCTGGCATGAAATTACTCTCCTCGCCGCTTTAGTTCTTACTGTATGAGATCAATGCGGAGGATATAGTTGCTACATGTGTTTCTGTAATTTCGAGGAAATTACTGCTTTTCTTCAGGGCTTCACAGATAGAATTTCTGTTCTGCTGTTGGGACTCATATTGCCTGTCTGGCAAGGACACATCTGGAGCAGGAGTAATAGATATTATGACTGCAGCGTAGTACAGGAACACACCGCGTCTGCCCTCTGATGAAACAGAGACTTAACAGTGATGGATTGAATGTGTTGCCAGGTCAGAAATTTGAAAGCCCCGGAGAGGAGAAGCAGTGCAAGGTTTTAATGGAGGTAAATTTTCATTGTTGTGATTGATTCCAGGCACACTTTTGTTACCCAGACGGGCTTGGCTGAAACTGTGGCTTTCCCATACTACGAGATACTTTGAAGACCCCTCGGTGCCGTTTTGCTGTCTGCTGGGCCTGTTTCCGGGTTTCTATGACTCCTCGCTGCGCTGGTGGACTGCGTTGCGTTCAGATGTGATTATTCTGGCCCTCTACCGATCCGTACTGTGGTTTTCTGTCATTGCGTCGTCTGATATTGCTGACTTTAGATTTTCTTCGCCAACTAGTTTCTCTTGAGCGTGCGCTCCATATGTTTCCTTTTCACAGTCTCTCTTTATGTTTTCCAAATAGCATGGCCTGTCTGTACAATGTATGTTTTACGACACACCGGGCATGTAATCAAAATAATGACGTGTGTGTTCCGTTCTGATGTCAGTTTTAGAAGCAGATTTACATTCAGAAGGAAAGGGGGGTAACAAAACGACACAAACCTTTCATTTTCTACATTTACTCCTTGAAAGCATCTCAGCGTGGGCACTTACTGCACAGAACTGAGACATTTTTACATTTCTGGAAGCTGCAACAGTGGTTTTGTTTGGCGAGCACGCAAACGGATGTGGTGGGTAGCGGGGAGGTACAAATGCCAACTCAGCATAATAAGCACAGAATCTCTACACTTGGTCTTTCGCTCAGAAGAAGCGAGTAGAAACGATCCGTCTGAGAGCCGACGGCAGAGTGAGCGGCAGACCCCTAAACATTGAGCCCGGGCCAGGACGGAGCGTCTGTCTACAAATAGAAACTATCAGTGCTGTCTTTCCAAGATGTAATGCCCTCTAATCATGATCATCACGTAATGCAGATAGGCTGGTAAGATCCACACTGAGCATTTTGACGGCCAAACACCAGCGTATTTGCCAAGGCCGGGTCCAACATCCATCAGTCCTAAATCTCCCCTGACTTCGCCTGATCGTTAAATTATTGCTGACAAATCAGTATATGGCCTATATGTGAACTTGCGTCTCTTAGATGCCCGATGTGTGGATTTACCGTCCAACCTTGAGGAGTGTCAGGCTCTGAGGGAGGTAAAGTAATAGTTAACAGTTGCCTCGCAGTACTGAGAGAAGAAAGGGGAGGAGGAGGAGTAAGGAGGAGAGGAAATAAGGGAGGAAAGTACCTTGTTTTTTAATAAGAGAGTGTGAGGAGTTTCTTCAGCACCGCCATTATCATGGTAATAGTTAATGGGAGACGTCTCTGGATACTGATCGAGTGTGTCATTCTCACTCTACCCCCCCCACCCCCCACTCCCACACACACACACACTCCCTCTCTTTCTGTTTCTCTCCCCACGCTCATGCTTCCATTCTGACAAACCCCCCTCGTCGCTTTTGATGTCTTGCAAATGATCATCTCCTTTTTGTTTCAGCTGGTATGAAAGGCAGATAGTAATCTTCCGAGCAGAGCTTTCAAAAGTGTGTGCGCGTGTGTGTGTGTGTGTGTGTGTGTGTGTGTGTGTGTGTGTGTGTGTGTGTGTGTGTGTGTGTGTGTGTGTGTGTTATTCATACACGGATACAAGTTCCTTCATTTTTTCAAAAAAATCTCCAACAACAGTCTCAACTACATGATCCAAAATTACCTTACTTTGCCAGAAATGTTTTACTTTTAAGTGTTTAGTGTGTGTGTGTGTGTGTGTGTGTGTGTGTGTGTGTGTGTGTGTGTTATATGGCAGGTGCCTTTACCTCTCAGTCGTAGTCACTCCAGCAGTGTCTCATTACTGCACCCTCCAGTGGGCTCTACCAGTGAGAGGGACTCAGATGATTGGGAACTCTCAGCTGGAACAGTAGCAGGTCCTTTATGTGCTGCACAGAATCACACACACACACACACACACACAGGGAGAGAGAGAGAGCGAGAGAGTAGGGAAGCAGCAATTTCTGCTTCTCGGTCAAAGTATTCTGTAATCACTCCACTCCGAGCCGCTCCTGATTTTCTACTTGCCGCTCTTTTTCTTCACCTGTTCCCGGGCTAAATGTGCTGATTGCTGCAGTTACACAACACGAGGTCATCATTTCCAGGTGGCGTGATTGCAAACAAAATTAGCGGAGAGGTGCCAACGACTTCCAAATCAACTTTAAAGAAATATGCAGTTATGAGTTGACCACAGGGACGGACAACAAGTGTGTTTGAACTGTATCGTGTGTGTGCAAGTGTGCTCTTACATCAACAAACTCTCACCTAAAACACAAATTTGCATAAATTGAAGGAGATGGATATTCGCACTGTATGTGGATGGAGTTTTGTTTGTGGAACGGCGCAGTCTGCATGCTCTCTCCTCTCTCTCTCACACACACACACACACACACACACACACACACACACACACACTGGCATCAAACTCAAAGCATTTACATCTGAAAACTTCTACCAACATATATGTGAATGGCAGAACAGAACACTCTTGTAATACCAATCAATAGATACACACATAACAGCCTAAGGGTTCATTTGTGTGTGTTTGTGTTCACATAAGCACACAGAGACTCAGCCACACACAGCCACACACACACATATAGGCATTACTCGTAATGGGTAATCAAGTACAGTTCAGCTTTTAATGATCAGTGACAGAGGCGTTGATATAGGAGGCCTGAGGACATACTGCTTACATGAACACTGCCACCTTTTAACACACACACACACACACACACACACACACACACACTCTCACTCTCTCTCTCTTGCAATAAACCCTCCTCTCACACTCCAACTACTTATAATCCAAACACACTCGACCAGCGCCTAATTAGCAGTGTGATTGGGTTGCATAGCAGGGGCTCCATCTCTGGCAGGGCCGGGTCATAAATGTGGTCTGCTGTGGGAGTTGGGAGAGGGGAGGGGATCCGTGCCGTAGCTCACACACACACACACACAACGGCGCATCACCGAGGTCAATAAGTAGTCTTTCTCATGTCCAGTGGAGCGGCGGTGACAGATGCGGTCCGCCGGGAGGTTGTTACCGCAGCCTTCAACTGCTTCAGCTCTGCCTACTCTACCTGGACTCCGATATGTATGCAGATACACACACACACAGTCGCACACACTCTGTCATTTAAGATCAGGTATTTTAATACATTCGGTACGATTGCGGTATGATTATCTATTTATCACTTCATCCATCCCTCACTTTGTCTGCTCAGTTTTTT
Source organism: Genypterus blacodes (assembly GCF_046128005.1). Lineage (NCBI taxonomy): Eukaryota > Metazoa > Chordata > Actinopteri > Ophidiiformes > Ophidiidae > Genypterus > Genypterus blacodes. The sequence goes on from NW_027466867.1 coordinate 7,416,963, forward strand.
CGTTGAAATTCAGCAGCTTTGGATGAAACCACCTCGCTGTAATAACTCGGCTGAGATGTTTCTGCGTGTGGAAGTACGCGCCATTAAAAAGCCCCAAGTAGCTGAATGAAGGGGCCGTTGTACGGAGCGGTGATGAATAATCACTCTTTACGCATTAACGTGTCGATATATTCTGCGGCGACGTCGTTTGTCTCGGGTGATTTGGAGACGGTCGACTCTTCCTTCGCGCCGTATTCTTCAGTCGCTGCTTTGGCGAAGTGGAGTCAATTCAAAGCCTGAGGAAATTGCATAAATTATGGGATGCGGTTTATGCATCCGAGAAACAGAAGCGCTGCGAGTCTTTGCCAGTAAGTGCATTCAGTGTAGTGTTTCACTGTACTGCAGCCCGCAAAATGACAAATCCAATCCCTGAACTGGTGGAATCTGTGTCGCCGACATCTGGGCTGCATCATGAATTCCAGGAGCAAGTAATTCTCAAGATATTATTCCTCACACTGGCCCTTTATCTAGGAGAGTGGCAGGGTCTTACTGTGGGCTGATTTGGAGCTCTTAAGCTGTTTTGTGCGTTTCAAAATGAAATTAATTGAGAGCGTTTGTGCTCAGTACTTTATAAACCGCATGACCTTGATTTACCTCTTCGTGTTTATTCTGGCCAGCAGGTGCTCGCATCTCCCGGCCTCTCCCACACTCCTCGGATTTAGATCTTTGCCATTTCCTTCCGGTGCAGCCTGACCGGAGGCGGTGGGAGTTAAAGCCGGGGTCCCATTAATAAATATGAAAGCCATAGGCCAGGCGCTTGGGCTGATGCTGTGTTGATTAATGAGGGCCGGGCCTTAGACTCGGCGGTGGTATCTCTGTTGAATTAGACCCTGATTACGCCTGGCTGGGTCACACATGACTAATGGCTCCAGGGGCTAATTCATCCTTCTTTGAACTAGACCATGTGGAACAACTACTGCATCTGTGTCCCAGCTGTATGACCATAAGCGGTTTGTAGTGATGTGTTAGCATATTGTGCGTTGGGCAGTAATTGTGAGATCATTTGAGCTGGCACGCGGTTTGTTTTCACGCGTTTACAAGGATTTTCCACAACAAATATATCTGCAGTGTAGCTTGATTGGTCTTGATGATGGTTACTCTTGCCCTGTGGGGAGCTACGATTTCACCATAATTAAGATTTCACTATTAAAATGAGGATTACTCTGGCGCCTACGCTCTTAAAATATATATGCCCCTTCCCTAAGGATTGTTTCTGCCATTAAGGGTTTCCTTAAGTGGCTTTAGAGCTGAATTGTAATTTGGAAAGAGTGAGTTGTTGGCTTGTTGTTGTATTCTTTAATACATGCAATGCTGTCAACACCACGGCTGGGAGATCGGAGCTTTCTTTCTCACTGACTGGCTGATTATTGACCGATTGACTCCCTGACCCTGTGGGTGTAGGTTGCGAGGCTAAACCAAGCTAAACACCAACCTAATGGAAAGGCCGATTAAGCTTCTGGGTTTGTGTGTATGAATGTAATGAGGCCGTGAAACAATGAGTTGATGTTGGTCACTGGGTCATGGCTGTGTGTGTAATCCTTCACGGGCCTGTTGAAAGTGGGTGAACCTTTGTGACCTTTGAGGGTAAAGCTTTTAGTGGGTTAAATAGTTTTCTGCATTAATTGATTTTTTCTGCCATTGTGTTGCAGAGGAATTCCAATATACTTTGCATTGTGTACACGAGTGTATGATGTGTACACAGACTATAGGCTCCTGATCAATGCAAATGAATGCGTTCAGTCTACCTTTAGCTCTGCTCCGGTGTTGGTACAGGGTCTTTATGTTAATTGGGATCTTCATGCCTAAGACCCTCATGAATTTTCAGATTTAATGGAAACAGCTGCTCTCTACAGCTGGAAACGTACTTTATAAGAGCAGCTAAGACTCTAGCGTATTATAATGCACACCGTAAAACCCAATACAGTGAGCGAGGAGCAGCTGAAATATCTGTGAAGGTGCAGAGTCGTGTGATAATTCTCTGCTAGTGACCGATTCGAACACATTACATATTCATTCAATGTCACGTAAATATCAGAAGTAACGGCTAATGTAGGCGCAAGGGTAATTACACTCTACTGAATCTCTTATTCTCCGGTTAACATCCTTGCAATCGCAACCATTTCTTTATTAAATTAGTTACATTAACAAATACACACTGGCGTCATGCCTCTTAAAATGTCATCAGGGTTATTGTTACGGCATTGTTAAGTTACAAACCGACTTCAATTGTTACTGTTTCATCTCACAATGCCGGTCCACAATCAGGACTCTTGACTTGGCATGGCTAGTCACCATTCTGCTCCATTTCCTTAGCTGCAGTCACACTGTCAGTATCTGAGATAATGTTAAGCTGTGGCCCATTGCACCATGGCAGTGCTTACTGGGCGTGAGGCGTGTGGACGCAGCGGGCAGACTTCTAAAGCCAGAGGGAGGAGGATGGACGCCGGACGGAGGGCAAGACTGGGCAGCAATAGGCAGAATGAAAAGCAGCGAGCGCGAAGGGATCCTGTGAAGCTTTTTCCACTCAGACGGCCTTGTTGTTTACTGCTCAGCGGCGGCAGCGTTGGTTGTCTACCGGGCTAATTTGTCACCCCGTAAAAACAGGACACCACTGGTACACACGGAGTGGGAGTCAGTGAGCTTGTTATGTTCCGGCTAGGATGCAGAAGATAAGAGGGAAGCGAGAGATGGGGACGGCGCGGGGAAAGTGGGGGGCATCTGTGGATAACAGGTTGGTGCGGCCAAAGATAGAAGAGAGAGGAGCGGGTGTAGACATAAAGATAGACAGCACCCAACAAGGAAGATGGACTAACACAGAGTAGAAAGGGTGTTTGGAGCCCGGGTCACCAGGCCAAGAATAAAGAGGAAGAAAAGAGAGCAGATTCTGAATGTCTCCTTCCTTTTGTGTGTTTGGGGGAAAGTATGGCTCTTCTTCTTTCATCTTCTTCTCTGCTGTATCATTCAGGAGTGAGCTTGTTTGCTATTCTGAGGGCCTGCCTCTCATTAGAGGACCCTGCACACTCTTCTAACAGGGGTGCGTTGCGCTGACCCAGGGACCGCCTGCGACAGCGCTCTCCAAAATGTGCTCCTGTCACTGTCTTGATGAAATTGCCGTAACGACGATACGCCAGCGTGTAAACATACCCAAATCCCAAATAGTTAGTCGTTTTTATCTCTTATCCCGACTCCATTTTGTCCTCTTTTTATTTTCCCCCCATCTCCGTGCCTCAATGTTCGTGGGTCAGTAATGAGCTTGGTTTGGTTTCCTTTTCCTGCCACAGGCATATTTTTCTCTCCCTCCCTCCCTCCCCGTCCTCTCCCGTGCCCCCTCCCTTGTCTGCTCTTTCATTTTCGTCTCTCAGCATCTCTGTCTTCCCCCCAAGGATTTTCCAGGTTTCTTTTACTTTCTTCTCCTCCATTATGGTCACATTTTCCTTTTCATATTAAAGAACTTTAAATATTTTCTTATCGTGCTTCCCTAGCTGTCTGTAGATGCCGGGCCGGGCCGGGCCGGGCCGGGCCGGATGTGCTCTGCCTATGTGGTCCTCATCTGTCTTCCAGGTGTGAAAAATGTATGAGGACTTATATCGTCGCCCTCAGGCTAGACATAGACAGCATCACCCAAGGCCATGAGGTAGAATGTTTAAAATTAGAGGCTACAGCAGGCATTCCCTTGCGTTTCCCTTACATACATACATGTGTACATACAGCAACATGGACACAGCCTGTTTAAGGTTACTAACAAAACATTAGGCCACGAAGGCGTTTGAAGTTCAAACTGTGCTTCAGTAAAAACACAGCGGTAATGCTCTGTATATCATTTACCCGCGCCCTGCGTCTTCGTCTGAAATAAATACAATATCAGCCGGATCTGTCAAGGTGCACGATTTGGTATTCGACACACGAAAACAAACCCCTGTAGAGTAAAAGGAGAAGCTAGCGCTTCTTGAGTCCAATGCAAGGCTTGCAGTTTATTCTCTGTGCACGCCTTGTTTCTTGGGGCAAAATCCTTGAAAACATCGCGGTTGATGGACGTAACGGTTTAGGGTCTCTGGCACGGCGGTGGGATGACTTCAGTCCTCGGAGGAAAGAGAGGAGTTTCTATGTAAAACTGGGTGGGGGAGTGAATCCTGGACAGAGCTATGAGTGTTATCCCCTGGCCTTCAGACCGCCATGCTTTATTGTAACCTTGAGGAGGGTTTAATATCCTTTGTGTCCACTCCAGAGCTAACACAGAGATGACAGCTAGATGGAGAAAGACAAAAAAAAAAGGGCAAAATTACAGGCGGGAGATAAAGTTTGCAAACTCAAGGAGGGAGGTAAAATTTCCATTAATCAATTCTCGCTCCTGCAACAATTGGGGTGAAGTGGCGAGTAGTTTTGGATTCACAGAGATGTCGCCGGTTAAACCCCTGTCCCCTTAATTGAAACAAGAGGCGGGTAAAAGCTTGACGAGGGATAAGGAGCCGCCGCTGTAATTCGTGCCTCTTCACCCCTTTTAAATTGGAGCCATCCTCTTGCCGTCAAGCCCCGAGCAAAGTGTGACATTTCAAATTTTCCAAACCCGATACTAACGGTGGCGGTTTGAAAATTGTTGTGTACATATTCCTCCAATCACCACGCTATTTTGGAGTCGGATGCTACTGAGTGTGCATTCATTTGCGTGGAGGACAAACCGACCGCGGTCACGGGATTGAGGAAGGCCGTCGTGTAGAATTTATGGAGGGTCAGGTGAGCCGGCTGCAGTTCATCAGCGTGCAGTGCAGAGGAACAAAGCCCTCGCTGATTAACGTTGTTATTCATTCATGAGAGGGAGGGAGCCCGGTGAAGCAGAGCCATTTGTCTTAGATACATTTAACAAATGCAAAAGCAGTGGGGGTTTAGGGAGGGTGTAGGGGAAACACAAATCCAATTCGGAGAAACAATTGAATAATTATGCGTCCTAGGTCCCATCCAGACCTCTGCTGTTCCGAGCCGTCTGCACCTTTTGTTCAGACGAATATTACCCTAGAATGTGGCAGCGTCAAGTTTATGGGGTTTTAATGAGACTTTTGCCACTGTCAGATGTTGAATCCATCAGTCGGTCAGTAGATCCAACATTTTAAAAGAGTACTTGGTGTCCTTGTAAGCCAATTAACTAACCTGCATGTGTACGGACAATGGCGCTTGTTGCATCGGTTGCGCGCATTCTCAAGCTGCAGTACCTTAAATAAGTGCAGGTGGCAGTATTATCAACATCTGTCAGCTGAAGATAGCAACATAACTTCGGTGAGCGTGTCAGAAACTATCCATATCCATGCAACGCCCTATGTTGTTGTTGATACCGATTTAGTTTTCAAGGCACTCACCAGGAATGCTGTTGGTGGAGTTAGATGCAGGATGCTTACTGGCCTGACAGGAATAGAGATGCATACCAGGAATGCCTGGTCAACCCAAATCCTGGCCATCACCTGGACTAAAGCATCAAACATGCAAATATCACTGAGGTTTGCGATGCTCAAGTGTCCGTTTGCTTTTAATTCGACTCTGTCTTCCTTTCAATGGTTCAAAGCCATTCCAAACAACTGGAGTCATCCTGTTTTGTCTGATCCCCTGGAGTTGAATAAATAGTCGACAATAGATGGTCAGCAAACCCCTGGACCGAGGAGCTGTGTTAGTGCCTGGGGAATGTACACACATACCCCTCAGGTTTAGGGAGAAGGGAGTGGGCAGTATGCGCCAATGAGGTTTTTTCTTTTCTGTTTTGTCTGGATGACGCCAGTGAAGTCCATATTTGTACTGCGTTTGAGTTTTATTCTGTTTTGACTGAAGCCTGTTGGGGTTTACCACATCACTGCAATAAAATTGCAATAAAAAAATCTAGTATTTACTTTGAAGCGGTGAGCACAAAGTGGAGATATCAAAAAGATTCCACATAATCATTTGTATCTCCATCTCGCCTTGTGATTGAGTAGACATTTCCATATGTTATATTTAATATCACGAGCCCTTTAGGCATTTAACCACTGTGGCTGCTGAGTCTGTCTGGCACGTAACGATGCCAAAACCTGAGGCCCTTTTGGAGTTGGATGCTTCCCTACTGGGTGAGCGAGATGCATGTATGACACGTTTGCTAGGCTTGGCACCTGTCGTGTCTGGGTGCATTTCTGACGCCGCCGCCCCAGCCAGTTCTCCTTAATGAGAGCGGAAGAACAACAGAAGCAGATGGAATGGCCTCCGGGATTTTGGGAAGTCTCGGGAGCGGGCGGTGAGGACGACGGTTGTGGGTAGGAAGCCATGTGGTAGCGTGCCCATCCTGCCCTCTGGTCATCACCGCTCGTCCCCGCTTGGTGGTCATCCAAGCGCACGCTGGCCTGCCAATTAAAGACGAGCTTGCAGTCAACCCTGAAGGTTCCTCCGAGCCCGCAGGCCTCCGTCTTTCTTCCTTCATCTCCTCCCAGCGTGCTTCCATGTCATCTCCACCCACAACCCTGCTGTGCTCTCTGCTTTGTTCTCGCTGGAAAGTAAGGGGACTCACCATGCAGAATTCATCGGGTTGTTTTCCTGTCTGTCCTCCTCCACCAGGTCCCTCACCTCCACGTGTCACCGCTATGACTTTGGCTCTGACATGCTCACAGCGCTGCATTCAGGTTGAATTGAGATGCAGATGAGGGTGAGATGTGTCAGGACACTCCAACACATATGTGTGAGTGGTTTATCCAGAGGAGGCTCAGGGTTCATCACTCTGGGGTTTATGTTGTCAATGCATGAGGTCAGAGGTCAGCGGGGTGGGTGGCTTTGTGTAACATGATAACCAGAAGACAGGAAGGGGGAGAGATATCGGTGCAGTTTCAGTGCATGGGGCTGTCAGTGCTGCAGAGAAAACAGCTGACTGAGGAAGAATAGGTGGGATCACAGGGATTAGGGAGCCTTGTTAGAGAGCTCTAAAATGGCCTGAGCCCAATCAACGGCCTTACCTCAACATCCATCACCATGCCACCTCCGCTAAAGGTGTGATATCAGCATGCAACTCCTGCAAATACAAGCCTGGAACTGCATTTAAGTACATCTTCCTGTCAGACTAAATTAGATTAACCCATTTCTCTGCGGAACTGCAAAAAATAGGTAGAACACCCCCCCGCCCCCCTCCCCTCCCTGCTCTGTCACTTCTTTCCATAAAGTGGGGGAGGGGCTCCACGTTCCACTTCTCCTTCTATCCTGAGACCTGAAACGGCGGTGAAATTCCACTGATTTCCATACGGAGGCAGACAGATGTGAGGAATACATCAATCTACCGTTTTTGATTTCAGTGGGACGTTTCCTCTCTTGCCCCCGTCATAAGGGTCTCTGAGCTCTGTGTGATTGAAACGTTCACAGATCTCTGCAGTGTGTTTACTTTCAGCCGGTGCCCTGCCGCCGCCGCTGCCACTCTTTTCCCTCACCAGAGGGGTTGCGAAGAACCGTGGCCTGAATGCTGGCATCACGCTTGCCAGGTATTGAAAAAGTCCTAATGCTTCAACAAGGAAACAAAATGGTGTATTTTGTGGGGAGGATGTTGAAATGTGCAGACAATCAATGCGTGCTAAATAAAACTGTCTACTGAGCTCCAGCTCAATATCAGCATCAATTATATTGACACAGTCCTGCTTCCTACCTTTTTAAATAAGGAAGTGAATAAGCTATGAGCAGGATGTAAAAACAAGTATCCTTCTACAGTTTCTGCAAGTGTATGAAGAGAGATTATCCTGGAGCCTAGCTTGTCATTATCCAACCGCCATTTAAGGCTACAAATAGGTTCTTTCATCATATAACAGAGATTTCCAACAAAGGCTCCATTAGGAAATCTGTATTTGTAAGCATAATTACTATATTGTCCAGGCTGACTTGCACCTGCAGGACAATGTGATAATGATACAGTGGAACACCAATTGCAGCCATTTTTATACAACCAGCTCCTGTCAATCTCCCATTTCCCCTCTCACTGTCCAGCAGGTTCTATTAGGCAGAAAGGCATGAACGT